>NC_047085.1:287243803-287855053 GCF_902459505.1 Geotrypetes seraphini
TACAGAAGTTTTGTTTTCTTTTTACCTTTATCTGAAGTAAGGTTACCATATTAAAAAACTATAAAATCCTGGACTCATCGCCTTGCCCCATTCCGCCTTCAGCCTCACCCCGTTCTATCTCAAACTCTGCCCTGTATTACTTCAAGCCCCACCCCATTCTACCCCCAGCCACACCCTCACACAACCTTGTCTCTTCTTTCCTGCCAGGTCTGGAGGGCCTCTGAGCATACATGGATGCATGTGATGTCATCCACACATACTCAGAGGCCCTCTAGATGTGGCGGGGCTTTCCAAAACCCAGACAAACTGCTGGGTTTGGAAAGTGCGTCTGGGCACCTATATATCTGGTAACCCTAGTCTGAAAATACTAATCGCACCCATACTTTCAAACTATACAAAACACTAATCGCACCCATACTTTCAAACTATACAAAACAAGAGTGGTGCCAAGGGACCTCCTTGGTATTTTCCTCTCTGGAGATAGTGTGGTTTTCCACATTTCCATGGTGAAGTTAATGTACTCATACTATTTAGAGTTTATTTTGTACATTTCAAGGCAATTTATTATCAAGGAGTTTGAGACACTTTCAACGTCTGATTTTCTTAGTACTAGGCATGATGGCTTTATTTAGCAAGAGCTCGTATTTTGTTCCATGTATTCCTCTCTTATTATCCTTCTGCTCTTTTGTCATGATGTTATTAAAAGCTATGGGGGGCCAATATTCAGAGCAATTTAAATGGGGAAGAAGCTCTACTGCCTATTTAAATAATTTGCCACCACCCAAGTGAGGATATCCAGGAGCAATTAACTGGAGAGTGCAACTGAATATCTCCTCAGACTGCCTGGGTAAAAAATGGGTAGGTCAGAGGTGGTGCTAGAGGTGGCACTGGGGAGAAGCCCCAGGTTATGGGAGTGCCAGCATATTCAGTGCAGATAGCTGCATAGTGAAGCAGCCAGATTTAGGACAGATCAAAAACCGTCCTAAATATGTCCACTCTGAATATTGGGCTGTCACCCACATAATATAGTTTTCCTTAAATTAAAATAATAATAATAATTCTGACTCCCCCTAAACATGCCTGATTTGTTCTTGCTCTCCCCCCACAGACATTAACACCCACCCACCCAATGTATAGGTAAGCCCTCTTGACCTTTTTTCTTATTGAAGGGCCTTCTGGGAGATATTGCTGCCTGGGGGGCAGGGCAGGGGACATATTTGGGGAGTAGCAAGTGGGGGGAATGTCAGAGGGATTTCTATTTTTTTTTTAAGTTTAGGTAATAACAAAAAACTCATGTGGCTGAACTAATATTCAGTCAGGGCCGTATAACTCTTATACAGCTCCGATTCAATATCAGCCAGGCTGCATAAGCTGCTAGGAGCTTGATTGCCTAAAATTATCCAAGGATATTCAGTGCTGGTGCCTGGACATGGCATGGCACTGAATATCACTGGATAATTTAGCCGGTGATAATCAGTGTGTGAAAACATGCTGACTACCATCAGCTGAATATCAGGGGGGGGGGGGGAAGGTATATGATCATGTGGAGGGGCATTTTTGATATGATATCTACAGGATATAACAAAAGTTTCTGACCCCCTAGAACTATGCATCTTCCATAGCACTATAAGAAAACAAATCAAAAATTCAACATTTTTGTAAGAAATACTGTTTATTAATAAGATTGTCTTTCAGTATTTGGTAGATCGTCCCTCTGCTGACAAACAGTCAGTTATTCTGCGAGGGAAGCTTTCTACTAATGCATTAATGTCTTCTTGCATGACGGAATCCCATTTTTTGCTGACACATCAGATCATATCATCCCTGGTTCTGGGTCATGGATTACGTAGGACACTATCCTGGAGCCTTGCCCATAGATGCTCAATTGAATTGAGATCAGGAGAAATCCCAAGCCAGTCAATCCATACTGCAAGAAACAATTCCTTGATCTTTGTCATTGTGATCCTGGCAGTGTGTGCTGGTGTGTTGCAGAATAAATTGGTAATACTTTTTTCTCCTGTAATAATCTCCATTGACTATTTTGTCCTTTTCAACTATAACTAAATCTGTCTTTCCGTAGCGTGCTATGCCACCAGCAACCTTGATTTTTATTCCAAATTTGACTGGTTAACCACTGTGAGGACCATCAGAAACATTTCCATCTTTTCTTATCCACTTTCTTACTGTGTTCCTTGATACATTCAGCTTTTCACAAATTTTCTTTATACTGAACACAGCATTAGACAAGGCTTGAATTTTACTGTGCTGATGCTGTCTTTTACTGGACATTTTCTATAACAAATTAGAGAAAAAACTGCAAAATAATTTTTAAAATATAATTGCACAGAGAAGATGAACACTGTTATATAAGTAAATACTTTATGATTCAAAATGGTCATGAAAATCATGAAGAAATATTTGGAATAAAATCATTTTTAACACTGTAACCAAAGTTGTTCAAAAACATATGTTACATTTACACAAGGTTTGAAAAAATATCTGAACTACAGACACACCATTGAGACTTTGGCTATTCAAATGTCAACATTCACCATACATAAAATTGTGCAGTACCACTTTGAAATTCAATTCACAACATTTTTTTTATAAGAAAAAGGTGTTAAAATTCTCTCACCTTCAAAGGGCTGGTATGTAAATCGCTTATTTAAATGACAAATTCCAATTTTTTTCACACTTTTTTAGTTTGTATACAACTAACATCATTAAACTTGCAGCAAAATTTTAGCAAGTAAGCAAAGTCACATAACAATGTTACCATAGGAGTCAGAAACTTTTGTTACACCCTGTAAATCCAAGTTTGAATGTTATGGAAAACATCCACAAATCCAGTAGTGGGCATGACCATGTTCAAAACAGGAAAACATCACTTTTTCTGTTTTGAAAATTGTCATTTCTTAGATGAGTGGACTGCTAGGCATGATGGACCACTGGTCTGACCCAGCAGCGGCAAATCTTATGTTCTTATGTACAATGGCCCTGATTCTGCAAAACGCATCTAAAGTTAGGTGACTTTTGTAGAATCGCGCTCAGCAGAGTTCAGCATTGTTTAGGTGTCCTTTAGAGAATCAGGCTTTAGGTGAGATTTAGACATCCAAACAATGTCCTTAATGTTATAATATTTTATTATTATGTTACTAGAATGGCGATTTTATGCTGTTTTTCATTATAATTGTAATACTAGGAGTTGGATCTGTTTAATGCTTTTATTTATTTCTCTTCCATCAGACAGAGTGACTGGGATTTGAACCAGCAACATTAGGATAGAAGGGTATAGATTTAACCAGTGTGCTAGCAAGCTGCGTAGCAATTGTAAAACTGGGTCTTATAGGCATTGTAAGGAAGTCTACTTTTGAGCATAGTTTAGGCTTCAGATAAACCTGAGTTCTAAGGACAGAACTTAGGCACAGTTTGGACGTGCTTAATGTAATCTGTTAAAGAGAGAGAATCCATCACCTCCAAGGGCAATTGGTTCTAAAAATAACTAATAACGCCGGGGTCACATAACTATAAACCACATTACAAAGTGCAATTGGATTACTTAACTATCTGCCTGGTTTTCGAGGGACTCCATGGGAGGATCTGAAGATCTTTGAGCTGCCTTACCCTCAAGAAAAAAATTCAATTGATCAGGGTCTAGCATTCTGATAGGTAACGCAGCATTTACAGGGAAAACGTAACTGAAAAGTTGCTCCCATACTCAAAGTTAATTAACGGTAAGCCAGAAATTTCTTCCATCTGGCATGCGTCCATTTTGAAACATCCAGAAATATTGAAACTTTGAAACCATGGTCTTGTGAGGTTTGTCATGGGAATTTGCAGCAGCCATTTTAGATAATGGCTCACACAGAGCAGGAGCATAGGAAAATTGCTGCTATGGTTCATTGCTGGTTCACCAGTTCTTTCAAAGTAGGCTTTCATGAGGTTTGGGAGGTGGGATGTTTTAGAGTCAGCCAGGAGAGGAGGTGGGAAGGTTATCTCCTGTCTCGGCTCACTGCTAGACCACCAGGGCTTATGACAGACCCATAGACAGGCCTGCAAGGCAACTGGGAAAGGAGTGGGGATAGGGTGCAGAGTCGAGCATGGGAGGGGGAGGAGAGGGGTCTGGGTGCAGAGCCCAGCAGGGTAGGGAGGGAGGGGGAATGGATTCAGAACCTGCCAGGGAAGGGCACTTGAATATAAACCCTTGGTTATATTCGAGTTAACCTTTTTTTTACCCTTTTTAGTAGAAGAAAGGTTACCTCATCTTATATTTGGATTGGTTTATATTCATGTATATATGGTAATACAATGAAGGCTACAACATTGAACTTGAACTACCTGAAGTTCAGGATGGTTTTAGAAAAGGTCAAGGAACTAGAGACATTATTGCTAATGTTAGATGGATGTTGAAAAAAGAGTAAAGAATATCAAGTCTCTATATTTTTATTCCATTGATTTATAGTTAAGCTTATGGCTATGGATCACAATAAACTATTGAAAACTCTAATGCTTATGGGAATACCAAAACATATAATTCGGTGGATAAAGAGCCTCTATGAAAATCAAGAAGCTGCAGTGAGAACTGAATATGGTAGCACTGATTGGTTCCCAATAAAATGTGGCATACAGCAAGGATGCATTTTGTCTTAATCTTAATCTTTACAGCAAAGCTATTTTCAGAAAAGCATATTTGGAAGAAGAGAGCATTGTACCTACTGAGATAGTGGTACATTATCTCCTTTTTAGTCCTCATGAGTTGTTCATTAGTTTCTGTGGCTTATCTCCTGCTGCAGTAGGTCCATGAACAAGTTTAACATGGCTTATGGTTGCAATCAGGGATGTTTTCTTCTTCTGAAGATTTTGCACTATTGCTGCCACCATCATTGATCTTATTGTGCAAGACAGAGGTGAGTGTCTTTTATACTGGGTAACATGTGGCAGTAAGTATCGTTTATTTTCTTTCCTACTGTACTCATACAATTCTGTTGCCTTATTCAGATTTGGTATAGGTATTATACAATTGAGTCACCATATGAAAGTGCTCAGCAAGATGGGGGGGGGGTAATTGTATTTCCTCCCCCTCAGACATCTATATCAATTCACCAGTTTTTTCGGTGAAATTTTTTGTTGCATTCCCCTTGGTTTATATAGACAGCAGGATTAATCAGACACACAGTCCCTCCCACCTCCTTGCTGCATTAATTTTTGAGTTATAAAACTGCCTGAGAAGCTGAGGAGACTGCTGCAGCTCAGCAGTTCACATTAATTTCTGAGTTCTGAGAAAACTATTCTATGCCAATGACATGTGATGTCACCCATTTATGTGCCTGATCAGTTTTCTTTCTTATGAAAAATACCTGTTACAGGCGAACAGCAATGTTTTCCCAGTGAACAACTTTCTTTGCAATCTTTTTTTGAGGGAGAGGAGGTTACCTATAAGCATGATAACAGGAAGGGTCAATCAGAGATAATATGCATATAAATAATGCTTATGTACCTATAAGTGGTGAACAGCATCACTTATATATCTGTTATATGCATAAGGGCCACCATTTTCATGTTTCATGCAGCTCTCGCTTATGAAATTTAGGGCACTATTAAAGACTTTTCTATTTCAGCAGGGTACCACTAATAACAAATACAATGATTAAAAGCTATGGGAACTGGCTTTATAACTGTTTTTCTGCTCTCTATCTTTTTATTTTGTAGTTCCTTTCCTTTTCTACGTTCTATCATACACCACCTTGATAGAATAATTGAATGGTGGTATGTATTAAATAAACATTTATCTTGCCTATGTATTGGATGTATGTGCACTTGAAGGTAGAAATGCACATTTTTTTTAGAAAGACTTTCCATTCAATATTCAAAGTGATTTTAACTGGGCAGCAAAAGCAGAAGAATGTGTGTGTGGGTAAGAAGGGGGGAGGGAGGTTCATAAAAGCAGGAATGATGACCACTCATTTCTGATCATTGAAGATCTGGCCTTAAAATGGCTGTTGCAACATGGATCACAGTGGTTATTTTAAAGCCAGACCTACTATGAGCTAGAACGAGTTGGCATCTCTCCTGCCCATATGGCGCTCAAACCATTCTGAAGATTTTAGATATATCAGGGGGCCTATTATTCATTCCCTCGCTAAAGACTATTAATACTCGCTGCATGACAATATTCTTAGTAACAGCCCCTCTCATTTGGAATTCTTTACCCTCTCACATTAGGGAAGAAAAAAAACTTAGACAAATTTAAAGGGGCATTAAAATGCTTTCTCTTCAAAGACACTTTCAAGCTATGATATTTCCCCTTCTTTTCAATTTAGTAAGCCAGAGCTATGAATTAGAACAACCCTCCCCTTCTTCACTTCATCTTGTTTTTTTACTTCTTTATGTGCTCTTTTCTTGAATTTATTGTAGTTCTATCTCATCCCTTTTGTTTAATAGTAAGACTGTCTTTGACCATGTAATTTGTCTTAAATGATTTTATTTTTTATGTTCCCATACTTTAATGTACATCACCAAGAAACCATGATAGGTAATTAATCAAATTTTGAATACATTTGAAACTTGAGTGGGGGATTGAGGGTTCAGACAAGACTTGAAGTTGTATTCTGAAAGAAGGAGGAGAATTGGGACTGAGGCTTGGACAGGGCTTGAAATTGTCTTTGGAGGGAGGAAAGAGAATTGGAGCCAGGGAAAAAACAGGTCTTATGCAGGAACCAGCTAAATAGCATAAGCTCCGGTCTCCAGCAGATGTTGAATTGGCCCCAGATATTCCGTGGTGTTGTAGTAGTATTGAAGACTGCAGATAAAATACCAAGACAGACTCAGATCTCGAAGGAAGCAAATATTTATTCAAAGACCCAACATGGCTCATTTTTTGGCAAGTACCTGTGTCAGGGGTCAAAGTGGTGCATTGCAGATTTTCCTGTATAAATTCCACAATATCAAAATGCCAACACACCAAATAGTGCTTCCTTTAATGTAGACAAAGCAGAAGCCTGGAATTGAATATCAATGACTAATTCTGCCTGCTGCATTGAGCATTTAAAAAATGCTGACTTCAGCGGGCTTTATACTGACTAGTCTGCATTCACTGAGCTTTTGTAAAATGCATTGGTTTTTTATGGGAGCCATGTGTGTGGATCGCCGGACTTGATAGACCGAAGGTCTGATCCGGAGATGGCAGTTCTTATGTTCTTATGGGGGGTTTTTTCACATTCATATTTGATATTTAATCAGTACCAGTTATATGGCTAGTCTTGATGAAGGTATACATAAATTTTAATGGATTTCTTATCCATTTACAGTAAGGCAGTCAAAAAGGTAAGAAATAAAACGTTAGCTTTCATAAACAAAAGATTGCAGAAAGAGGAAGACAGGTGAACATATCTGGAAAAATTAAGAGAAGCTGGTCAAGTAGTCAGGATAGCAAAGATTCAAATGGAAGAAAAAATAACTGACTCAGTAAAATGAGGGGACAAGACATTTTTTAGGTATATTGATAGGAAGAAGTACAAAAGTAGCATTGTGAGACTCAAAAGTGAAGGGGATAAATATGTAGAAGCTGATAAAGATAAGGCTGAATTGCATAACAAATATTTTTGTTCTGTGTTCACAGCTGAAGTGCTAGGAGCAGGACCACAGAAGACAAACACAAATAGTGACAGAGGTGTGGTAGACCCTGATCGATTTTTCAGAGGATTGTGTTCATGAGGAGCTAACTAAACTGAAGTTGGACAAAGCAATGGAGCCGGATGGTGTACATCTAAAGGTATTGAAGGAACTTAGGGAAGCTCTGGTGGCTCCACTGGCTGACTTTTTAATGCTTCTCTAGAATCAGGAATGGTACCAGAGAACAGAAGAAGGGCAACTGTGTTCCTTCTCCATAAAAGTGGAAGTAAGGAAGAAGTAGGGAACTACAGGCCAGTAAATTTGACTTCTGTGGTAAGTAATGAAAATAATGAAGTTTCTGGAATCCAGTAGATTACAGGACCTGAGGCAACATGGATTCACTAGAGGCGGGTCTTGTCAGACAAATCTGATCAGTTTCTTTGACTGGGTGACCAGAGAATTAGATAGGAGTGAACTAGATGTGATATATTTGGATTTTAGCAAAGTATTTGACAGTGTTCCACACAGGCATCTAATAAACTGGGTGCCCTCGGGATGGACCCCAAATTGCAGACTGGGTCAAGAACTGGTTGAGTGGAAGACAACAGAGGGTAGTGGTCAGTGGAGAACTCTCTGAGGAAAGGGATGTTTCTAGTGGTGTACCTCAAGGTTCAGTTCTTGGGCCTGTTCTTTCTAACATTTTATAAGCGATATTGCTGAAGGGCTATCATATAAGATTTGCTTCTTTGTGGATGATACCAAAATCTGCAATAGAGTAGACACCCCTGATGGTGGGACTAACATAAGGAAGGACCTAGCAAAGCTTGAAGAATGGTCTGAAATTTGGCAACTAAAATTTAATGCTAAGAAATGTAAGGTCATGCATTTGGGCTGCAAAAACCTGAGTCAACGGTACATTTTAGGGGGTAAAGAACTTTTGTTCATGAAAGAGGAGTGAGACTTGATCTTAAGGTGGCCAAACAGGACAAAAAATTGATGGTGAAAGCTGGAAGAATGCTAGGGTGCATAGGGAGAGGTATGGCCAGTAGCAAAAATGAGGTATTGGTGCCCTTGTATAAGACTCTGGTGAAATCTTATTTAGAATATTGTGTACAATTCTGAAGACCTTACCTTCAAAAAAGATATAAACAGGATGGAGTCAGTCCAGAGGGAGGCTATTAAAATAGTGGACATTCTTCATCATAAGGCATATGGGAACGGACTTAAAGATCTCAATATGTTTACTATGAAGGAAATGCAGAGAGGGGAGATATGATAGAGACATTTAAATACCTCTATGGCATAAATGTACATGAGGCAAGTCTCTTTCATTTGAAAGGAAGCTCCAAAATGAGAGGACATAGGATGAAGTTAAAAAGTGATAGGCTCATGAGTAATCTAAGAAAATACTTTTTTACAGAAAGGGTGCTAGATACCTGGAATAGGCTTCCGGTAAAGGTGGTGGAGACAAAGATTGTGTTTGAATTCAACCCCACAACCCCACAAAGAAAGTATGGTATGTGGGATCTCTTAGGGAGAGGAGGAAATAGTGGATGCTGTGGATGGACATTCTGGATGCGCATTTTGACCTTTATCTGCCATCATATTTTTATGTTTTTATCAATCACCTATACTTTCTAAATACTTAAAGATTCTTATTTATGCATTGACATGAAATGAACATATTAATTTAGAAGATAAAGTTTATTTAGCTGGTAAACTCTGCTAGTCCTCTTATGGCTCCCTTTTACACAAAAAAAACCCCCAAAAAGCTTCACTCCATTAACAGTGCTACAACCAACACAGCTGTATAGCAATTTGGTTTCACAAACAAAAGAAAAAGCCTCAGATAACTGGAGAGGTGAACCCACACTCTACCACCCATACATCACAGGCAGAAGAAACTATAATTGATGTGAAAACAGCGAGGTTAAAAAACTAGTGAAAAACTAATTAGTTAAAAAATAAACAGATAATTTCATATGGATATTGAGTCTCAATAATAAAGTCCACCGGCCGATGATTGTTTCATGGCAAAGAGCCACTGCTTCAGGGCCTTAGTATAAAAAATACTCAGTTCAATGGTCAAATTATCAGAGCATTTACCACACTTGGCCTGCACTGCTGGCTATAGCAAAAGAGGGAGTATACTGTTTAAAAGTGGTCTACATTAGCATTTCTTGTTAATCCAGTTGTTAAATTGTCTTTGTATTATTATATGATTTTGCCTTTTTTATTGTTCTTTTACTTTTGAAAATTAATATTTCTAAAAGTACAAATAAATACATACAAATAATAAGGATGGTTATTATAACCAATGTTTTTCAACTTGGTCCTGGAGTACTCCCTTGCCAGTCAGGTTTTCAGGATATCCACAATGAATATGCATGAACTTGATTTGCATACACTATCTTAATTATATGCAAAGTTCTTTCATGCATATTCATTGTGCATATCCTGAAAACCTGACTGGCAAGGGGGTACTCCAGTACTGAGTTGAGGAACACTGAACTATACAACATACATGGGAATATTATGTTTTAAAATGAAAAAATTCTACTCAGTACTATGAGACACATTATTAAAGATAAATAATTTAGCTACTTTATCTCAGCATAAGTTACTTTGAGTACTAATTTGATAACTATATTATGTTTATATGATATTGCCCTATGCCATATTACTATAATAAATCATAAGGCATGAAGGTCACAATATTTGAATACAAGCACAGATCTGTAGCCCATCTTCCTTTTTAACCCAGTCTGTAATGAAGTTAGAAGTTAATGAAGTGCTGTGACACAGAGAGGACACAAAAACAGGAGAGATGATTAATGCAGATGCATATAAGAGAGACATCACAATCACTGCCTTCATTTATGCAAAGACATGATGTATCTTTTACTGCTGCAGCAACAGTGATAGGAGAATGGAGGAGAGAAAGAGAGGGTATATATCTGTATATTTGTTTCCACAAAGTTTGGACTATTTTTGATATCATGCATGCCACAGTATAAATGCCTTTGTCTAGAAAGGCACGTTTTTGTTTTAGGCAATGTCAGCACCATTTTTGTTCACTGCTAAATCTAGCAGATGACAGAAGATGTATGTGACCTCTTATCACAGATATCTTTCAATGAACACATTATAAATGTGGAATGGATGTTAGAAAGGACATCCATAAAACAAAACAGACATCCAATGAAAAACATACAATCCATTTGAGATACTTCAGAAACAGTGGTGTGAAAGTTTATGAGTGTTGTGAAATTGCTACAAGCCAAGAAAACAAGGAAAAGAACCGCACAAAAAAAATCACAATAAATAAAAAAATGTGGGGAAGGAACATTACACATCATCCAGAGATAAAATAATTGAGGTTTCCAATACAATGAAGCAGTATATATTCTGAATGGAAAATTATAACATTAAATACAGTCTGTATACCAGACCGGACACGGTCTGTGTTTCTGTATGTGGACCATGAGTATGTGAAGCTTGTAAGAGAAAAGTTTCATTGAATATCAGACATTTCAAATATCTTTGATACTAATTGCAACCCGTGAGGCAACCCAGCCCATGTGCCTAAGGCCCCGCCCACAGGAGGGGCCTAAGTCAACTGGGTCTATTCCAGTTGGCCCAGGCCCCACAGGCCCCACCTGTGGGCAGGGCTTGAGGTGCCTGGGCCAATCAGGCCCTAAAGCCCGCCATTCTGAGGATGGCAGGCCTGCCGGACGGATGGGCTTGGGACCCGTCCATCCGTCCAACTTTCTTTTATTTTTTTAAAATCTTTATTCATTTTTAAAACTTTCAACAAGTATAGCATAAGATACAATCATTTTATACTTTAACATCATTTAATATACCATCAAAGTTTAACTCACATCAAATACCCCTCCCCCCCTTATACCCAACAATTGTACTTAAGCATAATAAATCATAAAATATTCCCTTCTCCCCCTTTCCACCCTGGCCATGTATGAACAAAGGGAGAAAATCATCTTAATTTTTTGGACTCTCCCCAACGAAGACAGATGTAATGGGTTCCAGTGCTCACACATTTCTGTGACCTTCAGCAATAAAGATTTTTCATTTACTTTCATAGTTTCTTCCAGTGTACTTTTTAGCCAAATACCTAAATATTTTATACCCTCTTCTTTCCAAAGAAAAGGGAATATATCAAATAATCCTTTTGTACAATATAGATTTAGCGGAAGAACCTCTGATTTGCTCCAGTTTATTTTTTAACCAGAGAATTTTCCAAATCTATCAATCAGATCCAGTAAGGTACCAGGGGGTGTCGGGGGTGGGGGGGTTGCAGGGTGGGCTGGGGTCATGGTGTTTGGGAGGGCTGAGCGGGGGTTCGGGGGGGGGGCGATTGTGCGGGAAATGCGACAAGGGCAGGAGGGCCTGTGATCCCTCCTGCCTGTATCTTAGAGGGGGTAGGGGGTAGGGGATTTCACTGGGGCAGGAGGACTTGGGCATATAGCAGATATAGCAGTTGAGTAGGGTTTTGGTGGCTTCACACTTTCCACCATAAATAGAGTGGTCAGAGTGGCTTATGGGCTTGTCTTTTCCTTTCTATGGTTCACTAGCTCACTCACCAGGTCACATAAGAGACCTGTGTGATGTTCTACTAGGATTTCCCATACCACATGTTGCTGTTCTTGAGACAGGCATGTACTGTTTCATTCATATCTATATGAGGTAGGAGGGGGTTAGTGACTACTGTGGGAGTGTGTGTGGATCATTACTTAATCCCTCCATTGGTCATCTAGTAAGTTTGGGTAGCTTTGTGGCACTTAGACACTTCTAAAACAGGTCTAGCCCTAAACATCTAAGTTTCATCTAGTACATCCTATGAAAGGTTTGATTATTGCCACAAGATGTTCAAGTCTAACCTGCTCAAAGCCCACCCATAACACACCTCCCAAAATGCCCTTTAGACCTCTGGACGCACTGTGGTCAAAGTACCTCAATAGACATCCAGAAAATTGGCTTTACAAATTGTCACTTGGATGCCCTTTGTGATTAGGATGTCCAAGTGCCGACTTATGGCAATTTTTCAATGTCTTTATTTTTTATTATGAGCCCCATAGCTTACAGAATACTCTAATTTACCCTCATCCTTGCTGTATTTATGTGAGTACAGTTATGCAATGTCTAAAGCTGCTGCAACTGCAGGCATGTATATGTAAGGTGCACAAATACCCGATTATGCTAGCATTATATAAAGAATCTGGGCATTTAGATGTCATTCTTAGAATAGGTTCTCAATGCATGGCATTGACCACCTTAATGTAGGTTCCCACATATAGAGTTGTCCCAGTAGACCCTATCTTGTTGGGACCTCCTTCTTCATGACTACCCCTGGATTTGGGCTTGATCATCAGCTAAATTTGGAGCTTGGTCTATCAGAGGTACAGGAAACTGATGCACTGGCAGAATATAAAATTATTCACCAAGTGAGCAAGATATAGTATATAAGTGTATGCATGTAATTTTACTACACATCTCCACATGTTGGTCTCCATATCAGAAAGACATTCCTGGAAGCAAGGTTATGTCTGGGGTTGATTTTCCCAAGTCAGTTTTCAAAAAGCTGATGTAAAGTCTTTAAAAAAAAAAAAAAAGTGCTTACAGACTTTTTATATGGGTTCACTGTGTATAAGTTGCCCTTGTAATTACAAATTATAACATGTGATAGAATGATTAGTGATATTATAAACAGATCACCTAGTTTATAATGCAATGTTTATATTTAAAATGAATAAACCTAATTATAAAGAAGTCTTCTCCTTAAATCCATAATTTTGAGTGGCAAAATGACAAAATGGTTAACTGTTAATAAGCCCTTGCTTTAAAAGCTTGACTGACATTATGTTTCATATTTAATTTCCGTTTCAGCTAGATTTTTTTTCTCCTAGCACAGAGGGAATTAATATTATCACATCAAAGGGACTTTCTTAAATGGGGGAGAAAAATTATTTAAAAGAACACAGGCTGTGATTATTCAAACTAGGTTATTTGCACCTTGAATGCCTGACGATAACAGTACAACTTAATTTTGCTCCAATTGCTGACAGCCACTAATAGAAGAAATTTGCTTCCATTTTTATCAGTTCTATTGTGTTGAGTCAGACTGTGGGGTAGGCAGCGAGGTATTAACCATAAAATCTGATAAGCAGGATATGAACATGCTGAAAGTAATGCAATGAGTGAAAGGAAACTGATTGAAAGCTCCATGTTTGGAATACAAATTTATTATTATGTTTTTTACCTCCTCTCATCTCGATTTTCTTACCTACTCTACATCTTACTTAAAGCAACACTCAGTACATGTGACCAGTGCAATAGGGATCTCTATGGGAAAGAAAGCTCAACAGTATGAGTCTGCCATTGTGTTTTATATCCTTTCACTTACTTCCCTGACAGACGAATTATGGCAGGAGTGATTTAACTTCTAAAGACATATGTCATAGTCAATAAAATTGTTGAATCAATGTGAAAAGCTATGAGCAGCACAATTCTTTGTCAAACAGCAGCCAATGATCTATCATTAAGGCGCTGGCCGACTGAAATACATTCCTAAATCTAACTGCATTAAGACTTGCATGATAAACAGTCCACTAGTCAAATATTTATCCATTCTCCCAAAAGAAAGAAAATGATTGTTGGTGAGAGGGGAGCTGAGGAGAATATGATAAAGGACCAACCATGGTATGAAATATGAAACAGAAATTGCTGAGGTCACCAAGAGCAGAAGGCCTCTGTTACTAAGACTCCAGATGGATTAAATAAAGTGCATCCTTAGGGAAGGCGGGAAAGGGAGCAGTAAAATTATAACAGGACTGAATGCTCCTATGTCAAAAGGTTTGAAGAGAAGGCTTGTTAATTCAGAGAACTGCGGAGTTAAATTAGCCTGGGTCCCTGTAAAAAGCAGTGTTACATATTGTCCAGCAGTGATAAATTTTCACTCACTCTCTCCTATGGACTAGCTACTGACAGGCAGCTGCTGTGAGCAGTTCATTAAAATGCCTGCCTTGTGGGAGAATTTCAAAATTTATTATACTTCCAATGGGTGGCAAGGGTCAGTTTCAACAACGATGTGGTAAAACTAACTTGGGGAAGTATTCACTTATTACTCTGGAAGAAAGCTATTGCATTAAAAAAAAAAATCTCTTTTTCATACATTTCCTATATTCACAAACTTACGTTATGATATCATTAAAGTGACAAACTATATACACTGCTTTTTTTTTGTTTACTTTTTGTTTGGTGCAGTTTGATTGAAACATAGAAACATGATGGCAGATAAGGGCCAAAAGGCTCATCCAATCTGCCCATCTTCAGCATCCACTATCTCCTCTTCTCCATAGGAGATCCCATATGCCTATCCCATGCTTTCTTGAATTCAGATACAGTCTCTGTCTCCAATACCTCTACCGGGAGACTATTTCATGCATCTTCTACCTTTTCTGTAAAAAAGTATTTCCTTAGATTACACCTGAGCCTCTTACCTTCATCCCATGCCCTATCACCCTGGAGTTTCCTTTCATTTGAAAGAGACTGGCCTCGTTGGTATTTAAACGTCTCTATCATATCTCCCCTCTCCTCTAAATTATACACTATACCTATTTCCTTATTGGGAATAGATACAAAAATGATGGCCAGAGTTCTTACTGATAGATTATCACCATATATGCTAAAACTTATACATCCAGACCAAGTGGGTTTTATAAGTGGGTAGAAGGTGGCTGATGGGATTAGGAAGGTGTTAGATCTGGTATGGAGAGCTAAAAGGGAAAGAACAGAATGGATGGCAGTCTCCGTTGATGCTGAAAAAGCATTTGACTGAGTTGAATGAAAATTTATGGATGCAGTGTTGGGATGTATGGGCCTTGGGAAAAGTTTTAGGGATTGGATATTTACACTATATAACAGCCCATTAGCATGTGTTAAAATAAATGGATCTTATTCCTCCACATTTGAATTATAGAGAGGGACAAGGCAGGGGTGCCCGCAGTCCCCCTTGATCTTTGCATTAATTATAGAACCTCTGGCACAGAAAATTAGACATTCCCAAGAGATATAAGGTTTGAAGGTGGCCAGTAGTGCTGCCCGATTCAGGGAAAAAAATTTGATTCGATTTGATTCAGCCTATTGAATTGATTTTTTGATTCGATTCGATTTTCCTGCTCAATTGGGTGTTTTTTTCCAAATATCCTGGTGGGTTTATTTTATACCCTCTTCACCCCCTTTGCCCTCTCTTACCCACACTGGTCCTGTGGTGTAAACAAAATAAACAAACAAAAAATACTCTTCCTCTCACTGTTAATTCCTAGCTCACGTTCGTGGTCCAACACCAGCTCTGGAAGGATACACATTTCAAATCTGACATATTGTAATCACAAAACAGAAAATAAAATTATTTTTCCTACCTTTTTTGTCTGGTTAATTTTCAAATCATGTTGGTCCCATGTTGGTCTGGTTGTCTTCTGATCAGGCTCTCCTTCTTTCTTCTTTCTCCGTGCTAACTATCCATCTTCCATCTCTGTCCTCCCCTTCTGTTTCCCTTTCCTCCCTTGGAGGTCTGGCATCTTTCTTTTTTTTCCATCTCCATCCCCCCCGCAGCTGCAGCGATGGACCCCCACCATCCCCAGATCCACCATCTCTCATTTTTTCAACTACTGTGTTTCATCGAGCATCTCTCTTCTGTGTCCCTGTTCCTATTCTCCTCTCCAGTACTATTCCCCTTGTGTCCCTGTTCCTATGCTCCCTCCATGCCCATATCCAGCTTCTTCTTTCTCTCTTTCTTACCTCTTGTATCCCCTTCCCCAGGTACAGGCTTTCTCCTACTATCTCTCCTGCCATCCTGCACCCTGCCCACCTACTTTGGAGCAGTATCTGTCCCTCTTCTACCCTTCCCCTTGTGGTCTTGCATTTCTTCTCCCTCTCTCTTTTGCTTTCCTCCCCTTCTTTTTGGTTTGGTCTCTCTCTTCCCTTCACCCCAGATCTGGCATCTCCCCTCCCCTCTCTTATTCCTTCCTCCTCCTCCCTCGGCCTGCCTCCCCACCGCGAAGGACCTCTTCCTCCTCTTCCCTCTGCACAGGCCTGCCTCCCTGCCATGAAGGCCAACTCTCCTCCGCAAAGGCCTGCTCCCCTGCAGTGAAAGCACTCTTCGGCCTGCACTCCGCCGCAAAGACCTGCTCCCTCCGCAAAGGCCTGCCGCTTGCCATGAAGGCACTCTTCGGCCTGCTCCTCGCCACGAACGCATACTACCCCCACAAGCCTGTATCTTCCCCCAGTTTCCCTGCTCTTACCTTTATGCTAACACAGCAGCCTGCAGGCTCATTGGTTACATAGCGATCCCTGCAGCAGCCCGTCGTCCTCAGCGGCACGTTTTCTCTGCCGCAATCCTGTCCCTGACGTCAGAGCAGGGGCAGGACGTAGCAGAGAGAACTTGCCACTGAGGATGATGGGCAGCTGCAGGGATCGCTATGTAACCAACGAGCCTGCAGGCTGCCTTATTAGCCTTGAGGAGGTAAGAGCGGGGAAGCTGAGGGAGGCCTTTCTGACTGACACTCCCCCCTCAAGCAGGAGTGGCAGCGGACGGTCAGCAAGAGGCAGTGCTGCAGATCCTGCTTTAGGAAGGCATGGGGGAAGGGTCGGTCATTGAATCGGGAGGCCGATTTTTTTTGAAAATTGAATCGATTTGAATTGATTCACCTGATTCGAATCTGTGAATCAATTCAAATCGTGAATCGGGCATCACTAGTGGCGGGTGAAGAACAAAAGCTGTCCCTGTTTGCTGATGACATATTAGCTATTGTGGAGGCATCTGAGTCAACTTTAACAGCTCATAAGGATACCATGGGCGAATACGGTCAATTGTCAGGATTTAAGGCTAATCTATCCAAAACGGAAATGATGAACATATCATCTATGGAGAGGATTAAGGAGTTACAAAAATCAGTGCCTTTGAGATAGATTTAGGGATCTATTCGCTATTTAGAAATAACTCTAGGAGCAGACTGGACACTTTTGTTCCAGCAAAATTATATACCATTAGTAGCAGATATCCCAAAAGATTTAGAAAGATGGAATAAGATGTATATCTCATGGTTAGGATGTATGGAGGTGGAAAAAATGATGATTCTCCCTAGGTTTCTTTATCTATTCCATGTGTTAACGACAGAAATTCCAAAATCATATTTTCAAAAATGGAATAGTATGATATTGAGATTTATCTGGGGAGGAAAGGGCCCAAGAGTTGGAAGATATGCAATGTCTAAGGCGGAAGGAGGGCTAGGTTTATCTTCTTTGGAGAATTATTATAAAGGGGCACAGCTGAGATCAATAGTTGAATGGCATTCATATTCACCTAAATTATGGGTAAGGGCAGAGCAAGAAATGTTAGAAGGGATAGAGGGCATTAGAGAATTGAAATACCTACCATGGATGGGAGAAAAAGAACTAATAAATATAAATAACCCTTTTAGTAGATGTTCTAGGAGAATATGGAAAAATACGGGGAAAAAATATTTTAGGGAGAGAGAAAAGTATTTTTTCTCCCTATCTTATATGCACGAGATTTTATACCAGGGAGAAAGGAGGGAATTTTTAAAAAGTGGGAGGCAAAAGGTCTGAAATGTTTTGGACAATTTATTGACGAAGGGGAGGTTAAGGCCTTCGCAGACCTTAGGGACCAATATCAATTGGATGGGAAAGATCTACAGGTGAAAAATTATATTTTGACATATAAGGGGATGGGTAAAGAAGTCTTAAAGAAATATGAATTTGAAAAGGGAATAGAAAATCCAGTTGCAAAAGGATGTATTTCTTGGTTATATAGAATTATACATGATGATAAGGAAGTGAAAACATCATATATGAAAGCATAGGAAAAAGATCCGGGGTAGGAATGGTCAATTGATGAGTGGGGGGCAATTGTAGTACATCTTTTCCAAATAACCAGAGCAGTTTCACTGGTGGAAAATGCTATTAAACTCTTAGTACGATGGTATGTTACACTGGTTTTAATCAGTAAATATACCAAGGAAGATAATGCTGTCTGTTGGAAAGGGTGTGGTGAAAGAGGCACATTCTACCATATGTGGTGAAACTGCCAAAAGGTCCAGAAGTACTGGGAGCAGGTATTTTATTATGTGAGTAAGGTAATTCAAACTCCACTTAAAGTGAATGCTGAAAAAGCACTGCTGGTGGTAGGAGTGGAGGGGCTAGCATCCTCTCAATCTAAACTTATGGATTTGGCATTTATAGCTGCTCAATTGACATTGGATCAGCAGTCATGGGGGGCTGCATCGGGGCAGGAGGGCTTGGGATCCCTCCTGCCCATATCTTAGTGGGGGTGGGGGTAGGGGGTCACAAGGGCAGGAGCGGTTGGGCTCCCTCCTGCCCATTTCTGATCAGGAGGGTAGGGTAGTCACTGAGGCATTCTCCCTCCTGCCCATGTCATGTCACGTGGTAGGGGCTGCATTGGGGCATGAGGGTTTGGACTCCCTCCTGCCCGATCTGATTTGGGAATGGATCGCGGCAGGAGAGATGGCTCATCTCTCTTACCGCAATAGCGATCGCCCACCCACCCCCGAACTGTGGCACTTCAGGATGAGGATCGCGGCATGAGAGATGCCCTGCCGCGATCCTCACCCCAAAGTGCCGCAGTTCTGGGTGGTGGGCAATTGCCATCACGGCAGGAGAGATGAGCCATCTCTCCTGCTGCGGTTGTTGCAGTAGGGGGTAGGCAGGTTGTTGGGGCTGCTGAGCTGATCAGGCTTTTTGATCATTCAAGTACCCATTTAGACCACTTTTTAGACGTTTTTGTTTTTTGATTATGAGCTCTTCGTTGTTTTGCAGGCCTTGTGAGCAGGTGCATTATTTTGCAAAAAGAACTCCATTCTGCAGCTTCCCTCTCCTTTTTTCTTTCAATGCCACCTTTAATTGGCACAGCAAGTTACAGTAGTATTCTGCATTGATTTTTTGGCCCCTTAGAAGATAGTCTTTACAATACTTTTCTGATCCCAAAACAATGGGCCATGACCTTTTCTTCTGATTTGTGGGTCTTGAGTTTCCTTGGTCTTGGAGAACCTGAGTGCTGCTATTGCATGAACAAGGGGTGGGAAATGAGGGCAGCAATCCAGTAGTTTACAGGATTTCTCCAATGAATATGCATGAGATATATTTGCATACACTGCCTCCATTGTATGCAAATAGATCTCATACATACTCATTGAGGAAATCCTTAAAATCCAACAGGATTGTGGCCCTTATTCCCCACCCTTGGCAAGGATTGTTGTTTTGTCTCAGGATCATAGTGTTATAACAACGTTTCATCTACAATACATAGTTGGTCCACAAAGTTGGCACCAGCTCGCTGAAAATGCTACAAAATTAACTTGGAAGTGTCCACTCAATGTCGTTTCTCATCATCATTCAAACATTTGGGCAACCACATGGCTGACAGATTCTGCATACCTTGCTGCTCATAGATTATACACCCAACACATTTCCTGGATTTCTGTAGTGTCTCAGCAATTGTTTTAGCTGATATGTGTCAATCTGCCAAAATTAGGTCATGAACATTGTCAACAATTTCAGGATTTGACACTATTTGAGGCCTCCCAGACCATTCTGTATTTTCGGTTTCAATATCTCCACGCTGAAAGTTTGCATACCATTTCTTCACTGTGGAGTATGATGGGCATGTATCATTTAATGTTTGCATCATACATTCATGGATTTCCTTTGGAGTTTTCTTCTGCATGAATAGGAACTTCATGATGGCTCAGAGTTCCACATTTGAAAATTCCACACTTTTTTTGACATGGTTGAATCAGTGATCTGAAACAATGTCAAAACATAGCATTACAATTATACAAATTGTCACTTTATGAAATAACAGTTTTCAGCTACAGTGTCAAAATAACGCTCAGAATTTAGAAAGTTGGTTGGGTGAGAACTTTTCAGCACCCCGTCATATAACTATACTTGTGAAACATTTCTCACAAGAGATCTGTGCATATTGTCTCTAAGACAGCAAATATTTGGATATTACAACCAGCTTGATCTGTATACTTTTAGATCTTTTATCATTTAGTGAGGCCATCAGATCTTTCTTTTTCTCACATTGCTTTTTTGTTCTCCTACATTTTCAGACTAAATTCCAAATTGGACATTGCCCAGTCTTTTGATTGGAATGTATGTAATTATGATGCTAGCTTTTCATTGGTGCCTGCAAAACTGTGAAAACATCAGAAAGTGTTTATTTTCAATGACCTATGTGTTTAGTTTGGACTGTTTTTGTTCTACATGCTTAGCTCTTCTGTGAACAACACATCACTAGTTTGGCCTCTTGAGAATGCCTCTTTTCAGCCATAAGGTCACTAGTCTCCTGCGTTTCTTGGTATAAGGTGGTATATTATCATGTTTTTGATGTTGGGCAAGTATGAGTTCTGTAGCTATTTCTTTGTTTCAAGTTATTTTCATGGCTGTCTGAGGCCTGAGGCTTTATGAGGAGTTTTTCGGGTAACTATTCTTGTTAGACTGTTTTCATAAAACTGAAACACTATCAAGCTATTAGCAGGGTTTGCTCAATTGTGGGCCTACATTTACTTCCTATTAGGGATTAGCTGTCATTTCCAATGAGATGGGAAATATGAATGACTTAGTCTGTGTCATTGCATGTTATTAACAAACAAAAGTGAGCAGTAAAAATACATTTCGTGTTTTTTTCATTTGCCAATAATAATACACACTTCACAAAGAGTGCATGCACCCTCTTTGCAAAAAGGAATGACATTGCTCCTGTAACAATAAAATGACCAAAAAACCTAAATAAAATGAAAATTTCCCTAAACACAGAAAATGGGATAAAAAAATTTCTGCGCCATCCTTCCCTATTTCCTATGGGGCTCATAATCAAAACAGAAATATGTCTAAAAACTGGACTAAATCGGCACTTGGATGATCTGTAAGACAAGTCATCCAAGGACCGATAATCGAACCGGGTTTTAGACATATCTCAAAATGACTTAGGCCCTTTCAGTGCTGTTGTACGCCCAGAGCTAAAAGGGGCATTTTAGGAGGAATGGTGAGGGCAGGGGGATCTGGGCAGGACGTGGGACGGCGTAGACTTAGTCGTACTGCAAGTATAACCGAAAGTGTAACAAGACTGCCTAGACGGAAATTGTGCATTGTGACTTAGGCCATGTCAAACCAGGTCTAAGTGCCCAGAAGGTCTCCAAAGTGAGCAGATAACCAATGTAGACACAAAGTACAGACCCCCACAAACTCCCCCAGTGATCACTGCCCCCCCCTCCACTCCATAAAAAATGGAATAAAAAATTTACATATCTGCCTCCAGAACATCAGCAGCTGGCATAGGAAAGCCTAGTAGAGCAGCACAGTAGTCTGGAGGTTGGTCTAATGACCTATACAGAGGAGGACCCAGGCCCATAAGCTACTCTAACCACTGCATTCATGGTGAAACATGTGCACCCCTTAAAACCCCCCAAACCCTGCTGTACTGCCATATAAATGTCACAGGCAGCCATAAGGGCTATTGGGGTTGTAGACAGGTGGGTCTAGTAGGTTTGGGAGGTATTTGGGGGAGCTCACCATGACCTATAAGGGAGTTGTAGTGAGATGTTCATATGGCGCCCTTTTTATGAAGTTTGCAGCAGTGCCATGTAAGGTGCCCCACTACTGTGTTGCCATGTCTGGGTGTCCAGTCCATCACTTTTCTGGCCCCTCACATGTCCAAAAGGTCTTGTTCTAGGCATTTTTGACTTGGGTGATTTTTTTGGACGAGAATGGGGTATAAAGATAGATGACTTAGCGGTCTGGCTGATCAAAGGGCTGGACGTATAATTTGACAAAAAAAATATTTTGGATGTATTTTTCGAGAATGGACTTTAGACACTGCTGACTTTGGGCGACTAGCGACTTAGGCCCAAAAAAGACTTAGACGTATCTTTTGATTATGCCCCTCCACGTCATTTGATGTGATGTTAAAAAGAAACAAACAAACAAAAAAAGGCCATCACAATTGATTTTCTTATTTCTATAATTTTTCAAGTGCACTTAATGTAGTGTTAATACCATTAACACTATGGGCCTGTTTTACAAAGCCGCACTAGCAGCTGCAGCGCGGTAACGGCCTCGAAGCCCATAGAGATTTAAAGGGCTTTGGGACTGTTGCCACGTGGCAGCTGCTAGTGCGGCTTTGTAAAACAGGCCCTATGTGTTAATATGATAAACAGATATTCCCCCTCTTTTACAAAATGCTGCAGGGTGGGCCGGTGTGGTAAATGCTCTGACGCTCACAGGAATAGAATGGGTATTGTAGCATTTGCTGCATAGCACTCAGTTGCGCAGCTTTCTAAAAGGGGGCCATTATTAGTAAATAGATCCTATTGCATAAAATGAGGCCTGCGTTAAATAATTCACATTAGTACGAGTTAGTGTGCAGTAATACAATTAGGGGCATTTTCAAAACTCTAAGACGTCCAAAACCTAGCATAAATCAGCGCTTGGACATTTTTCTCACCAAAACATCCAAGTGCTGATTTTCAAAACTGTCTTTCTGGACGTCTTGCAAGGCATCCTAACCACTGTGAATCCAGATCTAATAGAGGGTGTGCTGGAGGCATGTTCTGAGTAGGCTTTGGGTAGGCTTAGACTTGGACTTTTACAGTAATAATCAAACTTTCCCCAAGATGTCCTGGACAGAACTTAGACGTTCTGAACTGTCTTAAAAGCATCTAAGTGCCAAACAGGTACCCAAACTGACCAGATGACCAATGAAGGGATAAAGTTATGACCCTCCCCCTCCACACACACACACACTCTCCTTCAATGCTCACTGACTCCCTCCCCCCCAAAAAAAAAAAATCTGAATGAAACAGTAGCGGAGAGTGTATCATAGTGGTTAGAGCTACAGCCTCAGCCACCTGTGGGTTCGAACCCTGTGCTGCTCCTTGTAACCCTAAGCAAGTCACTTAATCCTCCACTGCTCCAGGTACATTAGATAGATTGTGAGCCCGCCAGGACAGATAGGGAAAATACTCAAGTACCTGACTTGTAACCTGTTCTGAGCTCCTTTGGAAGGATGGGCTAAGAAATCAAATAAATAAATATATACTTGTCTCTAGAACAGCACACCTAATCCTAGTAGAGCTTCACACAAGTGTCTTAAGTGGGCTAGTGAGCTATAGAGATGAGGACCCAAGCACATAAGCCACTCTAACTACTGTATTTATAGTGGAAAATCCTATTATACTACTATATAGTTGCCACCTGCAGCCATAAGGGTTATTAAGGTGGTAGGCAGGTGGGTATAGAAGGTTTCTGGGGTGTTTTGGAGGACTCAGCATATAAGGGGTATATGGTGAGATATACATCTGACACCTTTTATGTGAAGTTCACAGCAGTGCCATCTAAGGTGCTCCACTGCTCCTTTGGAATGTCTGTGAGGGCAGTTCATTACAATGCTGGCCCTTCCCAAGTCAAAATGGTCTGGATTTTGACATTTTGTATTTGAACATTTTGTACCTGGACATTTCTGTGGTCAAAAATGGTGAATAAAGTTGGACGCAGTGGCGTACCTAGGGTATGTGGCACCCGGGGCCCATCATTTTTTGACACCCCCCCCCCCCCCTCATGTAAAATTTTTTTTTTTTTTTTTTTTTGCAATAACCATGAAATGGAATAAATGGTCAGAATAGAAACAGGCAGTGAAAATTTTCTTTTTTTTTTTTTTCCAAAGTATTTTTATTGAGAATGGCAAAAGGTCCAGACAAGCAACCATGGTCTGTACAGAAACTTATACATTATCAAAAAGAACACAGAATGAGAGTAACAGCAACAACAAGCATGAACAAGCCTCTCCCAAGAGAAAATTGCCAATGAGAGGCATAGCAATACACAACAAAAGGCCAAAACTTGGGGCAAGCAAACAAATCCCACCCCAGAACCCACAAGAATAATAAGCCGGACTAGACCCTCAGCCATATTTTATAATGAAAAAAACCCCCACAAGCAACAACACCCAGACCGCTCACCAGACACACCAATCCGCACAACAAGCACCCAAGAAACACCCAGCCACCACCCAGACAAAACTACCAGACACACCTACCCCACCAAGCCCAGACCCAACCCCCCCTCCCCAGAGAGTGCAAGCGCAAAGTGGACCGTGAAAAGGGCAGCTGCAGAAGTGGAAAGCCCCAGATAAGTAGGTTAGCTAAAGAAAGCCCACAGATAGAAGAAATCAGGATAACAGAAGTTCCAACAAATGCTCCCACAGAAAATTTTCTTTTATTGAACCTCATTTATGTAACCATTATTCCAAACATAACATAACATAAATTATGTCTGAATTGTCATGACATCAGAAGTACATATGGAGTAGTTGCAGGTGATGCTTGGGACAGTTCTGATTATGTTAGTTTGGTTTTATGTGTTTTTTTAATAGAAGGGTTTTTATTTCTTTTTTTAAGGTTTTGTAGTTTGTGGTCGAGGTCAATAGGTTGTAGAGTTGGGGGTCAAGTGTTGCAGCTCGAATGGCTAGGAGGTTGTCGAACAGTTTTTTTCTTTTGACGTTTTTGGTTGGAGGGTGTGTGAATGGTGCGTGAGTTCTCCTATGTCTGTTTGAAGTGGATTGAATTATTTAGCTGAAGAAATTAGTTACCCCCCCCCATTCCACACACATTAATTCTCTTCCATTTTTGTTCCCATTATAAAAAAACACTGATAAGTTCCCAGGAAAAAAATACATTAAAATAAGAAGTGAAAACAAAGGCCCCTACAGATGAGAACATAACATAAGAATAGCCTAACTGGGTCACACCAATGGTCCATCATGCCCAGTAGCCCATTCTCATGGTAGCCAATAGTGCTGCCCGATTCAGAGAAAAATATTTCATTCGATCCGATTCACCCTGTTGAATCGATTTTTTAGATTAGATTCACTGTTAATGACACCGCTTTTTAAGTTTAAACAAAGTATAACAATAAATTTCACAACAACAATAAATTTCACAAAGTACTTAAAAAAAAAAAAATCACATTTTTCCATTAAAGCAGTTCTGGAGACATTTGCTTGAACAGTCTTTTTTCCCAGTCCATAAGCAAGCAATATGAAAAAGATTTCCTTAATTATCTACTCAAACATTTTTGCTATTTACTTTCATTGTACCTATACTATTATTCAGTAGAAAAAATGGACTTAACTGTGCAGGAAATGAATCTCCTCATACACCCACCATATAGTGCAAAAATGTGCAAAGGTCTGTTTTTTTCTTTCGATCACTACATAGCCTAATGCCACACAAGCAGCGCTGTTACAAACATATTCTGAAGGTCAATGCTAAGGTTGACAAAGTTTCCTTCCTTGGACCAGAAGGAGATACTGACAAACCACTGGAAGAGATTCTAAAACAACTACCCAGAAATAACACCCAAAGACCCACTCAGTGTGTGAACCAGTTGAGTGGAGTGGACTAACTGGGGGTGGAAATGGGCCCAGAGTTTGCTCAGCAGAATTTCCCAGACTACCTCTTCCTCTCAACACACTGACATGCTACCACCACCACCAACACTAGGAACACCTCACCGAGTATGCCAGCAATGCTTATAAACTTTATAAAACACATTATTATATTTTCTTATAAAGCATATATTTTAACTGAACTCAGCCTTGCCATTCACAAAAATAGAAAAGTTCCCATTTCAAGCTGTCTCATGTACACTTTTCAAATCTAACATATTGTAATCACAAAACAGAAAATAAAATTATTTTTTCTACCTTTTGTTCTCTGATCAATATTCAAATCTTGTTGGTCCCAGGCTCTTGTTGTCTTGCTTGCCAGGGTCTCCTTTCTCCGTGCTAACCATCCGTCTGCCATCTCTGTTCTCCCCTTCCGTTTCCCTTCCCTCTCCCGGAGATCTGGCATCTTTCCTTTTTTTTGTCTCCATCCACAGATTCACCTTTTCTCAACTCCCCACCACCCCAGGATCCACCATCTCTCCCTTTCTGTTCCCAACTATCCTCCTATCCAGTATCTCTATCCCCCCTCCACACCATCCCCTGTTTCCAAGTTCTCTCCCTTTCTGTTCCTTCCCTCCCTAAATCCCATTATGCACCATCTCTCTCCCACTCCTCTGTTTTTAGACCCATTATTTCTAACCCCCAAAGTCTGGCATATGCATGTATCTTTGAACCCCCCCTTCCCTCTCTCCCTCTGTGTACTTTTACACCAGGACCCCCCTCCCCCGAAGGTCTGTCCCCCCTCCGAAGGGCTACACCCCACCCCCGAAGGCCTGCACTCCCTTGAAGGTCTGCACCCCCCCGAAGGCCTGTCCCCCCCTTGAAGGCCTGTCCCACCGCCTTGTAGGCCTGTCCCCCCTTTAAGGCCTGCCTGCCTGCCTTTCCCCCCCTTGAAGGCCTGTCTCCCCCTTGAAGGCCTGCACCCCCCTTGAAGGCCTGCACCCCCCTTGAAGGCCTGCACCCCCCCTTGAAGGCCTGTCCCCCCCCTTGTAGGCCTGTCCCCCCCCTTGTAGGCCTGTCCCCCCCCCTTGTAGGCCTGTCCCCCCCTTGAAGGCCTGCCTGCCTTTCCCCCCTTGAAGGTCTGCACCCCCCCGAAGGCCTGTCCCCCCCCTTGAAGGCCTGTCCCACCCCCTTGTAGGCCTGTCCCCCCTTTAAGGCCTGCCTGCCTGCCTTTCCCCCCCTTGAAGGCCTGTCTCCCCCTTGAAGGCCTGCACCCCCCTTGAAGGCCTGCACCCCCCCTTGAAGGCCTGCACCCCCCCCTTGAAGGCCTGTCCCCCCCCTTGTAGGCCTGTCCCCCCCCTTGTAGGCCTGTCCCCCCCCCCCTTGTAGGCCTGTCCTCCCCTTGAAGGCCTGCCTGCCTTTCCCCCCTTGAAGGCCTGCACCCCCTTGAAGGTCTGCACCCCCCCAAAGGCCTACACCCCCCCCCGAAGGTCTGCACCCCCCTGAAGGCCTGCCTGCCCCCCTTGAAGGCCTGCACCCCTTGAATGTCTGCACCCCCCCCCGAAGGCCTGTCCCCCCTTGAAGGCCTGCCTGCCTGCCTGTCACCCCCTCCCCCTTGAAAGCCTGCTTGCCTGCCCGCCCGCCCCACCCTGAAGGCCTGATGCCCCGACCCACCCCGAAGGACCGCTCGCCCCCCTGGCCTCCCCGCACCACCTATGAACAGCCGCAGCAGGATCGCGAAGTCAGCGTCGGGTACCAGCCCTAAGGGGGTGTTCCCGGCCTTGCCGTTCAGTCCCCCGCCACCCCCGAAGGACCGCTCGCCCCCCTGGCCTCCCCGCACCACCTATGAACAGCCGCAGCAGGATCGCGAAGTCAGCGTCAGCGATCCCTGCTGCTTCCTGCGCCACGGTCCCGCCCCTCCTCTGACGTCAGAGGAGGGGCGGGATCGCGTCGTAGGAAGCAGCGCAGGGATGCTGACGCTGACTTCGCGATCCTGCTGCGGCTGTTCATAGGTGGTGCGGGGAGGCCAGGGGGGCGAGCGGTCCTTCGGGGGTGGCGGGGGACTGAACGGCAAGGCCGGGAACACCCCCTTAGGGCTGGTACCCGGGGCGGCCCGCCCCCCCCCGCCCCCCCTAGGTACGCCACTGGTTGGACGTACTAAGGTTTGTCAGTTTGTCAGCCAAGACGTCTAAGTAGGTGATTTTTTTTTAAAAAAGTGGACATCTAGCGGTTTTGCAGGTTTCAAAAATGGCCATTTCTTTGCCCCTGACTTTGGATGTCTTGCGAGAAACATCCAAAATCAAACTAATACATCCTATCAAAAATGCCCCCTCCACATCACACTTTACCAAATCTAATTCTTAGTGCACACTAAAAAATAAAAATGAAATGAAGAAACCAAATGAAAAAGAATAATTTTTAAAGTGCAAATTTTCTGTGACTTTATGTATGTTGAATCTATCTTAGTTTACAGTGTATCGGTGCGTGTAAGTGTGGTGAGGTTGTGCCCATTGAGAAAGGAAATGTATGTACAGGTGGGAGGTAAGATTGGTCATGCTTGTTTATGTGAGGGATTGTGTATGTGTGCATAAGAGCAGCGTATGTGTATTAGAACCCTTTTTTTTTTTTTTTTGCTATGATTTTTGCCTCCTGCCCTTAAGATGAATCCTCCCTGAGACCTCAAGGACTTGCATACTTTGTTTCTGCTGATTATTATCTACCCTTGTAGTTCCTTTCAAGCTTTTTATCTTGTGATTTTAGGTACACCACTTAGGCCTGCCTCCCTCAGAAAAGGCACTATAACAAGTTTATAATAAACTTAAACATGAGGATGTTCAGGCATAGAATGTGATGGGATATCCAGAGAAGTCATTTTGTAGTACCGTGTTTCCCTGAAATTAAGACCTACTCTGAAAATAAGCCCTAGCATGATTTTTGAGGTAGGTCTTAATATACACCCTACACCAAAAATAAGCCCTAGTCCCTGGATTCACCAGCAGTAGCACATCCCCCACCCCCTCCCCTTATCTCCGCCCCCGCTGCGCAGCCGAACCCCCGCTGACTCTCACATCCTTCCATCTCTCCCTCACATCTAAACCCCGCCAACTGTGATACCTACATATCTCCCTCCACAGAGCAGCATCGGCAGCACTCTAAAGAGACTGCATTGCGGCCTTCTTTCCCTGCGACATTCCCTCTGCCGCATCACTGATGATGTCATCAGCAACACGGTGCACGGAAGGCTCCAGTGGGAGAAGTCTGCAAAGCAGCCTGTTTAGAGTGCTGCTGACACTGCTCTGTGGAGGGAGGTATGTAGGTCTCGCAGTAGGTGGGGTTTAGATGGAAGGGAAAGATGGAAGGATGGAGAGTCAGCGGGGGTTCGGCTGCGCAGCGGGGGCGGAGACAAGGGGAGGGGGATGGGGGAAATGATGCTGCTTATTTTTTGTGTTTGTTGTTATGTTAAGCACATTTCCTCCTCTTCTCCCTTCCCTCCCAACCAGTGGTCTCAGGGACTTTGGCCCCTTCCAAAATTGTGGCACCCATGGAATGGCTGGCAGGTACTCCCAAGACTCATGAGCTGAAGTATTCCACTGCCTGAGCCTTCTCGAAGTCAGTAATGTGTTTCAGCCTCCAACCTCTTTGTAGCACTGGAGGCTTGGGCAGAGGCTACTTTGAATAAATGGTAGGGCTTGTTCATTCCCAACAGCAAAAGTAGAATTTAACACCATTGGGAGGGGGAGGGGAGGGGAGGGGAGGAGATGAGAGAAAGTGGCCCCACAGTCCACCCCTGAAAATTAACTTATGCCAAGTTTCCAAGTTTATTAAAATTTTGATAAAACATCAATCATAAATTCTAAGCATTTTACAATAAAAATGGGGGAAACATTCAAGAGAGATCAAAAAAGGACAGACTTGACATACGATAAAACAGGAAGAAAGTGGGGATAACTACAATATATTTTTTTTAAAAAGCAAATGAAGAAGGTAAAAACAAGAGGGGGTTATGCCTACATTCCTGCTCCCAATGCCTCATCTATGTTTTATGTTTTATTTAAAATTTGATATACCACTTTAAATAAATTGTCAAAGCGGTGTACAATGATAAAACTATTAAAATCCTGGGGAAGACTTCAAATAACGACTCTTTACTGACTTTCAAGATACAAATTGGATTAGGGGGGAAGTACAATTTATAATAGGAAAGAACATAAGAACATAAGCAATGCCTCCGCTGGGCCATACCTGAGGTCCATCGTGCCCAGCAGTCCGCTCACACAGCGGCCCAACAGGTCCAGGACCTGTGCAGTAATCCTCTATCTATACCCCTCTATCCCCTTTTCCAGCAGGAAATTGTCCAATCCTATCTTGAACCCCAGTACCGTACTCTGCCCTATTATGTCCTCCGGAAGTGCATTCCAGGTGTCCACCATATGTTGGGTAAAGAAGAACTTCCTAGCATTTGTTTTGAATCTGTCCCCTTTCAACTTTTCCGAATGCCCTCTTGTTCTTTTATTTTTTGAAAGTTTGAAGAATATGTCCCTCTTTACGCCCTTCATGATCTTGTAAGTCTTTATCATATCCCCTCTAAGTCTCCTCTTCTCCAGGGAAAAGAGACCCAGTTTTTCCAATCTCTCAGCGTATGAAAGGTTTTCCATCCCTTTTATCAGACGTGTTGTTCTCCTCTTAACTCTCTCGAGTAATGCCATATCCTTCTTAAGGTAAGGCGACCAATATTGGACGCAGTATTCCAGATTCGGGCGCACCATCGCCCGATGCAACAGCAGGATAACTTATTTCATTCTGGTTGTAATAGCCTTCTTGATTATACCTAGCATTCTATTTGCTCTCTTAGCAGCCGCTGCGCACTGTGCCGTCGGCTTCATTGTCATGTCCACCATTACCCCCAAGTCCCTTTCTTGGGTACTCTCATTCAATAACATCTCTCCCATCGTATAGTTGTACCTCAGGTTTCTGCTTCCCACATCCAATACTTTACATTTCTCAATGTTGAACTTCATCTGCCATCTCGTCGCTCATTCCCCTAGTTTGTTCAAGTCCTTTTGCAATTCTTCGCATTCTTCTTTAGTTCGAGCTCCTCTAAATAGTTTGGTGTCATCCGCAAATTTTATTATCTCACACTTCATCCCTGTTTGTAGATCATTTATGAATATATTAAATAGCAGCAGCCCAAGCACCGAGCCCTGCGGAACACTACTCGTGACCCTCCTCCAGTCCGAGTAGTGGCCCTTCACCCCCACCTTCTGTTTCCTACCCGCCAACCAGTTTCTGATCCATCTATGTACGTCTCCGTCCACCCCATGGTTCTTCAGTTTCCAGAGTAGACATTCATGAGGCACCTTGTCAAAGGCTTTTTGGAAATTTAGGCATATGATGTCTATGGGGATCTCCTCTGTCCATCTGTTTGTTAATTCCTTCAAAGAAGTGCAATAAGTTAGTTAGGCACGATCTCCCCCTGCAGAAACCATGTTGGCTGGTTATCAGAAGTTTGTTTCTTTCAAAATGTTCATCGATGTTTTCTTTTATCAGTGCTTCCGCCATTTTTCCCAGAACCGAGGTCAGACTCACCAGTCTGTAGTTTCCCGGGTCACCTCTTGATCCCTTTTAAAAGATGGGTATGACGTTGACTATCTTCCAATTCTCTGGGATCAGGTCTGTTTTCAGGGATAGGTTGCAAATTTGCTGCAGTAGTTCCGCTATCTCCTCCTTTAATTCCTTCAGAACCCTTGGATGGATTCCGTCCGGACCCGGGGATTTGTCAGTTATTAGCTTTTCTATCTGCCTGCGCACATCTTCAAGGCTCACTTCCAGTGGACAGTAATTTAAGTTCAGCTGTTAAGAGGATTTCTAATGAAGCTTAAAAGTATGACATGAGAAGAGAAAATTTCTGCTTCATATCACCCAACTATTGCCCTTCTTGCTGCTACACTTCCCCCTCTGTATTCGCGGGGGTTAGGGGCAGGAACGTAAAAGGTCAATACACTAGGAAGGGCTCTTCCTTCTATCTGTGATCTAGCATCTACTTGTCATATGCATCTTTTAAAAGGAAGGTCTTTGAGTTATTCTTGAATTTGTCCAGTGAGGTCTCCTCTTGAAGGTGAGAAGCAAGGGAATTTCATATTGTTGGTGTAGTAACCGAAAATTTTTTTTCCTTGTGGTGTCATAGAATAACTGCCATAGGGATGGGACCACCAGAAGGTTCTGACGATTGGATCTTAGGGCTCCTTTTACTAAGGTGTGCTAGCGTTTTAGTGCATGCTAAACGAAAAATACTAATGCAAGCTTTATGGAGGCATTAGTGTTTAGCGTGCATGGCATTGTAGCATGCGCTAAGCGTGCGGTAAAACTACTCGTGTACCTTAGTAAAAGGAGACCTTAGTGTTCTGGTTGTACAGTGTGGGATAAGAAGTCTATCTATGAATCCTGGAGTATGTGTTAACTTTATTTTGAAGATTAGTAGGGAAATTTTATATGTAATTCGATGATTGACCGTAGGCCAATGTGATTTTATAAACAGGGGGGTAACATGATCAAATTTTTTTGCATTATATATTAATTTTACAGCTGTGTTTTGAATAATTTGAAGTCTTCTTATTTCTTTTTGAATAATACCCTGATACAGGGGATTACAGTAATCAATTTGAGATATTACCAAAGAGTGTAGTAAGATATTGAGAGAAGAGGGTTCTAGTAGACTCATTATTGATCGGATCATTCTTATTTTGTAAAAACTTTTCCTGACCACTGCGCTTATCTGTTGGTGAAAGGATAATTCATCATCAATGATTACTCCAAGAATCTTAGTATTATTACCGAAGTGAAGAGGGGTAGACTTGAGATAGATGGGGAAACAAGTAGATCATTCCATTTGATTTGTTGGGGTTGAGAAAAAGCATGTTTGTAGTTAGCCATTTAGTGATCATTTCTAATTTATTAATATTTCTCTTCCCAGTTCCCATTTTCTTTCACCCTTTTCTCTCCTCTCTTCTATCATGAGACTCCAAGGGCTTGACAACTCCAGTGGCTTTCATGCCTGTCCTCAATTTGTCATTTGGTTGCATATGTGCACTTGTGTTAATAGGTGTAGAAGGGAGCTCAGGCAGACAGTTAAATCCCTCAACAACAAGTACTCCCAGATGTGAAATGTGCCTAAAATGAAATAAATTAAACAAATTAAAAGGGAAACCAAATTAAAACAAATCATGAGGAAGAGATTATTCTCCTTTTTTTCAAAATGAGTATTTATTATATAGAAAATTCTGAATGTATTTTGTTAAGTTTTAATTAATTCCCTAGGTAGGATTATTATTAATTTCTCATATCCTTAATGCCTCTTTGGTTGGTATTATGGATTTGATTGCAAAAACATATTTTGAGATTCAAAGTAGTGACTGACCTTAGCATTCACTTTGATATTCGCCTTGACCTTCCCAGTCTATTACCTATTACAGCTGATGGGATTTGAACCTGCTACTACTGCATAGCTAGTCAACTCTTCTAACCACTAGGCTTCCACTTCAGCTCTGACAGTTCCAGGGGCCACTTTGCTGGGAACTTGCCAATGGAACTTATGACTTAGGGCCCTGGATATGACTGAGGGCCCTGGAAGCTGGTCAAGGCCCAGGAAGCTGGTCAGCTCAGGCTCAAACTTGCTGTAGGCTTGATATTATCTTTATGAGCCCAGAACTATGAATTAAAACTATAGATGCACCAATTATTATAAAATGACCTCAGTGGTGACTCTTCAGATCGGAAAATGACCACCCATGTCTTGTCTGCCTCTTCGTTAGTCAAACATTTTTCAAGCTATTTAAAAAAAAAAAAAAAAAAAGTCCTTAAAGTATAATTTATATTATATCAATAGTGTTATCAATTTCAGTGCTCAATACGTGATGCTCAAAAATGTCTAAAAATTCACACTTAGGCCCAAATTCTGTAACCAGCGCCTAAAGTTAGGCACCTATTTTGGAGGCGCCCAACTAGATAGGTGCCTATTTAAATTGAATAACAAGCTCAAGTAAGCTTTTTAATCAGCAATGATTGAAAAATAGGCACCTATCAAGAAAGCGCAATTGTGTAACAAGGCGCCTCTAAAAATTTAAGCAGTCTTCAAAATAATAGGTACTATGCATATTAGGCGTGGGCGTGGCTACATATTAGGCGCCTTGTTGCAGAAAGACGACTCTTATATTTATCTAGAGTGGGTTTCACATGTATGCTAAAAACCCTAGCGCACCTTCATAAAAGGAGCCCATAGACTATCCCAATAACCGTACCCTATTCAGATTAAAAATATCCTTCCACCCTCCTCCCAGCCCTGGTGGGCCTACTCAAAAGTCAAATTAGGACAGAAATATCCCCCCTCCCCCCACCCACCCTTTCCTGGATGTGAACAAAAATAAACAAAAACTGACTCATAATCAAAGACCTACTATAGTGAAGTAATATATGATGTCAATTGCCCCCAAACCAGCTTAAATAAATTACTATGCCCCAAACTATCGGTATTCATTTTTCATATCTAAATCTAAGCAATGTGCAAAACATTTACATCCACAATTTCAAGCACAAACATTGTAAAATGCAGTAAACAAATAAGTCTTCCCCACAAATTTCCTCAATACAAAATTCTTTAAATCTAAAACAAATAATAACCACATAGCTAAAAAAAGACATCCACAAATAATTATGTTTTTTTAACATTTTCTTAAAAGTCATACGATCTTTACATAATTTCATTATACCTTGAATTGAATTCCAAAGATTCTTACCAGCAAGTGAGAAAATCGTTATTCTAGATTTAATATAATGAATCCCATTTCCTTTTAAAAGGAGGAGTGTGTGGCGCGGTGGTTGAAGCTACAGCCTCAGCACCCTGGGGTTATGGGTTCAAATCCCACACTGCTCCTTGTGACCCTGGGCAAGTCACTTAATCCTCCATAGCCCCAGGTACGTTAGATAAATTGTGAGCCCACCGGGACAGATAGGGAAAATGCTTGAGTACCTGATTGTAAAACGGCTTAGATAACCTTGATAGGCGGTATATAAAATCCTAAAAAAATCCTAATAAAATTAAGAGCAACATCCATCCCTCAGATCTCAAACATTTTGCTGATTATGGGAAAGGTGCTGTTGTGCTATTTTACTTTTTTTGTTTAATTATAAAATTATAAAATTCTTGGTTGGGGGACCTAGAAACATGAAAGAGCATCAAAGTAGAAGTTTCACCTAGGGCTACTAGTATACTGCCAGTGGCTATATTTAAAGTGTTAATACTAAAATATCAAGATACAGTACTTTAAGAATCAGGTGTGCCTTTACAAGTGCAACAAACTGGCTTGTTGAGCTAAATATTTTCAAGAAAGGACCTGGGTAATGCTAAAGAACTTTAAAAAAAAAGCACACACCATGTTTTCAATATCAAAAGATGCAGACAGACGCTAGTAAAGGGTCACCTTTCTGTGAGAACAAATAAATCCATTTACTTATATTATATGCAGCACTTTCTCTTTATTGGACACTGGACAGAGGGTGCCTGTGGGCCTTACCGTTTCCTGCACAATAATGGTTTTGATTCTGTGGTTTTGACACCTCTAATTCCCAAATCAGCCAGCCCTATGTCTGTCGTGTACTGTTGGAGTCTAATGTACATTATATTTTATTGATACTCCAATTTTATATTTGTAAATCGCTTTGAAATATGAAATTGTGATTGAATCAAATTTTTAAAAATAAACTTGAAAACTTAAACTTTTCTCTAGATTTTTTCTGCTGTTCAACAGGACACCTATCCTGTGAGTTCTCACTATCTCTCTTCACTTATCTCCCGCAATGATCCCCGCTGTAAGCTCCGCTCAGCTGGTAAGTCCCTCCTATCAGTGTCCTACTCATTCAGCACTATATAACTGATTAATAGTAGTAGTAGTTCTTTCATTATTTGAAAGATATATCTTTTGCTTGGTCAGAACAATCAACCACATACATTTCTCTGGAGAATTTTAATTGCTGGTGGAAGTTTCTAGAATTGGAGGAGCTTCTTCAATGGTGTAGGATGGAGCATTGGCAGCTTATATAAGGGGTCCTCAACAGAGTCTGACTGTACTTTGAACTTGACTTACCATGTTGTTGAAGATATAGCACTTTGTTCTATGGGTTCCTGCTGACTCTGTCTCAACAGCAACTGGGAGTGAGTACTGACCATAATTATCTCTTACATATTTTCCCTCCCTCCACCACCTTCTGACAAGGTTTAGACTACCTAATAGCTACTTCAAAAAGGTTTAGACCTCCTTCCATCCAAACAAATCTCCATTCCTCCTCCCAATCTTCTATAATTAGAATTGACTTCTCTAAGTATACCTTAACCTTATTGGTGGTCCAGCAGGGCACTGGGGAAAGAGTAAAACCCACTCTGTCCCGCTCATAGCAACTGGGTCTTCAAAATAGCCATTATGACCTCTAGCTTAGGAGGGTCTCAGAGTTGGTATGAGAGGGTTCTAGAAAAAAAAGGGCACCATCAAAGGTGTTCTAGCAACAAGAGGGACTTTAAATAGGGAAAATACTTCTGTCTGCCCTATTTAAGAAATGTTCAATGCTCCAAGGACAGAAAAATAATGCTGCTTATAAGGTTGATAATAAACACAGAAACATAGAAACATAATAGCAGATAAAGGCCAAATGGCCCATCTAGTCTGCCCATCTGTAGTAACCATTATCTCTTTCTCACTCCGAGAAATCCCATGTGACTATCCCAGACCCTTTAGAATTCAGACAGTCTCTATCTCTACCACCTCTTCTGGGAGACTGTTCCATAAATCTACCATCCTTTCTATTAAAAAAAGTACAGGTATTTCCTTAGATTACTCCAGAGCTTAGCACCTCTTAATTTCATTATATGTCCTCTCATTGTAGAGTTTCCTTTCAAATGAATGAGACTCAACTCATGCGCATTTACATTATGTAGGTATTTAAACGTCTCTATCATATCTCCCCTCTCCTGCCTTTCCTCCAAAGTATACAGATTGAGATCTTTAAATCTGTCCCCATACACTTTATGATAAAGACCACATACCATTTTAGTAGCCTTCCTTTGGACCGACTCCATCCTTTTTATATCTTTTTGAAGGTGCGGCCTCCAGAATTGTACACAATATTCTAAATGAGGCCTCACCAAAGTGTTAAAAAGGGGCATCAATACCTCCTTTTTCCTACTGGCCATACCTCTCCCTATGCAACCTAGCATCCTTCTAGCTTTTGCCGTCATCTTTTCAATCTGTTTGGCTACCTAAAGATCATCACATAAATCACACCCAAGCCCTGCTCTTCTGTCATGCACATAAGTTCTTCACCCCCTAAACTTTACCATTCCCTCAGGTTTTGCAGCCCAAATGCATGACCTTGCATTTCTTAGCATTAAATTTTAGCTACCAAATTTCAGATCATTCTTCAAGCTTCACTAGATTTTTCTTCATGTCATTCATACCATCCAGTATGTCTACTCTATTGCAGATTTTGGTATCATCCGCAAAGAGGCAAATTTTACCCGACAACCCTTTAGCAATATCATTTATAAAAATGTTAAAAAGAAGAGGCCCAAGAACAGAACGTTGAGGCACACCACTAGTAACATCCCTTTCTTCAGAGTGATCTCCATTGATCACTATGCCTTCCATTCAACCAGTTCTTGGCCAGCCCGTTACTTTGGGACCCATCCCGAGGGCACTCACTTTATTTATTAGACATTTGGGTGGAACACTGTCAAAGGCTTTGCTAAAAGAAATATTATTATATGCAGGAGTGACTAACCTGAAGTACTGAGATGCTGCAGTTTAGTTCCTCAAACGGCAATTTAAAGTGCTGTAAAATCCCAACTTTTACAACACCTTGATAATGACAACACAAAACCATCAATACAGATTGCAAACAAACCCACCCCATTTTGGATCCCAATTAAGACAAAATGGTGATATCTTAGCCTTAGCTTCCTATACAAAGTGTCACCAGCTGTTCATATCTCCTAAAGTAAGCCCCAAGAGCTCAATGGTCTTATCCCATCAGCCACAGGATAGTGGCACCTGTGTTCAACTTATATGCTCTCTCATGTCTCAAAAGTCAAAAGTACTTAAATATTTCTCAACACCTGAACTACTACAAAGCTGTGATAACCTTCCACCCAGTATATGGCAACGGTTCATAGACATAATCGCGGAAGACAAAGGCGCGCGCCGACAACTGAGCGCAAGATGGAGGCACGCGCCAAAGAAAATTAGTTTTTAGGGGCTCCAATGGGTTTTGTTGGGGAGCCCCCCCCCCACTTTACTTAATACAGATCGCAGCGGCGTTGTGGGGGGTTTGGGGGGTTGTAACCCCCCACATTTTACTGGAAACTTAACTTTTTCCCTAAAAACAGGGAAAAAGTGAAGTTTTCAGTAAAATGTAGGGGGTTACAACCCCCCACAACGCCCCCCACAACGCGGCACAATCTGTATTAAGTAAAGTAGGGGGGTTATCCCCCCATGCCCCCCGTTGGAGCCCCTAAAAACAGTAATTTTCTTCAGCGTGCGCCTCCGCGCTGCGCTCAATTGTCTGCGCACGCCTTTGTCCCGGCACGCTTTTGACCTGACACCTATGGCAACAGCCAAAAAAGCTAATAGAATGCTAGGAATTTTTAGGAAGGGGATAGAAAATAAGACATAGAATATTACAAAGCCTCTGTATCACTCCATGGTGCAACTTTATGTTGAGTACTATGAACAATTCTGTTTGCCATATCTCAATAAAGATATAGTAGAATTAGAAAATGGAAAAAAAAAGGGTGATCAAAATGATTAAGGGGATGGAACTTCTTTTACATGAGGAAAGGCTTAAGAAATTAAGGCTCTTCAGTTTATAGAAGAGATAACTGAGGAGGATATGATAGAGGTCTACAAAATTCTGAGTAGTATTGAGCAGGTAGGAGTTCATTGTTTATTCTTTCAAAAAGTACTAAGTGTACAAGGGAATACTCAATGAAGTTTAAAATGAATGGGAGGAAATATTTTTTCACTCATTGAATAGTTAAGCTTTGGAACTTATTAGATAGAAATGGAAAAACCACTGCTGTCAATGGGATTGGTAGCATGGAATCTTGCTACTATTTAGGATTCTCCAAGATATTTGTGACCTGGATTGGCCACTGCTGGCAGCAGGAAACTATGCTAGATGGACCATTGGACTGCCCTAGTATGACCATTCTTATGGCTTTATGTAACCTCCAATCTGATTCCAAATCCCACCCTACCTCTAATTCCCAAATCAGCCTCAAAGACTAGGGTGGGAAGAGCAAAATATCAGCAGTGAATCACCTTCCTTTTATCCCCACCTACACCCTTCTTCCCTCTCTATTCTAATCAAGAGCAGCCAGCAACCAGCAGGGACTGCAGCTACCAAGGTTTTCCTACTCCCCAGCCCAGAACATTTCCCAGAGGCCAGCCCAGCAGGAGGGAGAGTGTAATCCTTGGGAGGTGCAGTGCCTTGCTCAACAAGCCTTGGGAGGGAGACCCAGGGGGTTTGGCTCAGAGAGGAAACATTGCCCAAGAACTGACAAGCAGGCAAGGAGGGGGATGGGAGGAGCAACCTCAGATAAGGGAATGGGGAAATAGCTTTGAGTCCCTACCTAATGAATGGGAGATGGAAAGTATCCCTGATGAGACTGAATATGAGGAAGACATGGAACTAGGGGGAATGGATGTGTGAAGGATTCCCTCCTGCCCAGAAGAAATCCAGTCCAGGTTACTTTGAATCCTAAGTTAAAGCAAGGCTGTGAGCAGGGCAGAGGCTGCTCTGGCCCATTAAGGAAAATAGTGATTTAAAGTGTGTTTTTTCATGCCCTATAAAAGTGGAACCCAGAGGGGAGATAAAGGGCATAATTGGGAGTGCCTGGAGACCTTATAAGGGAGGCTTGCCCTGCACAGTTCAACAGGCGGAACTGTGCATATTCCTGGGAGGGAACGGCGTGGAAAACAGAGATACTAAAGGAAAAGAAAAACCAAAGTTATTAACTGAAGGCTACTGGGACTGAAAGAAATAAGTGACCACTTCAAGTGCCAGTGCGGGACGTGCCCGACTGGGAGAGTGGAAAGAAACGATAGCTGGGAGCTGCCAGCGATTCCCTAGAAGGGGAAGTGGGGGTTAGTAAGGCAACTAAGGACATTTTGGTTTTGCTTTGCTATTTGCATATGATTTTGCCTTTCTTCTCTGCTGTCAAGAACAATGGGCTTTCTGACCCCATAACACTGTGCAAGCTGATTTGGACTAAGTTACGGGTGATTGCACCAAAAGACATTGTGCCCAATTTAACATTTTTTTTTCTGCTTTCTTTCTGAGCACAGTAATAAACCTGGTGGATTTTGACTATAAGATCCGGCATCCGGGTTTTCTTTTCTACCAGCCATATAAAAGGCACTACATAAATCTACCTGTGGTCCAAGGCGGGTTGCCCACATACTCGGGGACTAGCCCGGCTTCAAAACGTAAGGCAGTTCTTCTTCACCCAGAGAGTGGTAGAAATCTGGAACACTTTTCCAGAGGCTGTTATAGGGGAAAGCACCCTTCAGGGATTCAATAAAAGGTTGTATAAGTTCCTGCTGGAACAGAATATACGCAGGTAAAGCTAAACTCAAATAGGGCACTGATCTTTGACCTAAGGGCCACCACATGAGCGGACTGCTGGGCACAATGGACCGATGGACCCAGCAATGGCAAATCTTATGTTCTTATATTGCTCTGGTCTCTGCTCAGGTACCATTTACTAGCACTGCGTACTAGACTTGCTGTGGCATATGAAGAATAATTGGGAATATTACCCCCACCCCCCTTGATGCCAAGATTTCTTAAGCATGGATAGGGCAATTTTGGGGGGTTTCCCACTCCAAAGATAACCAGTAAAACCATATCAATAGATTTAAAGAAGGTGGAGGGAAACGGTAATGGGAGCATTTGGAGAACATACAATATTTGAGGTGTTAACATCATACGTATAGTTTCCAAATGCAATGGAGACTACTGAGCGCACACGGTCTTAAGTTTACTGAGCAATAAGTTGACATTCAATGCAACCGTGTCCTGCCAAGTATTACAGAACCGGATTCCCAAATACTTGAGATCAGAAGAGCACCAAGTAAGACCAAAAGGATCAATCATGGCTTGAGTGCAATGTACATTCAGAGGTAGGACCTCAGTCTTATCCCAGTTGATGGAATAGCCTGAGAGCCATCCAAAATCAGTGATAAGAGTAAGAATAGCCGTTAGACTATCCTCTAGTCTGGAAATATATAAAAGCACATCATCAGCAAAAGCTGATACTCGGATCTCCATAGGTTCCACCTGTATACCATGAATCTCTGGAGAAGAGTCTAACTGCCTCACTAAGGGCTCGAAGGCCAGATTGAACAAGAATGGCGATAGGGGACAACCCTGCCTCGTTCACCGAGTAAGGGAGAAATATGGTGATAAATAACTATCAACATTCAATCTGGCCCTAGGGCAGGCATACAAAAGATGCACCATATCTATGAATACATCGCCCAGCTGAAACCAATGCTTCCACTCCGCATAGTCAAAGCTTTTTCAGCATCTAATGACATCACACATGTGGGAGTGGAAGTATTTCGAGCAGCCTGCAAAACATTGACAAAAAAATCCTAGAGTTATCAGAGGTCAAGTGACCTTTCACAAAACCACATTGTATAGGGAAGATAGGTAATGCAACAGCCAGTCTCTCTGCAAAAAGTTTAGCAAAAATCTTGCAATTGTAATTAAGCAAGGATATGGGTCTGTAATTTTTGGGAAGCAAGGGATCCCGTCCAGGTTGGGGGAAAACTACTATATCAGCTTCAACAAAGGTACCACCACTGGTCTTATGAGCAAGAAAGTCATCATATAAAACTCCATGGAGTAGCCATCACCCCCAGACACCTTTCTAGATTTTAAGCCAGCAATAGCATCCCCAATTTCCGCACTGGTAATAGGCTGATTGAGAGTAGCTATCAACTGGGGGGATAGAGTCAGCAGGGTAAGATCTTTAAAGAAATCATCCAAGTGTTCCATGGTCAGATGTACCCCCGAAGTATACAGCTTTTCATAGAACAAGCGAAAATGGTTGGCAATGACATGCGGATCAGTGATTAATTGATCGGAGGCTTTAATAGCCTTGATTTTACTAGCCCTCTTTTTATGTTTAAGATAGTTGGTCAACATTTTGCCTGCCTTGTTGCAATGTTCATAATAAATAGCACCCTCATTCAATAAGAGAATACCCGCCCATTCAGACAGAATAGAATTATATTGAAATTTGAGCTTCCAAATAGAGAATAACATGGGGACCATTTACCGCAGTAAACCGTGGCCACCACAATAAATCTGCAGTAATGGGGACATTTGCAACTGGTTCACCGCAGGAATGGGGACAAGACCTTTCACCACCCCATGGAAGTGGTAAAAAGTCTTGCTCCTGTGGTAAAAAAATTACACCCGTGTCAGACTCGACATCTCCTCCCTAGCTCCTCTTGGGCCTATTTTACCTTCAGGAGCCAGCCATGCCACAATGAAGACAAAAGGATCCTAAAACCAAAGCCTAAGACCAATGTGATTTGAAGAACAGCAAAATGTAGAAAAAAAAAATTATATTTTGTGATTAGAATATTTCAGATTTGAAATATGTATCCTGCTAGAGCTGGTATTAGACATAATTTGGAACCGCAAAGCACAGGCTTCTAGCTTTTAGCTGGCTTAGGGCTCTCTCTCTGACCAGGGAGCAGTTGCCCTAGTTGCTCTCCCCTAACACTATTCTTGCCATGTGTGACTGAAGTATTCTATTAGCTTGATTTTTCTATGTAGTATTCTGAAGTCCAAGCTACCTAAACAAACACCTGATCAGAAAAAACACATCAAGACCAAGGAGAACACAGGCTCTCTTCACCCATCCCCCAGCAAAAAGCATACAAAGCAAAAAACTATATGACGAACTACTAGCCATCAGAGCAGCGAAAATAGACTGCCACCTCTCCAAGCTACTGACCAAGACAACTAACTACAAAACATTCAGGAAAGAATTGAAAACTATACTTTTCAAAAAATTTGTCAAATGAGCTAATAAAAAACCTTATAAACCCTTCCCCATAACCCATTGCTCATGGTAGTCTTCAATTCATGTAAGCTCACTCTATCTATCAACTCTGTAAGCTCCCTGGGAATACCCAGGCCAACTCTTTTTGTAAACTGCCTAGAACTGAAAGGTATTGGAGTATAGAAAACACTAATGTAATGTAATGAAGTAATTTGGTTTGTTCAGTTTTCACAATAGTGGAGAGGATATTTGTGAAATGGAGAGGAGAAAGGGGTTTTGTTGATCCTTGCTCTGTATTATTTGTGTTTATAAAATGACAATTGTACAGAATAGTCTCTTTTTATACTTTAATAAAATAAGTTCAGTATAAAATCATAATTATTCGAGGCTTGTGCGGGTTTGAAGTTTGAAGTTTGAAGGGTGGGGATGGATCAGGGTCAGGGACTGAGCTTGCAGGGACGGGGCAGGGATGGAGACGAACTAACTGGGACAGGGTGGTAACGGTGATATATTTTTTCCCCGTGTTATTCTCTACTTACGAATTTGCATCAGAACAGAAGCATTGGGGTATTATGTAATTGGACTTCCAATTGTTTGATCTGGACATCTAAGTCAGTCAATTGCCGTTTACGTTCCTTGTTAAGATGAGCAGAATAAGCTATTATTTCCCCTCGCAGGTAAGCCTTGCAAGTATCCCATATAGTTTGATAGGCCAGATCTGGGGTGTCGTTATGAAGGAGAAAATCTTTGGTCCATGCATCTACTTTAGTGAGAAAAATAGCATCATCCAGAAGGGCAATATTAAAATGCTACTTAGAAGACCGAGGGGAGGAAGCTGGCAAGTGGAGTGTTAAGAATATTGCTGAATGATTTGATAAAGGACATGAAAAAATAGTGGGAACCCGCGCAGATTGTAGGAGCAAGTTAGAAATAAGGAAATAATCCAGACACATTGCCGACGAATGGGGAGCAGAGTAGAAGGTAAACTCGAGATCTTTTGGATGGAAAAGTTTCAGACATCGGCTAAACCAGAAGAGGGTGAGTTTTTGGAGACCGATAAGAGGCCTGAGATCTTCTATCCAGTTGGCTATCCAAAACCAGGTTCCAATCACCACTCAAAATAAAATAATCAGTAGTAATAGAAGCCAGTTCCTTTGCCAAGTTTCAAGTTTATTTAAAAATTTTATAAACCGCCCAATCAGCCTTCTAGGCGGTGAACATTATGTTAAAAACATATATTTGGGATAACTATACATCCTTTAAAACAATAATCATTATTAAAAACATTTAAAAACAATACATAAACAAAAACAAAACATAAACAAAAAAGGAAGAAGGGTAGAACTACAATTCATCAAGTAAGAAAGAGAACATATAGTGAAAAAACAAAAGGGAGGGTGTCTAAAAGTAGAATAAAATTATGTAGCCCTGAAAAGGGCATTTAGGTCTAGAAGGCATCAAGAAAAAGAAATGTTTTTAAATTTGTCTTAAAATGATTTGGGCCATACACTGTGAAGAAGATGACTCTGTTGGGCTATTTCAAGCTTCACCATCACCCACCTCCCCTGATTGTCATGAGAGGTATGCAAAACAGAGCACTGTAAATGCTTGGCAAGCAAAATGGCAACCCCACCCTCACGGGAAACAGCAAGGGAGAAGAAAAAGTGAGAAACCCAGTCTCATTTTAATTTAGCACTCAATTTTGTTTCTTGCAGAAAGACCAACTGGGCAGACTGGTGTTAACAATATAATAACATTTTATTCCTTTTAATCTGATGATTGAGACATCTGATATTCAGGGATAAAATATTACAGGCCGCCATCACGAGAACTCATTACCCGGAGACCCAGAGTGGCCATAAGAGACTGACTGACCTATACCAAAAACAATAAAACTACATACAAACTCACAGATATTCACCCCCCCCCCCTCCCCACACACAACCAAACTCTCACCCACCCACAAGACAAATGCCTTTCTGAAAGAACTTTGGACTTTGAGGGCAGTAAGCCTACTTAGTGAACAGACTCTGGTGAAGAGAAGTGCTAGAACTGTGTTACATTTGAAACCCAGAGCAGTGTGAATTATGTTTTGATTTTGAAGAATCTTTTTCCTTTGCACAAAATTCATGCCACCGGTGAAATCGGGATTATGTGGTAGTGTTGAGGCCAGTGGCCTAATAAGGTCTACAACTTTCAATGAAGCCATTCTGACTACTGACTTGTCTGTAAAAAGCACACACCGACTGTTCTAGGGAGTGACCTAGGAGGATCCAGTCTGAAAGGTGGCCCTACTTCAAAGGGGCTCACGCCAGGGTGTCAGTTGTGTGTCACTGCCGGGCTAACAGAATCGCTCGGCCCGAGCCTAGTTGGTGACAGTATCCATGACAGACATCTTCAGTGTTAAGTTCATGATCTCCGTTTTTATATCCTTGATATCATCTTTGCTCTCAGTGAAATGTGCTGCAATTGTTCAGCCACCGCAGCCATGTTATTGCCTCCCATCGAGCCGGCATCACCCTTAGTGGGAGGAGGCGGATTAGGTTTCGGTCTCTTAACGCTGGATGATACCACAAAGGCAGCTTCAATCTTGCCCAGTTTAGGCATCTTTATAGCGAATATTGAGAGTAAATTGTCAATTAGAGGAGCTGTTGGCAGGAGCTCATGTCTCAAGCCTCCATATTGTTTGGGCTCTCTAGCGCCTCCCTTCATCTCATGCTTTATTAAAAGTACTTTTCATACTCTACCACCTCCTTGCGTTCAATATATGACTACATGGGAAACTTGGTTGGGAAACTAGTTTGGATACTTTCTGGAATGAGAGTTAGGCTTATTGATTCAGGTCCTCTTTATCTCTATTACATGTGAATACATAGGTGCCCCTTAATTATTTTTTAGTTTATAGTTTAAGTTGGGTTTTTTTTATCCTTTTTTTAATGTTTTTCTATATTAGCTCTATTTTAAAAGTTTTTCATTGTTTTATATTTTATTTTTGGTTGTGAAACTCGTTAAAGAAACAGTATTGAAGATTTAGTTTTTTACCATTAACTGTTTAACGGTTGAAATGCCTTACTTGTACAGAGGCCCTTCCTACCTATTTCAAGGGAGTGTGGCACTGCTTGTCTCCTCATTGAGGGTTCAGGCTCTGCTTTGTGCTGGCTTAGCTACTTGCCGTCTCTGCTTCATGCCAACAGCCTTCTCCCCAGCTGTTTCTTCTTCATCTTGCTGGCTGGTGTCTTCATGCTAGCCCTGCTTGGTGCCAGATGTCTCCTCCTTTGTGCCAGCTGGGGTCATCTTCTGACTCTTCACAGGGGCCATTCCTGTCCTGTATTAATAACCAAGTTTGCAACTCCTCTCAACTGCCTCACTCTATGTTGTCCAACTTTAACCCATATATATGTATAAACAATCAAATATGTAACTCCTCTGGTACGTTCCACTCCATACATGGTAATTTGTAACAAAACAACAAGGCAAGTGATCCACCAAAGAATCTAACGTGGAACAAAAGAAGATCGGCAGACAATAAGGAGATTCAAATGAAGTTTATTCAAGGTGCTCCCAGGAGCCATGCCTGATGCATTTTGCCAAACAAAGCTGGTCAATGCTAATAGAAAACCATGTCTTTCATACACACAGGACACAGAACCACCCTCATCCAGTATGGAATAAGTAATCACAAAATACCCTCCTCCCCCCCCCCTTTTTACAAAAGCACGGAAGAGGTTTTTAGTGCTGGCGGGCTGAATGTTCTGTGCTGTTCTTATGATCATAGGAATTCTATGACCATCAGAGTAGTGCAGAGCATTCAGCATGCTGGCTTGTACTATAAACCAAAGTAACTGTATAGTTTAGGGGGTAAAGAAACAGTGGTGCGCATATCCCCCAATACTGAACAAAATATAAAGATAGCAGATGTAAATTTGAAAAAAGAGAAATAACAAATCACTTTACAAATTAACAAATAAAAATAAAACCAAAACTAAAAATGGAAAATAAGATAATACCATTTTATTGGACTAATAAATTTTTAAATTAGCTTACAGAGGTCAAACCCTCTTTCTTTAGGTCAGTAAAGTATTACAGTATCCTGTCCTGACATGAGGAAGGAGAATTTGGTCTCTAAAAGTTAGTCAAAAATGTATTAAAATTAGTCCAATAAAACAATCGCCGTATTTGCATTTTCTTTTTATCAACACAGATACAATACTTCTTTATCCTATATCAAAAAAATAAAAAAATAAATTTTTTTTCTACCTTTGTCGTCTTGATTTTCAGCTGAATTATGTGTTTGAGTCTTTCCATTTGCACTAGCGTTCTCTATAGTTTATTGTAATCCACACAGTGAAAAGCTTTGATGTAGTCGATGAAGCAAAGGTATAGGGGGTTTTGGTATTCTTTGCTCTTCTCCAATATTCATCTAATATTGGACTAGGACTCGAGCACTAGTTGATGGCACCTAACAACCTTTGTCTCCCAGTTTCTGCTTTCCTCATCTTGTTATTTTCTTCTTTCCATCCACTGTCTGCACCTTCCAGAAACAGTCTGCCAATCTCCTTCCATCTCCTTCAATCTCCTTAGATGATTTCCATTTCTCCTCCTGCCCTCCCCCTGCCCCCTTGATCTGGCATCCATCTTTTTCCCTCTGTTCCCCTCATTGTCTGGCATCTCTCTCCTTCCATCTTTCCTTCCTTCCCCCTCTCTTCTCATTTCCTCCACTCAGATCAGATATTTCTGTCTCTTTCTCCCTTTCTCCCCATGCTCTGGCATCTCTCTCTTCTCTATTTTCTGCATCTTTCTAAATTAAATTCTCTCTTACTATTCATTCCTCAATTTCCCTTTTTTAACTGTGTATATCCATAGATTGACACCCTTTCCTTCATCCCTTCACTATCTCACTAACTCTCTTCTTCCTTCATCCAATATATGCCCTTTTTCTTTATCCCCTCCTTCCATCCAGAATGTATTTTTTCTCCACTTCCATTCAGCATTTGCTCTCTCCTCTGATATTTGTCTGCCCCATTCTCTCTCTCTCCCCACTTCCATCATCTGCCTCTTCTCTCTCTCCCTCTACCCCAGGCCCATTTCCCTCCCTTTCCCTCACCTTTGCGAGTCACTACTCACCTATGCTGCTGCTTTTTTTTTTTTTCAAACGGGGATAAGTAAGTTCAGAAATACCAACCCCCCCAAGAGCAGCAATGCCCCATCCCTACAGCATCAATGGCACTTAATAGGGCAGAGAGCAGCTGCCCTACCGTCTCCCTTCACATCGCCTCTTTTTTAAACAGCTAAGGCCCCCTGCCCCCGGGTAATTAAGATCAGCTACAGGCCCCCCACACTTAAGATTGGCTACAGGCCCCGCCCCTCTTAAGATTGGCTACAGGCCCCCCTCCCTTCCTCCGGCATCAACTGCACTTATAAGATCAGCAACAGGCTCCCCAGTATCAGCAACAAGTAAGATCGGCAATGCGGTGCTCAACACAAAGCTTCCCTCTGACGCAGCTTCCTGTTTCTGCCTGGGCAGTTCGTGTCAGAGGGGAAGTTTTGTGTTGAGCACCGCATTACTGATCTTATTGCTGATACCGGGGAGCCCATTGCTGATCTTATAATTGCCGTTGATGCCGCAGGGAGGGGGGGCATAGCCGATCTTAAGTGGAGTGGGGCCGTAGCTGATCTTAACTGCTTGCGGGGGGGGGGGGGGGGTGCGTAACCGTTTAAAAATAAAAAGGCGAGGTGAAGGGAGACGCTGCTCTCTTTCCTCCTTCTGCGGGCCTCCCCTGAAATTTCGGGCCCTAGGCACGTGCCTCTTGGTCCTATTCATTAATCCAGCCCTGTCCGCTGTTACTTCAATTCTCTGTTGTTTCATTTTAATTCAGTTTTGTTCTTTGTTTTTCCTTTGGTCTTCTTTTTTGTATCTGTGGAGGGGCATAATCAAAAGGGACGTCCAAGTCCGTTTTCGTCAAAATCGCAAGTCGTCCAAAGTAAAAAACAGCCTAGGACACATTTTCGAAAAATATGTCCAAAATTTTTTTTGTTTCAAAAATCGTCTAATTATACGTCCTACCGATCTGATCATCTAAGTCGCTAAAGCGTCCATCTTTATACCACATTTTTGTCTAACTTTTCGTCCAAGTCAAAAACGCCTAGAACAAGCCCTGTTGGACATGGGAGGGGTCTGCAAAGTGACGGACTGAACACCCAGATATGCCACCTAAATAGTGGAGTACCTTACAGGGCAGTGCTGTGAACTTCACAAAAAGGGTGCCCCATAAACATCTCACTATAGCTCCCTTATAGGTCATGGTGAGCTCCCCAAACCACCTTTAAAATCCTCTAGACCCACTCAGGGCCCCCATCAGAAATTTCTGGGCCCCTTACTGAGCAATCCTATTGGGCCCCCCACGCACCCCTTCCCCCCCCCCCCCGACACCCCCCCTCCTTCTTCCATGGGCCGAATACACACATACTTTTCTGCTAATGTTCCACCTAAGCCAGTCCCGTAAAATCTTCTCATGTCCATTGGGTGATTTGGCATAGAGGAGATATTCATAAAAAGAACATCCGTCAAGATCTTTACTCATAGACTGTGCCATTTGCTTTAAATCATCTTCCATCATTAATCCAAATTGCACAATTCTTACTCTGTCTTTGTCCTGAATGGCATCTGGCCACATTGCTGGATCCTTCCAGTCAACAAATTTATGAGCAGGCGCGGAGAACGCATTTTTAAACAAATGTAGTTTATCCTTGTACTCCTTATGTAATTTTAATCATCTATGGATATGTTTGTATGTTTATTGTTCAAATGGTTTTATTTATTTCCCCAAATTTATTTTTGTTATACGCATTGAAAATATTTGATATTGCGTTTAAATCAAAATCTCAATAAACTTGAAACTTGAAACGAGTGCCCGTGAGATTGTGGGAGGGTTAAATACTCAAATCTTAGAAGAATAACAATTTACTTAAAGTTTTTGCTACGCCAGCTTTCTGGTATCTTTACATACAGTGGCGTACGTAGCATATGTAACACCTGGGGCCCATCATTTTTTGGCACATCCCCCCATCTGTAAGAAAAACATGATTTTTAGTAACAAACCACACGTCACACATGAGTACCTAGGAAAAGGCAGCATCTTACATATTGCAGTGAGCAGTACATCAATACACACATTGTAAAACTAAACAAGCCAGACCAGCACAGATCAATCCTACACCGTCAATCCTAACAGAAAACCATGTCTTTCGAACCCACAGAACACAGAAAACACCTTCGCCTAGTATGGAATATGTCATCACAAACTAACCCCTCACTCTTTTACAAAACTGTAGTGTGGATTTTAGCCACAGTGGTAACAGCCCTGACGCTCATAGAATTCTGAGCATCAGAGCTGCTACCACCACGGCTGGCACTAAAAAACGCTCCACAGTTTTGTAAAAGGGGGGATAAAATAGAAATACACAGTTTCAACGCTCTAGCTCAGAGGTGCCCAAACTATTTGAGCTTGTGAGCTACTTTAAAATGACCAAGTCAAAATGATCTACCAACAATAAAATTAAAAAACACAAAGCACACTATACGCTGAGAAAATGTTAATTATCATTCCTATTCTGGGTTTTTTTCAAAGAAGTCAAGGCAGATGACTCTATGCATTGTCAACTCAGTAACAACCATACAAAAATAGACAAATATACCCTCCATCCTTTTTATTAAACCACAATAGCAGTTTTTAGCGCAGGGAGCTGCGCTGAATGCCCAGCGCTGCTCTTGACGCTCATAGGCTCCCTGCGCTAAAAACCACTATTGTGGTTTAGTAAAAGGGTACCATATTGTAAAATATAGACAGCAGATATAAATTCAGAACTGTGCATAGTAAGTGAAGGGAAGTTTTCATCTCTGGGAATTTACCCAGTTTACTATTAAGTTATTTGGGCAAAATTCCTTTGAAAACTGTGGTAATACTGCCTCCACTTTGCTAAATTTAAAATAAAATCATTTTTCCTACCTTGTCTGGTGATTTCATGAGTCTCTGGTTGCACTTTCTTCTTCTGACTGTGCATCCAATCTTTCTTCCCTTCTATCAGCCTGTATGCTTTCTCTCCTCCACACCTCATTCCCTCCCCCAACTTTTTCTTCCTCTCTCCCTGACCTTTCTTTCTTTTTTTCTGTTTCTCTTCTTTCCTTCTGTTTCCCTGCCTGCCCCCTTTCTTTCTTTCTCCCTGCCTTTCCCCAAGCCACTGCCACTGCCGCTGCCATCGGGGAACAGGACCCACCAATGGATAACAGGCCCCAAAGCCGACGCCGACGCCGACGCATGCTCTCCCTGCTTCGGGCCGATCAGTCTTCCTCTCCCCGACGTCAATTCTGCCGTCGGAGAGGAAGTTCCGCCCAGCCAGGCAGCGATTGGCTGGCCCGAACTTCCTCTCCGACTGCAGAATTGACGTCAGGGAGAGGAAGACTGATCAGCCCGATAGATTAGATTGCCAAGACAAAGTGAGTCCTGGGTGATCGACTCACTTTGCCTTGGCGAGCTACTGGCGCCCCTACCTTAGAACACTGCCTAGGACCCTGGGGGAGCCCGGGCCCCCTGTCAGCTCCGGGCCCCTGAATGCAGGACTGGTAGTACTGCCCTGATGGCGGCCCTGGACCCACTTATCTACCACCCCAATAGCCCTTATGGCTGCAGGAGCCACTTATATGCCAGTACAAAAGGGTTTTGGGGGTGTATAGGGGAGTGCACATGTTTAAGTATCAATGCAGTGATTACAGGGGCTTATGGACATGGGTCCTCCTCTCTATGGGTCCCTAAACAACCCCCAAGATGACTTAAGCTGCCTCTGTGCTGGATGACTAGGCTTTCCTATGCCAGGCTGCCAGGTGATGATGATCTAGAGGCTGAATTTAAAGGTATGATTAATATTTTTATGGGGGTGGGGTCGGTGATCACTGGGGTAGTGTGTGTTTTATGTCTGTTTTATGTGTTTGCAGTGGTTATCTGGTTACTTTAGGTGGGTTTTTGTGACTTAGACCGTGTTTTACATGGTCTAAGTCACAATGTCCAAGTTCCGTTGATCGTGGACTGTATAACTTTCGGTTATACATGCTGTACGTCTAAGTCTAAGCCGGCCCACGTCCCGCCCAACTCCCGCCCTCGACACTCCTCCTGAAACGCCCTGTTTAGCTTTGGTTGTTCAGCGGCACCTTGTAGGCCTAGGTGGTTTAGAAATACATCCAAAACCCGTTTTTATTATCGGCACTTGGACATTTTTTGGGAAATGTTCGTCTAAGTGCCGACTTAGGCCGGTTTTTGGAAGTTTTTCTCTTTAGATTATGAGCCCCTTAGTATATAAACAATTGTTCAAACAGATTCTTTAGTTAGATTGTGAGCCTATTGGACAGTTAGGGATATTTTCCAAGCACCTAATATTAGATACTTCATTGTTTGTGAACCGCTGTTAACTTCGAAGAGGTATTGGTGATATACAAATAAAAGTTGTATTGTTTATCTAACTCCCCAACATCTCCACCGCTGGAATTCTGATATTTCACCCTATTGTTAGTGGGGTTGTAATCTACCTGGAGATTTGATTCATATGTGGTGGACTTGTCTATAAATTCAAACTTGTTTGAAAACTATGAGATATATCCCAATTCTAGTTCAAATAGACTGCTCATATTCTATTTGATAAAGCACCAGATCAGTTGAGTTCTTTTGAACATTTGGATTTCATACAACTTTTATTGGCTGCAAAGCTTTGCATTGCGCAAAAATAAAAAGATCCTAAATTACCCTCACAGCTTTTCTGGCTGGATAAAGTCTGGCATATTGCTGGAATGGAAAAATTAATATGCCTTAAAGAAACACAAAGTAGGGAAATATGAATTGTTTTGGGCTCCTCCCTTTCAAACTACTGCAATGTTTCTAAATTCCTCTTAAATCTCCCTTATTATCTGTACTCTCCTTCAATAGACAGATTTTTTTTGTCTTTGTCTCCCCTCCAATCCCCCTGCCTATGATCTCTGGAGTATTGTTTCTGTTCTAACATCCACATGTGACCTTTTTATGGTCCATTTCTTGGCTCCTGAGCTTGTTGCTCGATTGCGGTTATTGACTTGATACTTTTATACTTACAATTTTGCCCATTTGATATGGTCTGTATATTTCTTGCAACCATAACTATAGGTGTTATACAAGCTGTGTATTTGGCATATGTATTGTAATTAACAATTAATTAGGCATTCTTTATACTACAACAACAATTATTTGAAATAAAATTTACAAAAGTAGTGAGGCCACAATTGTAACTTGCTTACATTATGTTGGTGAACATAGAATTAAGGAAAATGACTTCCTTAATCCCTTATATAAACCCCTGGTCAAAACGAGTACTTCTTTTCAACCTATGAAAGCCTTTGAGTGTAAAACCCAGCATGGAAATTATTCTTCATATAAATGTATTCACTTTGTAAAATGCCCTTGAAATCTCTGCATAGAGGGGATCTCCACAGTAAATAGTATCTTTCTGAAGATATTTACATATTTATATAGCTTATACATATTTATGCTGTAATTTACACATGGGTATGTTTCCAAAATAATGGCCTTAATCACCTAAAGCCATATGAAAATGTTTGTTTCTAGACTAGTTTTACAAGACAGTGATCAGTTGGGATCCATCTATTGCTGTTCTTTTTTTTTTTTTTTTTAATCTCACCTTCTCTATTAATAATAATAATAAAATCTTTGTTACAATGACTAAAATGGCAAACTTTTTCCCCTTTCTCTACTCTTCTATTAAGGTCACCATCACTGCACAATCTGCATCTACCTCTTGCCTTTAATCCAGTTTTTTGCAGTATTCATTATGTTGCTTTCCAGAGCAAATAATATCACCCCCCTTTGATTGGAAAAAGACTCTATCTGTGAGTCCTACCACCCATCATGGAGAAATTCAGAGCTGTTGAATGATGATAGGTTAGAGTGTATAAAAAGAGTGCCTGCAGCAACAACAACAAAAAGAGGGTTTCTGAAGAATGTGAGAAAGATAAATAGGACCGATACTTTGTTTCATTGTCAGTAGCACTCTGGGGTTATTTGAAGCACTTATTTATGCACTGTAAGCAGAACAATGCTGGAGAAGAAATGATTAAATACCAACTCTCCCAGCAATAGACATCTCATTGTGGCAGGCCTTGGCTCACCACTGGGTGGTTTTGATAAAGGCAATATGAGTTGATAACTGATACGTTTGCCAGGGAATCATCTGGGGCTGCTGACAGCTACTATGCTTTAATAAAATCATTAGAATGTAAATGTTTTTATTGCAAAATAAAGAGCCTCCAGCAAAGATGACACTATCAGCACTCCCTCCACTGAATGAAAGCAACGATTAGCATTCAAATGATATAATGATAGGCTGGTTATCTTTATTAAAATTTTTCAAATCGAGTCTTCATTTTGCATGATTGAGTTTTAAACAAATGCAATATCCAGTAGTCTGGCGAATCAGTATGAACACTCTTGAAATAATTAAAGGGTGCCTTTTATTTTTTTTAACATGTGTTTCATAAGCAATGAAATGAATTTGCAGCTTTAATATGACAATATCTAGTTAGCTTTGCATAAAAACAGAGCTGTTATAGAGTAATTATTGAATGTGTACAACTTTTTAACATATGTAAGATTCAATTTTCTGATATGTGACAACACTAGTCAGTTTCCAAATCCAGAAATAAGAAAAAAAGACTTCTCTAGTGTACACAGAAACACACAAAATATTTGTCATGCTCTCTCTCCCTCACACACACACATGCATGCACAATTAACTGCCACAAACTTCTTTGCAAAAAAACAGTATGCTACACACCGTAAGGGTCCCTTTTACAAAGCGGCAGTAGAAATTCACCTGTGGTAAATGCACTAAAGCCCTCAGGAATTGAATGGGCTTTGGTGCATTTGCCGCAGAAATGCTACTGTGGCTTTGTAAAAGGAGCCCTTAATTAGGGATCATCCTAATTAATAATAATAATTGCCCATTTACATTTATCCTATTTAAATGAAATGTAAAGTGGAGTAAAGATATAGTAACATTTATCTATTACAATTTAAGAATCATGGGAAATTTATTAGGACATAAGAGAAAATAATGGCTTAAACATTCATAGAAATATAGAAAGATGATGGCAGAAAAGGGCCATAGCCCATATTAGCCCATCAAACTGATCAATCAATCAAACAAAATGGAAAAAAAACAAAACATCCCTAAATTTATAGATTTCAAGTTTCAAGTTTATTAAAAGATTTTTTTAGACCGCTTAATCAAATATCTAAACGGTTTACAATGTAGAATTACATAAAAACATATAACTTTATAAAAACAAATAAAACAAGAGACTTCAATATTTAATACACTTCTGTCATTCTATTCTTGTTAGGCCAACAATTTTTTTAATTAACCTATCAGACTTGTATACAGCCTTCAAACTAATACTGTGACTAATAAATAATATGCATACTTTTGTTGACAAATACGATGTGCTTGTTTGATTCTTAGCTGAGTCAGTGGCAGCAAGTAAATAAATGGCCTTAAAAATATATGCACTCAGAATAATTAGGGTATTGATTCCAAGTTTATTTAGCAGCAGTAGCAGTGAATTTTCCAGAAACAATATAATAAGCTGGCATATATTAGCATTCATTGTTTCTAAAATACAAGGCATGGAAAAGATTCATTTTTTGGCAGCTTGGATTTCTAGATTAGAATGAGTCCATCTGTTTTCATAACATCAGTATGGCTAATTTGCCAGTGGCACAGAAGACTAACCCCACCCCCCTTCTGTTGCAAAAAAATAGGATTCTGTACTGTAGCTGTTGTCTCCCCATAGTCTTGAACTTTGCAGACGGGTGTCACTCAAATTTCTCAACTCCTCCACTTCAGCAGTAGAGAACAACGCCTCCTTCAGTTTTTCCTTCTGCAGACAAACTAAGAAGGCATGTTCTGATCTGCTCTGTTTACTTTTTATTATTTTTGAATATTTTTGCCATCAGTTCCTTTTCCTATGTGACTTCAGTGCTCAGAGGTTCCCTTCTCGGGTTTACTCTGCTGGGGAAAGAACACAGATCTGTGAGGGTGGCTGCTGCTTGCAGGCCAATCTGTCAGAGTACCTGTGGAGTCAGCCTGCTTTGTGGTCAACTGAGAGCTCAGGCTCCATTCCCCTGGGAGCTTGTTTGCCTGATGATTTATCTGAGGTTTGAGCGCAGGCTGTGGGGCCCCTGTGTAACAACCCTCTGGGTATTAGGGAGCCAACTGTAAGTCTTCTCCCCTCCCCCAACACAGATTTTCAGGTTTCAAAGTCCATGGTTGAGGTCCTCCTGACTGGCAGCCAGAATATTTCCAGCAGTGGATATGTTCCTGGCACTTTCTGAGGCTGCTGCAAGCTGATAGGCACCAGAAGTTATAGTGAATACTCCCATTATTCCCTATGGGGAAAATCAGAGGGGGGTCTGAAAAAGTCAGATCTGAGGGTTTAAGGAGTTAAAGTTCAGTTCCCCCACCTCCAAAACCTCTTTGTCAACATTTTTTGTTTTTCAGAAAAGCTTCCAAGGACGATTTTTGGTGTGAGTTTTCTGGCGGTGGCCATCTTGGAATTTTATTAATCATTTTTTCAAGTGCTTTTTCCAGCCTCAAAACTCCTTGTTTTGCCCATGGATCATCTGTAATGGTTTCCACAGGCTATTCTGCCCCTAATTCATGCATTTTTTGTGCAGCTTTGCTAGCTAATGAGCGGTTATGTTCTACGTGCCCCAAGTCACGGGAGGAAGGGGTGGGATTAGGTTCAGCCTCTCTGGAGTTCTCCAGAGTTCTCCAAATCTAGCCATTGGGGAAAAGATTTCATCCAGAGGCTGCATTTAGTGAAGGTGCAAAATGCATGCATATAAGGGTAGAGGAGGGCCTACCACCCTAGTCAGGGGTCCTGCAAGGGCCCTTAGGGTCCCTTGTCCAGGGATTATCAGACTTTGTCAGTGTCCTATTGAAAGCCTATTTAAAGGGCCCAGGAAGCACTGCACTGTCTGTGAGCATGTCAGCTCCAGTACAAGGGGAGTTATGTCCAAACAGATTTCTCCACCTTGGAACACACCGGCTCCAAGTATTACTGACCAGTTCTAGCATAACTGTGAAGACTGGAAGTCCCTTCCCATGCCTTTATTATCACAATGATCTGCTTCATTCTTTGGGAGGCCAGGGGTCAGGAGGCTGTGGCAGCTATTGATCCTGTTGATGATTCATCAGTGTGCCATATTTTTAAGTCCACTACTGTTTCACATCGTTGCTGACACTTCTGTGAGTTGAAATTCGATCTTCCATTGCCCTCCACCTCCTGATGTTCTATTATGAGTGGCACAAACACACAAACTACTCTTTTCCCAGCACATCCGGACATCACCTCGATAGTCACTGACCAATGGGAGTCTCCAGAAAGCTCTCTAAAAGTGGCCAGAGCTATGTCCAGACTTTATCCTATAGCTGTAGACTTCCAACAGTTGTTTTTGCAGCCAAAAGTGGATTCCATGGTAGCGCAAGTGACTAAACATACTTCTCTTGCAGATGATACAAAGTTATACAGAGTAATGAAGCCGCAGGAGGATTGTGAAGGCCTGCAACGTGACATAAACCTGCTCAAGAAATGGCCCACGACATGGCAAATGAGGCTTAACGTGGATAAGTGTAAGGTGATGCATGTCGGTAACAAAAATCTTATACACGAATACAGGATGTTCGGTGAAGTACTTGGAGAGACCCCCCAGGAAAGAGACTTGGGAGTACTGGTCGACAAGTCAATGAAGCTGTCCGTGCAATGCACGGCAGTGGTGAAAAGGGCAAACAGAATGCTAGGAATGATTAAGAAGGGGATCACAAACAGATCGGAGAAGGTAATCATGCCGCTGTACCGGGCCATGGTACGCCCTCACCTGGAATACTGCGTCCAGCACTGGTTGATGTACTTGAATAAGGACACAGTACTACTCGAAAGGGTCCAGACAAGAGCAACTAAAATGGTTAAGGGGCTAGAGGAGTTGTCGTACAGTGAGAGATTAGAGAAACTGGGCCTCTTCTCCCTTGAAAAGAGGAGACTGAGAGGGGACATGATCGAAACATTCAAGTTAATGAAAAGAATAGACTTAGTAGATAAAGACAGGTTGTTTACCTTCTCCAAGGTAGAGAGAACAAGAGGGCATTCTCTGAAAAAAGGGGATAGATTCTGTACAAACATAAGGAAGTTATTCTTCACCCAGAGAGTGGTAGAAAACTGAAACACTCTTCTGGAGGCTGTTATAGGGGAAAACACCCTCCAGGGATTCAAGACAAAGTTAGACAAGTTCCTGCTGAACTAGAACGTAAGCAGGTAAGGCTAGCCTCAGTTAGGGAACTAGTCTTTGACCTAAGGGCAGCCACAGGAGCGGACACAGTATATAAATCCAAGATTTAGATTATCATCATCGTATTTGCATTTTAGAAAATTATTGAAATCATCTTTGCTAGATTTCTAGGAAAATGATGATCCTGTAACTTGCATTTCATTATAAGTATTGATTGTTTTCAGTGAGTTTTGTAGGTCACTGTTAACTGTACAGTTTCTCTTATTGTTTTCTGTACAGCACATTGAACTGAAAGGTATTTGCGGTCTAGAAACGGAAATGGAAATGGAAGGAGCTTGCCCATGAAGCTCCTTGTGTGTGCTCCTTTGGCATGGTCACCACAAATAGGGAGGAATCACCCAAAAACGTCACTCGCATGCACCGGGAAAGGGGTGGCATCAAATTTCAGAGATCCAATCAGGAGTGACTGGAGCAGGAACTGCAAAGAAAAACAAAGCAGAGCAACAACCAGTAAGCAAAATAAAATGCAAACAGACTGACACAAGTAGACAGCAATAAGCATGGTCATCACCAGTAGGGAGGAATAAATAGGGGAAGTCACCCAGAAACATCACTCACATGCATCAGGAAAGAGGCAAGATCAACTTCAGGAGGTATAATCAGGAATGACTAGGGTAGGAATAGTACAACATATTGGAAAAGGGGCAAGGGTCAATGGGGCTATCTGTGCAAGGATTTACCCCAAAGTTTGTGAATCACATGTGGAAAGCTTATTTGACAGGTCTGGAATGCACTGCACTGCCTGAGGGCATGCTGGCAGTGAGAGAGAAAGAGCCCTCTTCTGGCGGTCTCCCTGCTATGGAGTAAGCTGGATCCCAGCCTTACTGACAAAATGAAACAGGACTGGGAGGATTAGTGTTCATACTCCATGCTTTTATTGCCCCAGAACTTAGCTGCTTTCCTGGAGGATTCCAGTTCCCTGTCAGACACTGAGTACAAATGAAAATTAGCAGGAAAATGCTTTTAGTCATGGCAAACTATCATAGCTTATCAGAAACTGTGCATTAAAATATGTTATAATCAATTAAAGATACCATTGTGTTTCTCAAAATTCCTACGTGATACAGTCAGTGGGAAATTATATTTGTGTTTATTTTGAATGGGTCTATCACACAGGTGTCAAACACAAGGCCCGTGGGCTGAATCTAGCATGCCAGGCCATTTTATGCGACCCGTGGTGTGATGTGGCATTTTTATTGCCACCTCCGGGTATTTTATCTTCTAGCCAGCTCCCTCTTCCTCATTTCTGCAGTATGCACAAAGCCACAGGCAGTGGCTCCTCGTGTATCCCATGCCTCATCCGGGATCATTCCCTCTGACATTGCAACATCAGAGAGAAGGCTTCCAGTTCAGGCGCAGGATGCACGTAGTAACCGCCGCCCACAGCTTTGTGCACACTGCGGCAGTGAGGAAGAGGGAGCCAATCAAAAGATAAAACACCTGGGGGTGGCAATGAAACCCCTAATTGAGGCACAGAATGGAGGGAGGGAGAGGGGCATGTTAGGACTCAAGATAGAAGGAGCACAAACTTCGTACAAATTATAGAAGGGAGGGAGGGAGGTAGGGAGAGGCATGAACTTGGGTCAAAGAATGAAGGGAAGGATAGAGCCATAGAAAGGAAGGAGAGAGCCATAGAATGGAAGGAGGGAGAGAGTGAGAGAAAGAGATGCTGAGGTGAGGGAGAGAATAGAAAGGGAGAATTGGGTGTCTGAAAGAGAGAAAGAGAGATGGTGCACATGAGGAGATGAAGAAAAAGGAGAATTGTTTGGCAGAGAGAAGATAATTACTGGACATGGTGATGGGAAAGGAGTGAGGTAGAGAGATGAATGGGGAACAGAGAGATGTCAGACCACTGGATTGGGAAGGAGAGCAAGAGAGAGTTGCCAGACCAAGGAGTGGAAGGGAAGGAGGGGAGAGAGATATGCCAGACCACAGAAAGTAGAGGAAAAAAGGAGAGAGATGTTAGACCTCGGGAAGAGGGAGAGAAGGAGAGAGAGATTCCAGACCATAGGAGAGGAGAGAGATTCCAAGCTATGGGAAGGAGAGGAGAAAGATGCCAGATCATATGAGGGGGAAGGGGGAAGACACAGTTGTCTGACCATGGGAGAGAGATGAGATGGTGCACAGGGATGGAGGAAAAGGGAAGAGATAAGAAGAAATGCTTCTTATGGATAGATGGGAATAGGGGAGAAGAAAGAGGGAGGAGATGGTACATATGGATAGATGGGAAGAGAAGACATGGAAAAGAAGGTAGATTTTGAGAAGAAAGAAAAATGAAAGAAAGTTGAATGTTAAAGATGGATGTATGGCAGAAAGTGAAGGAGAGTAAAACAGCCAATGGATAAGGTGGCCATGGATACACAGTTAAGAGCACAGACAGCAGGAAGTACAGCCAGAGCCTGAGAAAAGGTTTGAAAACCAAAATCACAAGGTAGGGGGAATGATTTTATTTTAAATTTAGTGATTGAATTGTGTCAATTTTGAGAATTTGCATCTGCTGTCTACATTTTGCACTGTTTAGGAAGAAATGCATTTGTTTCCTTTTCTCTGGGATTGTATGGCATGCAGTCTTGAATCTTAGGGTTTTGTCTGTATATATTAATACTTTTAGTTTGTAGTCCCATATTTGCATAGGGGTTATCTGTGTTCTGGTAGGAATGAATGTTGAGAAGCATACAGTGTGCTTCGTATAGTTTAATTTTGTGGTTAACCATTATGTGTTGTTAAGATTATATTGTGTGTGTGTATATGAAAAATGAATGGAAAAAATAATATTACAATTATTACTATTATGAGGGTAGAGTCTGGGGCAGAGATTGGGCGGGCTCTGGCCCACAACTTAGCCTGTGATTGAGTTTGACACCCCTGGTCTATCATAATCAACAGTTTGTTTTAAGGAAGCAAATCTTTTGGAAAAAAAAATATGCTGTCCAGTGAGATCAAAGCTGCAGTAGCAGCCTATTTGTGGCACATGCCTAGTACACCAGGTTAAGGCAGAGTCTTACTGAGGAGGAGGACTTATTCACCCAGCTAATGCTTGAGGGGTGGATTATGTGGCAGATGCTCTCTATGACATCATCAGAGTCATGAGCAAGGATTCAGTGTATGCTATTTCAGCCCACAGGATGCTCTGGATCAGCCTCTAAAGTCTAAAGCCTCTAAAGTTCTCCTGAGTAAACTGCCCTTCAGGGGGCAGATGCTATTTGGTAAAGGATTAGATGACCTTATGGCCAATGTGACAGATCATCGCCCTAAATTTCTGCTATACAGCAGACCTCGTTGAGCCTTCAGGAATGGCAAAGGTAATTTTCATTCCTCTCAATGTTCCTACCAGTACTTCACAGGTTCCTCCACTCAGATATCCTTTCAAGGAACTAGACAGAGATTTAACAACTCTAGACTCCAGCTGCCCTTGGTAGTCTCACGTCAGCACAAACTCCAAGAATATTGGCAATGTGCTATTTAGAAGACTGGGAGCTTTTCCTGGCCATCTAAATAGCACTGAATATCAGACCCAATATTTTTGGGTGGTGTGAGGGGCGTCTGAATTAATACATATTTGTGGATGGCACTAGAGATGGAGATGATCCTTTATATGAATTCTATTTGTTTAGCTTCATGTCTACATATGAAAAAAATCTCTTATTTTATTTTCCTATATATCTTTGATAAAACACTAGATATTTTGAAATATCTGGTCTTTGGCCACTTTCCACCAATTGGAGCCTCAAAGCATATTTTGGTAACTGAAGCCCATTACAATTACTAGTATCAAAAAACTCATCACAATTTAACAATCAAATGGATTATGACTTGTTAGCTAGGAATCACAAAATCTGGACTGTACCAGCTCTGATTTGAGTTAGATTCCTGTTTGCAATTAAAAATAGGGAACACTGCAGCCCAGAAATGTTAATATGTGGAAATTGATTCTTTTTTTTAATCTCTGTTCAATCGTTTCTAGCATGGATAATTATTTTAATTTTCAATTATTTTGCACATACACATTTTTGGGGGGGAACAGAAATTATTCATCAAATTAAATTTATCCCCCAACCTGATAAAAGCAGTGTGTTTTGAAACTGGCTGCTATTTTTAAATGTTCTATTTGTAATTTATGATAATACTTCAGCAACCCAATTGCTTTCCTATTGCAATTCACTTTTTCTAGATTTATACAAATGAATATCATTACTGTTAAGGTGGGCAACCACCGAAGGAAGTTTACAACTACATATGATACTGGAAAGGTCATATTTGCTGAAGGTTTCATGGGCTGACACAACATAGGTTTGACATATTAATCATTTTGTAACCTGTCAAAATGGATTATCTAAATCACATAGCAAAAATGATTTTGACAGCTTTTTAAGTAATATTTATTTTGTATAAATGTATATTCCAGAAAGAATCTTCCGTATGAAGGTGCCCATACTATTCTCATTTTAAGCATGTTTTACTTCTTGATCAAATATGTATTAAGATGTTTTAAGTTGCAACAGATATGAATTGCTTTCTCATTATGAGGATGCAATTGTATTACAGTACTACAGACCTCTATTAAATTAAGGAGGACATTTTAGAAGCTGTATATAGCCTTTTTATTTTAAATGGCCTTCCCAATAGACACTTCTGAAGAGATTTTCTCCAGTTCTGTCAGTTTCCAGGTCTCTTGAGTCAGTTTGAGTCTTTGGTCACTTCTGGCTCCTTCTGGTCAACTCAGGTCACTTGGCTCCATCCAGTTACTTCTAGTCATTCAGCTCTCTTTTGGTCATTACTGGTCACGGCTTCTTTTGGTTTCCTCCAGTTATTTGGCTCCTTCCAGTCACTTCTGGTCATTCAGCTTCTTCTGGTCACTTCTGGCTCCTTTGGTCAGCGCTGACATCAGGAAGACTTCCGGTCGGCTGTGTGCTGTGGCAGGGCAGGTAGGGAAAAGAAGACCAACCGAGCTTTCCAAAAAACAGGGGCTTTGGACTATGAAGACGCTAAAGTGCTGTTGTTACTCCGTGCAAGTGGCTGCAAAATTATGTCACCGCTCTACATGATCTTCACAACCGAGGCCTCCAATTCGCACTGGTGTTCCCGGTGAAGCTGCGTGTGTAGCAGGATGGCAGGGCGATTGCCCTTGCCAAGGTGAAGGAAGCCAGGGCAGTTATGAAGCAGCTTCCTGCCCAATTTATTGCTTTTGCAAGACCCTGTGCGGCCTGATGGATGACTTCTGTCTTTCCTATGGGGAATGGCGTGGACCTTGCCAGGGACACCTCGCTGGGCACAGGGTTTTGGCCCTAGGGTTTGATCTTTGGCATCCCTGTTCCTGCCTGGGCCCCATGTTTGCTGTGGCCTGCTGGGGCTCCTACCGTCCTGACCCCTGTGCACCTGCATTTGCCTGGACTGTATGCTGTTGGCTGGAGGACTCTGCAAGGGGCCGGGGGGCCTTCACTCTGTGAGAACTCCAATCTGCTTTGGCTATCGGCTCTCTGCCTGTGGCCCAATTTGACTGGGGTCTTGCTGGGCTCTCCAGTTTGGTTTTGCAGTTGTGTTCTTAGATGGGATGCAGAAATGTGTTGTTTTTTTGGCTGGGGAGGAGGTCTTCTCTGGGTGGGCTGGGGAAGTGCATATGGGATTATATGCTGGGGGAGGCATGCTCTGGGGGAGGGGGGAGGGGGGACGGGGGGTGGGTGGGGGTATGGCTATAGTATTTCTGGTGGGGAGGGTATGCCTGTGTATGTTTGTGGGGTGTGTGGGGAGGGTGGGTGTGGGAGTAGGATGAGGTACCAGGGGCATTGTGGTTGGTAGCACATACTCAATCTCTGGCGGAGTTTAGCTGGGCATCCAGATAGTCTGTGGTTATGGCTGATTTGAAAGTGACTACGCTTAATGTGGATAGAGTCAAGTCTTCCATTAAGTGTTCACGGATATTGACTCATCTCAGGAAGCTGGGTACTGATATAACATATTTGTAAGAAACCCACCATTCTCAGATCGAGCATGCCAAGCTGCTGAGGGGTTGGGTGGGGGAAGTCTACTCTTCTACCTTCAGTGGGAGGCAAAGGGGTGTTGCCATCTTAATGCATAAGAGATTGCCGTTTACTCTACATCAGTGGTCGGCAAACCACGGCTCGCGAACCGCATGCGGCTCTTTATCCATTTGAGTGTGGCTCACGGCTCAGTTTCAACCGCCAGTCAGCAGAAATTTTCTGCCAGTCCACAGGGCCAGCACCTCCATCGGGCCCAAGAGATTGTTCAGTAGCCAACGGTCTTCGGTGTGATCAATGCGGCATCTTTAGGCTGGCTCCCAGAGTGTTGCAGTGCACAAATCCATGGGAAAAGGCTTCCACCCGCGGCCTGCGCCTGACCCGGAAGCCTTCTCTCTGACGTTGCTAAGTCAGAGGGAAGGCTTCCAGATAAGGTGTGGGACGTGCACGAGGAGCCGCTAACCACAGCTTTGTGCAATGCAGCACTCAGGGAGCCAGCCCGAAGACCCTGCATTGATCGCACCATGGACCAGCCTGAAGCTAACACCGGGGGGCAGGCCATAAAGCAAGACACATGGAGGGAGAGAGACAACAACGGAAGAGGAAATGCTTTTATTTAGTGATTTTGCATCTGCTGTCTGTTCAGGAAGAAATGCATTTGTTTGGTTTTCTCTGGGGGTTGTACTGCTTGAAGAGTCTTACATCTTAGGGTTTGTTTTAGTACTTTTAGTTTTTGGTCCTGCATTTGCATGGGGTTATCTGTTTTCTGGTAGAAATGAATATTGAAAAGCATACAGTGTGCTTTCTGTATTTTAATTTTGTGGTTAACCATTATGTGTTGTTAATAAGATTATATTGTATGTGTGTATATATGAAAAATGGATGGAAAAAATGGTGTTACAATTAGTACTATATGGGGGTGGGGTCTGGAGTGGAGATTGGGTGGAGATGGGAAGGTTGGTCGGCCCGGTGCTTCAGCATCCTCTTTATGGGGAAGGGAATCAGGGGGAACTCAGAACTTGGTGGCGGCCTGTTCCCCAATTGAGGCAGCAGTGGTAGCCTGTTCCTTGATGGTGGCAGCCTGTTCCCCAATGGCGGTGGCTTGGGGGAGGGCAGGGTGAAATAAAGAAATGGGGGCAGGGAGAGAGAAAAAAAGGGGCAGGGTGAAAGAAAGAAAAAGTTGGGGGAGAGAATGAAGTCTGGACCAACTTTATGGAAAAATAAGTCTCCAGACAACAAAGGTAAAAAACGGAATTTATTGACTAAAATATGTTAGCTTGGGGAAATGTCTTTGTATTGTGTTCAAAAGAAAAGGAAATGCATTTCTGGTTTTATTTCAAGTGTTGAAGTACTTGCTGACCCTTGCTGTGACTGGTGGGGATCCCCAAGCACTGACAGCAGAGGACCTCCTCTAGAGATGGCCAGAACTCCCCTCCACCAAGCACAGCAGTCGCTGGCAACATCCATGAGTCACTGAGGTGCCAGCATCTGTGACTCAGGGACGCTACTGCTGCCTGCCAAGCTTGGCAAAAGGGACACCCCCCGGCCAACTGCAAAGGAAGTCCTCAGCTGACAGCTTGGGAGTTCTCATCAGCTGTGTATTTATATTTTATATTTACATTAGAGGCTCTGGTAGAAACCCGTTTACAAAGTATATATTCTTCCCAATTAATATTTCCAACTTAATAAAGTCTCTTCTGAAGTTTATAGGGATGGGCGGGGATGGAGGGAATTCCTCACGGGGACGGGTGGGGATGGGTGGGATTCTTCATGGAGACGGATGGGATTTTGGCCGGGACGGGTGGGATTTCTGTCCCCGCACAACTCTCTAGACTGCAACCACTGATTGACCACCAATTCTCCCCCCCTTCCCCATGAGATCTCAACTTTTGGGCCTCCTAAAAGCAGCAAACAGACTGTTCCTTGCTTACTCGCTGGGGCCTTTCCTCTGCCACATCACTGATGATACAGAGAGGGAAGTTCTGGTGGGCAGACCGGGAGCATCCTACTCTTACCATGTAGTGGTATCTGCAGCAATTTCCAAACTCTGCCTGCCATTGATCCAGAAGTCTCTCCACAGCAGAGGAGAGAATTCTGGGTTAGTGCAGGCAGTATGTGAGAATAACTGCTGATACCGCGACCCAAAGAAGCAAACCTGGAGTGCAGGGGAGGAGAGAAAGGAAAGTTGGTGGCACAGGGGAAGGGAAGAGGTGAAAGAAACTTCAGGAAGGAAAGCTGGTGACACAGGGGGAGGGAAGAGGTAAAATTAAGGAAAGTTGGTGGCACGGGGAGGGAAGGGGTGAAAGGAACTTCAGGAAGGGAAGGTGGTGGCATGGGGAAGGGAAGAGGTAAGTGGAAGGAAAGATGGTAGCACAGGGGGAGGAGAGGGAGACATGCATAATGAAGGGAGAGGATGAAATTGCACATAATGGAGGGGAGGAGATGGAGCATGGAGGGGGATAGAGAGATTTGACATAGGGCACAAGGAAGGGAGAGAGAGAGAGGTGTTGGACATGGGGTAGATGAGAGGGAGAGGGAGAGAGAGATACACAGAAGATGGAAGGGGAGAAGGAGGGAGATGGATTCAGGAGCAGAATGAAGTGATGGAGAGATGTCTGGAAATGTGAGTGAGGGAAGAGAGTGGGAGAGTGCAGTAGGGAAGAGATAGGGAGATGTCAGACTATGAGGGTGGGGAGGGAATTCTGGGCTATAAGGGTAGAGGAAGGAAGTTGCTGAGAATGGTAGAACCCAGAGGAGGAGGAGAGGGTGGCAAGGAAATGGATGAGGAGGTACATTGAAAAATAAAGGGAACAGAGAGCTGAGGAAGGAATGAGATGGGGAATGGGAAATAAGATGGAAATTTGATAGATAGCTGAAAAGTGAAAAAGAAGAGAAGGGTAAGAAAGAGGCAGAAAAGAGCAAAAAAGGAATGATCAATATGTCTGAGGCAAGTGTAGTGAGGAAATAGGAGAGAATAGAAAAGACAAATGGTTAGCAACCACTTGAAGGAGAATTAGCAGATGACAGGCAAGCAGAAAAAAGAACTGGAATCAACATGATGGAAAAATAAAATTCTGCCAGGAGTAAAGAGGTAGAAAGGGGTGAGAGGGAGAAATCTTGCATATGGTAGAGGGGAGAGAGACATACATGGATAAGAGAGAGAGAGAAATATTGGACATAGGGTGGAGGGCAAGGAGAGAGAAAAAATTGTTGCACATGATAATGGAGGGGATGAATGGAGAGATGCATGGAGAATAGAGAGTTTTGGCCCAGGGCACAAGGTAGGGAGAGTGAAAAAAAATGGTAGGCAGTGGGAAAGAAGCAGAAATGTTGGATATGGCAGTGGAAGGGAAGGTACAGAGACGAAAGATGAATGGTGAGCATGGGGAAAGAGGAAAACGTCAAATAGGCAGGAGACCATGGTGAGCGAGATAACAGAAGACAAATAGAAACCAGAGCCTGGGACCATGATTGAATAATAAGATGATCAGAAAACAAAATGTAGAAAAAAAGTTTATTTTGTGATTACAAAATGTCAGATTTAAAAAGTGTATCCTGCCAAAGCTGGTGTTAGCGAGCTTGAGCTTGGACCTGCTAGACCCTCACTCCACACACTCTTCTCTTGCACCTCCCTCCCTTCACGTGCATCTGGCTTCCTGGATCCCTCCTTACTTACCCAAAGCAGCAGTGCAACCTGTCAGCAGAGGCAGCACTGTAAACAGGCTGCTCGCGGATAGCCCTGACATGGCCTTTCCTCTGCCATGTCAGAAGTGATGCAGCAGAGGAAAGGCCCTGCTGGGGCTGGCCATGAGCAACCTGTTAACAGCACTGCCTCCGCTGACTGGCTGCCGCCTCAGAGGCTTTATGGATGGATTGGGGGAGGTGTTGTCTGGTCAGGACTGATGCTGTTGCTGCTTTGGGGGCTGGAGGGAGGGATGGGGGATTGTGGATGCAGAACCGAAGATGAGATGAGTTAGGAGTTGAAAGCACTCTTGAGGAGGTAGGCTTTTAACTTGGACTTGAACACTGCCTGTGACTGAGCACATCATAGGGATTTGGGCAGTTTGTTCCTGGCATTCAGCGCAGCAAGATAGAAGGGATGGAATCTGGAGTTGGCAGAGGAAGAGAAGGGCATAGATAGAAGGGACTTATCAGCTGAGTAGCGCTCACGGGGGTGGGGACATAGGGGGAGAGGGGGAGATAAGTGAAGAGAGATAGTAAGTCTGTAAGAGGAATTTGTAAGTCTGTAAGAGGAATTTGAATTGTATTCAGAAATGGATGGGAAGCAAATGAAGTGATTTTAGGAGAGGGGTAAGGTGAGTAAAGCGGCTCTCACAGAATATGAGTCATACAGCTGAATTCTGGACAGATTGAAGGGGAGAAAGATGGCAGAGCAGAAGATCAGAGAGTAGCAAGTTGCAGTGATCTAAGCACGAGGTGATGAGAGCATGTGGGGAGAGAAAGAAGGACACACTGGGTGGAAAGGGATAGACGGGTACAAATGAATGAAGAGAGGGAGAAAAATAAACTGAGGAACACAGAGGAAAAAACCAGTGTTAGAGATGGATGTAGAAGAGTAGATGAAGAAGACAGAAGGAGAGAGAAAAATGACAAATGAACACATAAGCCTGGTATGGGAGTTAAGAGAAGACAGAGAAAAGCAGAGACTGAGACCAACATGATTAGAAAAAAGGATTGTAATTTTAATTTTGAATAAAGTACAAAATTTACAACTGAAAGTCTGATATATCATAGGGAAGAGAGTGGGGGCATTGCAAGAAAGGATGGGGTGCAATTATAGCTTGTTATGGCCCTGACTGCACACAGCAGGCAACCACCTAGGGAAGGGGCTAAGCTAGGGGTGGGCTGGGGCGGAACTGGGGATATGGCCATGTATCCTCTTTTTTTGTCTTGTGACAATGTGTTCATTTAGGGCACACTTACCTTGTTCACATGCTCTAGGCAATTCCGGTCCTCGAGAGCCAGAGCCAGAGCCAGGTCAGGTTTTCAGGATCTCCACAATAAACATGCATGAGATAGATTTGCATCTCAAGGAGACAGTGCATGCAAATCCATCTCATACATATTCATTGTGGAGACCCTGAAAGCCTGACCTGGCTCCGGCTCTCAAAGACCGGAATTGCCTACCCCTGCTCTAGGCCATAGGTACTTCCTCTATTCTGGAGCAAACATCTATTTAAAAATTTTAACATTTGCCAGTAATGCTAACCAAGCAACTGTGATTCTGAAGCATTTCTATATTCTTCAGCTTCATCTTTTTATTTATATATATTGTGCTATCAGTGGTCACGTAAGCTTCCGAACCACTGGACAATGATGGGGTTATTCTCCTCAATGAACCTTCCCAGTTCAGTTGCCAGAATGGTCCAAGGTAAAGGTTCACACAATTCCTTTTATTTCTTGCGCAAAAATAAACCCAAATCTTTAAAATAGGACCCGAGCAACACAGTGGGTTACAAGAGTGAATTAACATCCCAAACCACTTTAAATCCTCAAAACATTGGCAAAAGAAGAAAAAAAAACCTTCAATTTACAAAACAGGAAGTATTAGCACAGTCCTGGAACAGCCTTTCAAGTTTCAAGTTTATTAGGTGTTTTATATACTGCCTATCAAGGTTAACTAAGTGGTTTTACAATCAGGTACTCAAGCATTTCCCCTATCTGTCCCCATGAGCTCACAATCTATCTAATGTACTTGGGGCTATTAAGGACTGAGTGTTCCTTTTAGATGTGAAACCTGATTTGTTGTTTTTGACTATAAAATGCTAAGCTCATTTCCAGGAAGGAGGATGAAAACTTAGTTGATTAAGCAGTGAAGTACTGAGCGCACAGGGAGGAGCGTGTGGTGCGGTGGTTGGAGTTACAGCCTCAGCACCCTGGGGTTGTGGGTTCAAACCCCACACTGCTCCTTATGTCCCTGATCTAAAAGCGTCAAATAAAAACATAAGAATTACCGCTGCTGGGTCAGACCAGTGGTCCATCGTGCCCATTAGTCTGCTCACACGGACCAGTGCCCTATTTGAGTCTAGCCTTACCCGCGTACTGGTTCAGCAGGAACTTATCTAACCTTTTCTTGAATCCCTGGAGGGTGCTTTCCCTTATAACAGCCTCTGGAAGAGCGTTCCAGATTTCTACCACTCTCTGGGTGAAGAAGAACTTCCTTACGTTTGTATAGAATCTGACATCAGAGGAGGGGCGGGACTGCGGCGCAGGAAGCAGCGCCGAAGCAGCTCAGGGATCGCTGACATCGCAATCCCGCTGCGGGCTGCTTCATAGGTGGTGCAGGGAGGCCAGGGGGCAAGTGGTCCTTCGGGGTGGGGCGGGCAGGCAGGCAGGCTGGCCTTCAAGGGGGGGGGGGGACAGGCAGGCCTTCAAAGGAGAGACAGGCAGGCAGGCCTTCAAGGGGGGGGACAGGCAGGCAGGCTTTCAAGGGAGGGACAGGCAGGCCTTCAAGGGGGGGGACAGGCCTTCCGGGGCTGCAGGCCTTCAAGGGGGGGGGGGGACAGGACTTCAAAGGGGGGATAGGCATTCAAGGGTATTAGGCAGGCAGGCCTTCAAGGGGGGGGACAGGCAGGCTGGCCTTCAAGGGGGGGTGCAGGCCTTCGGAGGGGTGCAGGCCTTCGGGGGGGTAGTGCAGGCCTTCATGGGTGGGATGCAGACCTTTAAGGGGGGGACAGGCCTTCAGGGAGGGGGGCCAGTACACGGAGGGAATGGGGGGGTTCAAAGAGATGCGCATATGCCGGACTTTGGGTGGGAAGAAATAATGGGTCTGAAAATAGAGAAGAGGGAGAGAGATGATGGACCATGGTTTTTAGAGAGAGAAGGAACAGAAAGGGAGAGAAGTTGGACACAAGGGTTGGTGTGGAGGGGGGGATAGAGATACTGGATAGGAGGGTAGTTGGGAAAAGAAAGGGAGAGATGGTGGACCCTGGGGTGGTGGGGAAGGAGGGAGAGATGCTGGATGAAAGGGTAGTTAAGAAAAGATGGATCTGTGGAGGGAAACGAAAAAAGGATAGATGCCAGACCTCCTGGGGAGGGAAGAGAAACGGGGAGGACAGAGATGGCAGATGGATGGTTAGCATGCAGAAAGAAGGAAGAAGGAGACCCTAGCAAGCAAGTTATCAGAAGACAACCAGAGCCTTGGACCAACAAGATTTGAAAAATAACCAGACAACAAAAGGTAGAAAAACTAATTTTATTTTCTGTTTTGTGATTACAATATGTCAGATTTGAGATGTGTATCCTGCCAGAGCTGGTGTTAGACCGCAAACGTGAGCTAGGATTTAACAGAGAGGAAAAGTCCTTTTTGTTTCTTTATTTTATTTACACCACAGCGCCAGTGTGGTTAGGAGAAGCCAAAGGGGGGTGAAAAAGCTATAAAATAAACCCACCAGGATGTTTGAAAAAAACAAACAAACACCCAATTGGGCAGGAAAGTTGAATCGAAAAACCAATTCAATAGGCTGAATTGAATCGAAATTTTTTTTTTCTTGAATCGGGCAGCACTAGTTTGCGCTACTGTCTTAGACTTTAGGACCTGGGATTGGAGAGAGATGGCATTCTCAGTACTTTATAATGCAAGTGAAACGAGGATTTGGTCAGACTTTTGAAGGGTCTGCAGAAGAAAAATATTGTATAGGCCGGGGACATGAGACAGCAGGAAACGGGAACTTTTCTTCCTTTTATTTTTGTGAATGGCAAGGCTGAGGATGTCAGAGAGTTCAGTTAAAATATGTGCTTTATAAGAAAATATAATAATGTGTTTTATAAAGTTTATAAGCATTGCTGGCCTACCCGGGGAGGTGTTCCTAATGGTGGTGGTGGTGGCGGCAGCGTGTCAATGTGTTGAGAGGAAGAGGTGGTCTGGGAAATTCTGCTGAGCAAACTCCGGGCCCATTTCCACCCTCCCAATTAGTCCACTCCACTCAACTGGTTCACACACTGAGTGGGTCTTTGGGTGTTATGCCTGGGTAGTTGTTTTGGGATCTCTTCCAGTGGTTTGTCAGTATCTCCTTGTGGTCCAAGGAAGGAAACTTTGTTAACCTTAGCATTGACCTTCAGAATATGTTTGTAACAGCGCTGCTTGTGTGGCATTAGGCTATGTAGTGATCGAAAGGAAAAACCAAACCTTTGCACATTTTTGCACTATATGGTGGGTGTATGAGGAGATTCATATTTCCTGCACAGCTAAGTCCTTGTGAAGTTACCTTGTTCTTTCTGTATTTGACATCTAGCAAGGTCTCTGTTTGGAAGGAAAGATCTAAGCTTAAAAATGAAGTGGCCAGAAATTATGGTAAAAACAGATAGCATTGCTGATTTTAAGAAAGGTTTGGACAAATTCCTGGAGGAAAAGTCCATAGTCTGTTATTAAGACATGAGGGAAGTGTCTGCTTGCCCTGGATCAGTGGCATGGAATGTTGCTACTCTTTGGGTTTTGACCAGGTACTAGTGACCTGGATTGGTTACCATGAGAATGGGCTACTGGGCATGATGGACCATTGGTCTGACCCAGTTAGGCTATTCTTATGTTATGTTCTCATCTGTAGGGGCCTTTGTTTTCACTTCTTATTTTAATGTATTTTTTTCTGGGAACTTATCAGTGTTTTTTAGAATGGGAACAAATTAATGTGTGTGGAATGGGGGGGGGGGGGTTTTACTAATTTCTTCAGCTAAATAATTAAATCCACTTCAACCAGACATAGGAAAACTCACGCACCATTCACACACCCTCCAACCAAAATTGTCAAAAGAAAAAAAAAAATTTGACAACTTCCTAACACTCGACCCCCAACTCTACAACCTATTGACCTCGACCACAAACTACAAAACCTTCAAAAAAGAAATAAAAACCCTTCTATTCAAAAAACACATAAAACCGAACTAACACAATCAGAACTGTCCCAAGCATCACCTGCAACTACTCCATATGTACTTCTGATGTCATGACAATTCAGACATAATTTATGTTATGTTTGGATTAATGGTTACATATATGAGGTTCAATAAAATAAAATTTTCAGTGCCTGTTTCTATTATGACCATTTATTTTTCATGGTTATTTAAAAAAATATTTTTTTACATGGGGTGGGGTGTCAAAAAATGATGGGCCCCGGGTGCCACATACCCTAGGTACACCACTGGCCCCAGTTTAGATTTTCCATCAGATGACCAGCTGTATGTTGTGATAGAAACATACAGTATGTGTGTTCTCCAAGAATTACTACCTTCTTCATCTACTTTACAAGGCTATCAACGGAGAAAGCCCAACTTACTGGAATAACAGACTAAATCAATCCTCTTCAATCAGACACAGAAGAACCCATTCACTATTCTATTACCCACCATCCAAAAATGTCAAATGAAAAAAACTCTATGACAACTTAATAGCCTCCAAAGCAGCTAAGTTGGACAAACAACTCACCACTCTGTTATCTTCATCCACAGATTACAAAACCTTCAAGAAATAAATTAAAACCATACTCTTCAAAAAACACGTTAAACATATCCAGCACAACAATCCTAACCCAACATCCAACACTCTATAAACCCTTAGTACTCTCTAATTTTTTCTAATTACCAAACATTATCTAAAACCCATAATTATTCCTTAAAATTTTATCTCATCGTTTATTCTATTACTTCAAAGTTGAAATGTAATTCTTGTTTTTAGTTTGGATGTAATCCGCCTTGAACCGCAAGGTAATGGCAGAATAGAAATCACTAATGTAATGTAATCTTCATCTCCACTTCAAACTCATCACTGTTCTGTTTGTCTGGAGACCAGTAACCAGTTCAACAAACATAGGTAATTCCACTGTTCTTATAGGCTATATTCACTAAACAACAACATTTAAGATGAAATGATCCATCATTTGCATACTTTTCTGGGTTTTGCTATTTGAAACCATCCGCGCAATGCACGGCAGCGGCGAAAAGGGCAAACAGAATACTAGGAATGATTAAGAAGGGGATCACAAACAGATCTGAAAAGGTTATCATGCCATTATACTGGGCCATGGAATACTGGAATACTGGAATACTGCATCCAACACTGGTCGCCGTACATGAAAATGGACATAGTACTACTCGAAAGAGTCCAGAGAAGAGCGACAAAAATGGTTAAGGGACTGGGGGAGTTGCCGAACATGAAGAGGCTAGAGAAACTGGGTCTCTTTTCCCTTGAGAAGAGAAGACTGAGAGGGAACATGATCGAAACATTCAATATATTGAAGGGAATTGAATTAGTAGAGAAAGAGAGACTGTTCACCCTCTCCAAGGTGAAGAGAACAAGAGGGCACTCGCTAAAGTTAAAAGGGTAATAGATTCCGTACAAATGTAAGGAAGTTATTCACACAGAGTGGTAGAAATCTGGAACGCTCTTCCGGAGGCTGTTATAGGGAAAAGCAACCCTTCAGGGATTCAAGACAAGGTTGGATAAGTTCCTACTGGAACAGAACATACACAAGTAAGGCTAGACTCAAATAGGGCACTGGTCTATGACCTAAGGGCCACCGCATGAGTGGACTGCTAGGCACAATGCCATTGGCCTGACCCAGCAGCCGCATCTTATGTTCTTATGTCATTTACATCTTGTTTCTGCTTTCAGTTTATACTTTTTAACTGCAAGCATCAGATGCAACTAGATGTAATGGAAGCATCAGATGTAACTAGATGTAACTGCAACTGTATCAGATGTAACTAGATGTAACTAAATGTAACTGCAAGCATCAGATGTAACTAGATGTAATGGAAGTTGCTCAGAGGAAGGAAAGGTGAGTAGTGGAGTCCCTCAGGGTTCGGTGCTGGGGCCGATCCTGTTCAATATGTTTGTGAGTGACATTAGAGGGTTAGAGGGAAAAGTGTGCCTTTTTGCAGACGATACCAAGATTTGTAACAGCGTAGACACCAAAGAGGGAGTGGAAAATATGAAAAAGGATCTGCAAAAATTAGAGGAATGGTCTAATGCCTGGCAACTAAAATTCAATGCAAAGAAATGCAGAGTAATGTATTTGGGGATTAATAATCGAAAGGAACCATATATGCTGGGAGGAGAGAAGTTGATATGCACGGACGGAGAGAGGGACCTTGGGGTGATAGTGTCTGAAGATCTAAAGATGAAAAAACAGTGCCAGAAGGATGCTGGGCTGTATAAAGAGAGGTGTAGCCAGTAGAAGGAAGAAGGTGTTGATGCCCCTATACAGGTCATTGGTGAGGCCCCACTTGGAGTATTGTGTTCAGTTTTGGAGACTGTATCTGGTGAAGGACGTAAGAAGATTTGAAGCGGTCCAGAGAAGGGCAACGAAAATGATAGGAGGCTTGCACCAGAAGACGTATGAGGAGAGACTGGAAGCCCTGAATATGTATACCCTAGAGGAAAGGAGAGACAGGGGAGATATGATTCAGATGTTCAAATACTTGAAGGGTATTAACGTAGAACAAAATATTTTCCAGAAAAAGGAAAATGGTAAAACCATAGGACATAATTTGAGGTTGAGGGGTGGTAGATTCAAGAGCAATGTTAGGAAATTCTACTTTACGGAGAGGGTGGTGGATGCCTGGAATGCGCTCCCGAGAGAGGTGGTGGTGAAGAAAACGGTGACGGAGTTCAAAGAAGCATGGGATGAACACAGAGGATCTAGAATCAGAAAATAATATAAAATATTCCAAGTTTCCAAGTTTATTAATAAATTTGATAAATCGCTTATTAGAATTACTAAGCGATGTACAAAGTCAAAATATAATATAGTAAAAAGAAACAAACAATTTAATATTGAACTAAGGCCAGTACTGGGCAGACTTGCACGGTCTGTATATGGCCGTTTGGGGCAGGATGGGCTGGAGAGGGCTTCAATGGCTGGGAGGGTATAGATGGGCTGGAATAGGTTTTGATGGAGATTTTGGCAATTGGAACCCAAGCACAGTACCAGGTAGAGCTTTAGATTCTTTTTTATTTTTAAGTTCAAAGATTTTATTGAATTTTAATATACAATTGGATTCTTGCCCAGAAATAGCTAAGAAGAAAAAATTTGTTGGGCAGACTGGATGGACCACTCAGATCTTTATCTTCTGTCATCTACTATGTTACTATGTAGGTAAAAGAGGTGAAAATTGATGAAATTGTTACTTCAGTAAAAGTAACAAATATTATCCTTAAGTTACATTTGCTTAGTTACTAAACAACGCTGCCATCCGCCACGAGATAAATATTGACCAGTAAGTATCAATCATAAGAACATAAGAACATAAGAACATAAGAAGTTGCCTCCACTGGGTCAGACCGAGGTCCATCTCGCCCAGCGGTCCGCTCACGCGGCGGCCCATCAGGTCTGCGACCTGTGAAGTGGTTTCTGTCCACTTCTATAACCTACCTCAAGTTATATCTGTACCCTTCAATCCCCCTATCCTCCAGGAACCTATCTAAACCCTCCTTGAACCCCTGTACAGAGTTCTGGCCTATCACATCCTCCGGAAGCGCATTCCATGTGTCCACCACCCTCTGAGTAAAAAAGAACTTCCTAGCATTTGTTCTAAACCTGTCCCCTTTCAATTTCTCCGAGTGACCCCTAGTTCTTGTGGCTCCCCACAGTTTGAAGAATCTATCCTTATTCACTTTCTCTATGCCCTTAAGGATCTTGAAGGTTTCTATCATGTCCCCTCTAAGTCTCCTCTTCTCCAGGGAGAACAGCCCCAGCATTTTTAACCTGTCGGCGTATGCAAAATTTTCCATACCTTTTATCAGTTTAGTCGCCCTCCTCTGCACTCCCTCGAGTATCGCCATGTCCTTCCTGAGGTACGGCGACCAGTATTGAACACAGTACTCCAGGTGCGGGCGCACCATTGCTCGATACAGCGGCATGATGACTTCCTTCGTCCTGGTTGTGATACCCTTTTTGATGATGCCCAGCATTCTGTTTGCTTTCTTTGAGGCTGTCGCACATTGCGCCGATGGTTTCAGTGATGTGTCGACCATCACCCCCAGGTCCCTTTCAAGGGTACTCACCCCTAGCAGTGTTCCCCCCATTTTGTAGCTGAACATCGGGTTCTTTTTCCCTACATGCATGACCTTGCATTTCTCTACGTTAAAACTCATTTGCCACTTTTTTGCCCAGTCTTCCAGTCTCGTTAGGTCTCTTTGCAGGTCTTCACAGTCTTCCGTGTTTCTAACCCTGCTGCAGAGTTTGGTGTCATCGGCAAATTTGATAACCTCACATTTTGTCCCCGCCTCCAGATCGTTGATAAATATATTGAACAGTAGAGGTCCCAGCACCGACCCCTGTGGAACTCCGCTCGTGACCCATTGCCAGTCTGAGTATTGGCCTTTCACTCCAACCCTCTGTTTCCTGCCTGCCAACCAGTGTTTGATCCATCGGTAGATATCCCCTTGCACCCCATGGTTCCACAGCTTTTTAAGTAGCCGCTCGTGAGGTACCTTGTCGAAGGCTTTTTGGAAGTCAAGGTAAATGATGTCTATGGATTCCCCCTTATCCATCTGGTTGTTTATTCCCTCAAAGAAGTGCAGCAAGTTCGTGAGGCATGACCTTCCCTTGCAGAAGCCATGCTGACTCGCCTTCAGTTGTCCATTGTTTTCTATGTGTTCACAGATTTTGTCCTTTACCATTGCTTCCATCATTTTCCCTGGAACTGAGGTCAAGCTTACAGGCCTATAGTTTCCCGGGTCACCCCTTGATCCCTTCTTAAAGATGGGTGTGACATTTGCTATTTTCCAGTCCTCTGGGATCTCCCCTGTCTTTAGGGAGAGGTTGCATATTTGGCGAAATGTCTCTGCTATTTCGTTTCTCAGTTCTTTTAGTACCCTTGGGTGGATGCCGTCCGGGCCTGGTGATTTGTCGCTCTTCAGTCTGTCTATCTGTCTGAGGACATCCTCTTTGCTTACCTCTAGTTGTACCAGCCTTTCATCGTGTTCTCCGTTCATAATTACCTCGGGTTCCGGAATATTGGATGTGTCCTCTCTGGTGAAGACTGACGAGAAGAATTTGTTTAACCTGTCAGCTATCTCTTTTTCCTCTATTATCGCTCCTTTCCTGTCTCCGTCGTCCAGTGGTCCCACTTCCTCTCTGGCTGGCTGTTTCCCTTTCACATACCTGAAGAAGGGTTTGAAGTTTCTTGCTTCTCCTGCCAATTTTTCCTCATATTCTCTCTTTGCTTTCCTGACCTCTTGATGACATTGTTTCTGGTGTCTTTTGTGCTCTACCTGGTTTTCCTTTGTTGGTTCCTTTTTGCATTTTTTGAAGGATGATTTCTTGTCGCTTATCGCCTTTTTAACTGCAGTTGTTATCCATGCTGGGTTTCTAGATCGATTTTTTTTGCACCCTTTCCTAAACCTTGGGACACACAGGTCTTGTGCCCCGAGCACTGTGCCTTTAAGCAGTGTCCAGGCTTCCTTTACGGTCTTCACCTTCCCTGAGTTGTTATTGAGCTTTTTTCGGACCATTTTCCTCATGACCTTGTAGTTTCCTTTTCTGAAGTTGAGTGCAGTCGTTGTGGTTCTTTTCACCTTTGATGTTCCCATTTTTAATTTGTACTGGATCATGTTGTGATCGCTGTTTCCTAACGGTGCTAGTACCACCACTTCCTTTGCGGGTCCCTCTAGCCCGTTGAGGATTAGGTCTAGGGTGGCCTCCCCTCGCGTTGGTTCCGTGACCAGCTGCTCCATGAAACAGTCCCTTATCGCCTCTAGGAATATAGTTTCTTTCGTGCAATTTGAGTGCCCAATGTCCCAGTCTATTCCTGGATAGTTGAAATCCCCCATAACCACCACTCTTCCACTTTTGCTCATCTGTCTCAGTTCGGCCTCCAGGTCCAGGTCGATTGCGTCTGGCTGTCCTGGTGGTCGATAGTACAGTCCCAATTTGATGTCAGCTCCTTCCCCTCCTGTCAGCTTAACCCATAATGACTCCAGACCGTCTGCCCTTATTGTTGATTCTGTTCTGGATGAAGGAATAGAGTCCTTTATATACAGTGCTATTCCTCCCCCCTTCTTGTGTGCCCTGTCCCTCCTGTAGAGTTTGTACCCTGGTAGGGCCACATCCCATTTGTTGTCCTCCGACCACCATGTCTCTGTGATTCCAATTATGTCTAGGTCCTTATTTCCAGCTATAACTTCTAGCTCCCCCATTTTAGTCCTTAGACTCCTAGCATTTGTATATAGGCATTTTAAGTCCCAGTTTGTTACCTTTTCTTTTGGATCTACTCTTGATTTGTTGCTTCTGTTTGTCTCCTGTGCTGCCTCTTGTGGTCTGTCTATCCTGTCCTCTGCCTGCTTCTTTGTTCTTTGATAGCTCTCTGGTTCCGGCTGCTTCCTCTTTGTCTTACTCTTTAGCTTTAATTTCCCCTCGGGTCCCTGTGCTGCATCTTTGGGTTTATGCCCATAAAGCGTCCATTTTGTCTCTAGCCCACTATTTCCAGTTCCTGTCTCAGTACCCTTGCTCGATACTGTGGTCCGATGTGTCGAGGTCCGATCGACTGTCGGCTTTCCCCTTGTTATCAGTTTAAAGTCATGTCTATGCAGGTCTGGATGTTACGTGCCAGCATCCTCGTCCCAGCCGTGCTCAAATGCAGTCCATCTTTCCTGTAGAGTTTGTTTTTCCCCAGGAAGGTTGACCAGTTCCGTACAAAGAGGAAACCCTCCTCGTCACACCATCGCCTTAGCCATCCGTTTGTTGCCTGCAGCTCGGTCTGCCTCCTCGCATCTGCCCTTGGTACTGGTAGGATCTCCGAGAAGGCTATCTTCCCCGTCCTCAGCTTCAGTTTCCTCCCCAGGATCTTAAAATGCTCGGTCAGTGTAGTCATGTTGAAATTCCTTCTGCTGACGTCATTTGTTCCGACGTGGATTATCACTGCTGTGTCCTCTGTCTCAGCTCCCTCCATGATTCTCTCGATTCTGTCGGAGATGTCCTTTGTCCTCGCCCCTGGGAGACATGTCACTAGGCGGTCCGATCTGCCTCCTGCTATGTGACTGTCCACCTCTCTCAAAATGCAACAGTTAGTTGTGCACTCAGGATTATTATTCAATAGGATTAAAATAATAGTTTTGGAGGAGAATAAAATTCAGTTACAAAGGAAGAGTCAGGATGGAATCCAACCAGGAAGGATGTAGAGGAGCAGTGAGTGGGGAACCCCATCCAAGGACTCACCAGGAGCATAGCCACTCTAAAAGAGAGCTTTAGGCTAAGTAATTATATAAGGGCTATAATTCTATTAAATAGCTATCCCTGGAGTTTGAAGTAAGAGACTAAAGTTTTCCCTATTTACAGTAAACTATTCAGAGTGGTCAGTCTGATTCACAGTTGTCCCTTTGAGGTGCTGGGAGACTAGAACCTAAACCTTAGTCAGTGAAGAGTATCTGGGGATTCTGTCAGCTGGTTCAGCGCAGCAGTGTGAATGGGCCGTTCTGGGGCTGTGCACTGGTGCTAGGTCGCTTGGGAGAAAGCATACCAGGTTCTGAGAGAACTGTGTTTTCTTTCATCTCTCCTAAATGCTGCTCTTCCTGGGGATTCTATCAGCTGATTCAACGCAGCTTTCCCTTTCTGGGCTCTTGTCCAGCAGCAGAAGGGGGAGGCCATTGCAGCATGGCCCCTGCATTGCAGCAATGCAGCATGGCCCCTACATGGTCACCAGCAGTGGATTGATGCCGGCATTGGAGGATCTCCTGTGGCCTTTCCTCTCTCCCCCTCTCCTTGGCGGACTTGCACTCATGCAGCTGCGTTGTTGGATACATCGAAGGGAAACTGCACTTCACTTTAGGGTCTGCTGTCGGCGGTGCCTGTCCTTGCCTGTCCGGTGACTGGTGTCATGGTGGTCTTCATTGGCGTGGTTCCTGGTCCTGCTTCTATAGTGGCAGCCGGTTGACCTGGTTCTGCAGACTGAACTTACTATCAAGCCGCCTCAGAGACTTTTCTATTTCTTAAATTTGTATTATTTTATTTTTAATTTTTTATCGTCTTTCATTATTTCTATTTTCTATTTCTTTGATTTTTGATCTTGGAAATGTATTACATATTTTTATTTTAATCAGGTACTTTAGCTAGATTATGAGCCTTCGGGACATATAGGGTAATTTTTCTCAAGTACCTAATTTCATTTTAGTTTGATACATTGTAAACCTTCATTAAAATGCAGGAGCGGTATATCAAATCTTAAATAAACATAAACATTGAAGCTGCTATTATCTATAGAGCCCAATGAGCTTACTGTTTCATCATTCTTCTCACATGTCAATAAACATGTTCTGTCTTCATGAATTGGAGGACCCGAAGAACAAACTAACTGGAGAGTTTGTCAAGATCTAGCCAATCAATTTAGGCTAAACTTACATCACACTACAGTGACATTTAACCTCCTCAGCACCACATAGATTTGATTTGTCTGCTTGGAGCTTGAGTATTATTAGTTCACTCACAGAAAGAGAGAATTAGATAATGACATTAAAATAACTAAGTCTCCTACTGAACAAGATCTGATTCATCTAAAGGTTTGTTACACTAATACTAAAAAGTATAAAACAGAAAGGAAGTGACCACACTGAAGACAAAAGAGGACATATATTGGCAGAAAAATGTAGCATAATAGACCTACTTGTGTTATCCTCAAGGGGACTCCAGGGACCAGCCAATCTAAGCAAGAAGAATAGAGTGTTAGGAAGGGTCCAGAAAGATTAATCACCACTGCGATGCAGATTTAGCATGTTAGGTGAAAAGATAAATGTGTAAAACTCTGTGTCAAAACACATGGTGCAGCCCACACGATAATTCAGGGTCAGTAATTGAACTTCACTCTAATTTTCCTGGGGAGATAATATTAACTTATAGTTGAGTGTGAGAGAGAGTCCATAATTTATCACTCGATGGGGCTGCTCATTGCATTGTGTTATTGAAATATGATGGCTCCATTTTTATCCTGTCATAATGACAACTGATGTGCTTATTTTCTCTCTCTGTGCCTCCAGGGAATGATGAAATAGTAAGCAAACATTCTTTCTGGTGAAAGAGCAGCACTTTATCATTCAGGCTTCAGCTCTTAGAAAGCACTTGCAAACTCTGAAACAATTTCCAGAACCAGTAACAACTACATTCTTCTAATTTAGGTGTAGAGAGACAAATCCAGTGAGCAGACTGAAATATATATATATATATATATATATATATATATATATATATATATATATATATAATATTCATTACCCCTTGTAAACCGCTTTGATTATATAAACCCACACAGAAAAGGTGGTATTTCAAGTCCCATCCCCTTTACCCTCAATTATATGAATAGCGGTAATATTCAGCCATTCTCCATAGAGCTGAGTGCTTTGATTAAACCAGATAAATGGCTATTTTAAATTAAACTGCTTAGCTTTAAGTATAGCAACCTCATTTCAGATAGAATACAGATTGGACTTGATATATCCAGGTCAGCCCATGTATACAGCTCCAGTGGTAGTATTTTAGGAAAAGGATCTGCCAGCATAAAGTCTTTTCTAAAATACATTTATTTCATGAAATTTGATATACTACCTTTCACATAGAAAATACGAGTACATATCAAGGCTGTTGTACCTGTATATGCCACAGGAGCAGCAAGTTTACAAAGATATATGTAAAATATTGAAGAGAAGAACTACGGTAAAACTTTGTATTTCATGACTAGCATGTGTGTTGGCACTTATGTGTCTGCCATCTTACAAACCAACATATATACTGTACATGGCATAAATCAATTATAGAGGCAGCAGTATTTATGTATCAATAATTTGAAGGAGGACATATATAATGAGGAACTAAGGATGCAAACTCCCATAATTCTTCCAGTAAAGGGTTGGGCCAAATAAGCACTTTTGTTCTACCTAGACATGCATACATAGAAGCTGCAGCAAATTCTGACTTTTGAGTATAGGGACATACATGGGTATTCCTTTATGTTCTGTTAAGCCCCATCCAAATCATGTCCCCATTCTGATCTGCATGTTTAGAAGTTTATATCACAAATAGGGCTTCTAAGCAATAGCTACTAATGGTGATCAAGTATACTAGGGGCATAGTTATCAAAGTGGGATACCATTAAGACTTATTATTTTACCACTAGGTCTTAGTTACCAACAACTTTGATTAACTTGCCTACACAAGTGAGTCAATTTTCATACAGGAAATCCAGCGATGTCTGCTAATTCATATAAAGGATGTCCAAGGAACATTTTCAGGACCTTGAGGCTATTCCACACCTTCACTACCATTTCCATTTAAAAATATGTTCTGAAGTTACTTCTAGTCTATCTCTTTTCATCTTCATCCTATGCCTCCCCCCTTCATTCCAGAGTTTCCTTTCGATTGAAAGAGACTCACCTCATGTGCATATCTCATATCTCCCCTCCCAACTATGTACTCTTCTGCATGGATACGCATAAGTGGCATGGCACGTAAATGTTAGAAGAAGTATGCATGGGTGAACCATAGGAGGGACATGGACAGTTGCTGCCACTCTCTTGCTGTTCATGTACGCACATCCACAGAGCCTTCGAGCGAAACGTTATATCTTCACATGAGACAAATATCTTACAAATTGACACATAGATTTTCATCTGTACCCTTGAGGCAGGCTTTCATCACAAAGCTGAAACATGAACCGTATTGGGTCTACAAGGGTCTGCAAGAATGATTTGTTATGATAGACTTTTTCTTATCCTAATATGACATATTTGGTTTTTAACAGTTGATTTGTGCTTGACATATACAGTTCCTTCCCTACTTTCTCTCTGCTGTATATTTGTCATGGGATTGTTTGCCTTGTTTTTTTGGATTACAGTTGCTGCCATTTACATATGCAGTAGCTTACTGGCTGCAGCAACTTCGCTTAATCCAGCCTGGATCATGGGGCAAACTGAATGTCCTACTTTAATTCCACATCTGTTTGGTAACCCAATAGTACTCATGAGTTTCAGATATTTGGGCATATCAATTGACTCCGCTCTTTGTTTTCTGGATTAGGTATCCTCTGTTATTAAAAAGAGTTTTTATATTTTAAGACAATTATGATCAATCATAGGATACTTTAGTGCATTGCAGGCTTTGTTACATGTCTTTTTTACCTCTCAGTTAGACTATGGCAATATTGTATATGCTAAAAGCAGCTACTAAAATTCTGGAAATTGCTCAAAATTGTAATCATGTGACCCCCTTGTTTATAAAGTATTATTGGTTGGAGCAACAATCTTTATACTTGAGTAGGTGGAGAACAATGTATACACTTATTAAATGTCAGATTCTTAGAGGACCACAGAATGTTGTGACTCTACTGCTCTAGATAAAAATGTACTTCCTTTTAGATATGGATGTTTCTTCCCATTTGAAAATCCCTGTTGGAGGTTCTACTTTTGGATCTCCCTAGTTAGAACATAAGAACATAAGCAGTGCCTCCGCCGGGTCAGACCATAGGTCCATCCTGCCTGGCAGTCCGCTCCCACGGCGGCCCAAACAGGTCACGACCTGTCTGAATCACCAGAAGGGGCTCCCTTGCCACCTTGGTTTCTCATTGAAGTCCTATCTTCCCATCGAAGTCCTAACCCTCCGGTCTTGCACATGCATGACCTGGTTGGGTTTCTATACTTATTACCTGGTTAGCTTTCTATACTTGTGTTACATCCCAGCTCCTCCCTCAGTATCCCACGATCCCTTTATCCCTCAGGAATCCGTCCAATCCCTGTTTGAATCCCTGTACCGTACTCTGCCTGATCACTTCCTCCGGTAGCGCATTCCAAGTGTCCACGACCCTTTGGGTGAAAAAAAACTTCCTTGCATTTGTTTTGAACCTATCTCCCTTCAGTTTCTCCGAATGCCCCCTTGTACTTGTTGTCCCCTTCAGTCTGAAGAATCTGTCCCTATCCACCCTCTCTATGCCCCTCATGATCTTGAAGGTCTCTATCATATCTCCCCTGAGCCTCCTTTTTTCCAGAGAGAAGATCCCCAGCCTATCCAACCTCTCGGCGTATGGGCAGTGTTCCAGCCCTTTTACCAGTTTCGTTGCTCTCCTTTGGACTCTCTCAAGTACCGCCATGTCCTTCTTGAGGTGCGGTGACCAATACTGAACGCAGTATTCCAGATGTGGACACACCATCGCACGATACAATGGCATGATGACTTCCCGCGTCCTGGTTGTTATGCCCCTCTTTATGATGCCCAACATCCTGTTGGCTTTTTTCGAGGCTGCTGCGCACTGTGCAGATGGCTTCAGTGATGCATCCACCAGCACACCCAAGTCTCTCTCAAGTCTGCTGTCTCCCAACAATACCCCCCCCCCCCAATTTGTAGTTGAACAACGGGTTCTTTTTCCCTATATGCATGACCTTGCATTTTTCTACGTTAAAGCGCATTTGCCATTTGTTTGCCCAGTCTTCCAGCTTGTCCAGGTCCCTTTGCAGGTCCTCACACTCCTCCCTGGACCTAACTCTGCCACACAGTTTGGTATCGTCTGCAAATTTTATAACCTCGCACTTTGCACTATCGAAAACACGCCCACAACATACCCTCTTGCTACCTGGATGAACTGCAGTATGAACTATTCAAATTCTGACTTTCCAAAATCAGGATTCAGGCAATTCAGGAGATGGACATATTTTAGGCATTTTCTGCCGAATTCTATAAATGGTGCCGGTATGAATAGCTACCTAAGAAACAGCTGCCAATCTCATGTCAATCATACATTAGTTCCATTTGTAGTATCTTGGCTTTTTTAACACAGGTGCCTTAAATATAGGCCAAATTCTATAATAGTTCTTCAAGTGAGCACTGAGGGAGATTCAGAATCCACTCACACAATTTTATCACTATAAATAATAATTTAGTGATTTGGAAGTCCTCAATGTGAGTTGCATAAGTCAGAAAAGTGCAGAGCATTCAATTCTTATCTCATGCAAGAGCATAAAGCCTAATATAGTAATAGCACACAGGTGTCTTAAGTAGCCTGGTGGTAGGACTAGTGAACCATAGAGAGGAGGACCCAGATCCATAAGTCACTCTAGCCACTACATGTGGAGGGGCATAATAAAAAAAAACGTCTAAGTCCCCTTTTGGTCTAAGGCCTTAAACGTTGAAAGTAGAAGCAGGGAAAATGTCCATTATAAAAAAAAAACGTCCAAAAGGAGGGTTTTTTTTATAATGGCCTGCCTCTACGTTCAGCTGTTTAAACACCCAGACCACCACTACGTCTAAACTTACACCATATAATCAACCCCCAAAAAGCCTAAGTCCCAAATGCCCAAAACAAGGGCGAAGGAGGAGCCAGTCCTTCACTTAAAAGCTGGATTCTGTAACCGGTGTCTTGTTTCAAGTTTCAAGTTTATTTAAATTCTTTGATTTACTCGCATACTCCAAATCCAATGCGATTTACATAAGTTAAGAGTTAGGTTAAAATAAAAACCAAACAAACATAACAATTAATAATAATTACAATAATACATTTAGGGAAATAGGGGCCGACAACAATTGGCTTAAATACAATACTAAAAAAAAAATAAATAAACAAAAAAGGAAGGTCTAATGACACAAAAGGTTGGGGAACAAATACCTGCTTGATTTTACTAGATCGTCTTCCTAGTCTATTGTAACTTAGAATGAATCCATTAGAAAGCGTCCTTAAATAACCAACACATTAGGAGACTTTTAAACTTGCTCAGTAATTTTTCTTCTCTTATATTAAGTGGGAGTGAGTTCCAAATTTGAGGGGCTGTAACATAAAAGATCATATCTCTCCTAGAATATATATTTTAATGAAGGAACTACTAATAAAGATTTATCTTCAGATCTTAAAGATTTTATGGGGGTGTACGGTATTAGATATCTGTCTAAGAATGTAGGGGCTTTGTTTATAACTATTTTATGTGTAAGTAATGCTATTTTGAAAGTGATTCTGTAGTTACCGGTAACCAATGTTTTTCCTTTAGAAGTGGTGTTACATGATCAAATTTTTTCTTTTTCATACTTATTTTTATTGTGGTATTTTGAAGAATTTGTATTCTGCGTATTTCTTTTAAGGTGGACCCTTTGTACAGGGCATTGCAATAATCAATTTTTGATATGACTAATGAGTGTATTAATATATTTAGTGATGATTCATCAAGGAAAGCAGATAATGATCTGATCAGTCTTAACCTATAGAAGCAGGTTCTTACAAGTGAACTAATTTGCTCATGGTAACTAAGCTTTTGGTCTAATATGACCCTAAGAATCTTCACCTTAGTGACTGTTTTAAGGTTAGTTGTGTTCATAATTATGTTGGTTCCTAATTTCTGCCCCTCCCTACATGGAAAAAGCATAGTTTCTGTTTTAGCTGTATTAAGCGACAGGTTGTTGTCATGTAACCATCTAGCTATTTTTGAAAGTTTCTCATTCATTTCTGTCAAAAAGAACACCAGTTACAGAATCTCCCTCCCAACGATCCGGGCAGGAGAGAGCCCAAGCCCTCCTGCCACGTGGCACCCCAAACCCCTAACTAAGATCGGGACAAGAAGGAGCCCAAGCCCTCTTGTCCTGGCGACTCCCCAACCATCCCTGACAGCATCAGGACAAGAGGGAGCCCAAGCCCTCTTGCCCTGCCGACTCCCTGACCATCCCCGACAGCATCGGAGCAGGAGAGAGCCCAAGCCCTCTTGCCCCGCCGACTCCCTGACTGTCCCCAACAGTCATGGGGCAAGAGGGAGCCCAAGCCCTCTTGCCCCACCAGCCCCGACTATCCCTGACAGCATCGGGGGCAAGAGGGAGCCCAATTCCTCTTCCCCACAGCCTCAACCATCCCCGACAGCATCGGGGGCAAGAGGGAGCCCAATCCCTCTTGCCCCACAGCCCCGACCATCCCCTACAGCATCAGGGGCAAGAGGGAGCCCAAGCCCTCTTGCCCCAGCAATACCCAAACCCCCATCCCCCCCCCTGCCGATTATGATGGGGCCAGGAGGGAGCCCAAGCCCTCCTGGCCTGGTAACACACCCTACCCCCATCCCCACTAAAATATGGGCAGGAGGGATCCCAGGCCCTCCTGTCCTTGATGCACCCCCACCCGACCCCTCGATCCCCCATGTGCTTAAGGCCCCGCCCACAGGAGGGGCTTAAGCCTACTGGGTCTATTCTGGTTGGCCCAGACACCTCAGGCCCCACCTTTGGGCAGGGTTTGAGCTGCCTGGGCCAATCAGGCCCTAAGGCCAGCCATTCAACGGATGGCTGGCCTGCCGGACGATTGGGCTTGGTGTCCAGCCACCGATTTAAAGGTAGGGGGATTGGGGGGGGGATCGAGGGGTGGGGGTAGAGGTGAGTCGAGGACACAAGGGCCTGAGATCCCTCCTGCCCATATTTTAGTGGGGGTGGGGAGTAGGGGGTATCGCCGGGCCAGGAGGGCTTGGGCTTCCTTCTGGCCCCATCATAATCAGCAAGGGGGGGTTGGAGATCACTGGGGCAAGAGGGTTTGGGCTCCCTCTTGCCCACAATACTGTCGGGGATGGTCGGGGATGGCAGTTCAATAGGACTTGGGCTCCCTTTTGTCCCCGATGCTGTCAGGGACGGGCGGGGTGTTGCTGGCAGGAGGGAATGGGCCCCCCTCCTGCCCGATTGTAATCTCAGGGGGAGGGCTGATCGCTGCAGGAGAGATGGCTCATCTCTCCTGCCGGCGATGGTGATCGCCCACCACCCTCCGAACCGCGGCACTTGGTGGTGAGGATTGCCGGCAGGGGAGATGCCCTGCCGTGATGCTCACCCTGAAGTGCTGCAGTTCAGAGGGGTTGGGGATCACCATTGTGGCAGGAGAGATGATCCATCTCTCATGCAGCGAACGTTGCAAGAGGGATAGGCAGGTTGCTGGGGCCGCTGAGCTGCAGCGATCAGCTCAGCGGCCCCTTTTCGGCACTTATACCTGTTTTGACTTGGTCTAAGTCAAAACGTATAAGTGCCGAGTAGGCAACCTGCCTAAAATTTTGGTTATACCTGCTGCATGCCTAGGTCTAGGTCAGCCCACCTCCCACCTACCGCCCGCCCTTTCCCCTCCTCTAAAAATGTCTCTTCGCTCTATGCATTTAGAGTCAGGAGAAAGGCCTAAGCTGGTTTTAGATACGTCTAAAACCAGCTTTGATTATGGGTACTTGGACGATCAGGCTTTTTAATCATCCAAGTACCCATTTAGGCCACTTTTTAGACTTTTTATTATTATTATTATTATGAGCCCCTTACTGTATAGTGGAAAGTGTGAGTCCACCAAGCCCTATTATACTGCCATATAGGTGCCACCTATTGCCATAAGTGATATTAGGGTGATAGACAATTGGGTACAGTAGGTTTGGGGGGAGTTTAGGAAGGCTCAACATAAATTATAAGGGGATTATAGTGAGATGTACATCTGGAACACTTCATGTGAAGTTTACAGCACTGTCTTATAAGGTGTCTTTGTGGCCAGTCCATTACAATGCTGGCCCCTCCCACGTTCAAACAGTCTAGATTTATTTTAGATGTTTTGAAGTTGGACGTTTTTGTGGTCAAAAATGGCCCCAAAAGTTAGGCATCCTAAAGTTGGATATCATGATAGCTAAGATGTTTAAATAGGTGATTTTTGAGAGAAAAAAAAAAGATTGACATCTAGCAGTTTCAAAAATGGATGTTTTCAGCATCAAAATTTTGGATGCACTTCCCAGGACATCCAAATTGGAGTTGGACACACTATCGAAAATATCATATTCTATATCAGTGGTTCTCAAACCTGTCCTGGAGGACCTCCAGCCAGTCAAGTTTTCAGAATATCCCTAATGAATATGCATGAGCTATATTTGCATGCCTCCTACCTACATTATATGAAAATGTCACAATTTATTTAAATCCTTTAAACTCTCTTTCAACTTTGTGAAATTACCAACACCATCAAGTTTATGCAATCAAATAATGCACTTGAAATGGATAGATATCCAGTCAAATTTTATAAAACATTTTCCTCTGTACTTGCTCCATACTTATTAGGATTATTTCTGATTATACAGCATGAACCTACTGAAGGGTGCTCCTTTGCTGAAGCCATGATTGTGGTTTCCTCCTATAGAGGTTAAAAATTATCGTCCAATCTCTCTTATCAATGTTGAAGAAAAAATATATGCTAAGATATTGGCAATTATAGATCCGGACCAAACTGTCTTTGTCTCAGGACATCATTCTTTCTCAAATACCAGATTGCTTTTATATGTCTTACATTATGCTGGATCAGAATCATCTCCCTTTGTGGCTTTTTTCTTGATGTGAAAAAAGTGTTTAACTGTGCGAAATGGTCATATCAATTTCAAACACTTTGCTGGTTTAGCTTTGCTCATAATTTCATCACTATGATCACCAAGCTATATGAATCTCCTACTGTGAGGATATGGATTAATTCAGACCTCTCATCCAGTTTTCAGTTATCCAGAGGTACATATTGCTGCCTTTATTATTCAACCTGGCTTTAGAACCTCTTGCGAGAGCCATCTGGCAACATCCCAGGATCCAAGGGATTCAAATTCACTGGCTGGAATCCAAGGTTTCATTATATGTTGATGATACGGTTGTTTATCTTAACAATCCAGAAGAATCTATTTTACATCTTATGAGGCTTATGTACTCTTTTTCAGCCATATCTGCCTATATCTGCATATCTGGGATAAGTCAATTGTTATGCCCTTTGAAATGTACAAGGGCAATGCTGTGCTGTTTCTTGTGAATCTCATACATTAACATTTTTGAACTTGCAGTTGGACTACCATAATCTTCATTGTTGATCACAGCGAGAGGAAGAACTTCATGGCAGATGAGGAAGACGTCTGTGAGAGTACACCAGAGGTGTGTGATTGTATTTTGCGTTAGACTTGGAAAGAGTGGTAATATAACTCTTGAAATGTTTTAGCAAGCATATAGTAGTGAAGCATTTAGCCATTCTGTGTACCTTCACAGACACGTCTTTCTCATTTACCGTGATGAAGCATACAAAGTTTTTCCTCTCTCCAACAATAAAGCCTACAGCAGTCTAACTGCAGGTTCAGAAACATTGATGTATGAGCTTCACAGTGTTGCCACATCTACTTCTTAGAAAGAAAACAGAGGCAGTCTCATTACTTTTCAATCAACTAAATATATAGGAATTAAGTTTTATCCAACATTTTTATCCAACCAGCACCTTTGCACCAACCTGCACTTTACTAAATTTTAGCTGCTTATTTTTATGTGTCTTAGTTTCTTATATTTTTAACTTTGCTTATTGTTGTTTTAATTTTAATTTCAGTACTTTCCCGCAAAGGAGAGAATCCTGCATTCACCGTGGACCTCATCTGGGGCAGCCTCCTTGGAGCGGCTGGGGCACAGGCAGTGTGTCTGGGAGGGAATACATGGATGGGAGAACATCGCAGGGGAGGAGACATAGGCATCCTGGGACTGTCGGCCAAGTCTCTTCCCTGAAGAAGTCCTTTCTGGAAACGTCAATCGCTCCTCCTAAACTTACTTGCTCCACTTCATCACTGATGCTGACCCATTCTGCTTCTATTCCTTTCTCTCCTCTCTTCTACCTTCCAAAGTATTTAGATCAATGCTGTCTTGTTAAAATGTTTATTTTATTTTTATTTTTCCTCTAACTCTACTTTTCACTTCTCTATTACCCTCCAGGTACTTTAGTTAGATTGTGAGCCTTCGGGACAGTAAGGGAATTTTCCAAGTACCTTTCTTATTTCTAATCTTAATGTATATTTTCTGTAAACCGCTTAGAACCTAACGGATGTAGCGGTATATAAGAAATAAATTACATTACATTACATTACTTTTGCCTTACTGCTTCTCTGCCGCCGCACATTCTGCAGATGGCTTCATTGACTTGTCGATCAGAACTTCCAAGTTTGTTTCCTGGGAGGTCTCTCCAAATACCGCCCCGGACATCCTGTATTCGTGCATGAGATTTTTGTTCCCGACATGCATCACTTTACACTTATCCACGTTGAACCTCATTTGCCATGTCAATGCCCATTTCACAAGCTTGATTATGTCACGTTGCAGATCTTCACAATCCCCCTGTGTCTTCACTACTCTGAATAACTTCGTATCATCCGCAAATTTAATCACCTCACTCGTCGTACCAATGTCCAGATCATTTATAAAGATGTTGAAGAGCAGGTCCAAGCACCGAGCCCTGTTGCACCCCACTGGTGATGCTCTTCTAGTCTGAGTATTGTCCATTTACCCCCATTCTCTGTTTCCTATGCTCCAGCCAGTTTTTGATCCACGTATTTCACCCTCGATTCCATGACTCGCAATTTTCCGAAGTAGTCGTTCATGCGGAATCTTGTCGAACACCTTCTGAAAATCCAGATATACAATGTTGACCGGGTCGCCCATAAAAACATAAGAAAAGCTTTAGAAAAGCTGTAAAAATCTACCTTTTTATCAGGTCACTCCCTCAACCCTTCACCAGCATCAGTAAATAGTCCAGTGAGCTGCAGGCATTTGGCCAGTTGCCTCTTTCCTGAGACTTTAGGGTCCTTTTGCTGGATGGTACATCAGCGCTTCTACTCCTTTCACCATCAGAAGCGTGAAGGGAGCCAGTGAGCTGCAGGAATTTGGCCAGTTGCCCCTCCTGAGACTTCAGGGACCTTTTGCAGGATGATACATCAGCACATCTGCTCTGTGGAATGTGGCCATAGACGCATGCCTGTAGGCGCATGCTCCATAGGAGAGTGTCCAAAGGAGCATGCATCTTTGGAGCACGTTTGGAGCATTGAACGGATTACTCTGCTCAAGCATTTTGATGGGGAAAATAAAGGGAGGCGTGAAAAGGCAGATTGTCTCTTTGAAGATTAAAGGCCCTATGGATAAACATCTAATTCCAGCAACTCCATCTACAATAGCTGGTCCTTTATCTCCCTTGGACTTTTTTTCTATCAAAGGAGGGGGGGGCTACCCCACCCTCATAACTGACAGGAGATAGATTCTATCCAACAGATAATGGACAGTCCAAGTTAAAATGGATACAACTTTACAAAGTATTTTACAGAATTTTACAAAATGTTCTGAAAGGTTTCAGTAAAAAATTTAAGGAGCAAGATTCTAAATTAAAATTGATGGAAAGAAATTTAGAAAAATGGACGCTCAAATTAAACTTTGTCAGTCAGCACAAGCCTCTGCAATTAAAGATAACTTAGGGCTCCTTTTACTAAGGTGCGCTAGTGTTTTTAGTGCACGCAGGAAATTACCACGTGCTACACTGCGCGCTACACTTCTAGAACTAACACCAGCTCAATGGTGACGTTAAGGTCTAGCATGCATGGCAATGTAGCGCGCTCTATTCCGCATGTTAAAGCTCTAGCGCACCTTAGTAAAAGGAGCCCTTAATGATTCATTCAAAATTTGAAATATTTGAAAATTCTACAAGCACACTTAATTTGAGATTATTTTATTTTATGATAACTCATTTTTTATCACCTAGAGAGTTCTTTAAAATTTATCTTAAAGAAGTATTGCAGCTAGTTTTGGAAGACAGGGACATTACTAATGCTTACTATTCCAGTTGGTGATATTGACAATGTTAACTCTGCTGACAGTTTAGATTTTACAAGATTCTTTTAAGTTCAATATGTTTTATTATTTTTGAAAAACAGATAAAATACAACATCTGAAGTACAATTCAGCAAACAGGAATGAGTAAGCAATCGTTACAGAGGAAACATTCAGAACATATGGTGAGAAAACAGAACAGAACATGCTAGTAGCCCTCAATAAGGCTAGTCAACATATTTTAGCATATAGCTACACCAAATGAAAATGGTTCAGTAGTCAAGATAGAATAATAATCATCAATATTACAAATGTAGTGTACAGTACACTATTAAAGGAGACCAGATTTTATCAAATGATCCAATATGACCATGTTTCTCCGCATAGGTGCGTTCATACTTGGCAATCATACATATAGTATTCCGCCACTAAATGTAAGAAAATTGTATCTATTTTTCCAATTTACTAAAATGGTTTTAAGTGTAATGAGTAGTAAACATCGAAGAAGCTTACCATCCTCAATACTGAGCTTTGATGATAGACCATATTGACCAAAAATTATTATGGCTAGGGATATGTCTTCATCATTATCCACTATGGAATTAATTGTGACCCATACTTTCATCCAGTAGTCCTTATTTGGTGGTCAAGCATGCCCATAGCCAATTTCACTTTTGGGTAATTTAGCTAATTTGTAAGGAGTCCAGAAAGCTCTATTCAGCAAAAAAATAGGCTGATTGGGAGATTGATGTTGAATGCAAAGAATGTGTTATTTCATGCTATATTTTCCCTCAGTCATCTATATCAATATTTTTTCCGGTATCTCTGATCAATATGTCTTTCAGAGCGTTAGAAACAACAAATTTTGCATGAATAGTGTGTTTATACCAAGCAGTGGCCCTACCTTTTCTTTTTAATTTCATCTGACCATTCAGTACAACAATGGTAGGACTATTTGACCTTAAAGATGGGACATCAATAAGGGTCTTAATGGAATCGCGCAACCGAAGCCAATTGTAGTGTTGCGAAACAGGTAGGCTGTAAAGCTCATGAAGTTGTTGTAACGGTATCCATTCATTATCTGTGTATAGTTGATTTAGTGACCTTATGCCTGATTTCTTCCATATGGGCCAATTTATTTGTTTCCCTTGTATGAGAATCTTTGGATTGTTCCACAAGCAAGTTTGTAAAGTTTCATTCCATTTAACTTCTGATAATCTATCAATCTCTCTAAGTGCCAATTTGGTGGAGTAGGTCGGTTCTCTGCTTGGAGGCAATAGAGTCACATATAAAGGCAGCAGAGCAAAGCTTTATATCACCCATAGTGGATTTCTCAAACAATAGCCAGGAAGGCGAAGCCAAATCCAATTGAGAAGATATCCATAGTGATCCATGGCATAATATGAATGAAGTGTGGTAGTTGTAAAAGCTAGGGAAGCGAACCCCTCCAACTAGTATCTCGCCTTTCAACTTATCCAAACTTATACATGGCATGGAGTTATTCCATAGGAATTTAAAGAGCAATGAATCTATTTTTTGTAGGAGGATTTTGGAAAATATGCTGGCACCATGCTAAATATATGATTCACAACAGGTACTACCATCATTTTAATGGTGCTTAGTCTACCCTACCACGTCAATCTTAATGGGGACCATTTGGTAGTGAGAGTTCTTATCGATTCCAAAATATATTCTATGTTATATTCAATAGTGGCAGAGACGGTAGTTCCAAAGTAAGCACCCAAATATTTGAGTTTGTCTTTGTTCCATTGAAGTCCCATTTCAGTAATATCACTAGTTATCCAGGGATAATTCAACGCCATAATTTCAGTCTTTGGTTCAGTTTGTATCCAGAGATTGTAGCGTATTTAGCAATTGTGTTCAATATCAGTTGAATGGAGTTAGGAGTCATGTATAGCAGAACATTATCAGCATATGCTGAGAACTTTAGTTCAGTTTCTCTATGTTTGACTCCTATGATGTGAGGATATGATCTAATCTTGATCAGTAGAGGTTCCAATGCAATGTTGAATAACAATGGGGATAACGGACATTCCTGTTTCGTACCCCTTGTTGGATGGAACATTACAGGAGTAGAGTCCATTGATGAGTACCCTGGTGCTGGGTGAGGCATATAGTACTTGACCATTGCAATGAATGCTGAGTGGAATCCAAACCACTCCATTACTTTAAATAGGAAAGGCCATTCAAGATGGTCAAAGGCCTTTTCCGCATCCAAGGCCATGGCTACTAAATGGAGATCGGTGTTGCTCGCATGGTGAATCACATTTAGAAAGATCCAGGCATTATCACATACCATCCGTCCCGACATCAATCCATTTTGTTCCGATGATATGATTTGTGGTAGAGTTTGTTGGAGTCTTGAAACAAGGATTTTAGCGAATGGACGATGAGCGATAAGGGTCTGTAATTTTGTATCTTCTTGGGATCTTTATTAGGTTTTGGTAACACTATGATCGTGGCTTCTGTAAATTATCCAGAGACATCACCCGAGTCAGTTAGATATTGAAAGAAGGAAAGCATATGAGGAATCAATGTTGAATGAAAAGTAAGGTAGAATTCTGAAGTAAAGCCATCCAGGCCAGGTGCCTTGGATTTGGCCATGGATTCTATGGCCAATTCCAGATCTTTTTGATAGTTGTTATTCAGAATAGCACTATCTTTGTCTGTTAGTCATGGATGGGGTAGATCATCTATACACCTGCTAGAATCAATTGTATTATCCACATCTGAGGAGTAAAGAAGTTTATAGAAAGTTTGAAACTGATCCAATATCTCTGTGTGGTCAGTTAAAACCTTATCATCATCTATCTGAATAGCTGATATATCAGTCTTATCCCTTTTACCCTTTAAATAATTTGCTAGTCCATGACCACAACTGTTTGCTTCACTGTAGTAATTAGTGGATTGAGTATAAAGTTGATGTGCTGCAGTAGCACTGAGCATGGAATTGTATTTATATTTTAAAGCTTGTAATTGTTGTAAAATTTGCACATTGGTTGTACAGGAGCTATGTTGTGATTCTAGATTTTTTTTGATACGCTTTACTGCTGTTGGCTTTTTTGGCGAACTTGACACACACAGGCATCCCTTCGATATTTTTCATTTTTTGTGGCTTTTTTTAGCCCCCCCTATTTTACCATGGACCCCTGACGAAGGTTTGTCCGAAACACGGACCGTGTCGGATCCCTTTATTGGTAAAAGGGTTTTATATATTGTGTTCTTGTCATATTAAAATTTGCCTGCATCTTGTACACAGTCTGCAGTTTTGTTTTGTTTGCTTCTAGATTTTTAATATCAGCTTCCATGGCATGCAACTCTGATGTAATTTTCTTTTTCCTGAAAGAAGCATAAGAGATAATGATACTCCTTATGTAAGCTTTAAGATCCTGATTCTGTATAGGACGCCCGGGAGAGGTGTCCTATACAGAATCGGGCCTACACTAAACCCCGATTCTGTAACTGGTGTCCATGTTACAGACACCGGTTAGAGAATCGGGTTAGATTAGACACGGCCGCTACACTTATCGCGGCAAGGGATATGTATAGCGGCCACCTGTCCAATCGCCGGCAGGAGGATGCCCAACTCCTTCTGCCGGAACCCCGGAACCCCCTCCCCCCTAAACTCATAATCGCCAGCAGGAGGATGCCCAACTCCTCCTGCCATAACCCTGGACCCCCCTCCCCCCAAACTCATAATCGCCAGCAGGAGGATGCCCAACTCCTCCTGCTGGAAAGCCGAACCCCCTACAGACACCCCCATGCTAACGACCCCCCAACTAACCTTTAAATGTTGGTCGGCTGGACTGGTCTTGCTGCTGTCCAGCCGACAGGCCCGCCTCGTGGAAATGAGACAGGCCCGCCCCTTCCCAACCCATCCCCACTAAATCTAAGGCCTGATTGGCCCAGGCTCTAGAAGCTTGGACCAATCAGGCCTTGGGCATAGTAGATCCGCCCATCCCCACTAATCCTAAGGCCTGATTGGCCCAGGCTAGGCACCTGGGCCAATCAGGCCTTAGGATTAGTGGGGATGGGCGGACCTGCTATGCCTAAGGCCTGATTGGTAACAGGCTTCTAGAGCCTGGGCCAATCAGGCCTTAGATTTAGCGGGGATGGGCCGGGAAGGGGCGGGCCGTCTCATTTCCACGAGGCGGCCTGTCGGCTGGACAGCAGCAAGACCAGTCCAGCCGACCAACATTTAAAGGCTCTGACACATATTGAAATTTCCTGAAACATCTCCGCTGTATTGCAATAAATCTCTCCATTTTATAAACATGACATAAGGAATTCCACCAAAAATTATAATTTAATCTACTCCAATTTTTTCCAATTATATGTAATTTGTTGAATGGTAACCCCAGTCATTATAAGTAATAATTTGTTATTGTTTGTAGAAATCTGACTTTTTGCTCTCATTGCCATACCAAACAGCACATATGATAATGCCACTGGGTTATCTAATAAACAATTAATTTGGTCCCAAATTGATTTCCAAAAATTCATAATAAATGGACAATAGAATAATAAATGTTCTAAAGCAGTGTTTTTCAACCTTTTTACACCTATGGACCGGCAGAAATAAAATAATTATTCTGTGGACCAGCATCGGTCCGTCGACCAACACTGGGCTAAGTCGTGGGCCGCCCATCTCTACCCCAGACCCCTCCCCCATAATAGTACTAATTGCACCTTGAATGTCCCGTGCCTCATCTGGAAGCCTTCCCTCTGACGTTGCAATGTCAGAGAGAAGGCTTCCGGTTCAGGCGCACGATGCCCATAGGAGCCACTGCCCGAGGCTTTGTGAACTGAATCAGTTAGGAAGAGGGAGCTGGCTCGAAGATAACGCCGCATCAATCGCACTGTGGACCGGCAGTTGAAGAACACTGTTTTGGGTCTGATGCACGTGCTGGCCCTGTGGACCGGCAGGAAATTTCTGTGGACCGGTGGTTGAAGACCACTGATCTAAAAAGTCCCTGCATCGAGATAACAGTGCCAACATTTATTAGACTTAGAGCTATCCAATTTTTGTAACCGAACAGGGGTCCATAATGCTCTATGTAACAGAAAAAACCAAGTTTGTCTCATAGATGCCGACACAGTACATCTTATCCTCCAAGTCCAAATTCGTGGCCATTGAGACGCAGTAATTTGATGCTTAATCTCAATGCTCCAAATGTCTCTCAGACCAGTGTTTGGTTTCTTTTTAATAAATCCAGTCAGCAATTTATACCACTGGGCGGCCTGGTGACCCAAGAAGTCCGCCTGAAAGCATAAGAACTCCATACTATATTGATTATTAAGGTTTTTCCAGTCAGGGAACCCTGCCTGAATGGCCTGCTTCAGTTGCAACCATCTAAAACTTTCTTATTTATTAAGGCCATATTTATGTTGCAACTGTGAAAATTCAAGCATTTTACCATTAGAGATAACATCATCTAATAAACGTATTCCTGCTATCATCCAATGCTTCCAGGCGAGCCTTTCTCCGCCAATTTGAATCTTGGAGTTCAGCCATATAGATTGATTTGTAGATTTGTAGACTCCTGTGTACTTAATATAAAATTAAGCTATATGAAAAGAAAAACAGCTTAGATTGGAATAGACATGCTTGTTTAAAAGAAGATTGCATGATTTTGTACAAGTCATTCAGTATCCAGAAATTGTTGCAAATTGATTTATGACCTGCTGAATAATAGGAAGAGAACTGGGTGGCAGGAATAAGAGCAAGTCATCAGCTCTTGCCAACATTTTACTCTCAAAGCTGCTGTATTCAATGCCCTTAATGGCTGAGTTAGCTTTAATGACTTAAGCAGTGGCTCCAGAGCAAGGTTAAATAATAATGGGGATAATGGGCATCCCTGTTGAGTTCCTTTCATTAACTGAATTATTGGAGATAAAGAACCATTTACAAAGATTTGCTTTGTAGGGATTGAATATAAGAAAAGCAACATTTGATAAGTAGACAGGACCAAACCCATACCAGTCCAACACTTTGAACAAAGACCATTCAACACTGTCAAATGCTTTCTTTGCATCTAGTGCTATAAGAGACAGTTTCAACTCTTGTGCTATAGAAAACAGATGCAAAAAGAGCCTTGCATTTTACCAAGCATAAAACCAGTTTGCATTCTACAAATTAAAATATGTAAGGCCACACTAAAGCATTGAGTCATTATTTTGGAATAAGTCTTACAATTGTATTTACTCGTATAAGTTAGATGAACTTATAGTTGGAAGCAAATTTGAGGTCTCTACCAGATTTTTCATAGGACACTATTTCAACTCCCAAAAATGAGACATTTAGATAGAAGTTTGTCAATATAGCTATACAAAATTGCTGAAGCATAGGGCTTAATAACTAAATTTTTTAGAGCATGACAAAACTTGATTGCAAACCTATCAGAACCCAGAAACTTAGTGGGAAGGAACTGTATAGCATACATAACATTAGCATTTGTACATTGTTACCTTTTCACAAACACTCAAACTATATAATGTATACCAACAAAAATGTATGGAATAATTATTTGCCTGCAGCTTTATTACTAAACAACATGTCACAAACAGCTGAAATCCCAGTCATAATCTATCACCACCCAAAACAAATTTCCAACCCCCGAGGAGCTATTCGATGCTTCAAACATGACCCAGGACATGCTTTCCCTTGCAGCAGTGTCGCCTATGAGGTTTACAATTTATTATTCTTAACAACATATTTCCCAACTTACAACTTTCCCCAAGACAATTTTGCCACACTACTACTACTATTAATTATTTCTATAGCACTACCAGATGCACGCAGCGTTGCACAGAGTCACAAAGAGTAAGAAAGCAGTCCCTGCTCGAAAGGGCTTACAATCTCAACAGGCAAGACAGACAAACAGGATGTTATGGATACAGTTAATGGGAATGGATAATCAGCAGGCTGGGTTGGACGGCAGAGGAGTAGGGTTAAGGATTGAAACTATACTAAAAAGATGGGTTTTCAGTCTGCTTTTAAACAAGGGAAGGGGCTTGATGAGCAAACTCAGGTAATTTATTTCAGGCATAGGGGGCAGCTAGATGAAAAGAACAAAGTCTGGAATTGTCAGTGGAGGAGAAGGGTAATGTTAAGAGTGACTTATCTGAGGAACGGAGTTCTCTGGGAGGTGTATAAGAAATATGGAGCCAGTGAAGTAACTTAAGGGTGACATGAGGGGTAACTTAGGGATAACTTAGGAGTAACTTAGGGGTGACTTAGGGGTAACTTAGGGGTGACATGAGCATAGCGAGTTTGGTAGAAGATGAGTCGCGCAATAGAGTTTTGCACAGATTGCAAGGGGGAGAGGTGACACTGAGGGATACCAGTTAGGAGTAATCTAAGCATGAGGTTATGAGAGCTTGAACAAGGGTCTGGGTAGTGTGCTCAGAGAGGAAGGGGCAAATTTTGATGATATTGAAAATATATAAGCGACAGGTCTTAGCAGCTTGTTGGATATACTGTATGTAGAAAATGAGAGGTAAGAATCAAAGACCACTCCAAGGTTGCAAGCAGAGGAGACTGGAACAATGACAGTATTATTTACAGAGATGGAAAAAGGAGTAAGAGGAGCAGAGAGTTTAGGAGGAAAGAGGAGCAACTCAGTCTTGGACATATTTAGTTTCAGATGATGGCAGGACATCCAGGCAGCAATGTCAGCCAAACAAGCAGAGACATTTTCTTGGACTTTAGGTGAAATTTCAGGTGTAGAGAGATAGATCTGGGAGTCATCAGCATATAGGTGATAATGGAAGCCATGGGAGGAAATCAGGGCACTGAGGGAAGAGGCATAGAGAGAGAAGAGAAGAGGACCTAAGAGAGAACCCTGGAGTACATCAACCGCATTGGGAAAGGTAGGAGGCAAATCAGGAGAGGACAGATTCACAGAATCCAAACGAGGACAGCATATCAAGGAGTAAACTATGATTTACAGTGTCAAAGGCAGCAGACAGGTCAAAAAGGGTATGGATAGAGTAAAGGCCCTTAGATCTGGCCATGAACAAGTCACTGCAGACCTTTAGTATTTATTTTATTACTGTATTTATTTAATTTATTTATTGTATTTGTTTTATTACAGACACTGTATTTATTTTATTTTAAAACTGTGACCCCCCACCCATCCCCAATCCAAAAACCAAACCCAACTCCCACAAACCCAAACTCACCTCAAAAATATCTATCCCAACCCTCACCACATCAAGACACTAAACACAACACATGGGAGAGAGGGAGGGAAAATCTCCTTCAGCCAGACCCTGCTCTCCTTTGCCCTCTCGCCTCACAAAATCTGCTCCACCCTTCCTAAACCTAACCAATCCACAAACAGAATTTTTTCTGACATTTTTTCTGTGATTAAATTTGCAGATGACACCAAACTATACAGCAGGGCTCAAACCAAGGAAGACTGCGAGGATCTCCAAAAGGATCTAACGCAGCTGGAAAAGTGGGCCGAAAAGTGGCAGATGAGCTTCAACGTGGGGAAATGCAAGGTCATGCACGTGGGGAAAAAGAACCCGATGTTCACATACAAAATGGGGGGAACACCACTAGGGGTTAGTAACCTGGAGAGAGACCTGGGAGTGATGGTAGACGCAACACTGAAGGCATCGGCGCAATGCGCCACAGCCTCTAGGAAAGCAAACAGAATGCTGGGTATCATTAAGAAGGGTATTACGACCAGGACGAAGGAAGTCATCATGCCGCTGTATCGTGCAATGGTACGGCCGCATCTGGAGTACTGTGTCCAGTACTGGTCGCCGTACCTCAAGAAAGACATGGCGGTACTTGAGGGAGTACAAAGAAGAGCAACCAAACTGATAAAGAGAATGGAAAATCTCCCATATACCGACAGATTGAAGCAGTTGGGACTTTTCTCCCTGGAAAAGCGAAGACTTAGAGGAGACATGATAGAAACCTTCAAGATCCTGAAGGGCATAGAAAAAGTAGACAGGGACAGATTTTTCAAATTAAGGGGCACCACAAGCACAAGGGGGCATTGGGAGAAATTGAAGGGGGACAGGTTCAGAACAAACGCTAGGAAGTTCTTTTTCACTCAGAGGGTGGTGGACACATGGAACGCGCTTCCAGAGGCTGTTGTAGACAAGAAAACATTAAATGGTTTCAAAGAAGGTTTGGATAGATTCCTAGAAGAAAAAGGGATTGGGGGTATAGATAGGTATAGACCATTGCTCAGGCAATGGGCCTGATGGGCCGCCGCGGGAGCGGACCGCTGAGCAGGATGGACCTATGGTCTGCCTCAGCGGAGGCAACTTCTTATGTTCTTATGTTCTTATATTCCTCCTTACAGCCAATCACCAGCCACCTCACAATTCCAGGTACCCTGATTCTACTTCAGCTCTATAAATCCCATCTCTATTCACAACTCCCAAAGAAAATTTCTTATTTTTTCTTGTGACAAACCCAGCAGGAGTTGGTAGGCAGAACACTAAACCCCTGTGCAGGAGAGCTGACCAGATCTGATGCTGTCCTTATCTTCTGTTGCTGACAAATCCATGTAAGCCAAGCTCATCTGGTTCTCAGCACTTTGATCTAACCATTCGGCTACAATTATTACATACTATTAAAAAAAAACCAAAAAAAAAACCCCCCAGAATTCAGGTTGCTGTGAACCCTACAAGTCACATTCCCTTGTTTTCTATATAAGTCACCAAAATTTGGTCAAATAACATTGGATCTATAAATTAAAGTCCCTGGAACCAGTTGGATTTAATAATCAGATCGAATGGGGTGCATGTCTACAAATTGAGACATCGAAGCCTTTCAGTTTTTTGTGATTTCAGTGAGGATGCATATTTATACTTGAAGTGATTTTTTACAATACTCTGTTTTTAGCAAGCAGTTTCATTAAAGTGACATCTATTGTTAATCAAAATCACTGCAGCAAAGTAAACATAATAAAACAAGCATTGATGGTTAAAAGGGAACAAATTTTCAGGAGTTTTTCCATGATGGCCACTCCGTTTTTATAATATTCATTGGGTTTTTTCACCATCATGCCACACAGATTGTTTTCTGGTTTTCTGGTTGGGTGAGGAGAATGATGGTGTCCTTTAAAATCCAGGCACCATCTTTGATTATGTATAAATGAAAGCGAGCAGTGCCTACACGATATGTGAGAGGTTTCTTCATGCGTCAGACTCATAACAGAATTTTGTAAATTTTAATCACTACGATTTCAATATAAAAGCAACATTACACTCAGTATGTTTTCTTTCATGTCCATAGGATTTATCAACCTGGGTATCAGTCGGCAATAGTTATAATAGCATTTCCTCTGATGAAGCCAATGTAAGGTGAAATGGATCTGGCCTCCGTCAGGAACAAAAGATAAGTTCTAGGTTTTCTGCCTTTTGTTATTTACTGCCGTATACCATAAAGAAAGTTGGTTGATGTTAAACCAGGTTGTTGATCTCCCGATAAATATATGGGAGATATTGATACTCACAATTGATCGAAAATTATTTAAAAAAAAATAAATTTTAAAGTGACTTTAAAAATAAATTTTAAAAAAATATTAGTCATATTAACCAGAGGTTTTTTAAGACCAGTGATAGTACTCCAAACCCCTTAAAGGTGCTTTTCAATTGATTCAGCACTTGGGGTTCTTTGAGGTCTTTTTCCTCTATAATAATTGTATTTGTGCATCAGGTGCTACAGTGTTCATCATAAATTAATTAGGACTTATACATGGATCAGCCTATGCACCATTCTGTTGTTATAAAAATTATTATTAAATGGATGGAACTCCAGCAATAAGCTATATCTCTCTCAGGGAGAGGAATATAACTTATAAAGAATTATTAATTTGGGGAAAGTTAGCTCATTTGATTAAAATTTAGCTCATTAAATATCAAGAACTAAGACTCAGAACATTTATAAGCAAACTGAAAATTTATTTAAGCATTAAAAACCAAGCAGGTAGATCTGTAGTTACAGATAGGATCTTTTTGAGCAGAGATAATAGGATTAAACTAGACAAAATTCCTCTAAGGTTAAAGGATCAAATTTACTCACAATGCTGGTTGAAAAGTCCTTAGAAGGCTACCCTGAAGGCCCGAACTAAACACATGTACAAGACACACAAGATGAAGTACAGATAGTGATGTTCAGCATGATGATCCAGGAAAAGAAACCGAAGGACACATGGTATCGATGCTTCTGTTGTCGGTCGGGTGGGGAAGCACCACAAAGGTAAGGGGCAGGGAGGGAGAAAGGGAGGAAAGGTGGAGTGGAGAAGAAAAGATGCTTAAGGGAAATGGATAAAACTGAGGGGGGAGAAGGACGCTGAAAGCACTGGGGAAGATAAAGGGGTGGAGAAGGACACTGAAAGGACTGGGGAAGACAAAGGGGTGGAGAAGGACACTGAAAGGACATGGGGAAGATGGGGGAGAAGGATACTGAAAGGACATGGGAAAGACAGGGGGGAGAAGGACGCTGAAAGGACATGGGGAAGACAGAGGGGGAGAAGGAGCGACAGGGCATGGGGAAGATGGGGGAGAAGGACGCTGAAAGGAAATGGGGAAAAGAGAGTGGGGAGAAGATGCTGGCAGGGAAGAAGACAGAGATGCCAGACTATGGGGGGAGCGGAGGGAAGAAGATGGGTGCCAGACCAATTTGGAAGGGGGGAGAAAGGGAGAGGCACAATAACAGAGCAAATGGAAGATGCAGAGAGAAGAAAGACAGTGGATGGAAGGAATTGAATGAAAACATGAGGAAAGCAGAAACCAGGCAACAAAGGTAGGAAAAAAATTCTTTTTTTTTTTTTTGCTTCAGGATAAAGTAGTATATTAGTTGTGTTGATAAAAATTTATAAACATTAGAGGCTCTGGTATATATTCTTCCCAATTAATATTTCCAAATTAATAAAGTCTTTGTGCTTATTTTTAAATGGGTTTCTACCAGAGCCTTTAATTCAGTAGCATAATTAACTGAAATAACTATTTCTGAAGTTTATAGGGACGGGCGGAGACGTAGGGGATTCCTTGCGAGGACGGGTGGGGACGGAGGGATTCCTCGCAGGGACGGGTGGGAGTCCTCGCGGGAACGGGTGGGGATGGGTGGGACTTTGGCGGAGACGGGTGGGGACGGGTGGGATTTCTGTCCCTGCGCAACTCTCTAATACATAAATGTTCAGAAAATCAATATAACAGCAATCTTAGCATTAAATTATGATCAGAGACAATTGATTGTTCACAATTCAGATGGTTCACCCTCTCCAAGATGAAGAGAATGAGTGGGCACCCACTAAAGTTAGAAGGGAAAAGATTCAGTACAAACGTAAGGAAGTTCTTCTTCACCCAGAGAGTGGTAGAAATCTGGAACGCTTTTCCGGACGATGTTATAGGGGAAAGCACCCTTCAGGGATTCAAGACAAAGTTGGATAAGCTACTACTGAAACAGAACATATGCAGGTAAGGCTAGACTCAAATAGGGCACTGGTCTTTGACCAAAATGCCACCGCGTGAGCAGAATTCTAGGCACGATGGAGCACTGGTCTGACCCAGCAGCGGCAAATCTTATGTTCTTATGACTGCCATTGGTTGAATATTGCCCTCTAATTTGGCAGTCCTTCTTTTGAGCAGCACATTGAAAAGGCTGCCCCTGAGCTTTGATTCCTCTAATCTATTTTCCTCTTAACAACCACTGTGAGGAAATGTGCTTGACATCCTGATGTCCCATGCTGATTCCCCATCAGAACAACTTTAATACAAACATAGGGATTCATTCTATAATGCCGTGCACCAATTTTGTTCTTCTATTAGCACACACTGAATGCCAATTCTATAATTACATTACATTAGAGATTTCTATTCTGCCATTACCTTGTGGTTCAAGGTGGATTACAAAAGAGTTATAAATGGTGGGTTACAAAAGAAGATCATTGGTCATTTCTAGTGAAGGTAAAGAGAAGCTTAGGTAGTATCAGTGATTCAGGAAGAAGATGGGAAGAGGGAGGTATTCGTGGTGTTAAGACTTTCAGGGATTTCTTGAAGAGTATAGTTTTTATTTATTTTCTGAATATCTTGTAGTCTGGGGTAGTTATCAGTAGATTGGAGATTTGGTTATATAGTTTTGCTGATTGAGTGGCTAGGAGGCCATCGTACAGTTTTTTCCATTTAACTTCTTTGATTGGAGGGTGTGTGAATGGGGTGTGTCTTTTTCTATGTCTAGTTGAGGTAGTTTGGATGAGGCAGTTGTTCAGGTAGGTAGGGTTGTCTCCGTTTATAGTTTAAAATAGTATACAATATGCTTCTGTAATGTGGTCATGCTTCCTCAATGAGTAGACGAGTCTCAGAGCTGTATTTTGAATTGTTTGTAATTGTTTAGTCATTGTTGCAGGGTAGGGGAGGTAGAGGATGTTGTAATAATCTAGTAAACCTAGGATTAGGGATTGTACTATGAGCTAGAATTGTGTTTTTTCTAAAAATTTTCAGACTTGTCTTAGGTTTCTCATAACTGCGAAATATTTCTGTATTTTATTTATTTGTGGTTACATGGTGCAGCATATGTCTATTGTCATTCCTAGTAGTTTTAGGGTGGATTGAATGTGGTAATTGATTGAGTTGATTTCTATATTGGTTATGGTTGGAATTTTGTTCTTTTTGAGGAGGAGGAATTTTGTTTTGTCTGGGTTGTTTCAGTTTGTGATCTTTCATCCAGGTCACTACTGTTTCTAGTGTTCGGTATAGAGTGTCTGTCATGGCTATCGTTGGTTGATCAAAGGGTATGAGAATGGTAATGTCATCTGCATAACTGTAAGAGGTTAGGCCTTGTTTGTTCAGGTAGAAACCGAGGGAGGCAGTATATAGGTTGAAGAGAGTAGGGGAAAGTGGGGGTCCTTGTGGTACACCGCAGGGGTTGGACTAAGGTTTGGATTTTTCTTTATCCGATTTTACTTTGTATGTTCTGGATTTTAAGAAGCCTTCAAACCATGAGTATACTTTATCTGAGATACCTATTGAGTCCAAAATTTGCAGTAGGATGCTATGAACTACCAGGTCAAATGCTGCAGTCAGGTCCAGTTGTATGAGCTGCATTTTTTTTCCTGTGCTGAGGTGTTGTCTAGCTGTGTCAATAAGGGAGCCTAGTAATGTCTCTGTGCTGAAGTTGATTCTGAAGCCAGATTGCGTGGGGTGGAGTATGTTATGGTCTTCTAGATAATTGGTGAGGAGTTTGGCTACTAGTCCCTCTGTTAGTTTGACATATAGAGATATTGAAGCAATGAGTCTGTAGTTGGATGGTTGGTCTGTTGGTCCTTTTGGGTCTTTTTGGATCGGGGTGATCCACTCGGTCGGGATGGATATGGCAACGAAGGCAGAGGGGCTGGAATCGCTGTGGGTCAAATTACCAGGAAACAAGGGTGCGGGCATAAAACTGGGGCTGTACTATCGACCACCTGGTACACCAGAGGGAGTCGGACACGACTTGGAAGCAGAATTGAGACAGGAGTGCAGGACTGGAAGTGTAACAGTGATGGGGGACTTCAACTACCCAGGGATAGACTGGAGTACGGGTCACTCCAACTGCACTAGGGAGACAGGATTTGTAGAAGCTGTGAAGGACTGCTTCATGGAGCAACTAGTCAAAGAACCGACGCGAGGGGGTACTACTCTTGACCTCATCCTAAACGGATTAAGGGGGCCTGCAAGAGGGGTAGAAGTGGGAGGACCACTAGGCAACAGTGATCACAACACGATCAGATTCACATTAGAAAGAGGGACACCCATAGTTAGGAGGACCGCAACAACTGCGCTGAACTTCAAGAAAGGGAACTACGTTGATATGAGGGAAATGGTGGGGAGGAAGCTCAGAAACATCTTTAGGATGGAGACTGTGGGAAGCGCCTGGACCTTATTCAGGAACACCCTGCAGGAAGCACAGAGAATGTACGTTCCCAATTTCAGGAAAGGCTGCAAGAACAAGCGATCAAAGGACCCGGTTTGGATGTCAATAGAAGTAAAGAGGGCGATAAAGGACAAAAAAGTATCTTTCCAGAGATGGAAAAAGGACCCAACAGAGGAAAATCACCAGGCGCACAGGAAATGCCAAAATGAATGCCACCGGGAGGTTAGAAAAGCAAAAGGGAAATACGAAGAGGGGCTGGCCAAGGAGGCGAAAAACTTCAAGGCATTCTTCAGTTACATTAAGGGGAAGCGACCAGCGAGAGAGGAGGTAGGGCCGTTGGACGATGGGGATAGGAAGGGAGTGATTAAGGAGGATAAAGAGGTAGCTGAGAGGTTAAACACGTTCTTCTCGTCGGTTTTCACGAGCGAAGACACATCTAATATACCGGACTCAGAGGAGCTCATGAGTGGGGAACAGGCTGAAAAATTAGAGCACATAGAGGTAAGTAGGGAGGATGTCCTCCAACAGATAGACAGGTTAAAATGCGGCAAATCACCGGGCCCGGACGGGATCCACCCAAGGGTTCTGAAGGAACTAAGACAGGAAATAGCGGGCACAATCCAACATGTTTGCAACCTATCCTTGAAAACTGGTGAGGTGCCAGAGGACTGGAAATTGGCAAATGTCACACCCATCTTCAAGAAGGGATCGAGGGGTGACCCCGGGAACTACAGGCCGGTGAGCCTGACTTCAATTATAGGGAAGATGGTGGAAGCTATGATCAAGGACGGCATTTGCGAGCACATCGAGAGGAATGGCCTACTGAGAACAAGCCAGCACGGATTCTGTAAGGGAAGGTCGTGCCTAACGAACCTCCTGTACTTCTTTGAGGGGATAAGCAGTCGGGTGGACAATGGGGAGCCCATAGACATCATTTACCTCAACTTTCAAAAGGCTTTTGACAAGGTGCCACATAAAAGGCTACTTAAGAAGCTGTGGAACCACGGGGTGGGAGGGGATGTGCACAGATGGATCAAGCACTGGCTGTCGGGTAGACAGCAGAGGGTTGGAGTAAAGGGTCAATATTCTGACTGGCGGGGAGTCACGAGCGGTGTGCCACAGGGATCGGTGCTGGGGCCTTTACTCTTTAACATATTCATCAATGACCTGGAAAAGGAGGCAAAGTGTGAGGTTATAAAATTCGCAGACGATACCAAACTGTGCGGCAGAGTTAGGACCAGGGAGGAGTGTGAGGACCTACAAAGGGACCTGGACAAGCTGGAAGACTGGGCAAACAAATGGCAAATGCGCTTCAACGTGGACAAATGCAAGGTCATGCATATAGGGAAAAAGAACCCGTTGTTCAGTTACAAATTAGGGGGGGGTATTGTTGGGAGACAGCAGACTCGAGAGAGACTTGGGTGTGCTGGTGGATGCATCACTGAAGCCATCTGCACAGTGCGCAGCAGCCTCGAAAAAAGCCAACAGGATGCTGGGCATCATAAAGAAGGGCATAGCAACCAGAACACGGGAAGTCATCATGCCATTGTATCGAGCGATGGTGCGTCCGCATCTGGAATACTGCGTTCAGTATTGGTCGCCGCACCTCAAGAAGGACATGGCGGGTACTTGAGAGAGTCCAAAGGAGAGCAACGAAAATGGTAAGAGGGCTGGAACACTGCTCATACGCTGAGAGGCTGGATAGGCTGGGGCTCTTCTCTCTGGAGAAAAGGAGGCTCAGGGGAGATATGATAGAGACCTTCAAGATCATGAGGGGCATAGAGAGGGTGGATAGGGACAGATTCTTCAGACTGAAGGGGACAGCAAATACGAGGGGGCATTCTGAGAAACTGAAGGGAGACAGGTTCAAAACAAATGCAAGGAAGTTTTTTTTCACCCAAAGGGTCGTGGACACTTGGAATGCGCTACCGGAGGAAGTGATCAGGCAGAGTACAGTACAAGGATTCAAACAGGGATTGGATGGATTCCTGAGGGATAAAGGGATCGTGGGATACTGAGGGAAGAGCTGGGATGTAACACAAGTATAGGAAGTTAACCAGGTAATGAGTATAAACCAACCTGGTTGTGCATGTGCAAGACCGGAGGGCTAGGACTTTGATAGGAAGGCAGGACTTAAATGAGAAACCAAGTATAAACCAACCTGGTCGTGCATGTGCAAGACCGGAGGGCTAGGACTTTGATAGGAAGGCAGGACTTAAATGAGAAACCAAGGTGGCAAGGGAGCCCCTTCTGATGATTCAGATAAGTCTTGACCTGTTTTTGGGCCACCGCGAGAGCGGACTGCTGGGCAGGATGGACCTGTGGTCTGACCCGGCAGAGGCACTGCTTATGTTCTTATGTTCTTATGATTTCGCTGAGGTCAATTGGGAAGAGGCCATCTGTGAGCATGGTTTGTATCCATTGTAGGAGCAGAGTATGGAGTTTTGTGCTGGAGGTTGTTAGGAGATATGGTGGGCAGTGGTTGAGGTCACAGGATGCTTGGCTGTACTTTTTGTAGAGTTTGTTGAACTCAGACCATTGTATGTTGGGGAATTGGGACCAAGTTCTGTCTGCGGCAGTTGATTCTTTTTCTCTGGGATGAATTGTGAATTCAATTAGGTGGGATTGGGTACCATTGAGGGTAACTCTGGCATTTGTAATTTTATTCTTGAAGTGTTCTGCTAGGAGGGTGGCTGGGGGGGTATTGATAGTGGTCATTTTGGGTTTGGTATCTGTTAAATCTTTTAATATTTGGAATAGATTTTTGGTATCTTGGGTTTCTGTACCTATTAGGTTGGTGTAGTGTGATTTTCTCTTATCCTTTAGTTGTAGTTTGTATTGTTTGTTAATTTTTTTCCAGGCGGTTTTCGTGTGATCTAGGTTGATTTTTCTCCATTTTCTTTCTAGTCGTCTGCATTATTTTTTGAGTAGGAGTAGATTGTTGTCATACCATTGGTCTTATCGTCTGCTGGTTCTAGTTTTGGTTTGTAGTGGGGCTAGTTCCTTAAGGATGTTAGGATCTTAGCACCCATGCTCTGTCCCCTAGCACTTTTGCAGAAAAACAGCTGTATAGAATAGTGCATTTGCCAAGCTTTCTTGGCAATGACACCCTTAACTGGCACATAACGGTTGATGCCTCCACAGAATTAAAAACAAACAGAAAAAACCCGTCTTTATCGCTTGTCCAGGACATACCTCTACTGAAACATCTTTGAAATTAAATTATATAATGTATCCAATTCAATCTATTAACATATTAGGCATAATTTTTGATTAGAACCTAACTATGCAAGATCAAGTGGATGCATTAGTGCAGATGGTCTTTTATACACAATGGAAATTGTGTAGTATAAAATCACACATTTAAAATGCTGGTCCAGTCTTTGGTTATTGTATTATTGAAACATAGTGTATTTGGTGGGCACACAAAAGAATTTAAGATTGTGAATAGTACAAAATGTTGTGGTTTGTCTAATCTTCGGATTGAAGAAGTTTGATCATGTGTTCCCTTATTATTAGGAACTTCATTGATTGCCTGTTGAGACCCGTGTTAAATTTAAGTTTGGCTGCTTATGTTATAAAGTTTTATTTGGTTTATCATCCAGTTACTTAGTGGATTTATTCACCATTGCTCACTCAACTCGTATGCAAAAATCTCACGGTCTTTTTAATTTTCCTTCGGTAAAAGGTTATTACAAAAAGTTTCATCAACATCTTTTCTCTTTTCATACAGCACTCTGGGATAGGAACTTGAAGTCTCCATTACTGAGTTCAGAGTCCTATTACCATTTTAGAAAACAATTGTTATGTTATGTTATGTTATTTATTTCTTATATACCGCTAAATCCGTTAAGTTCTAAGCGGTTTACAGAGAAATATACATTAAATATACAATAAAGGATATAATAAAATAAGATAAATAAATAAAGAATGGGTACTTTGAAATTCCCTTACTGTCCCGAAGGCTCACAATCTAACTAAAGTACCAAGGACAAATAAATTAGCAAGTAGTAGATAGGAAAATAAAGATAGCGGAAATGAGATATAAAGCTTCCAACAAGAATACATAAAACTCTCAATATTATACTGTTAAAAAACAAAGCGTACATATCAAAGTAATGGAAAGAAACTGATTAAATAGAAAATAATTTTAAGAATTAATCAAATATAGGAAGAAAATAAGCGTTTGAAGTGAGGAGAAAAGAAAAGGTAGAGGACGGCATATGAGTAGAATGGAATGAAAAAACAGTTAAACAATAGAATTCTAAGAAAATTTTAAATGAAAACTAGACAAAATAAATAAAAAGAAATAGATATAATATGCATAGTAGAACAAAAGTCAAGAAGGACTTGATTTATTTCCCTCAGTCATCAATGTTATCGTCTCCAGAGCTTTAGTTGTTTCAGCCAGGCAACCACCATCAACGATCTCTATACATCAGCCATGGGATCACTTTTTTAAAGCAGAGAGAAGCATTTCTCGATTTTCAGGAATACTGTTAATTACATTCAACAGCTCACGGATCTTCCAGCTTCAATACTCTGCTCTTTGGTCTGGATAATACAGTTCAATCAACCCTTGATGATACCGTCACTCATAAACATTAATTCAGGTCGGCTGTGGGACATTTAACGCTGTAAGACTCCGGCAAGATAAAAAGCCATTCTCCAGTCCTCCCATCCTGCTGATGTCGCACTGTCAGTAGGAGGTCCGAAACTGCATAGCTGCAGGGAGATTACAGTCCACTCTACTATCCCAGCCACGGCGCCTCCGCCTCGGCAACCGCCTTCATTCGGCGACTCAGTCACCCTCCATCGACCTCGGCAACACTCCCTCATCAAATCAGCACTAGCACCGCTCTTCATGGATCGGTCGCCAGGCATATTACAGGATCGCCAATGCGCCGCAAACATCCGATGAGAAAAAAGGCAAGCTGTCAGGCACAAACTCAGGATCGCCAAGATGCAGGAGATGAGAATGAGGCCTTTTCTGACAGACCAAGAATAACGGTTTAATCTGAACTGTTAGTTCAGAGTCCACTAATGGAATGATAATCAGAGTAAAAAACAAAGAAGATTCAAAAATTAACACAAATAAAATAAATTAAATAAATAAGCAAAAAACAGCAGGAAAAAAGACCAGAAAATAAACCAAAAATAAAAGAAAATAAAGAGAGCAAAGGGAGACAGCACAAATGTTGACTTAATCGGCTGCCATCTTGTTAGGATTGAAGACTTATTTGTTTCCTATATGACCATTTTACTGATTATATGGTTTTTCATTCTGTTAACCATGTAGAACTTACAAGATTATGTGGTATAGAAGTTATCTGTCATGTTATGTTATGTAGAGTTCAAGACCCTAACCTCCTCCTCCCATTTAAAAAATATATACATATATTTTCCCTCTCATTGTAACTCACACACCATTACCCCTTCCATATTCTCCATTCCTCCAGGACCTACAAAAGTCTCTTTCAACTGAGTCATTAGGAGGATTCTTTCCTATCTCCTAGCAATTAGGTGTCCAGTATTGTTCAATGATGCTGCGTTATTAGAGTAACCATGACACCAAGCCAGTAGGAAGTAAGACGGAGTCCTTGTGCCAGCCTGACCTAGGGAAATCTTTATGCATTCTAATGTATTCTGGGAAAAGTGAGGTTCTAAGACATGAGGTAATACATTTGAAACTGAGGAAGGCAAGAGGACTGGGTTCATGAGCACTTTTTAATTTTATAAACTGTGGCAGTTGGACAAAGGAGGGTCAAATGTATATATACTTTTCATTCCTTTTTGCTACTGAGAATGAAATGGGGTGTGGATGATTGAAGCTCAGGAAAAATGAATGAATATAGGTTAGAAAGATTTAGGACCGTTATTGTATCATATAGATTACTGTAAAATGGCCATATTAAAGAACTTATACTGAAAATTTCAATTGGGCAGTGGTCAAAAAATATAAACAATTGTAGTCAATCAGATCTCACTCACTAAGAAAACTGGTATCTGAATCCTTAACAGGGGCAGGAAAAGCTTCAGATAAGAGAGCCATTCAGGTCTTCAGAGTCTGTTCCATGTTTCAGTCATTGGCACAAAAACTTCCCCCTGCCCTATAATCTTTATTTAATTGTCCAGTAACTTTATTTAACTCTTTAATTCTTTTTTTAAAAATTAGGTTCTTTTTTAGTTTTTTCAATAACAATAAAGATTCAAATATTTCCCAAAGATCTTCTCCCAAAAGGCTTGAATAATTGGCTCATGGATCTGAGGTTTTTCCTACCCCGATTAAGGATTTGAGATACCAGTTTTTAATGAGCGGGGTCTTATTGGCTACAGTTATTTATATTAAAGGACTTGCATTGAAAATATGTGTTAGCCACCTAACTGTTCCTATATAGTACACCCTCCAACACAAAGCAGCTGGGAAGCTTAATTTACCCAGTCAACTAAAGTAGATTTTCCAAGACTTTGGTCTTGCCAACTAAACCCTTTGAAAATTCATCTCATACTGTATTAATTGTCACAGAGCTATAGCTGCAGTTTTATTTATTGTTTGCTTCCTGCTACCTTTTATAAATAGATGAACTCCAGTGCCTGTCATCTATCTCCAGTAATTACGATACCTGTAATACCTCATATCAAGTATAAATAAAAATGCTAGAATGCAGTTTAAAACCAGCTTTCTCCAGCCTCATAACTCACTAGCTTAATGCAGACTTTTTTTCCCCCCCTTAAAAATATTACATTCACATTTCTGGACTCCAATGTATAAAGCTTAATGTCAAGCAATCCACTTGCTCTTTACTAAGACTTGTCGTGGTGTCCAAGTGCTTGATTTATGGACAGGCCTCCTGTCACCTTGTCTACCCAAATCCTTTCATTTTCTGCTTGAGTTTCAACATAGGTCATGACATTTACACTAGGTCAGAATAATAATGTCCCTTGAATCACATTTCCTGACAATACCTTATTTGTCTTATTTAAATAATGAACATGATTGGTGAAAATTGAGGGCTGTAACCCTAACACACAAAAGGAAACAAGAAACTCTCTGTTCTAAATGCTAACACAACATAAAGTGGCATCATGACCTATGTGCTACAAATCACCATTTATGTCCTTTCTTGTTTAAGCTATGTTAAATTCTTCTGGAAAAATAAGGTCTAAAATAAAAAGTCAGAAGTCACTTATTTTAATAATTTTTCTATCAGCAAATTGGAGATTAAGGAGCATCTCACTTGCCTAAATATTATTTCCCTTGCTGGGATCCTAGTTATCACCTTTTTTTACAAAAATAATTGCAATGCAAGTCATGATTTAGGATCACACATTAAAATGAATATGCAGCTGATGGAAATGTTTATAAAGATTATTCCAAGTGTAAAGCCTGTTTTTTATGCAGAAAAAGCTTTTTATAAAATTTAAGATGTCATTTGAAACTATTATTCAGAGTGACTTAATGGCAGTCCATATTGATAACTTCAGTTCTTCATAGAATTAAAAGTATGTAAACATGGCATTTAGTACAGGATGTTAAACCTTTAGCAAATCCCATATTCCTGCCATAAGCACATGCTACTCCGCTGAGAAAACTATATGTTTCAGGTCCAAGATCAGAACCTCAGATTCTATATAGTCTACCTAAAGTTAGGCATCTACAATGGCATGTCTAACTTAATTACATTACATTAGGGATTTCTATTCCGCCATTACCTTGCATGTCAAGGCAGATTACAACAGAGTTACAGATGGTGTTTTACAAAAAGATTTCTGGTCCTTTTTGGGAAAAAAAGAGTAGAGCAGGTTGATTTGGGGGCTCGGGGGGGGGGGGGGGGGTTAGAGGGATGAAAGAAGGAAGCTTGAGAGGTTAGGATTTTTTCAGGGATTTTTTGAAAAGTATAGTCTATATTTCTTTTCTGAAAGTTTTGTAATCTGGGGTCGTTAGCAGAAGGTTGGTGATTTGGTTGTCTATTTTTGCTGCTTGAGTGGCTAGGATGCCATCATATAGTTTTTTCCGTTTAACTTCTTTAATTGGCGGGTGTGTGAATGGGGTGAGTTTTCCTATGTCTGGCTGAGGTGGTTTGGATGAGGCAGTTGTTCAAGTAGGTTGGGCTATCTCCATTTAAAGTTTTAAATAGTAGACAGTAGAATTTGAATAGTATTCTTGCTGGAATTGGAAGCCAATTCCAGCAAGTTGAGAGTTGAGGTATGCCTCTGTGATGTGGTCGTGTTTCCTCAATGAGTAAATGAGTCTTAGAGCTGTGTTTTGAATTGTTTGTAGTTGTTTTGTTATTGTAGCAGGGCATGGGAGATAGAGGATGTTGCAATAGTCTAGTAGTCCTAGTATTAGTGATTGTACTATGAGCTGAAATTATGTTTTCTCGAAGATTTTTCTGACTTGTCTTAAGTTTCTCATAACTGCGAATGATTTCTGTATTTTATTGATTTGCAGTTGCATGGTGCAGCATCTGTCTATTGTTATTCCTAGTAGTTTTAGGGTGGGTTGTATGGGGTAGTTAATTGTATTGATTTCTATGTTGGTGATGGATGGGGTTTTGTTATTTTTGAGGAGGATGAATTTTGTTTTGTCTGGGTTCAGTTTCAGTTTGTGATCTTTCATCCAAGTCGCTACTGTTTCAAGTGTTTGGTGTTGTGCGTCTGTCATGGAGGGCTTTGGTTGATCAAAAGGTATGAGAATGGTGATGTCATCTGCATAACTGTAGGAACCTAGAATCATAGAAACATAGAACATGATGGCAGAAAAGAGCCACGGCCCATCTAGTCTGCTCATCTAGAGATCCCACATGCCAATTCCATCTTTTCTAAAAATCTGGCATGCTGCTGGCCTCAATTACCTGTTGTGGAAGATTATTCCAGCAATCAACCTTGCATTTTTTGGCATTGAAACTTAGTTGCCAAGTCTTTGATCAATGCTCCAGCAGAAGTAGGTCCTGCATCATACTGTCGGGCATTGAGCTTTTGTCGGGCACTGTGCTTTCATCTGTTGTGCGATTGCCTACTATGTTGCATAGTTTGGCGTCATCTGCAAATAATGTAATTTTACCTCGAAGCCCCTCAGCCAAGTCTCTTACAAAGATGTTAAATAGGATCGGGCCCAAGACCGAGCCCTGCGGCACTCCGCTGATCACCTCCGTCGTATTAGAGAGGGTACCATTTACCATTACCCTCTGAAGTCTACCTCTAAGCCAGTCCCTAACCCATGCGGTTAATGTTTCACCCAGTCCCATCGAACCCATCTTGCTCAATAAGCTGCAGTGTGGGACGCTATCAAACGCTTTGCTGAAGTCCAAGTACACGACGTCCAGGGACTCCCCTATATCCAGCTTTCTTGTTACCCAGTCAAAGAAGCTGATCAGATTTGATTGGCAGGACCTTCCCTTCATAAAACCATGTTGATGGGGATCTTGTAGATTCTCCTCGTTCAGGATCATATCCAATTGGCGTTTGATTAGTGTTTCCATAAGTTTACTCACTATCGATGTGAGACTCACCGGTCTATAATTCTCAGCCTCTATCCTGCATCTCTTTTTGTGGAGTGGAATGACGTTAGCCATTTTCCAATCCAATGGGACTCTTCCTTTATTTAAGGAAAGATTGAAGAGCGCGGATAACGGTACCGCCAGGACATTACTCAACTCCCTGAGCACCCTGGGGTGTAGTTTGTCCGGTCCCATAGCTTTGTTCACCTTGAGACTTGATAGCTCCTCGTAGACACTGCTGGGCGTAAACTCAAAATTTTGAAACGGGTCTTCCGAGTTTTCCCTCGTCGGCAGCTGAGGGCCGGATCCCGGTGCCTCGCAAGTGAAGACAGAGCAGAAGTATTCATTTAAAAGTTTGGCTTTGTCGGAGTCCAATTCTACATAGTTCCCGTCGGGTTTCCTAAGGCGTACTATCCCATCTGTGTTTCTTTTTCTGTCACTAATATACCGGAAGAAGGATTAGTGACAGAAAAAGAAACACAGATGGGATAGTACGCCTTAGAAAACCCGACGGGAACTATGTAGAATCGTACTCCAACAAAGCCAAACTTTTAAATGAATACTTCTACTCGGTCTTCACTTGCGAGGCTGAGCAGAAGTATTCATCACCAGCAACAGTGGAACTGCCAAGATACATGCAAAGTGATTGAGTACCACCTGGAGGACAACCACATGGAAGAAATGGGTGACTCCAGGAAACAGCGGAGGGAACCCACAGGAAGATGAGTTCAGTGCAAGCCACCAGGTAGAGGGAAGATGGAAGTGCACAGAGGACACGGACCTACGGCTGGAGAGATGGACATACACCAGGGATACGGACATGCGGCTGGAGAGACAAGAGAAGACAGAGAGGACAGCGATCGTCATGGGGAACTCCATCATCAGACAAGTCAAAAGCCACATAACGGGAGGAATACAGGATCAGCTGCTAATCTGCCTACCAGGAGCCAAGATAGAAGACATAGGGAGCCGCATCGACAGGATCATCGACAGCGTGGAAGAGGAAGATGCGGCGGTGGTGATCCATGTAGGGACAAACAGCATGAGCAACAGGAACTACAGTAGAGAAGTACTAAAGGACCAGTTCTGGATGCTAGGAAGGAAGCTGAAAACCAGAATGCCGAGGGTAGCATTCTCAGAGATCCTGCCGGTACCAGGGCCGATGAGAAGAGGCATATGGAGCTGCAAGCAGTCAACACATGGATGAGGTGCTGGTGTGAGGAAGAAGGATTCCACTTCGTGCGCAACTGGACGACATTCTCGGGAAAGTGCAAGCTATTCAGGAAGGATGGACTCCACCTCAGCGGAGATGGAATGAGGCTACTTGCAAGCAACATCAAGAGAGAAATTGAGACAGATAGTCGAAGGTTTGGAAACCGGTATTCCCAGAAGATACCATGCAGGAAGATAGCATGGAAGACTCACCCGATCATAGGCAAGACAGAAATCCTGATGGATCGAAAGGGACAAAATAGGGAAGGAAATGCAAGAAAGTAACAGGCCATAAACTCAAGTGTAAGTACACGAATGCAAGGAGCCTAAGGAATAAGATGAGCGAATTAGAAGCTATAGCTCAAAAAGATAACCTTGACATCATCGGCATCACAGAAACATGGTGGAATGAGAAAATGTCTGGGACACTGTGCTACCGGGTTACAAGCTATACTGCAGAGATAGAGTGGGTCAAATAGGTGGGGGCATTGCCCTATACGTCAAAGAGGGAATTGAGTCTAGCGGAGAGAACACACCAGAAATGAAGAATAAGTTAAAGTCCCTATGGGTCAAAATTCCGGGAACAAATGGGACAGAAATGAAGATTGGCATCTACTACCGACCCCCAGGGCAGTCCGAAGAAATTGATGGAGAGATGACGGATGAGATTAAACACAACTGAAAGGGAGGCAATGCAGTTATCATGGGTAACTTCAATTATCCGGGAATAGACTGGAACCTAGGCATCTCTGGCTGTGCTAGGGAGACCAAATTCCTGGATTCTTTAGGTGATTGCTTCCTGGAACAACTTGTCAAGGAAAATACGAGAGGAAATACAATACTGATCTTAATTCTAAATGGACTACGAGGACTGGCACAAGATGCTGGGAAAAGTGATCACAATATGATCCACTTCAACATGGACACGGGCGAAACATCGATCCAGAACGATGGCCAAGGCACTGAACTTCTTTTTTTGGTTTTTTTTTAATTCTTTATTCATTTTCAAAATTACATTAAGTGCTAAATATATTCATTCAGATTAACATTAACTACATCACTTACAAACAATGATTGATATATTACATAAAAACATATATCTTCTCTTTTCCCACTCCACCCACCCTTATATTACATTATCATATAAAACATGTAATAATAAAATTCCCCCCTCCCTACCCCTTAAATCGATAAGTATAAGGGAAACAATTTCAAATTAATCTTTACAATACTTTGTTAATGGTTTCCACACATCCTGAAACTTCTTAAAGTATCCCCGTTGCAATGCAATAAACCTTTCCATTTTATAAATATGGCATAAAGAGTTCCACCAGAAGTTATAATTTAATCTCCTCCAATCCTTCCAATTATATATAATTTGCTGAATGGCAACACCGGTCATTATAAGTAGTAATTTATTATTATTCGCAGAAATCTGACTTTTTGTTCTCATTTCCATACCAAATATCACAGTATCATAGGATAATGCCACTGGGTTATCTAATAAATTATTAATTTGGTCCCAAATTGATTTCCAAAAATTCATAATAAATGGGCAATGAAACAGTAAATGATCTAAAGTTCCTGCTTCCAGATGACAATGCCAACATCTATTAGACAAAGAACTATCTAATTTTTGTAACCTAACAGGGGTCCACAACACTTTATGATACCGTGCAAGAAGATAGAGGGAAAGACTCACCGGATTACAGGCAAGAGAGATCGAAAAGGACACAAGAGGGAAGGAAATGCAAGAAAGGAAAAAGCTGCAAACTCAAGTGTATGTACACAAACGCAAGGAGCCTTACAAATAAGATGGGTGAATTAGAAGCCATAGCACAAAAAGATAACGTTGACATCAAAGGCATCACGGAAACATGGTAGACTGAGGAAAACGTCTGGGACACTGTGCTACCGGGATACAAACTATACCACAGAGACAAAGTGGCTCAAAAAGGTGGGGGCGTTGCCATATACGTCAAAGAGGAAATTGAATCTACTGGAGAGAACATGCCACAACTGACGGATAAGTTAGAGTCTCTATGAGTCAAAATTCCAGGAACAAATGGCCTGGAAACGAAGATCGGCATCTACTACTGACCCCCAGGGCAGTCCAAAGAAATTGATGGAGAAATGACAGACGAGATTAAATGCAACTGCAAGGAAGGCAACACAGTTATCATGGGTGACTTCAACTATCCGGGAATAGACTGGAACCTAGGCATCTCCGGCTGCATTAGAGAGACCAAGTTCTTGGATGCTGTAGGCAATTGCTTCCTGGAACAACTTGTCACGGAAAATACTAGAGGAAATGCAATTCTGGACTTAATTCTAAATGGCCTGCGAGGACCAGCACAAGATGTAGAAGTAGAAGGGACGCTGGGAAGCAGTGATCACAATATGATCTGCTTTGATATGGACGCAGGGGAGAAACATCGGTCCAAAACGACAGCCACGGCACTGAACTTCTGAAAAGGGAATTACGAAGGGATGAGACTCATGGTGGGGAAGAAGATTAAGAAGAGGATAAGTACTGTAAAAACATTAGAGCAAGCATGGTCCCTTTTTAAGGACACAGTCACCAAGGTGCAAAATCTATATATACCAGGTATCAACAAGGGAATATACACCAAGTATATATACCAAGTATCATCCAAGAGGAAAAAGAACAAGGAACCTGCGTGGCTCACTGTAGCAGTGAAGGAAGTGATCAGAGACAGGAAGACTTAGTTTAAGGAATGGAAAAGGTCAAAAATAGACAAAAACTGGGAAAGGCACAAACAGCATCAAAGCAGGTGCCATAAGGTGGTAAGAAGGGCCAAAAGAGACTGCGAGAAAAAAATAGCTAAAGAGGCGAAAAAGTTCAAGCCATTCTTTCAATATATTAAGGGGAAGCGACCTGCGAAGGAAGCGGTGGGGCCGTTGGATGACCATGGAATAAAGGGAGTTCTAAAGGAGGACAAAGACATCGCCGACAAACTGAACACATTTTTTGTGTCTGTTTTTTCTGAAGAGGATATACACAACATAGCTGATAGGCTATATGCAGGAAAAGAAGATGGGAAACTGACAGTTGACAGTCAGTCTATTAGAGGTATGCAGACAGATTGATAGGCTTAAAAATGATAAATCCCCGGGACCTGATGGTATCCATCCAAGGGTAATCAAGCTACTGAAAGGGGCTATAGCTGAACTGCTTCAACTAATAGCCAATCTGTCGATAAAATCGGGAAGGATTCCGGAAGACTGGAAAGTGGCCAATGGTACGCCGATCTTCAAGAAAGGTTTGAGGGGTGATCCAGGAAACTGTAGACCGGTGAGTCTGACCTCAGTACCAGGAAAGATGGTAGAGGCGTTGATAAAGGACCGCATCATTGATCACCTTGACGGACACAATCTTATGAGGACCAGCCAGCCCGACTTCAGCGAGGGAAGATCTTGTTTGATAAACTTGCTGCACTTCTACGAGGGAGTAAACAGGCAGATAGACAAGGGTGAGCTGGTCAACATTGTATATCTGGATTTTCAGAAGGCATTCGACAAGGTCCCGTATGAATGACTACTTCATAAGAACATAAGAATTGCTGCTGCTGTGTCAGACCAGTGGTCCATCGTGCCCAGCAGTCGGTTTCCTCGGTGGCCCTTAGATCATCAGCCAGTGCCCTAACTGAGACTAGCTTTACCTGCGTAACATAAGAACATAAGAATTGCCACTGCTGGGTCAGACCAGTGGTCCATCGTGCCCAGCAGTCTGCTCACATGGTGGCCCCCAGATCAAAGACCAGTGTTCTAAAATGAGTCCAGCCTCACCTGCATAAGTCCCAGTTTATCAGGAACTTGTCTAGCTTAGTCTTGAAACCCTGGAGGGTGTTTTCCCCTACAACAGACTCCGGAAGAGTATTCCAGCTCTCCACCATTCTCTGGGTGAAGAGAATGGTGGAGAGCTGGAATCTACAGAATCTATCCCCTTTCAACTTTAGAGAGTGCCCTCTCGTTCTCCTTACCTTGGAGAGTGAGAACTGTCTGTCTTTATCTACTAAATCTATTCCCTTCATTATTTTGAATGTTTCGATCATGTCTCCCCTCAGTCTCCTCTTTTCAAGGGAGAAGAGGCCCAGTTTCTCCAATCTCTCACTGTACAGCAACTCCTCCAGCCCCTTAACCATTTTAGTCGCTCTTCTCTGGACCCTTTCGAGTAGTACCGTGTCTTTATTCATGTACAGCGACCAGTGCTGGACGCAGTAATCCAGGTGAGGGCGCACCATGGCCCTGTACAGCGGCATGATAACCTTCTCCAATCTGTTCGTGATCCTCTTCTTTATCATTCCTAGCATTCTGTTCACCCTTTTTGCTGCCACAGCGCATTGTGCAGATGGCTTCTTCGACTTGTCGATCAGAACTCCCAAGTCTCTTTCCTGGGAGGTCTCTCTAAGTACCGCCCCGGACATCCTGTATTCGTGCATGAGATTTTTGTTCCCGACATGCATCACTTTGCACTTATCACATTGAACTTCATTTTCCATGTTGCTGCCCATTTCTCGAGCTTGATTATATCACTTTGTAGATCTTCACAATCCCCCTGTGTCTTCACTACTCTGAATATCTTCATATTGTCCACAAACTTAATCACCTCACTTGTCGTACCAATGTCCAGATCATTTATAAGGATGTTGAAGAGCATGGGTCCAAGCACAGAGAGTGGTGGAAAACTGGAATGCTCTTCCGGAGGCTGTTATAGGGGAAAACACCCTCCAGGGATTCAAGACAAAGTTAGACAAGTTCCTGCTGAACCAGAACGTACGCAAGTAGGGCTGGTCTCAGTTATGGCACTGGTTTTTGACCTAGGGGCCACCGCGAGAACAGACTACTGGGCACGATGGACCACTGGTCTGACCCAACAGCGGCAATTCTTATATTCTTATGTTCTTGTGTTAATGAAAGCTATGTCTAAGTCTGATTGGGATATAAAATGTTACTCATGATTTGGCAATAATTATTATACGTAAGATGTACTAGCAAACAAGATTATCAGAACACAAATGCAGACTCAACATTGCTACTTTATGTACACTGATGGTTCCTCACTGTTTGGACAAGCACCACGAGTTTTACGATATCCCATGGTTTATTATTGAACAGATTCCTTGGGACTTTAGAGGTGACAAGGCTGCACGTATTCAGTGAACAATTTTGGATATACCAGTTGAACACCGTCCAGCCATGTGGACTCAATGATAATATTAAATGGAATACCATTATTTGATAGCTTTAATTATGATAATTTGGTGCTCTCTGATTGGCTGTTTTTTTCACCTTTCGGGTTTGAACCAGGACTATTTCTGGTTGAATTATTTTTCTGCCTGACGTCATCTGTTTGCTTTAAAGCACTTCCTCACTCCTTTCAGGTAGCTCTGCCCCCCCCCCCCCAGCCTGCCCATTGCCCTGCCCATTATGGCAGCGTTCTTGATTTTTTTTCTTCTCTGACTTGATCACGAGGTTGTATTGGGAAGATACATCTTCTCATTTGATTATAAGACTACCGGATGAATCCTTAAGCTAAGTGCTGAGTTTTTTTGCAGGGGACGGCTGGGGAATTCTCACAGTGGGACTTCCTGCCTTATTTATGCACATTGAGTGATTCAAAAATATTAAATGTCACAGTTCATTTGAACACTTATTAATTGTTTTGAGCCATGTGGGGGCCTTAAAACAATTCTTCCTGCAGCTCCTCAAGATCCACAGAAAATAAGAAGCATGATCTCCCCCTTCATATCTGTAGCCTTGGGATACTGCTAGGAAAGACAGATACATGAAGGCTTCACAGCACATCCTAATTGTAGAACAATATGCAGATTTATAGCTGCAATGAGTATGAGCATTTTTCAGACAGCCGCTGCTTTAAGAGAGCTCTTTATAAAATTCTCTGCCAGTGGAAAAGGGGTGCTGCACTAATCCAGTGTCAAAAAACAAAAAGGACAACTGGATTTAAGTCTAAATAATAATAAGGAACCTTTTCTTATCCAAAACTTGTATAACATCTGTAGAAAAAAAGTTAAAAATAAATTTTTATAGTTTTGTCACTCTCCTATGTCACTGGGTCTAAGTGCTGATTAATGAATTCCTGTAGCTTAATCAGATCCTCATAGTGACTGCTCTTATTGTTGAATGTTATTTTCATTACCGCTTGATACAGCAGCCCATATTTTGCTCCTAACTGTCTCAGCTGAGGTCAGAGAAGCAGGAACTGCTTTCTCAAGTCAGCAATAACTTTAGCAAAATCTGACAGAATATGTATTTTCGTTTCCTGCGATTTCAGCGACTTCATTTGCAAAGCAGTAGTTAAAATGTCCATAGCCTGCATACCTGGGACCGGTTTTACTGTTAGAAGCCCTTGATGGAATTCAATATGCTCTTTCTATTTCCAGTGGATACTTTAGATTAAAGGAGAGCAGCTTAGGCAATAAATCTTCAAGAAAAGCTACAGCATCTGAGCCCTCTACCCCCTCTGGGAGCCCTAGTACTCTAATGTTATTCCTCCTACTTCTATTGTTTGCATTCTTCAATTCTTTAGTCAGGCGAGCCACTGCTTTATGGTCAGTTTGAAATTTATTTAAAATGCCTCCATCACAGAAACACGATGCTCCAACTGCACAGTCTTATCATCAGAGATCTTTAACTGTTGAGAGAGATTGTCAACTTCTTCTTTTAATGTCTTTAGTTCAGTAGTGTTATCCTGAAGCATCACTCTTATAGATTTCAGCTCCATTATAATCCGTTCAAACATTTCTGAGGTATCCTTAGGAAGTAGCACCTTTGATGGAGTTGGTAGGTCTGGTTAGGCCCGCTTAGCTGAGACCCCCGCAGCAAATGCTGTTTCTAATCTGGACTGTCTTCCTGAAGCCATATCTACTGCAGAAGATTTCACAAATCAAAATATTCACTTTTTGAGAGTGAATTTGACTTCTTATGCTGTCAAATTAGCTGAATAGTGCTGTAGAATCACCTGTATTGCAGCCAAGCCACGCCCCCTAGAGAAGTCCTTTGAATATTGTCTTTATTTTCTCAGATTGGCTCTTTATACTTACTGTATATTATTAAAAGCTGGATTCCACCTGATACTAATTTTGAAATTAATGCAGAGGTTGATATGCCTGTTTGTTTGAATTAGAATTTACTTTCTTTGACTTATGTAAAGCCTTCTATGGAATTAATCAGCAGCAATAATGTGGACTGGAATATAAGATTTGGTTTGTTTGATATTCTTTTTTTTCCTTATGATGTTTTACTGTTTTTGCTTTTTTGTTATGAGATGTAACAAATGAATAAATGTAATAAAAATAAAAAAGCTGGATTCCCAACATGATTCTTACTTCATTAATATATGTTGATAAATGCCCTAAAGAAAAACAGAAAACAAAACAAAACACCAGTTTGTTAATAAACACAGAAATCCCTGTAGAATGTTTTTGGAAGTCTGTGGTTGATCCAGACAAAGAAAACAGAAATATTTGAACTAGCTTAAGGGCCTGTTTTACAAAACGCGGCAACTGCCCAGAAGCCCTTTAAATCTCTATGGGCTTCAGGGCCGTTATCGCACGGCAGTTGCTAGCACGGTTTTGTAAAGCAGGCCCTAAGTTTGAATCTTATGAGTAGCACAGTCAATTATCAAAGCTTCAACTTTGTTAATCAATGAAATGTCATTCACAGAACCAAAAACAGCACATACTAATAAGCAATACTTTCAATATTGAATAAAGTGCACTGGGTTCTCTGGCTTTCTGATATGGTATATTTTGCATCTTTTATTATTTATAATTCATTTCTTAAAGTGATCCTCTGAGAATTCTAGTTTAATTACACTCTCAAGCAAGTGGTTATATGAAGTCTTGAAATGACAGGTGGTTAAAAATAAGTAAAGCACATTCCCTAGGCCATAAGTTTAAAAGCTCCTTGTGAAATTAATCCATTTGTTTATAGCTCTTGTGTTGGTCCTTAGTGGACAGTTGATTACAAATCATAGCCCATCAGAGACAGGTTTAAGATAATATATTTAAAGGTCTTATTTTCTATTGAATGCTAGTTTTTCTGCTGCTTGCATTAACAGGTTCTAATAGGTTTTGATACATATAGTCCTGTTAGAAAGAAATGTTAAACATATGTATATGTGTGTGTGTGTGTGTGTGTGTGTGTGTGCATGCCTGCGTGCGTGTGCATGTGTGTGTGTGTGTGAAAAATAATTGATGACATAAATAGGGTGATTTTCAAAGTGGATACTTGGGGATAAATCTATACATAAGAACATAAGAATTGCCATCTCCGGACCAGACCCTGGGTCTAACAAGTCCGGTGATCCTCACACACGGAGGCCCCACCAGGTGTACCCTGGCCTAGTTTTAGTCCCCATATCACCTTATGCTTCTCGAGGGAGATGTGCATCTAATTAACCCTTACCCGTATCACTCTATGCCACTCTTAAGGAGATGTGCATCTAGTTTACCCTTAAATCCTAGAACGGTGGATTCTGCAATTACTTCTTCTGGGAGAGCATTCCAGGTGTCCACCACTCGCTGCGTGAAACAGAACTTCTTGATATTTGTCCTGGACCTGTCCCCCCTCAGCTTCAGTTTATGTCCTCTTGTCCGTGTCACATCGGACATTGTAAAAAACTGCTTCCCCTGCTCTATTTTGTCGAATCCTTTCAATATTTTGTAAGTTTCAATCAGATCTCCTTGCTGTCTCCTCTTCTCAAGGGAGAACAATCCCAGTCTCCTAAGTCATTCCATGCTAACATGTATGTGACTATTATGCAAGTAAATGATTAGAATAATAGCCTATATGCACATATGAGTGCACATATGTGAATAAATGCCAAATTTTCAGCCAATATGTATGAATTCCCTTACACAAAGCACTTGAATAGTAATAATCAAACTCTTCTTATAACAATTGCAATGTGTAATATATGCTCAGAGACTTGGAGGGGCATTTTCAAAACATACGTCTAAGTTCAATTTAGACGTATGGTGCTAGATGTCCAAAGTTGGCAGTAAGAAAATGTCTAGAATTAAAAAAAAAAAAAATTCTCTATCTTGTCTCCAGGCCATTGAGATGCCCAGACCATCAGGACATCTATCTCTATATCACATTTTTGAACAAAATTTTGTCTAAGTCCCAAACGCCTAGGACAAGACCATTTGCACATGGAAGTGGCCATTCCTGTAATGGACTGGCCACCCAGAGATGACAACAGAGCAGTGGGGCACCTTAGAGCAGTGTTTCTCAACCTGCGGTACATATGCGGGCAGCCTATTTGGGGTACACAGCTGGCTGCCACCACCAGGGATCTCTCCCTGCCTGTCCCTCTGCTGAAGCCACCACTGTCACAAATTCCTCCCTGTCCCACCACCGAAGCAGACCCTGCCACCCGACATGCTCCATTTCCATCCCCACCCCTACCCCTGCTGCCACTGCCACCACAGCAGCCACCCCACACATTCCATTACCACCCATCCTCTGCCTCCACCACAATAGGAACAGGCCAGGCGCGTGTAGCGACTGAATGCGGCCAGCTCACAAGCCTTTCCCCAACATCAATTCTGACATCAGAGAAGGTTCAGGCCTAGCCAATTCCTCAAACACCTAGAACAAGACCTTTTGGATGTGGGAGGGGGTCAGCAAAGTGATGGACTGGTCACCCAGACATGGCAACAGAGAAGTGGAGCACCTTAAAGGGCAATGCTGTGAACTTCACAAAAAGGGTGCCACATAAACATCTCACTACAACTCCCTTATGGGTCATGGTGAGACCCCAAAACACCATCAAAATCTACTATACCCACCTGTCTACCACCCAATAGCCCGTATGGCTGTAGGTGGCAGTACAGTAGGGGTTTGGGGGAGTTTGGTGGGTGCACATTTTTCATCATGAAAGCAGTGGTTAGAGTGGCTTATGGGCCTGGGTCATCCTCTCTATGGTTTGCTAGCCCCCCTCCCCCAGACTACTTAAGTAACCTCTGTGCAGCTCTGTGGCTTTTTCTCTTGACCCATCGAGGTAAAACCATTTTATCCAAAGTAACACAATTCAAACATACACCTTGCACTCGCTGTGGGGGGGGGGGGGGGTAGTAATCACTGGGGGAGTATGTGGGGGTTTGTACTTTGTCCTGCAGTGGTTATTTGGTCACTTTGGATACCTTCTGGGCACTTATACCTGTTTTTAGATTGCCTAAATCACAATAGAAAAATGACGGCAGAAAAGGGCCAAAGCCCATCAAGTCTGCCCACTCTATTGACCCTTCTCCTTGATTTTGCTCACCACCCCCTGCCCTTACCTCATTAGAGATCCCACATGAATATCCCATTTATTTTTGAAATCTGACACACTGTTGGCCTCAATCACCTGCCGTGGGAGTTCATTCCAATGATCGACCACCCTCTCAGTGAAGAAATACTTTCTGGAGTCACCATGAAATTTCCCTCCCCTGATTTTCAGCGGATGCCCTCTGGTGGAAGAAGGTCCTATAAGACGGAAGATATCCTCTTCCACCTCGATATGACCCGTGATATATTTAAATGTCTCGATCATGTCCCCTCTCTCTCTTCGTTCTTCAAGTGAGTACAGCTGCAATTTATTCAGCCTTACTTCATACGGAAGATCTTTGAGCCCCGAGACCATCCTGGTGGCCATCCGCTGAACTGACTCCATTCTCAGCACATCTTTCCGGTAATGTGGTCTCCAGAATTGAACACAATATTCCAAATGAGGTCTCACCATGGATCTGTACAGTGGCATTATGACCTCTGGCATCCTGCTGATAAAATCTCTACAGATACAACCCATCATTTGCCTTGCCTTAGAGGAAGCCTTTTCCACCTGATTGGCAGTTTTCATGTCATCACTAATGATTACTCCTAAATCCCGTTCTTCTGTGGTCCTAACTAAGGTCTCACCATTTAACGTGTAAGTCCTGCACAGATTTCTTTTACCCAGGTGCATCACTTTGCATTTTTTAGCATTGAAGTTAAGCTGCCAAGTCGATGACCATTGTTCTAATAGTAGTAGGTCCTGTGTCATATTGTCAGGCATAGTGCTTTTACCTACTATGTTGCACAGTTTGGCGTCGTCGGCGAACAATGATATTTTTCCTCTGATCCCTTGGGTCATATCACTTATGAATATGTTGAATAGGATTGGACCCAAGACCGAGCCCTGTGGTACTCCACTGGTCACATTCGATGTTTTGGATGGGGTACCATTTACCATCACTCTCTGAAGTCTACCGCTCAGCCAATCCTTAACCCATGCAGCTAGTGTTTCCCCTAATCCCAGCGATTTCAACTTGTTCAATAACCTACGGTGTGGGACGCTGTCAAAAGCTTTGCTGAAGTCCAAATACACTATGTCCAGGGACTCCCCGGCATCCAGTTGTCTTGTTACCCAGTCGAAGAAGCTAATCAGATTTGATTGGCAGGACCTGCCTATGGTAAATCCATGTTGATGGGGATCACGTAGATCTTCTTCATCCAGGATTGTATCAAGTTTCTGTTTGATCAGTGTTTCCATGAGTTTGCATACTATGGATGTGAGACTTACCGGTCTGTAATTCGCCGTCTCTGTCCTGCAGCCCTTTTTGTGGAGTGGAATAACGTTAGCTGTTTTCCAGTCCAAGGGGACTCTTCCCGTGCTTAGGGAGAGATTGAAGAGCACAGATAATGGTTCCGCCAGGACTTCCCTCAGCTCTCTGAGCACCCTGGGGTGTAGGTTGTCTGGTCCCATGGCTTTGTTTACTTTGAGTCTTGAAAGTTCGCAGTAGACGCTACTGGGCGTAAACTTGAAGTCTTGAAACGGGTCGTTCTGGCTTTCCCTTGTCCGTAAAAGTGGACCGGATCCCGGCTCCTCACAGGTGAAAACCGAGCAGAAGTATTCATTTAGTAGTTCGGCCTTAGTGGAATCCGATTCTGCATAATTCCCGTCCGATTTCCTGAGTCGTTCTATCCCATCTTTGTTTCTTTTCCTGTCACTAATATACCTAAAGACGGATTTATCCCCTTTCTTAATGTTCCGCGCTAGATTCTCCTCTATTCGGAGCTTGACCTCTCTGACTGCCTTCTTGACAGCTTTAGACCTGTCCTGATAGTCTTCAATGTATAACTTCCATCTAGGAAGTCTTGTTAAACTTCTGATTATCGTTGCAGGATGACTAAGTCTAAGTCGGCCCACATCTTACTTACCTCCCGCCCTAACCATTCCTTCAAAATGCCTCTTTTCACTCTGGGCATACAGCGGCAGGGAAAAGGCCTAAGCTGCTTTTAGATACGTCTAAAACCTATTTTCATTATCAGCAGTTGGATGACCTGTCTTTTTGATCGTCCAAGTGGCGATTTAGGCGGGTTTTTAGACATATTTTATGTACCTCATAATATACAAACCAAGTGAACAATATCAATAGAATAAGTACAAAACATTAGTCATGAAATGCTGTGAGAGTATCATGTTAATATTCATAATAAATATATTAATTGCAATATTTAAGCAAAGGTTCCCAATTTTTATTAAATCTCCTCAAATTGCCACACTTAACTGCAAGTATTTTTTTCATATTTAGCTTATAAACACACCACATTCCACCAATTATTGCAATCCAACTTAGAATAATTTTTCCAATGAAAAATAATTAATTTAATAGCTATCATAACTAAGGACTTCTTTTACAAAGGTGCATTAGGGCCATAATGCGTGGAATAGTGCGTGCTAAATTGCCACGTGCGCTAGCCGCTACTACCTCCTTTTAAGCAGGCGGTAATTTTTCAGCTAGCGCACGCTAATCCGGTGCGTGCGCTAAAAACGCTAGCGCACCTTTGTAAAAGGAGCCCTAAATTTTCTAGAAGTTGGGCTTTATAAATGTCCAGCTCAACATTTATACCCACAGTACCAAAAATGAATAATCTATAAGATAAAGGGAGTGATAAAGAAAACAACTCAGAAATGGATGACCAGACTTTATCCCAATAGTCAGCCACATAAGGGCATGTAAAAAGCATATGTTCCATAATGCCAACCACCAAATTGCAGGACCAACAAACGTTCCTCTATTTGTTATCAATTTTAGATTATTTAAATGGCATCCACAATGCTTTATGCATAAGAAAAAAGTTAGACTGCATTATGCTAGCTGAATATAGAGAATGTAATCGACAACCAAATCTTTTCCTATTGTGTCTCACCTAGTTGAAAACCCAGCTCATATTCCCAAGTACAATTTTTATGATTGTGACCATAACTTGTACTTTTCTTTGAATGTACATCAAAATAATTACCTTAGCCTTGAGGGAACTGTATTAATCACTACCATTTTCAGGAAAGGTATGGACTGGACTAATCTATTGTGTTATCAGAGTTTTCACCCTAGACATTTCAGGGAGAACATCCCTACAGGTCAGTGTTTGCATCTGAAATGTTTATGTTTAACCCAGGAGGAGTTTTTTGCTAAAGTGGAGGTTATGAAAGCCCTGTCTGAAGACAGGAGGTACCCTAGATCAGTGATTCCCAACCCTATCCTGGTAAACCACCAGGTCAATCGGGTTTTCAGCATAGTCCTAATGAATATGCATGGAGCAGATTTCCATGCCTGTCACTTCCATTATATGCAAATCTCTCTCATGCATATTTATTAGGGCTAGCTTGAAAACCCGATTGGCCTTGTGGTCCTTCAGGACAGGGTTGGGAACCACTGCCCTAGATCAGTCATCAGAAAAGCATATAAGAGAGCTCTATATGCCCATCGATCCTTATTATTACAACCACATCCAAGACAGAGGATCCATCCATGATGTGTGTCTTCCCATATTCGCAACATGCATTCCAAACTAAATGCATTATCAAACAAAACTGGCATGTTTTGCAGTATCACTCAGAGTTCCAATCTTCCTCATTTTGAATTCTTAAATGGGCCATGGGACATTGCCCTTCCAGTAAATGCAAGGTGTATGTGTATGAATGGTGTTATTTTGGATTAAATGGTTTTACCTTACTGGGTCAAGAGAAAGAGCAACTGTGAAACCACTGGAATGTACAATGCCCATGTCATTTGTCTTATCTAGGATACACATCAAGGACAATTAAGGTGAGAATTGTGGAACATTTGTGTAGAATCAATAATCAATTCACAGATCAGCTGCTGGTTCATTACTGGGTTGAACAGCAGACGTGGTTTAGAGAATTTACAGTTCATAGTATTGGAAGCACTGACATTTGAAGGGGTGGGATAATGTAGAAGCAACATTATGGAAGAAAGAGCAGCGCTGGATCTATTAGATGAATATAATAACCCCTTTTGGGCTCAATAATGAGATAGAGTGGGACAAAAAGGTGGAGGTATTGCCCTATATGTTCGTGAAGAAATAGAATCTATGAAAGTAACGGAAGAGAAAGAGAAGCTGGAATCCCTCTGGATAAAAATTCCCAGACATAACGGTGCTGACACAAAGATTGGCCTTTACTACCAACCGCCAGGACAGGGGAAGGAAACAGACTCGGAAATGATGAAGGAAATTAAACACGAATGTAAGACGGGTAATGTTGTAATCTTGTGGGATTTCAACTTTCCAGGGATAGACTGGGACCTGGGAACCTCAAATTGTGGCAAGGAGGCAATGTTCCTGGAAGTGCTAGGAGACTACTTTCTGGAACAACTGGTGGGAGAGCCGACAAGAGAAAACGTCACCTTGGACTTGGTCCTAAGCAGCATTACATCCCCACTGGGGACGAGCGATCACAACAGGATCACCTTCAAACTCGATGTCAGGAAGGGGAAAGGTACTAAAACCTCAACCACGACTTTAAACTTTAAAAGGGGAAGATACGATAGCATGAGAACCACGGTGAAACAACGGATCAAGAAAAAAATGGGCAAAGTCAAAACGGTAGAACAGGCATGGTCCCTACTGAAAAATACTATCACGGAAGCACAAAGCCTCTACATTCCGCAGATGTCCAAAGCAAAGAAGACCTAAGGCAAAAGAGAGCCGGCATGGCTTACTAAAGAGGTTAAAGAAGCCATAAAAGAAAAGGACTCCTTCAAAGCATGGAAACGCACGAAAACAACCGAAACTTGGAACAAACACAAGGGTCACAGGGCAGTGAGGGATGCCAAAAAGGACTATAGGGAGAAAATAGCCCAGGAGGCCAAAAACTTCAAGCCCTTCTTCAGGTACGTGAAAGGGAGAAAACCCGCAAAAGAGGCAGTGGGACCGCTGGACGAACAGGGAAGAAAAGGGTACATCAAGGAAGACAAACAAATCGCAGACAGACTAAATTCCTTCTTTGCGTCTGTCTTTACAAAGGAAGACACTGCAACAATTCCAGAAACGGTAAAAGTGTTCAAAGGAGCAACAGAGGACAGCCTTACAACAGTAGAAGTGGACTTGGACTAGATTTACCACCAGATCGACAAACTCAAAAGTGACAAATCTCCTGGACCGGACGGAATTCATCCAAGAGTCTTGAAAGAGCTAAAAGTGGAAATCGGAGAGCTATTGTAAAAACTTGCCAACCTGCCAATCAAAACAGGACAGATACCGGACGACTGGAAGATAATGAACGTCACGCCGACATTTAAAACAGGATCAAGAGGAGTACCGGGCAACCATAGACCTGTGAGTCTCACATCAGTTCCTGGGAAGATGGTTGAGGCACTGATCAAGGATGGCATAACCCGGCACTTAGACACACATGACCTGATGAGAGCCAGCCAACATGGATTCAGGAAAGGGAAGTCATGTTTGACGAACCTACTTCAATTTTTTGAGACAGTGAACAGACAAATTGATAATAGAGAACTGGTAGATATTATATACTTGGATTTTCAGAAAGTATTTGACAAGGTTCCACATGTAAGACTCCTCAGGAAACTGCAAGGCCATGGAATTGAAGGAGACATACTAAGATGGATAGGCAAATGGCTGGAGAACAGAAGGCAGAGAGTGGGCATAAATGGGAAATTCTCAGACTGGGAGACTGTGATGAGCGGTGTGCCCCAGGGCTCGGTACTTGGGCCCATCTTATTTAATATCTTCATAAATAACCTGGAGGATGGAGCATCCAGTGAGATCATCAAGTTTGCAGATGACACAAAACTATGCCGGGCAATCAAATCGCAGAAGGACAGCGAGGAACTCCAGAGCGACTTGAGCGATTGGAAAATTGGGCTGATAAATGGCAGATGAAGTTTAATGTGGAAAAATGCAATGTGATGCACTTAAGCAGAAAAAATAAGGAACACAAGTATTGTCAGGTGCAACTCTGGGAAAATCCGAACAGGAAAGGGACCTGGGCGTATTAATCGATAGGACCCTGAAACCATTGGCACAATGCGCGGCGGCAGCGAAGAACGCAAAAAGAATGCTAGGCATGATAAAGAAGGGAATCACAAGTAGATCGGAGAAAGTAATACTGCCGCTTTATAAAGCAATGGTCAGACCACACTTGGAATACTGCGTCCAACATTGGTCTCCATACCTAAAGAAGGATATAAAAATACTCGAGAGGGTGCAGAGACGAGCAATGAAGCTAATAAAGGGCATGGAGAACTTGGAATACGAGAAACAACTTAAGAGATTAGGATTTTTCTCCCTTGAAAAGAGGAGACTGTGAGGGGATATGATTGAGACTTTCAAAATACTGAAAGGAATCGACAAAATAGAGCAGGAAAAAAAATTATTTACATGTCCAATGTGACACGGACAAGAGGACATGTACTGAAGCTAAGGGGGGGGGACAAGTTCAGGACAAATATCAGGAAGTTCTGCTTCATGCAACGAGTGGTGGACACCTGGAATGCTCTCCCAGAAGAGGTAATTGCAGAATCCACCGTTCTAAGATTTAAGGGTAAGTTAGATGTACATCTCCTTATGAGTGGCATAAGGTGACATAAGTACGGGCAAACTAGAGTGATATGGGGACTAAAACTATGCCAGGGTATACTTGGAGGGGCCTCCGTGTGTGCGGATCACCGAACTTGATGGACCTAGGGTCTGTTCCAGAGATGGCACTTCTTATGTTCTTATGTTCTTTAATGATACTGAATAAAGAACATTTTTAACTTAAGTTGTAGTTCACAGTTGGGCTCAGTAATTTTACTTTTGCTAGTTTGTTTCATTCATGGGTTCCCCCAATGACTCTTCCTTCTATTCCCACATCATCGCATTATGCATGGTCACGTGGGGCAGCTCAGTTTAGCAAGGATTTAATTTTGGATGAATATGTATCGAAAAGAATAAGATATATGAGCAGGTACCTCCTGATTTCACTGCCATTAGAAATGCATAGAAACATAGAAACATGATGGCAGATAAAGACCAAATGGCCCATCTAGTCTGCCCATCTGCAGTAACCATTATCTCTTTCTCTCTCTATCCCAGGCCCTTTTGAATTCAGACACAGTCTCTGTCTCCACCACCTCCTCTGAGAGACTGTTCCATGCATCTACCACCCTTTCTGTAAAAAAAAGTATTTCCTTAGATTACTCCGGAGCCTATCACCTCTTAACTTCATCCTATGCCCTCTCATTGCAGTTTCTTTTCAAATTGAAGAGACTCGACTCATGCACATTTACATTACATAGGTATTTAAACGTCTCTATCATATCTCCCCTCTCCCCCCTTTCCTCCAAAGTATACAGATTGAGATTTTTAAGTCTGTCCCCATACGCTTTATGATGAAGACCACATACCATTTTAGTAGCCTTCCAATGGACTGACTCCATCCTTTTTATATCTTTTTGAAGATGCGGCCTCCAGAATTGTACATAATATTCTAAATGAGGTCTCACCAAAGTCTTATACAGGGGCATCAATACCTTCTTTTTCCTGCTAGCCATTCCTCTCTCTATTCAACCTAGCATCCTTCTAGCTTTCACCATCACCTTGTCAACCTGTTTGGCCACCTTAAGATCATCACATACAATCACACCCAAGTCCCGCTCTTCTGTCATGCACATAAGCTCTTCACTCCCTAATTTGTACCATTCCCTCGGGTTTTTGCAGTGCAAATGCATGACATTGCATTTATTAGCATTAAATTTTAGCTGCCAAATTTCAGACCACTCTTCAAACTTCGCCAGGTCTTTCTTCATGTTATTCACATCATCCGGTGTGTCTACTCCATTGCAGATTTTGGTATCATCTGCAAAAAGACACATCTTACCCAACAACCCTTCAGCAATATCGTTTATAAAAATGTTAAAAAGAACAGGCCCAAGAACAGAACCTTGAGGCACACCACTGGTAACATCCCTTTTCTCAGAGCGATCTTCATTGATCACTACACTCTGTTGCCTTCCACTCAACCAGTTCTTGACCCAGCCCATCACTTTGGGACCCATCCCAATGGCACTCAGTTTATTTATTTGACTTCTGTGTGGAGCACTGTCAAAAGCTTTGCTAAAATCTAAATATACCACATCTAGTGCACATCCTCTATCCAATTCTCTAGTCACCCAGTTAAAGAAATTGATCAGATTTGTTTGACAAGACCTAACTCTAGTGAATCCATGTTGCCTCCAGTCCTGTAATCCATAGGATTCCAGAAACTTGACTATTGGCTGTTTTACAAGTGTTTCCATTAATTTGCTTACTACAAAAGTCAGACTTACTTTGTGTCAGGGTATGTATTGGATTCTTCCTGAACTCATGAATAATCTACCGGACTGGCTGATATTAGAGAGTCGTCTCATGTCCCCATTACGTCTTAACCATATTTTGAGTACCAAGCTGCCTAGAATATATAAGGACAATAGTATTCTTCTTTCCACCTGGAATACATTAAAGTTTATTAATAATTTAACACCTACTCCAATACAACAATCCACATGTCAATCTCTATGGTTAAACTCCAAGATACAAATTGGCGAGTCTAAAATCCTCTGGAAACATTGGTTGCAGGCAGGCATATGAACTTTAAATGATGGTAAATTTACTGCAACTGCAACAATCATTCGGCATAGCTTATAAATGGTTGCAGTTGAAACAAGCCATTCAGAAAGGGTTCCCTAATTGGAAAAAATTTAAAAAATCTGTATAGTTTGCCAGGCCTATTTTTCCAGAAAGACTTTCAAGGGCACCAGGCCACCAAGTGGTACAAATTACTACCTGAATATTTGAATAAAAAACCAAAAATAAGCTTAAAATATATTTGGAGCATTGGGATAAAGCAGCAGATTTCTGCTACTTAATGGCCACGGATTTGGACTTGGAAGATGAGATGTACACCGTCAGCATCTATGAGACAAACCTAGTTCTTTTTTTTACATAAAATTTTTTGGACCCCAGTTCGTTTGCAAAAGTTGGATGGTTCAAAGTCTAATAGATGCTGGCATTGTCATCTTTTTTAAAAAAAAAAAATCTTTATTCATTTTTAAAACTTTCAACAAGTGTAACATAAGATACAATCATTTTATACTTTAACATCACTTAATATACCATCAAATTCTAACTCACATCAAATATCCCCCTCCCATATACCCAACAGTTGTTCTTAAGCATAATAAATCAGAAAATATTCCCTTCCCCCTCCCCACCCTGGACATGTATGAACAAAGGAAAAAAGTAATATTCATTCTGTATAATCTAATCTAATCTAATCTAATCTAAACCTTAAGTTTATATACCGCATCATCTCCATGAAAATGGAGCTCGACACGGTTTACAAGAACTTAAAATAGTGAGTAGAGAAGAAGAAAAAGGATTACATGAACTTATGTGTAGAAGGGGGGAGAGAAAGGGGGGAAGGACAGAGCTACAATTTGCTGAAAAGCCAGGTTTTCAGTTGTTTGCGGAATAACTGAAGGGAGCTCAGGTTCCGCAGCGGGGTGGTGAGGTCGTTCCAAAGACCTGTGATTTTGAAGAGAAGGGATTTTCCCAGTTTGCCTGAATAGTGGATGCCGCGTGGAGAGGGGAAGGCTAGTTTAAGCCTTTGGGCAGTTCTGGAGGAGTCGGGACTGGAGGAGTTGAAAGACAGTGGGATAAGAGGAGGCAGGATTCCGTGAATGATCTTGAAAGCCAGGCAGGAACATTTGAAATGGATTCTGGAGATTATTGGGAGCCAATGAAGTTTGGCAAGGAGTGGGGAGGCATGGTCAGACTTGCGTTTTGAGAAGATCAGTTTGGCTGCAGTATTCTGGATTAGCTGGAGTCTTAGAATACTTTTTTTTGATAGATTTAAGTAGATGGCGTTGCAGTAATCTAGTTTGGAGAGGATGATGGATTGGACAAGGATGGCAAAATGTTGTTGGCTGAAGTAGGATCTAGCTTTCCTCAGCATGTGAAGGCTGAAAAAGCATGATTTTGCCAAGGAGTTGAGGTGGTCATTGAGGGAGAGAGGAATCGATAGTGATACCAAGGACCTTGCATGAGAACTCGAGCTGTAGTGTATCGCCTGTGGGTAGTGTGAAAAGTGTGGGCAGGTGTTTGAATTTTGGGCCGAGCCAGAGTAGTTTTGTTTTAGATTTGTTTAGTTTCATCTGTACCGTATAATATTTTGTTAATGGCTCCCAAACATCCCGAAATTTCTTAAAATACTCCTGCTGTATGGATATTACCCGTTCCATTTTAAAGATTTGGCATAACAAATTCCACCAAAAATTATAATTCAGACGATCCCAATTTTTCCAGTTTTTCATAATTTGCTGTATGGCAACCCCTGTCATGATGAGCAAAAGTTTATTATTATTAGAAGAGATCTGGCTCTTGGCTCTCATGGAAGTACCAAATAACACAGTGTCATATGATAATGCCACCGGATTTTCCATTAAATTATTCACATGGCCCCAAATGGATTTCCAAAAACTAAGTATCAATAGACAATAGAATAGTAAATGATCTAATGTCCCAGCTTCGAGATGACAGTGCCATCATCTATTAGACTTAGAGCTATCTAATTTCTGTAAATGAACTGAGGACCAAACTGATCTATGTAACAAACCCCCCCCCCCAAGTTTGTCTCATAGATGCCGACGCCATACATCTTATCCTCCAAGCCCAAATACGTGACCATTGAGACACAGTAATTTGATGCTTTATCTCAATGCTCCAAATGTCATGCAGACCAGTCTTTGGTTTCTTATTCAAAAATCCAGATATTAATTTATACCACTGAGTGGTCTGGTGTCCCAGGAAGTCCACCTGAAAACATAAGACTGGCAGAGTATGCTGATTAGTTAGATTTTTTCATTCAGGGAACCCCTCCTGAATGGCCTACTTCAACTGCAACCATCTATAATTTTATGATTTGTTAAGACCAAATTTGTGTTGCAATCGTGAAAAATCAAGCAGCTTACTATCTGATATAACATCATCCAAAGTCCGTATACCTGCCTTCATCTAGTGTTTCCAGATGACCTTAAACCTGCCAATTTGAATCTTGGAGTTCAGCCAGAGGGTCTGACATGTGGATTTATGGATTGGAATAGGTGTTAAATTATTGATAAATTTTAAAGGTGCCACGTGTCTAATGAAATTCTGTTGTCCTTATACAGCCTAGGCATCTTGATACTTAGAACATGACCTAATCGCAGTGGTGACATGAGTTGCCATTCCAACCATAACCAATCTGTGAGATTTTCCATGAGCTCAGGGAGGATCCAGTACATACCCTGACGCATAATATAGGCTTGATGGTACCTTTAAAGTTAGGAAATTTTATCCCACCCTCCACAAATGGCTTTTTTAAAGCTACTAAGGCAATTCTTGCTGCTTCCCCAACCAAATAAATTCTGTCATAATACTATTTAATTTCTTGTAAAAAGACTCCTGAAAAAACACTGGCAACAGACTACAGGCAGAATCATCATCTTAACTGTTTGGACTCTCCCCCACCAAGACAGATGTAATGGGTTCCAATGCTCACACATTTCTATGACCTTCAGCAATAATGATATTTCATTTACTTTCATAGTTTCTTCCAGTGTACTTTTTATCCAAATACCTAAATATTTTATACACTCTTCCAAAGAAAAGGGAATGTAACAAATAATCCTTTTGTACAATATACATTTAGAGAAAGAAACTCTGATTTACTCCAGTTTATTTTGTAACCAGAGAATTTTCCAAATCTATCAATCAGATCAAGTAAATGTGGAATGGTGGTTTCAGAATTCCTCAAATGAAGCAATATGTCATCTGCATAAGCAGAGACCTTGTATTCCCGACTTGCATAAGGAATACCCTGTTGAATAGCCAATAACAAGGGTTCCAATACGATGTTAAAAAAGCAAAAGAGATAACGGACATCTTGTCTAACTCCTCTTCTAAGACAAAAATGTTCAGAAAAATTATTATTGTATAATCTTGCATAAGGGGAACTATACAAGGTTTGAATCACTTGTATAAATCCAGAACCGATACCAAACCAATCCATTGCTTGATACATGAAGGTCCATTCTACATGATCAAAGGCCTTCTCTGCATCCAAGGATACAGAGAAAGCCAGATCTTCTATAGTTTGGTGCATACCGATAATATAAGGGAGAGCCTTGGCCAAGCGCTAAGCCAATAACTTAGCCAGAAGTTTTCTATCAACATTAATCAAGAAATAGGCCTGTAATTTGAAACCAACGTAGGATCTTTATTTGGCATCGGTAAAACTATAGTTAAAGATTCTGCCATAGTACCTGTAATACAACCTTTAATCAGTTGAGCCTGATATAAATTTAATAAATGAGGTAATAGAGTAATTTGAAATAATTTCTAAAACTTCACCACCTGGAGCGGATCCAACTCTAAGGGACTTCAACACTGCTTGTAGTTCTTTCATTGATATAGGCGCATCAAGAGTTCCTTTTATATGCTCTGGAATTTTAGGTCCCTTAATTAACTTCAAGACCTCTAAACCCTCAAGTTCTTTATTTGAATAAAGCTCAGAAGAATATAAAGCTTTATATTTCAAAAATTGTTTTAAGATATTTCCAATTTGAGAATGAGTTTCCCCATTTTCATATGTGAGAGCCACAATTTTTTCTTTCCTTTTTTTAGCTTTAAGATAATTAGCTAATACTCTTCCCGCTTTATTCGAGTTTCCATAATACAGAGCCTTTTGAGAAAATAACTCTTTCCTAGCCATTTGAAAGGAAATCTCATTATATTTGTATTTAGCTTTTAAGAGGGCCTGCAAAGTATTTTGTTCCCATTTTAAGGCCAATTGTGACTCTAAGACTTTAATATTTTGATCCAAACTAGAGAATTCCAATTTAAGTTGTTTCCTAACATGCGCCTAATATGAGATAGTTTGCCTTCTCATGGTAGCTTTGAAAGCATCCCATATTGTTTCCAAAGAGATTTCCTCTGAGACATTAATTTGAAAATATTCATTCATTTTTAATTGAAATTCTTCAATAAAGTTGGAATCTGCAAGCAGTGTATTATTGAACCTCAGCACAGGTCTATTACAATCTTGTTCCTCAAATTTTAATTCACTCCAAACCCCAGCATGATCTGACAAAACAATAGAATCTATGCCGGCTTTAGTTACCTGTTGAACTATTTGATCTGATATAAATACATAATCTATTCTTTAAAATGACTTATGAACCTGGGAGCAAAAGGAAAACTCCCAAGCATTAAAATGGAAAATTCACCAGATATCTTTTAATCCACAGGATTGAACTAAATTATCTAATCTCATTGATTTCAAAATCATACTTGGTTATTTATCCAACAATGGATCCATAACAGCATTGAAGTCCCCAGCCACCACTATATTATAGGCAGCCAGTGGTAGAATTACCTGTTGAAGAGTCTTAAAATTTTTTACTTGATTTGAATTAGGGGCATAGACACAAAACAGCATCAGAGCTTGTTTCCTCAAGGCCATCTTTACCTGAACCCACCTTCCTGAAGGATCTACAGAAATAAAATTAAATACAGCTGAACAATTTTTATGGACTATAATAGCCACTCCCACTTTCTTTCTGCAGCCGGTGCAAGAAAACATTGCTTGATCCACCCTCCTTCTAGTTTCTTAGATTCCCCTGCAGTCAAATGAGTTTCCTGTATCATACATATATCCACACCTTGCTGCTTTAAAATATTGAGCATTTTCTTCCTCTTAACAGGATGAATGAAGCCATTAATATTTAAGGAAAACAATTTAAAATTAATTGCAAAATTTTAAAGAAGAGAATCCATACTAGTATACCAAATACACCACGCAAATACACCCTTTGTTCAAAACACGTCTTAAACCCCTTAAAACCCCACCTTTCTCCCCCAATTTCCTACCCCCTTATCATACGATTGCTTGAAGACATATATTTAGAGTTGCAGCCATATCCCTCCCCTAGGCAACCTAATTCATTATTTCCCCTTATGTAATTACTATTAAACAACCCCTATAAACTAAAAAATTTCATGATTACTGAAATAAATAGATAAATATTTTCTAAGAAGTGGACAAATAATTAATATAATATAACAACAAAATAAAGTTCATTCCCTACCTATGTGGAAATTAATTAACGAAATTACTCAAACAAATATATTTAATAATATGACCAATAAATACCCTTTAAATTCATCAAAATCATACCTGAACCCCTCCATTAAACTATCAAGCAAACTTACAGCAATGAGACCTGACACCTGAAATTTTAAAAACATATATCAGGGAATAAATATAAGGTCCTAGGATACCAAATCAATCTAAAATCCCCCCTCTATTCAGTAATCCTATGTTATACACATATATTACATTACATTACATTAGGGATTTCTATTCCGCCATTACCTTGCGGTTCAAGGCGGATTACAAAAGGTTAATTTAAATAAAAAACAGAGTTACAATGATTAGCTAGAGAGGTAAGTTGTAGATCTTATAAACATTTAACGGGTTGTTGAGGGTGAGGTGGTTTGTAAAAGAATTAATAGGTGGTCATAGTGGAGGTTCTTTTTTTATTATTAGTGCAGTGATGGGTAGATCAGATGTCAGTTTTAGAGTTACTAAGAGGTCGAGATGTTATTGCTGCTTCAGGAATTTCTTGAAAAGTGTGGTTTTTATTTCTTTTCTGAACGTCCTATAGTCTGGGGTGGTCATCAGAAGGTTGGAGATCTGGTTGTCCAGCCTTGCGGCTTGAGTGGCTAGGAGGCCGTCGTGTAGTTTTGTCCTTTTTACTTCCTTGATTGGGGGGGGTATGAATGGGGAGTGCGTTTTTCTGTGTCTGGTAGTGGGTGCTTGGATGATGCGATTGTTCAAGTATGATGGGCTGTCTCCGTGTAGGGTTTTAAATAATAAGCAGTAGAATTTGAATTGGATTCTTTCTTGGATTGGAAGCCAATGTGAGTTGATGAAGGCTTCAGTGATGTGGTCATGTTTTCTCAATGAGTAGATGAGTCTCAAAGCTGTATTTTGGATTGTTTGGAGTTGTCTAATTGTGGTTGCAGGGCAAGGAAGGAGGAGGATGTTGCAGTAGTCCAATATACCTAGTATTAGGGATTGTACTATAAGTTGGAATTGTGTTCTTTCAAAGAATTTTCGGACTTGTCTCAGATTTCTCATGATTGCGAATGATTTCTGAATTGTTTTATTTATTTGCGGTTGCATAGTGCAGCATCTGTCTATGGTCATGCCAAGCAGTTTTATGGTGGTTTGGATGGGATACTTGATTGCGTTTATATCTAAGTTGGTTGTGGTTTGGACCTTGTCATTTTCGAGAAGGATGAATTTGGTTTTGTCTTGGTTGAGTTTAAGTTTGTGATTTTTCATCCAGGTTGTGACTGTTTCAAGTGTTTGGTGAAGTTTGTCTGTCATGGTAGGTTTAGAATGATCGTATGGGATGAGGATGGTGATGTCATCAGCATAACTATAGGTGGTTATGCCCAGATTGTCCAGATGCATTCCTAGAGAAGCAGTGTAGAGATTGAAGAGGGTAGGGGATAGTGGAGATCCTTGTGGTACGCCGCAGGGGTTTGACCAGGATTCTGACTTTTCTTTGTTTGATTTTACACTGTAGGTTCTGAGTTTTAGGAATCCTTCAAACCAAGAGTATACTTTATCTGAGATGCCTATTGCGTCTAAGATCTGTAGAAGGATGTTGTGATCCACTAAGTCGAATGCCGCAGTTAGGTCCAGTTGTATGAGAAGCATTTTTTTCCCTGTACTAAGGTGTTGTCTTGCGGTATCCATAAGGGAGCCTAGTAGTGTCTCTGTACTGAAGTTTGTTCTGAAGCCTGATTGCATGGGGTGGAGTAGGTTGTGGTCATCTAAGTAATTGGTGAGGAGTTTGGCTACCAGGCCTTCTATAATTTTGACATATAGCGGAATTGAGGCTATAGGTCTAAAGTTAGATGGGAGGTTTTGTGGTGCTTTTGGGTCTTTTTGGATTGGGGTGATGACGATTTCACTGAGGTCAGCAGGGAATGTGCCTTCTGTGAGCGTGAATTGAATCCATTGTAGAATTATGGTGCGGAATTTTACACTAGAGGTGGTAAGGAGATATGAGGGGCAATGGTTGAGGTCACAGGAGGCATGACTGTATTTTTTGTAGAATTTGTTGAGTTCTGACCATTGTATGTTGGGGAATTGAGTCCAAATTCTGTCTGCTGCAGTTGCCTCTTTTCCTGAAGGGTGGATTGTGATTGTGTTTTGATGGGATGGGTTAAGGATGAGAGTAGCTCTGGTGTTGGTAATTTTGTTCTTGAAGTGTTCTGCTAAGAGGGTGGGTGATGGTGGAGGGGTGTTCGTGGTGGTTGTGTATGGTTTGGTGTCTGTTAATTCTTTCAGGATTTGGAATATTTTTTTGGAATCTTGGGTTTCCGTGCCTATGAGATTAGTATAGTAGCTTTTCCTCTTATCCCTTAGTAGATTTTTGTATTGTTTGTTGATTTTTTTCCAGTCGGTTTTTGTTTGATCTTGGTTCTTTTTTCTCCATTTTCTTTCTAATCTTCTACACTGTCTTTTGAGTTGGAGTAATTCATTATCAAACCATTGGTCTGATTTCCTGCTGATTCTGGTTTTGGTTTGTAGGGGGGCCAGATCATCAAGGATGTTGGTGGACACATTTTTCCAGTGGGAGATGAAGTTTTATGGGTCGCAGTCTTGGATAGTTTCATCTACATTTGACCAAAAAATGGTTGGGTCGATATGTTTGCGTGTGGTATATGTGGTTTTTTTAGATTGAGGTGTGTGTTTGGTCTTGGTCCAGTTGATGTTGAAGTTGTATGTGTAGTGGTCTGACCATAGGGATGGGGACCATGTTCCGTTAGGAGTTTGGATTGCTGGATTGGATGGTTGGTGAGTCATGAATTCAGCAATGTCCAGTTGATGACCTTTTTCATGGGTGGTTTGTGGGTTTAGGATCTGGAAGGATAAGGCATTGAGGAAGGATAGACAGTTATTTGCTGGTGTGGAGGTTGTGTCTTCTAGATGTAGGTTTAGGTCTCCTAGGATGAGGTTATATTCTGCTGTTAGTGAGTTTTGGTAGATGAAGTTTTCAAATTCAGGTCTCACTGTGGTCCAGTTTCCTGGTGTTATGTAGCAGAGCAAGCAGTTTAGTGAGTTTTTTAGTGTTGGGTTTGTGAGATGACACGCTAGGAAATCCATTTGCGGAGTGGATGTTTTTTCAAGTATGTTTAGAGTTAGGGAGTTCTTGAATATTATTGCTAGTCCTCCTCCTCTTTTTTTTTCTCTGCAGGTTACTGTTATTTTGTATCCCGGCGGGCATACTTCTTTTATTCTAGGGTCTGTGTCTGAGGTTAACCAGGTTTCAGTGAGGAATAGGCAGTCAAGTTTTTCTGTTTTTATCCAATTTTTTATGTTTTCTGTTTTGGGTCCTAGTGCTCTGATGTTAACATAGGCACATGTAAGGGAGGTCGTGTCAGTCTGGGGAATGTGAGTTGTTTCCGGGTATATGAGTGTTGTGGGAGATGGATGAGATTTTGTTTTCGGAAGTGTTGATCTTCTTCTCCAGGTAACAGTGATGGAGTGTTGAGTGCTGGCGTGGTGGTTCGAGTTTCTTGATGTGAGTATTCTTCTGTTGGGAAGTTGGAAGTTGGTTGTACTGGAGGATGTGGTTGTGGTGGGTAAGTTGTTTGCTGCTGCTTTCAATAAGATCAATCAGATTTCATTTTTAAGTTTGTCAAGAATAGCTCTTGGTCTTCTTTAAAGAAGATTCAATTCCTTCTTTATGTTGGTGCATTTGGTCCACATCCAGCCACATCTGAAGGAACCAGCAGCAAATGCTTTTTGAGACTCCGCTGAATCCTGCAGTTCTTACAGGAGACGACCTTGCAGTCCCAATGTCCAGAAGCCCCAATGCCAGATAGAGATCAGGGTCACATTCTCGCACTGCCAAATAGCAAGGGCACTGCTTAGTGTTGCACTGTGTCTTACAGCGGCAGCCTAGGAAATGATTCTGGTAGTCTGGGTTGCATTGGCAGAACTTTTCACAGAAATTCTAGGTCATGATGCAGGGGCATGTTCTGTCACATGGGTGATCACATTTGATTGGCTGAATTATCTTTCTTTAGTTAAATTTTTTGGCAGTGAGCAGCCCATAGTCTGTTTCCTATTTTTTCTTCAGAGACATATTCATGAACTCCTTTACTGGAACTTTCAGTATAAGGGAGTCTTTAGCTGCAAACTAAAAGACCTGCTTGCAGATTTTAGTCCCCATCAGGCTCGGAATCGAATAGAAGTTGTTAAAATAGGTCCCATGGAAAACTCAAAAGAGGGATTCCTCAGCCCCTGACCACTTTACAGGCTCAGCTGGCTCCTCCACCACTGAGAGATCAGAGGTTATACTGCTGACTCTCTGCTTTGTGGGCGTCTGGCATCAGGAGTTTGCTTCCGATGAGCTTGAAGCCCATTCATTGCCGTGTCTCTGTCACTGTCTCCTTCATTTGTTTCAGTGGTGGCAGATGCCGAGGTGCTTAAACAAGGAGTACCAATGACCTGCTTCCTCTTGCATCGTCGGCCAGAACATTTGGATCTTGGATTGTTAAACATCGCATACTCTTTGGCTCCATCCAGCCACAGGAAACAGCTTGTTCCACAGAGTTCAGTCTCAATTTTTAATTCTTTGTTGCTCTGCCTATATACATTAGGACTGGCATGAAAGGGGTGCAAAAAGCAGTCATATTTAAAGCATCATCGACATAAGAGTATGTGGAAGGAATGCAATGATTGCTCTCGCTGCACAGATTTTGCACATCTTTGTGTTTTCTTCGGCTGCTCTCGCCACAGGTGCCACATTGCACAACACGGGCCCTTCACTCTCGTTACTATGAGAGATGCGTTTCCGTTGAGGGGGCGAGACCTAGTAATGGTAGGAACTGTAGGCTTGTTAAACTTAATTTGCGATGTGGTATTCAGCCTATGCCTGCTAGGAGTGTCCCCAGAGCAGTGCACAACTCAAGAGCAGACACTCTACAAACAGCTCAATTTAAACCCCAAACTGAACATTTTGATGACTTTCCTTCTTTGACCCCTAGAGGGAGCGGGAGCAGAGTTACAGGTTTCCCAACCCCCACACAGCTCTAGGTTAGTTCCCAGCAGTCACCTATAGGCTGGAAGCAGAAACAGCAGGAAAATCATTTTTACCTGAGGGCTTGGGGCATAGCTGCACAGAGAGCTGAACAGTTAGAAAGACAGAAGGAGAAGCAGCAAGAGGAAAGGCAGAGAGACTCAGGGTTGAGAGCTCTGAATGGCAGTGAGCAGATGAAAGGTATGGAGCTGACTAAGGCTGATTTGGAGTCACCCAACTTCATGCCTCAAGATTTCCAGGACATGGAGCTGGAGCCATATGCTGAGCCAAGGAATGGAGTCCTACCAATGGAGGTTTGCTGGACTGAAGGCAAGTAATTCAGATTGCTAAATGCTTTATTTGAACACAGCTTAACTAAGCTGATTAAATGATTTTGTGGTAACCCTGAAGAAAGTGTGGTGCTTGGAGGCACCTCTAAGAACTGTAAAAGACTTGTTTTGAGATTTTGTGGGGTTTTTTTCTTTTCCCTGAGAGGGGAATGCTCAGCATTTTCTGTGGTGGGATTGAGGGCCTATGATGGGTGAATTGCGACCACACAGAGCACACTCCCTGGCCAGCACGTCAGCTGCTGGGGCCTAGTGCCGTAGCCCTAGCACAGGCTGAGGATATCACTCCAAAAGACTGGGTTGTTTTTTTAATGTTTGAAAGTTTGGACTATTAATCAGCTGGAGAGCCAGCAGCAGCTTTGGAAAAGCTTCAATTATGTGTTTTTGAACTTTATTTATCTGACATTAACTTCATTTTTGAACTTAATTTCACTGACATTAACCCAGAGACTGTTTAGCAGTGTATCTAAACAAAATTGCACCACTGAAACTCCACAAGAAAACACTTTGTCCCTCAGATAGCTGGTTTAATGCTGACCTTTTAACTTTAAAACGAGAAGTACGTAAATTGGAAAGAACATGGCGTAAATCAGAGACAGAAAACGACAGATTCAACTGGCGACTAAAAGTCAAAGAATATAAAATAATTAAAGAAAAGCGCTGTAAACATTATTCCCAAATAATCAGTCTCCCTCGCTGAATGGTAAAGAACTTTTCAGAATAGTTAACTCTCTGTTCGATATTGATTTACTCAAACGCTCCAACTCTGACCTCCCACCCTCCGCCACAATCCTAGCCGACTATTTTGCTAGTAAAATTCACAATCTGAAATCGTCTCTCGTAGTTTCCAGAACAGAACCAATAATCAACCAACCTGCCTTAGGAAAGGAAAGTTCAATAGCATGACCTGGAATCACTTCGAAAGCCCAGACTGGAACCTATTCCTCAAACTCTACTTTAAATATGCAAAATCCAACTGCCTACTAGACAACTGTCCCCCCTCTATCATGAAATCCACCCCCCCACCCCCATTTAAAGCTGAACTCTTCAACTTGGTTTCCCTATGCTTGTCCACCGGCCACTTTCTGACAGAAATCAGCCACATCCTTGTATCTCCTATTATTAAAAACCCCAAGGAACCTACCTCTTCGGCTATCAACTACATACCCATTGCCAATATACCACTCTTCCAAAAAATTATGGAAGGTCTAGTTACTCATGACCGCATGAATTACCTAGAGAAGTTCAACATTCTTCATGATTCCCAGTCTGGCTTCTGCTCAAATCATAGCACAGAAACAGTCTTAGCTTCTCTGACTAATTACCTCCTCCATTTATTTTCACTGGGAAAAAGCACCCTGATACTCCAGTTTGACCTGAGCAGTGCCTTTGACCTGGTTGACCATGACATTTTACTCAGATGCCTCGACTCCATTGGCATCTCTGGACAAGTACTAAACTGGTTTACAGGCTTCTTAAAAAACCGCACTTACCAGGTTCACTGTAACGGAACCTTCTCCCAATCCTGGCACAATTCCTGCGGAGTACCTCAGGGCTCCCCTCTATCCCCTTCTCTATTCAACATCTAAATGGCTTCGTTGGTTTATGTTATCTGACTTAAAACTGAAATCATATATATACGCAGATGACATCACTATTATCATTCCCATAACCTCCCTTTCACAAGAGACCGAACAATTCACCTCTTCTGTCCTCACCAAGATAGAACAATGGACCACACTATTCAAATTAAAACAGAACCTAGAAAAAAACAAAATTTTCCTGGCTATTCCCACCCACAAGCTAACAAATACCTCCTTGAAATTAAACGGGTTAGACTACCCAATTAACCCCACTATCAAAATCCTTGGAGTCATCCTGGACCGATGCCTGACTTTCGAAGTCCATACTAATGCTCATGTTAAAAAATATTTTGGTACCCTTTGGAAACTTCGCACTATCAATCATTATTTCGACTTCCTCTCCTTCCGACTTCTGGTCCAATCACTAATTTTGAGCATCCTAGATTACTGCAATATTATATACCTATGATCCTCTAAAAAAAACCATCAAACGCCTAAGAATTGTTCAAAATGCTGCCATTCGCCTCATTTACAATCTCAAAAAATCAGATCATGTAAGCCCTTATTACAAAAAACTGCACTGGCTGCCGCTGGAGGCAAAGATCATCTTGAAATTTGCATGCCTCTGCTTCAAAACCTTAACAGGCTCGTCTCCAATCTACCTGTCGGATCACTTTGAACGTTCAGGCCCCACCCGCACACGTAATTCCAACCTGTTTGCCTTCCCATCCCTAAAGGGCTGGGTCTACAAGAGATTCCTTGATAGATCTCTGGCATTCCAAGCAAGCAAATGGAATAAATGTCTAACCACTCTCATTTCTCCTACCAAACTTTCAGGAAATCAATCAAAACGTATCTTTTTGATAAATTTCTCTGACTCCCTCCCAGCCTTGTAAGCCCTCCCTGCCTTGTAACCCTGCCTAGTATCTCCAACATGCCTCAGGATTTCCTGACTACTCCTGACTTGCTAAGCTAAGCTGATTGACTTGTTTGTAACATCACTGTCTATGTACAGTCTCTTACTCTGTTAACCGCTCTGAACTGTTATGGTACTGCGGTATACAGAAATAAAGTTATTATTATTATTATTTGTTTGTTTTGGGACTATATTTTATATCTGGAACATCCTGACAAGATTGTGTTTTTTTTTCAATATGAAACTGATTGAACTTGAAACAAGCAAGCTGGTTTGAATATTTTGTTTTGAAGAATAAACCCAGTTTTTGCTTGATACAATACCTATCTAGTGTGGTGGTGTTCACTTCTAACCTTTTTTTTCTTTCTTGTGCTGCCCGCAGCAGCTCACAAGAGTTTTCTCTTGCCACTGGTGCCTTAGGACCCATTGCCCTGAGGCTGTCGGTGACAGTGCGCTGGTTTTAACCCCCCCCCCTTGCAGGCTCACTCCTTTACGCTGCTGCCGCATAGCTTCCCAGACATGGACATGTCAGCGGCAATGGGGACAATCACGGAGCACAGACGCCTTCTCGGCAATGGCCACCCTCACTCCACCACTCACTCACTATCTTTCCAAAGGAAGCACAGACGATGTTGACATGCAGCGCCTTTCAAATGCTGCAGTCTGGCCCCACTGAAACAGCCAGCCACTTCAGCTCTCTCCGCCTCCCTAGGGCCAGCCATTCACAAGTCTCCTTTCATCATGCTGAGGTGGAAACCAGGTACAATGAAGAGGAAAAAAAAACAGCGGCAGCAGGAGGACTAAGCCAGCACAACTCAAGACCTGCGGCATCCTCGCAGAACCCCAAAGGAACAAAGGAGAGTGAAAGGGGCATACAAAAAGCATTCTCTGATACCGGAGGCCATGTTACCAGATCCACCCACCTCCCTCACCGTCACAAACCCTCCTTTTATGTCAGTCACATACTTTGTGGGCTGGAACTTCCTTCTTATATAGAATTTTCCTATCAGAAGGCTTATTTGAATGAGAAGGAAAAATCAAAACAAACAAATCTATGGTTCCATGACAGTTAGAAATCCAAAGACAGTTGAAACGTCCATTCCATATAGTTAAATAAATAGTTTAAAAACATCAAAATTCTTCTTTAAATCTCCAATGTCCAGAGAAAATTAGTTAATAAAAATTCAATTACTGCTGACAGGATTATCCATTTAGTCCATTGATGTTTCTTGTTGGAACAAAAACTCCATTAGCTTTTCAGGGTCTTCAAACTGGTAAAATTTATCTTTATGAGTAACCCTCATTAGAGCAGGATAGTAAAGCCCATATTTTGTCCCTATATCCTTCAATTGTCTCATTTGTAGAAAATGTTTGTGAAGCTGCACTGTTTCATGTGCAAAGTCTGAGACAAACATAATGTTGGAATCTTTATAAGATAGATTTTTTTTCTCTTTAGCCACGCTTAAAATTTCTAAAATGTGCTGGAAATGCAGCAGGCACAAAATTATTGGTCTGGGTCTCTCCTGACCGTGAGGTCTCCTTCCCGGGTCTCAATGTGCCCTCTCTATTTCCAGTGGCATTTTTAAGTTTAGGGGGAGTACTTTTGGAATCACTACTTCCAGGAAAGCCAGCATATTATTTCCTTCCACCCCTTCTTTTAAACCTAGGATCCTCACATTATTTCTCCTGGCCCGGTTTTCATATTCTGTCATCCGCTTTCCCATTTCTTTGATAACCTTATGATCATTTTTACATTGCTGTTGCTCCTGTTCCACTTTCTCCACACTAGTCTCCATCTGATTCATTCTTGTACAGACCATTTCCATTTTATGACCTAGACTTGCCACTTCCTCCTTCACTGCTACCAATTCTTCCTTTACACCCACTATCTGCTCTGTGACATCCTTCAATGCTGACCTAATGTTTCTCAGCTCCTCTAGAAGTTCAATCATATCTAGAGCATCCAAAGGCAGGGAAGTCTTGCTAGGAGTGGGTGGATCCTCTTTCAGCCTCTTTGCTTTCTCTCCTGATTTTGAAGTTGTTTCAGGCTTTGTTTGTTTACTAGAAGCCATTAAACACTTCCAGATTTTCTGCCTTTAAGGAGAAGAATTATAAAGCTGAAATTCAACAAAAGGGTGCCCAGGGAAGAGAGCTCAACAGCTACACAGCCATTTCCTATGTCTCCAAGTTCCTGGCATTTTGTCATCTTGAAGTAGGGACACTGGATCATTTATTGTTTTATTGTCCCTTGATACTCAATTTTTAGAAATCAATATGGGAACAAATTAATATGATACTGGAAACATCGATTCCATTGTCCTATGATGTGGTCATATGTGGGACATTGTTGAAAGCTAAAAATCCATTAGACAGGTATAAAAGTAGACATCTTATAATTATGACAGGGGTTGCCATGAAAATGGTCACTAGGAGTTGGAAAAACTGGGAAAGGCTAAACTTTTCCTTTTGGTGGGAAACTTTGGGCTCCTTTTACTAAGCTGCGATAGCGGTTTTAGCGCGCGCTAATCGCGTGCTAAATTGCCGCATGTGCTAGACGCTAATGCCAGCATTGAGCTGGCATTAGTTCTAGCCACATAGCGCGGGTTTAGCATGTGCTAAAATTCTGTGTGCGCTATTGAAGCTTAGTAAAAGGAGCCCTTTGTGACACTCCCTTCTGTCCTGGATCAATCTCCCTCTTTTTTACTTGAAAGGGTCCAGAGAACAGCGACTAAGATGGTTAAGGGGTTGGAGGAGTTGCCATACAGTGAAAGATTAGAGAAACTGGACCGCTTCTCCTTCAAACAGAGTAGATTGAGAGGGGACATGATTTAAACATTCAAGGTACTGAAGGGAATAGACTTAGTAGATAAGGGCAGGCTGTTCACCCTCTCCAAGGTAGGGAGAATGAGAGGGCACTCTCTAAAGTTGAAAGGGGATAGATTCTGTATGAACATAAGGAAGTTCTTCTTCACCCAGAGAGTGATAGAAAACTGGAACTCTCTTCCAGAGTCTGTCATAGGGGAAAACACCCTCCAGGGATTCAAGACAAAGTTAGACAAGTTCATGCTGAACCAGAACGTACGCAGGTTAGGTTAGTCTCAGTTAGGGCACTGGTCTTTGACCAGAGGGCCGCCACGTGAGTGGACTGCTGGGCATGATGGACCACTGGTCTGACCCAGCAGCGGCAATTCTTATGTTCCCCTCCCCACTCCTGCCCAGCATTTCTTCCTCTCTTCTCCACCCCCATATGCAACATGTCTCCCTCTCTCTCTCACTGTTGGCTCTCTCTTTAATTCTAGAGAGGAATCCAGGGTGCATCTCTCCCACCCCCTCTACTGCCACATCCAACATTTCTCCCTCTCTCAACCCCCACTATGTCCAACATTTCTCCCTCTTGCATTCCTTTCAATCTGTCCAACTGCTCCCTCTCCACCACCATATCCAACATTTCTCCCTCTAATCTTTCTCTTCCCCAAACGTGTAACTCACTCTTCTTACTCCCTATGCCCCAAAATTCTCCTCTTTCTTCCATTCCCTGTTTGCACCATCTTTCTTTCACTCTCACTCACACACTCATGCCCAATTCTCTCTTTCTATTTTCACCCCACCTCAGGATCTTTCCCTCCTTCCCTCCATCCTATGTCCCAAGTTTATGCCCCCTTCCTCTCTCCCATTTCTGTCTTAAGTTCATGCCCCTTCCCTTCCTTCTTTGTACCAAGTTTGTTTCCCCCTCCCTCCTTCCAGCCTTTGTCCCAAGTTTATGCCCTTCCCATGTCCCAACGTGTACCCTTCTCTATCCCAAGTTTGTACCCCCTCTCTCTCCCTTCCTTGGACCAACACACACTTACATTGTGTGCCCCAACTACTTCAGTGTGCCCCCCCCCCCCAAGACTGAACCAGAGCCATCCAGGTCAGCCACCTCCTTCCTGCCTTCCAGCCATACTTCTTCACAGGGCTGCGGGCCCTGCACCCTACACGTGGCTGACCCGAAAGACTTCTCTCTGACATTAGCTCTGACATTAGAGGAAAAGCTTCTGGGTCAGCTACAGATGGCATGCTTGTAGCTCTGCATGCTGCTTGGTGGAGGGGTGAATGTGGCTGTAGGGCAGGAAAAAGTGGTGCCTCAAGGTGCTTCCAACCCCGCTGGCTTCCACCTTCTCTGAGATTCTCAGAGGGAGCAGAAGCTGTCAAGCCTTGAACATGCACAAATTTTCAAGGCCCCATATTTGCCCAGGTCAGTGGATAGAGGCCTTAGCTGAACAGCTACTGGAGGTCTTTATTTAGTGCCGGAGCTGGTAAGAAGAAAGCTGCAATCGCGGCAGGGTAGAGTGGAGGATAGTACAACAACGCCAATCATTAGGGGACACATGGAAAAGTAGCGTTAGTCATGGGGAAAGGAGACTGCAGGAGAGCATCTCCGGTCACTGGGTGGTATGCAGAAGAGCAGCGCCAATCATTGTAAAGGAAGTACAAAAGCATCAGCTTTCTGGTGGACTCAAATATAACATAGTAAATGATGGCAGATAAAGACCCGAATGGTCCATCCAGTCTGGCCAACTTTACATGCTCCATAAATTAATTTAGTTTAAATGGTCCTTTTTCTTAGATATTTTTGGGCCAGAAACCCAGAGCCCTGCCCAGTAGTGTGCTTAGGTTCCATCTACTGGAGTCTCCATCAAAGCTCACTCCAGCCCATCCCAGCCATCAAAACCCTCCCCAGCCTGTTCTCAACTGAATGTCCATTTTTGGATCATTTTTTGGCACTAAAATCTCAATTTATATGCAAGTATATACAATATGTGCCTGTGCATTTATGGTTATGTTGTATAATAGAAATATACCTGTATGTGACAACATATACACAATTATCTTAGTTTAGAAATACTGTAAGCATGTATTTTCCTGATGCTATCACTGAGACTGGTATCTCTTGCAGTTTGGCATTTTTATGGTGGGAGGTGTGAACAAAAACCACTTGAGAATTAAGTGGACAACCTCCCCTAATCCTTCCAGTATAGTGCTGCTCAGTCGGAGCAATTTGCCAAAAGCTAAACATGTTTGGAAGCAGTTGTAAAGCCTGTTAGGACATTGGTATTTATTCCCCCTCTGAAATGGGAAATAAGCACGTATCTTCTAGGCATACACATCCAAAACACACCCAGGCCATGCACCCTTGCCATTTTTACTCATTTAGGTTTGGGAGGTAAATATCCCAGCTTTCTAAAATTGAAATGAGCTGCTTATACAAGATAAACATTTACAAACAAGTTTATCCATTTCCAAAGGCAGAGGAACACCTTTTTGTTTGGGGGAGGCCTGAAAGCTCCACCCCAGACCCCAACCCCATAATAATACTAATTGTAATACTATTTTTTCCATTCATTTTTCATATATACATACAATATACCGTAATCTTATTAACAACACATAATGGTTAATCACAAAATTAAACTACACAAAACACACTGTATACTTCTCAACGTTCATTTTTACCATAACACAGCTAACCCCTAAGCAAATATGGGACCACAAACTAAAAGTACTAATATATAAAAATGTAACTCTAAGATGCAAGACTCTGCATACAATGCAACACCACAGAAACAGTACAACATGTCCCCTAATACTGTGCAAAATATAAAGACAGTAGATGTAAATAACAGTAGTAGTAGTAAATTTGAAAAAAAAATGATACAAAACAATTACCACTTTACAAATTAACAAATAGAAATAAAACAAATAAGAAAATACCATTTTATTGGACTAATCCATTTTTCAATTAGCTTACAGAGGCCAAATCTTTCTTCAGGACAGGACAGTATATTGCTGTTATGGTATCCTGTCCTGACCTGAGGAAAGGGGTTTTTAGTCCCATAAAAATTGCCTTATTTCCATTTCCTATTTATAAACTTTTATCAATATAGTTACAATACTTCTTGATTCTACAAAAAGCAACAAAAAAATTATTTCTACCTTTTGTCATTTCTGCTTTAATCATCTTATCTTCACTCTCTACTTTCTATGCAGCGTTTGTCCTCTCTCCCTTCTATGCATTATCTGCCCTCTCTCTATGCCCCTTCTACCCAGTCTTTGCCCTCTCTCTCTACCCCTTCCATCTACTTTCCATCTTCTCTCTGCCCCTTCCATCTACTGCCACCTTCTCTGCCCTTTCCATCCAGTATCTGCCCTCTCTCTCTCTCTTCCATATGGCATCTTCCCTCTTTCTATATCCCTTCAATAAACTCTATGTCCTATGCCCCTTTTCTCCTTTGAAATCTCAAAAAACTCAAAAAGGGAAGAAACGCCAAAACAATAGAAAAAACTAATCTTCCCTGACCCTAGAACATGGGTGAGGGGAAGAGACAACTTAGAAAATGACACGGTGGTTGTTACCCGCGGCTAGCCGCGGGTAACCCGTCAAAACGGTGACCAAAAAAAAAAGATCACCGCGAGATCGGGTACAAGGCCATTCACCGCCCCATGGAGCGGTGAATGGTTAGCACGCATGGTGAATGAGCGTTCGATCCGGCAGCTCCCTCTCTCCCGTCGGCCATGCATCTCCCTCCCTCCCTCCTTTCCCCTTACCTTTTCTTGTTGAAACTGGCAATTTCTGTAAGGCTATGAGCAGTATTACAGCCGGAGCCTTGAAGTTGCGTCGCGTTGCCTGCTGGAAAAATCTCCTCTGACACAACTTCCTGTTTCCGGTTGCATCGGAGGAGACTTTTCTAGCAGGCAACTCGACACGACTTCAAGGCTTCAGCTGTAATACTGCGCATAGCCTTAAACAAATTGCCAGTTTCGTCACAAGAGAAGTTAAAAGGGAGGGAGGGAGAGAAGTGCACGGCTGGCCGGCGGGAGGGAGCTACTAGACCACGTGAAGGGTGGAGGGATGGAGAGGAGAAGACGCTGAAGACGGGGATGGGGCGGTGAAGGGGACGGCAGAGACGGGGACAGGGCGGTGAAGGGGACGGCGGAGACGGGGCGGTGAAGAGGAGAGGATGGTGGTCCGGGGACGGGGCAGTGATGGAGACAGAAATTTTCCCCGTGTCCTTCTCTAAGACAACTATACCCACAGAAAAAAAAGTCAAATAGCAAAAAATATAATAATAAGTAGTGAACGGGGAGCCCTCAGTCACACAGCTTGCCACGGTGTATATACATAACCCGTAGGCTAGACTCTTGGCTACCTAGAGTTTTGACCCACGGAGAAGCTAAGTACTTTTTCGGACTTTGCTCTTGTTTTTCTGTCCATGCTTGGATGGTTGATTTGGTAGCTCCTACACCCTCAGACGAGAGGCAGAGACAATCTATACCTTCGGTATTTTCATTTGCACTTTTAGCACAAAGTTTGTTGGTGCACTAGTACACATTGAATTACACCGGCTGAGCCCGAGGATGTTCCACAGTTTATGCTTACATGGGCACAACATTGTGACAGCTAGCGCACTAAGGGTTATATATATACCCCGCGGCAAGCTGTGTGACTGAGGGCTCCCCATTCACTACTCATTATTATCATTTTTGCTATGAGTTTTTTTCCGTGGGTATAGTTGTCTCTTCCCCTCACCCATGTTCTAGGGTAAGGGAAGATTAACCTTCTCTCCTTTGTACATGATTCATTTCAGCTTCACCCCCTCTCCATTTTTCTGTCTCCAACCCCTCCCCTATGCTCTGGCACCTCTCTTCTCCTTTCCTTCATTCCTTCCCACTCCACCCCATGGTCTGGCATCTCTATCTCCTTCCCTATCCCCATGCCCTGGCTCTATCTCCTCTCTTCTCCTATATCTCCCTCCATGCTCTGTCACCTTCTCTCCTTCTTTTCTCTCTGGTCTGGCATTTGTCTCCTTAGTTTCTCTTCCCTCCCCAATGCCCTGGCATCTCTCTCCTCTCCTTCCATCAAACACCTAGGAGTAACGATAGACAGATGTTGCACAATGCAGTCCCAAATCAATAAAACATCCCAGAAAGCTTTTTTAATTATGAGAAATCTACGTAAAATAAGAAAATTCTTCGACCCAGCACAATTCAGGCTAATTGTCCAATCCCTAGCCTTAGGTCTACTGGACTATTGCAATTCCCTCTATCTACCTTGTCCTGCCAACATGATAAAACAACTTCAGCCTATACAAAACACTGCCCTCAGACTGATCTACTCCCTGAGAAAATATGATCATATTACAACTGCCTTCCTAGACTCTCACTGGCTACCTATGCAAGCACGAATTCAATTCAAATTCTACTGTCTATTATTCAAAGCATTAAATGGCTCCGCCCCCCCCCCCATCTAAACAACCACCTATATCAGATCCTCACCTCAAGACAAAGAAGAACTCCAAACCCTTTTGCCTTCCCTCCACTCAAGGGCACTCAGCGCAAAAAGATGTTTGATAACCTTCTGGCGACGCAAGCAGCAAAACTTAACCACTCCATCTCCAACCTGTTGACGGCAACGGGCGACTTCAAAACTTTTCGAAAAGAAATCAAAACCCTACTTTTCAAAAAATTTATCCAGATATCTTAACCCAACCCTTCCCCCTCCTCCTAGATAAATTCTCCCCCAAAACCTCCACTTAAATAATCTCTTCCTCCCCAAAACACCAACCAAGTATTCAGATCCCTGAAATATAAAGTAATCTTATTTGTACTCTAACTGTAATCTATTTGTTATATCACACAGTAACATACAGTCAATTTAATATCCAATTTGCAAGTTCTTCCGGAATTAATCCAGGGACCTCTCCTCCCTTGTAACCAAAAAAAACAAACAAACCCCAAAACTGTTGTAACTTCACTGGAAATGTCCAGTTAGCTCTTTTGTAATCCGCCTTGAACTGCAAGATATAGGTGGAATAGAAGTCCCTAATGTAATGTAATGTAATGCATTATCTGGCATCTCCTCTCCTTCCTTTCTCTCCCTCCCTCCTTCCTTCCTTTCCCCTGGTCTGGCATCTGTCTCCTACCCTCCCCCCCATGCCCTGTCATCTATCCCTCCCACTCCATGGTCTGGTATCTCTTATCCTTTCCCTCCCTCCCATGGACTTGGCATCTCTCGTTCCTCTCCCTTTCCTGGTCTTCCTTCTCCCTTTTTCCCTCTCTCCCCAATTGGGTGCAGCAGCATTTCTTTTCCTCCCCCACCCCCCGGACTTGGCATCTTTTGTTCCTCTCCCTTCCCTGGTCTTCCTTCTCCTTCTTTCCCTCTCTCTCCCCAATTGGGTGCAGCAGCATTTCTATACCCCCCGTCTCACACAGCCATCGGCAGCATTTCTCTTCCCCCTCCCCAGTCTCACATAGCCATCGGCAGCATTTCTCTTCCCCCCTCCCCTGTCTCACACAGCCATTGGCAGCACAACATTCACAACTCGCTGCTCCTGCTTGCTGTGGACCTTCCTCGCTGCCGGGTCCCACCTATTTTCTGTTTCCGCAAAGGCAGGACCTGGCAGTGAGGAAGGCCCGAAGCAAGCAGGATCAGTGAGTTGTATGCTTCCCTCCCTGCCCTAACTCCTGCCATAGCCAGCAAGCGACTTCACCCATGCTCCAGGGCTCCAACACTGTGCTTGCCAGCTTCACTTCTCCAACCTTCCCCCTTATGACATAACTTCCAGTTTCAGAGAAGAGGGGTTGGGAGGCTGGCAAACACAGTGTTAGAGCCCCGGGTCATGGGTGAAGTCGCTTGCAGGCTATGGCGGGAGATAGGGCAGCTGCTCTGTTTGCTCCCCTCTAATGCCGGGTAATTTTTGGGGAGGCCACTGCTCCTGTGGTCCCCTGTTCCGACACCTATGATTTCTCAAATGCAAACAACCCTTCTAAAATGGCTGCCTTTCACTAGTATAGTAAGGAGAGGATGAGGAGGCAAGGGCACTGACAACTCTCCTCTTCCCCCACCCTATGCCTCCACCAGTATCTCTTCAAATCTTTGTCAGCCATGAGCAGCACTTTTTACTTGTTGCTTGAATCAGCCTCATTCCTCTCTCTGATATCACTTCCTATTCACAGGGACCAGGAAGTGATGGCAGAGGGAAGGATGAAGCCAGTGGAAGCAAAAAGGTACAGGGGTGAGGGTGGGGATGCATAGCACAGTGATATGGGGGTTTGTGCTAGGGTGGTATATAATATGGCAATGCCAGGCACCTCCACAAGCTTCCCTAATTATACCACTGTTGCTTTTGTCTCACATTTTGACATTTTCCTCGCTCAGATGTTACCCTCTTTGAAAGAAAATAGCTGCTGTTTTAATAAAATAATGGATTGTTTCTCATTTTTATTAAAAGGTATAACAATTTATTCATACTTTGAGAAGAATAAGATTTACAGTTATTTGTCTGTTGATAAGAATTTTCTCTATTTTCTCAGGCTTTATTCGTTTATCCAAATGAATCATTATTTCAGTTGTTTTTACATTACATTTGTCAGTGTTCCTGACAGGATATTATTTGATAGTTAGTAAAATGGCACTCATACATCAAATTCTTATTGAAATAGCAGCATTAACTTTTCTGCTTCTTGATCATGTATATTTGTTAATTATCTATTATTCACAGAATTTGATTGATTTGTGGAAAATAAAAATGGGTGTTTGAAAGGCGTACATTAATGTTAGACATCATTGATATCAGCAATATCGCTAGTCAATAAAATACCTCAGCCATATAAACTGAATATTTAAATGTTATGCAAATGTGTGAAAATAGGAAATAAATATAATGTTGGGTTGTGCTGTTTATACAGTACATATATCAGAGTTTTTGCAAATGCCAATTCTACTTTCATTAAAAAAAAAGGTCAGGTTAAAAACCCTACATATAAAGCCTTCATGGAATAAAAAGTGACTTAAAATAAAATCTATTGTGGATATGCACTTTTCAAACAGAATATTAGCTGAAATGAAATATTGAAGTGTGCACAAAGATATATGGCATATGAGACTTATTGGCTTTATTAGATTTATGCAAAGCTTAAGGAGACAAACAAAAGTTGAATTTGAATATGATGAATAGGAGAATGTCTGAGACCAACCTAAAGTCACAAAATACTTGCTTCAGATGTAGAAATGCACTGAACTAGTTGCTAGAAGGACATTAAATAATTAGCTTTGGAATGATTCCCTGGTGGTTCTCAGTTGTTTTTTTTTATTACTACATGTTTACTGTTAGTCAACATATCCATCCTGCTAAGGATTTATAAGTTTCAAGTACAGTGGAACCTTGGTTTACAAGCATAATTCATTCCAGAAGCATGCTCGTAAACCAAATTACTTGTATATCAAAGCGAGTTTCCCCATTGAAGTAAGGGAAACTCTCTTGATTGGTTCCACCTCTTCCTCCTCCCCCCTCCCCCCCGGCCACCGGGGTTGCTCCACCCCACCCCACCACATCCCCACAAGATTCCCCACCCCCGAGGCCACTGGTGCACTTCCACATCCCCCCTCCCCCCATGAACTGGCATCGCCCCCCCCTCGCGAATGCCCACTCGCCCAAACTGAAGCCTTACTCACATCTGGCACCGGCACACAGCACCAACACAAAGGAGGTGCTGGTGCCCGAAGATCATGCTGCTTGCTGGACTGGGCCTTGAGCAGCACGATCTTCGGGCACCTCCTGTGGGTTGGTGCTGCGTGCCGGTGCCAGATGGGGTTAAGGCTTCAGTTTGGTCGGGTGGCCATTCGCGAGGGGGGCGATGCCAATTAGCTGGGGGGGGGACGACTCGCATATCGAGTCAACGCTCGGTTTGCAAGTCATGATTTGCGAAAATGTTTTGCTCATCTTGCAAAACACTCGCAAACCGTGCTACTCGCAAACCGAGGTTTGACTGTAATGCTATAGAATTCCCTTGGTTTGAACAGAAGAATGTAACTTACACTATGGTGGCAATTCAAAAAATTTGCATTTCCACTTAAGCGTGCTAATAGCATGTATTGGATGACAATTCTAAAATGGCAATTTGCTGACTTTTAACACTTCAAATATTCAACAGGTCCGAGGGTAGGAAAAGCCTCAGAGTTGCATTAGGAGTCACACATGGATTTTCTCCAAGCTCCTTTTATTTCTTTCATCCAATGAAAGTTGAGTATTTGAAGTGTTAAAAGTCAGCAACGGCAAAAGTGTAAAAGTATAATTTGAATATAATGCAATACCTGAAAGCAGTGCTTAAACTTTGAATGGTTAAAAGAACATATGTTTATAGTAGGTGTTTGTGCTCTAATTTGGGTGTGATTATTGATGAGGGAATCCAAAGCCCCATAAGCTGAAGAGCTTCTCTAGTTCTAAATGTCGCCATTGGTACTAATCTGTAAGATTTGCTGCCATAGCTACAACAAGTTTGGCAATAAGAATACAAAGTATAAAACTATACAGTATGAGGTTCATAATCAAAATAGAAATACATCTACAAACCCGCCTAAATTGGCACTTGGATGATCTAAATGACAGGTCATCCAAGTGCCAATAATTGAAATGAATTTTAAACGTATCTAAAAGCAGCTTAGGCCTTTTCATTGCCACTGTACGCCCAGAGTGAAAAGGGGAATTTTTCGAGGAGTGGTTAGGGTGGGAGGTGGGCAGGATGTGGGCCCACCTAGACTTAGTCATCCTACAGTGATGATTGAAAGTTTAACGAGACTGCCTGGGCGAAACTTATACATTGTGACTTAGGTGATTGCCTAAGTGCCCAGAAGCTATCCAAAGTGACCAGATAACCACTGCAGGAACAAAGTACAGACCTCCCCCCCTGCCATAATAATTGGAATAGAAAAGTACATACCTGCCTCCAGAACCTGGCATAGAAAAGCCTACTAAAGCTGCCTAGAGGTGGCTTAAGTAGTCTGGGGGTAGGCTAGTGAACCATAGAGAGGAGGACCCAGGCCCATAAGCCACTCTAACCACTGCATTCATGGTAAAAAATGTGCACCCACCAAAACCCCCCAAACCCTACTATACTGCCATATAAGTGGCACCTGCAGCCATAAGGGCTATTTGGGTGGTAGGCATTGTGATAAGCAGACTATGCCTGCTAGGAATGTCCCAAGAGCAGTGCACAGGTCAGGTTTAGGCTCCACACATTTACCTACTTTTAAAACCCAATTTCAGTCAGTGAATGAGTTTCCTTCTGTGTCCTGTAGAGGGAGTAGGAGGGAAGAACTGCAGGATTCCCATCCCCCACACAAGCCTAGGCTGATTAACAGGAAATCACTTCCTCCTGAGGGCTTGGGGCGGGGCTGCAGACTCCTTAACTTGAAATCCCAGTTACTGGAGAATGAGAAGCAGCAGGGACTTGTAGAGGACAGGTTCCAATGCTCAGGGCTGAGAGCTCTGAATGCCAGCCAAACTCCAGAAGCCATGGAGCTAACCGAGGCTGGTGAGGACATGTCTCTTAATCTGCTGGAGGAGACACAGGATATGGAACTGGAAGCCAATGCTGAGTCCATGATTGAATTGCCTAGTGAAGATATGGAGATATGCTGTGTGAGAGGCAAGTGACTGACTATTGAATGTTTTTGAAAGTTTACTTGGTTAATTGCTTGCCTGTGCAATTATTTTTCAAGAATGGACTGTGGACACTACCAACTTTGGAAGACTAGTGCTTTAGGCCCAAATTGGACTTAGACCTTTTTTTATTATGCCACTCTATGTAGCTTGAAAAAAACAGAATGTGATTCACAGGAATGTAGGAAAATTACTACCATCTTTCAGATCAACATTCAACCAGGATGATTAGCATTTTAAATTGTCGCCATGGTTGAATTAAATCCAGCTGTGGATATACAGATAGGGTAGTCAGTGCTTGTGTTAGCCAGATTTTACTGTTTAAATTGCAGTCCTATAGTATACAATATTTGCTTGGTTAGCTATTTGGGCATAGCACTGGGCATAAGCACTACCTACTTAACTTCCGGGTACCACCACCAATCTGTATATTCTGTACCAGTGTTCAGATATAGCAGGCACAGAATATCAAAATCCAAATTAGCCAATTGTGCTTAGGGTTTATAAAGGGCTAACCACTACTGGCTCAATAGAATTGAGGTTTGTCTCATGTTTTTTCTACAAGTTGTGAAACTTGAGTTTTATCAATTGGCAATTGATTATTTTCAACACTATAACTCTAAACTTAAGTTTAAAGTATCTGCTATGCAAATGAAGCCAGTCAGATTAGAATTTCGGAACTTGGAGACATAGAAAATGGCTGTGTAGCTGTTGAGCTCCTATCCCTGGGCAACCTTTGATTGTTTTCAGCTGTACAACTTATCTCTTTAAAGGCAAAAATTTGGAATTTCTTCAACAACAAATGGCTTCAAACAAACAAAGTCTGAGATGGCTCCAAAATTAGGTGGGAAGACTAAAAGGCTAAAAGAAGATCCTCCTACCCCTGTTAAGACTCCTCTGCCTGTAGATGCCTTGGACCTGATTGAGTTGCTAGAGGAGTTAAGAAATATTAGAGTGGCTTTAAAAGAAGTCACTGAACAGGTGGCAAATCTGGGAAGCAAACTGGATGTATTTAGTACCAAAATGAATCAAATGGAGTCCCGGGTGGAGAAAGTGGAGCAGGAGCAGCAACACTGCAAAAAGGACCACGAGATCATTCAAGAGATGGGAAAAGGATGACTGATTATGAGAATCGGGTGAGAAGGAATAATGTAAGAGTCCTGGGTTTAAAAGAAGGGGCAGAAGGAAAAAATATGGTATCTTTCCTAGAGGACATGATTCCCAAAATACTCTCTTTTAATCTGTAAGTGCCACTGGAAATACAAAGGGCACATAGGATCCCGGGGAGGAAACCTCATGGCCAGGTGAGACCCAGACCAGTAATTTTGTGACTGCTGAGTTTCCAGCACATACTAGAAATTTTACAGGTGGCAAAAGAGAAAAATAATTTATCCTACAAGGACTCTAATATTATGTTTGTCCCGGATTTTGCAAGTGAAACATTAAAGCTGCGTAAACAATTTCTACAGATGAGACAACAACTAAAGGAGATTGGAGCAACATATGGATTATATTATCCTGCTCTACCAATTTGAGGAACCTGAAAAGTTGAAGGAGTTTTTATTCCAACAAGAAACACCTATGAATTTTAATGATTAATCCTGACAGCTGTAATTAAGACTTTAATATACTGGATTCCCTGGAGAGTTGAAGGATGTTCAAAGTTCAATGTTTTTTTAATTATATATTTAATATGGATTTGGTCATTTAACTGTCTTGTTTTTGTTTTTAAAACTGTCATAGAACCATGATGACAGTTTTTTTCTTTTTGAAAAAAAAGCCTTCTTTTTTTTCGCAAATCATTTTTATTAAAGTCAACCAGAGAAACAAACAGGATACAGGATAAGCAGATGCAAAACAGAAGTGGCTGTATGCAATGCAAAACAAGCCTCATTAGCATAGGAGATATGAACGACATACTAACCATATATAATAAAGATAAAAAGAAGAGGAGATGTCCAAGATCCCCCACCCAGAATAAACCACAAAATCAAGGGAACAAGTCGAAGAGAGTGTGATAGAGAGTTGCGCGGGGATAGAAATCCCACCCATCCCTGCCCATCCCCACCAGGATCCTCTCCGTCCCCACCCATCCCCACTAGGATCCTCTCCATCCCCATCCATCTCCGTCAGGATCCTCTCCGTCCCCACCTATCCCCGCAAGGAATTACCTCCATCCCTTCCCGTCCCCATAAAAAGCAGCAATTACTTTTGACAGGATCATCAATTCCACAGTTTCTTTTGTGTTTGCACTGCTGTTTTCCTTGTGGAATCTCTTTGGTGGAACCCTTTTTTTGTTTTCTGTTCAGGTAATTAACTTATAAACCCCCTCTTTAACTAAGGCTGACGTGTCCATTATATTATATGGATGAACCCTGCTTTCAAAGCCTTACATCCCTGTAGGAGTCCCATTGGCTAGAGGGGGGTCCCCGTGGGAGTCCTGTGGGCCAGAGGGGGGTCCCCGTGGGAGTCCTGTGGGTTAGGGGGGATTCCTGTGGGACCCCTGTGGGACCCGTGGGATTCCTGCGATACCCGTTCCCGTGCAGACCTCTAAAGTGTGATTCGACTTCTAAGGAGAAAGTTCCAGCCCGCTAGATCAAATTTACATCAAAAAGAAGCTAGTGACATGGGAGATGGGCAGAGCTGGTTCAGCGGCCTATGGTAAGCAGTGGGTATACTTGGAATGCTCCCTTACTCACCTCCATTCTGTTTCCTCGGTTGAAGGCCCCTGCTCCTCTGGATGCAGCCCGCGTTTGTCATTGTCTTCCTGTTCCTCCTGATGCCCCATCTTTTCCTGCTGGTCTGTGTTTGGGTGAACGAGTTTTGTGTGCGCTCTTGTCTTGCCACTTCTGCATTTGTGGCCTTCGATTCTTGCCTTGCTGCGGTAATAGAGGGCTGACTGTGACTTGCGCATCTGCGGGGGATCCCCTGGGGATGAAGGGTTGGCAATAGATTATGTCTGTGACTGAACTACTGCAACAAGCTGTGAAAAACCAACTTTTTCAACAACAATGATTTCCAAGCTCTGCTATAGTCACTGTATTCCACATTCCAAGGAATTCAAAATGCATGAACAGATAGAAAATGAATATATTATTACCTACAAAGTGTAGCAACGCTCCACAACAGAAGCAGCCGGCTCACTCAGTGTTGTTCTGACGCGGTCTGCAGGCAAGAGCAGCAAGGAAGGCAGAACACAGCGCTTCCAATAGCGCTAAGCTGCCGACTCACTCGACCCAAACCAGCTCCACCTCCGATGTCATAGAATGCCGTGACCACCACTACCAAGCAGCAGCCCTGCCCGATGCAGCCTGCAGGCAACAAACAACGGGGTAAACGCAGCCACCCACAAAACTCTCCCCCTTAACTAACTATACTACCAGCCCCACAAACACCCTGAACTCACTAATTTAAACACCCCTTTACGTCCCCTCTGTGCTTTGGGCTAGAGGTGAATGGTATAATGGACCTGCTACTGGACTTGACAAAGAACTGGATGAGGAGTGGGTAGAAAGCAGAAAGAATGTATTTATGTACTTTAAATATAAGTGATCTTGGCTAACAAATGTGTGTTTTGTTTAGAGGTTTATTTTCAAAAGCCTGCCTTGTTGGCAGATTTACAGTGAGAGCGACGTGTATGGAGGAGGGGAAGGAAATTTATAAGATCGATTGGATCTGTGATCATTACCTTTTACTTTTTATAATATGAATTCACTCCTTCCCTATGCTTCAATCTTTCATATTCAAATGTGGGGAGCTGTGGGGTCCTAGGAGGTTTAAATAAAGGATACTAAGAAGATTGACTGGGATATAGGAGCATATACAGTGGGCTCATTTAATGCATAATATGTCCTTTAGTTATGAATTATAAGTAGAGTTAGAGCAAAATGCTCAATTAATTTGCGGTGTAAAGTCATTTTTGGATATATTATTTAAATATATTTGTTTAGGTAATTTCATTAATGAATTTTTACTTATGTAAGGAATGAATTTTATTTTGCTGTTATATTCTATTAATTATTTGCCCACCTCTTAGAAAATATTTATCTATTTATTTTGGTATTCATGAAATTTTTAGTTATAGGGGTTGATTAATTGTAATCATATAAGGGGAAATAATTAATTAGGTTGCCTAGAGGAGGGATATGGCTGCTAGTCTAAATATATGTCTTCAAGCAATCGTATGATAAGGGAAGTAGGGAATTGGAGGGAAAGGGGAGGGCTTTAAGGGGGTTTAGGATGTGTATTGAACAAAGGATGTATTTATGTGATGTATTTGGTATACTATTATGGTTTCTTTTCTTTGAAATTTTACAATTAATTTTAAGTTGTTTTCTCTAAATGTTAAGGCCTCAACCATCCTGTTAAAAGGAAGAAAATGCTCAATTTTTTAAAGCAGCAAGGTGCAGATATATGTATGATACAGGAAACTCATTTGACTGTGGTGAATCTAAAAAACTAGAGGAAGGGTGGGTCAAGCAGTGTTTTTTGCACCAGCTGTAGATAAGAAAGCGGGAGTGGCTATTTTAGTTCATAAGAAATATCCAGCTATATTTCATTTTATTTCTGCAGATCCTTCAGGAAGGTGGGTTCAGATAAAGATGACCATGGGGAAACAAGCTCTGATGCTGTTTTGTGTCTATGCCCCTAATGCGAATCAAGTAAAAAATTTTAAGACTCTTCAACAGGTACTTCTGCCATTGGCTGCCTATAATATAATGGTGGCTGGGGACTTCAATGCTGTTATGGATCCATTGTTGGATAAACAACCAAGTATGATTTTGAAATCAATGAGATTAGATAATTTAGTTCAATCCTGTGGATTAAAAGATATCTGGTGAATTTTCCATTTTAATGCTCAGAAGTTTTCCTTTTGCTCCCAGGTTCATAAGTCATTTTAAAGAATAGATTATGTATTTATATCAGATCAAATAGGTCAACAGGTAACCAAAGCCGGCATAGATTCTATTGTTTTGTCAGATCATGCTGGGGTTTGGAGTGAATTAAAATTTGAGGAACAAGATTGTAATAGACCTGTGTGGAGGTTCAATAATACATTGTTGCAGATTCCAACTCTATTGAAGAATTTCAATTAAAAATGAATGAATATTTTCAAATTAATTAATCAGAGGAAATCTCTTTGAAAACAATATGGGATGCTTTCAAAGCTACCATGAGAGGGAAAATGATCTCATATTCAGCGCATGTTAGGAAACAACTTAAATTGGAATTCTCTAATTTTGAAAAAAATATTAAGGAATTAGGGCTCCTTTTACGAAGCTGCGTTAGCAGTTTAACGTGCGTAATAGTGTGAGCTAAACTGCTGGCCACGCTAGCCGCTACCACCTCCTCTTGAGCAGGCAGTAGTTTTTTGGCTAGCGTGGGAGTTAGCATGTGATAAAAAGTCACATGTGATAAAGCCGCTAACGCGACTTTGTAAAAGGAGCCCTCAGAGTCACAATTGGCCTTGAATTGGGAACAAAATACTTTGCAGGCCCTCTTAAAAGCTAAATACAGATATAATGAGATTTCCTCTCAAATGGCTAGGAAAGAGATGTTTTCTCAACAGGCTCTGTATCATGGAAACTCAAATAAAGCAAGGAGAATGTTAACTAATTACCTTAAAGCTAAAAAAAGGAGAGTTAAAATTGTGGTCATCGCTGATAAGAATGGGGAAATTCATTCTCAAATTGGAACTATTTTAAAACAATTTTAAAAATATTATAAAGCTTTATATTCTTCTGATCTTTATTCAAATAAAGAATTTGAGGGTTTATAGTTCTTAAAGTTAATTAAGGGACCTAAAATTCCTGAACATGTAAGAGGAACTCTTGAGGCGTTTATATCAATGAAAGAACTACAAGCAGCATTGAAGTCCCTTAGAGTTGGATCCACTCTAGGTGGTGATGGGTTCACTGTAGAGTTTTAAAAATCATTTCAAATTACCCTATTACCTCATTTATTAAATTTATATCAGGATCAACTGATTAAAGGTTATATTACAGGTACTATAGCAGAATCTTTAACTATAGTTTTACCGAAGCTAAATAAAGATCCTACATTGGTTTCAAATTACAGGCCTATTTCTCTGATTAATGTAGATGGAAAAGTTATTGGCTTTGCGCTTGGCCAAGGCTCTCCCTTATATTATTGGTATGTACCAAATGAGTTTCTTTGCTTAGGGATATTCATCGAACACCAGACTGGCTTTTCACATGTTAAATCTAACAAAAACTATGGAAGATCCATCCTTCTCTGTATCCGTGGATGTAGAGAAGGCATTTGATCATGTGGAGTGGACCTTCATGTATCAAGCAATGGATTGGTTTGGTATTGGTTCTGGATTTATACAAATGATTCAAACCTTGTATAGTTCCCCTTATGCAAGATTATACATTAATAATAATTTTTCTGAATGTTTTTGACTTAAAAGGGGAGTTAGACAAGGTTGTCCGTTATCTCCTTTGCTGTTTAATATTGTATTGGAACTCTTGTTACTGGCTATTCAGCAGGCAAAAGAGATACAGGGTATTCCTTATGCAGGTCAGGAATACAAGGTCTCTGCTTATGCAGATGACATATTGCTTCATTTGAGGAATCCTGAAACCACCATTCCACATTTACTGGATCTGATTGATAGATTTGGAAAATCTCTGGTTACAAAATAAACTGGAGCAAATCAGAGGTTCTTCAACTAAATGTATATTGTACAAAAGGATTATTTGATACATTCCCCTTTCTTTGGAAGGAAGAGTGAATAAAAGTACCCTAGAAGAAACTATGAAAGTAAAAAGAAAATCTTTATTGCTGAAGGTCACAGAAATGTGTGAGCATTGGAACCCATTACATATGTCTTGGTGAGGGAGAGTCCAAACAGTTAAGATGATGATTTTGCCTATGATTTGTTACCAAATGGGAATGTTACCGTTGTTTTTTTCAGGGGTCCTTTTATAAGAAATTAAATAGTATTCTGACAAAATTTATTTGGCTGGGAAAGCAGCAAGAATTGCCATGATATCTCTACAAAAACCAATTAAGGAGGGTGGGGTAAATTTTCCCAACTTTTATAGGTACCATCAAGCCTATATTATGTGTCAGGGTATGTTCTGGATCCTCCCTGAGCTCATGGAAAATCTCCCAGACTGGTTATGGTTGGAATGGCAACTCATGTCACCATTGAGGTTGAGTCATGTGTTAAGTATTAAGATGCCTAGATTATATAAGGATAATAGAATCCTAGTAGATACATGGAAAACCTTAAAATATGTGAATAATTTAATACCTATGTCGGTTCATAAATCAACTCATCACACCCTATGGCTGAACTCTAAGATTCAAATTGGAGGATTTAAGGTCATCTGGAAGTATTGGATGTAGGCGGGTATTTGTACTTCGGATGATGTTATTTCAGATGGTAAGCTGCTTGATTTTTCACAATTGCAACACAAATTCAGTCTTAATAAATCACAAAATTATAGATGGTTGCAGTTGAAACAGGCCAGTCAGGTTGAGTTCCCTGAATGAAAAAATTTCAGCAATCAGTGAAGTTTGCCGCTCTTATGCTTTCAGGTGGACTTCCTGGGACATCAGGCCGCTCAGTGGTATAAATTAATATCTGGATTTTTAAATAAGAAACCAAAAACTGGTCTGCATGACATTTGGAGCATTGAGATCAAGCATCAAATTACTGCATCTGAATGGCCACATATTTGGGCTTCGAGGATGAGATGTACAGTGTCTGCATCTATGAGACAAACTTGTTTTTTTCTGTTACATAGAGCATTTTGGACCCCTGTTCATTTACAGAAGTTAGATAGCTCTAAATCTAATAGATGCTGGCACTGTCATCTTGAATCTGGGACATTAGATCATTTGTTATTCTATTGTCCATTGATACTTGCTTTTTGGAAATCAATATGGGGTCAAATAAATAGTTTGTTAGATAATGCAGTGGCATTATCCTATGACAACATATTGTTTGGCATGTCAATGAGGGCTAAAAGCCAAATATCCTCTAATAATAATAAGCTTCTACTCATTATGACAGAGGTTGCCATACAACAGATTACGAATAATTGGAAAAATTGGGATAAACATAGAAACATAGAAATAGACGGCAGATAAGGGCCACGGCCCATCAAGTCTGCCCACTCCAGTGATCCTCCCTATCTATCTTTGCGGATAGATCCCATATGTCTATCCCATCTGGCCTTAAAATCCGCCACACTGGTGGCCTCAATAACCTGAAGTGGAAGACTATTCCAGCGATCAACCACCCTTTCAGTGAAGAAGAACTTCCTAGTGTCACTGTACAGTTTCCCGCCCCTGATTTTCCATGAATGCCCCCTTGTTGCCGTGGGACCCTTGAAGAAGAAGATGTCTTCTTCCACCTTGATGCGGCCCGTGAGATATTTGAATGTCTCGATCATATTTCCCCTCTCTCGACGCTCCTCGAGTGAGTAGAGCTGCAAATTCCCCAACCGCTCCTCGTACAGGAGCTCCCTGAGTCCCGAGACCATCCTGGTGGCCATCCTCTGGACCGATTCCAGTCTCAGCACATCCTTGCGGTAATGCGGCCTCCAGAATTGCACACAGTACTCCAAGTGCGGTCTCACCATGGATCTATACAGTGGCATAATGACTTCAGGTTTACGCCTGACGAAACTCCTGCGTATGCAACCTATGATTTGCCATGCTTTGGATGAAGCTTGCTCCACTTGGTTTGCAGACTTCATGTCTTCCCTGACAATCACCCCCAAGTCTCTTTCTGCTTCAGTTCTTGTCAGGATCTCGCCATTTAGGGTGTAGATCTTGCATTGATTTTGGCTTCCCAGGTGCATGACTTTGCATTTTTTGGCATTGAAACTGAGTTGCCAGGACCTAGACCAGTGCTCCAGCAGAAGTAAGTCATGCACCATATCGTCTGTCATTGCTTTTTTGTCTGTTGTGCTTTTGCTCACTACATTGCACAGCTTGGCATCATCGGCGAACAATGTTATTCTACCTCGGAGCCCTTCTGTCAGGTCTCTTATATAGATGTTGAACAAGATTGGGCCCAGGACGGAGCCCTGTGGCACTCCACTTATCACCTCCGACATCTCGGAGGGGTGCCATTCACCATCACCCTCTGAAGCCTACCTCCAAGCCAGTTCCCAACCCATTTGGTTAATGTGTCGCCCAAACCTAAAGAACTCATCTTGTTCAGCAACCTGCGGTGTGGCACGCTATCAAATGCTTTGCTGAAATCCAGGTAGACGATGTCCAGGGACTCACCAACATCCAGCTTCCTCGTCACCCAGTCAAAGAAGCCGATCAGGTTGGATTGGCAGGATCTCCCCTTAGTAAATCCATGTTGGCGGGGATCCCGCAGATTCTCCTCGTCCATGATCCTATCCAATTGGCGTTTGATTAGGGTTTCCATTAGTTTGCTCACTATTGAAGTGAGACTCACTGGTCTGTAGTTTGCCATCTCCATCCTGGAGCCTTTCTTGTGTAGTAGAATGACGTTAGCCGTCTTCCAGTCCATCGGGACATTACCTGTACTAAGGGAGAGATTGAAGAGCGCGGATAGTGGTGGAACTCTTTGTGTCACATATTTAAAATGGAAAGGATAATCGTCTTGCAGCAAGGAAATTTTAAGAAATTTCAGGTTATTTGGGAGCCATTAACAAGATACTGTAAAGATTGAAATTACTGTATAGAATAAATATTAATTTGGGTTTTTTTCCTTTTGTTCATACACATTCAGGGTAAGGTGGGGGTGGGTGGGAATATTTTAGGATTTTTTTTTTGCTTGTGAATAATTGTTGGGTATAAGGGAGGGGGATATTTGATGTGAGTTAGAATTTGATGATATATTAAGTGATGTTAAAGTATAAACTGATTGTATTTTATGTTACACTTATTGTGAGTTTTAAGAATGAATAAAGATTAATAATATAAAAAAGAAGCCAGTCAGATTAAGAGGTATACACACTCCAGTTGAACGTACCAAAAGTACCACATTGATAGTCTTCCTTCTACTTTATCTTTCCTGGAATAACATGACTTGTGAAAGACTAAAAAGATTAGAAAGTATCCCAGCTGCTGAATCACAGACATTTCATATCGCTGTAATGAAAGTGAACAATTTCCCAGGAATAGGGGCTGTAATGGACACAGATAACTAGCAGCAATCCGACAGTTTCAACAAAAGCCAAATAGTTAGTGCATCACTTATTTTTCTATGTTTTGATAGAATTATTTCAACTTTTTATCTCTTAATCACGTGTCTGTATAGTGAAAAATAATTCAGATTACAGTTTTTTGAAAACTTGATATACTACTATCTGCTAACTGTCATAGCAGTTTACAAATAAAATCTTAAGAACTGGAAAATAAATAACAATAGCATATAAAGAATAGATCAAAATAAATATAATATATAAATGCTGCACATCGCAAGCCCTACTCCACACAAACTTTTGCATTGTCATAAACCAAGGATTATTCTAGACCAAATGCATCATTGAAAAGGTATGTATGTCTTCAGATCCTTCTTAAATATTTGATAAGATGATTGAAGTCAAAGAAGATTAGGGAGTTTGTGCCAAATTGTGGGACCAACCACCCTAGAGTTACAAATGGTGTCAGGATATAGTTGTCTACATGGTGATATTAATAAAAGGTTTCTTTGAGTAGATCAAGTATCCTAGGTGAGGAATGCAGTATTAATGCAAGAGTTAGGAAATGTGGTAATCTCAAATGTTTTATTTTTACAAGTGATTCAATGTTTAATTGGTAACCAACATTCACTTTTTAATAATAAGAAGCATGAACCCATTTTTAGCTCTGCTGATAAGTTTAATTGCTGTGTTTGAATTACTTGAGCTAGGGCTTTTCAGCCTTGAGATAAGATGGCTCAGGTGAGATATGATAGAGGTCTATAAAATATTTAAAAAAGTCCATAATCCATTATTGAGATGGCTTGGGGAGAGCCACTGCTTATTCCTAGGAAAGAAACATAGAAATATAGAAACATGACGGCAGATAAAGGCCAAATGGCACATCTAGTCTGCCCATCCGCAGTAACCATTATCTCGTTCTCTCTCCGAGAGATCCACCGTGCCTATCCCAGACCCTTTTGAATTTAGACACAGTCTCTGTCTCCACCACCTCATCTGGGAGACTATTCCATGCATCACCCACCCTATCCATAAAAAAGTATTTCATTAGATTACTCTGGAGCCTATCACCTCTTAACGTCATCCTATGCCCCCTCTGTGCAGAGTTTCCTTTCAAATGAAAGAGGCTCAACTCATTCACATTTACATTATGTAGCTATATAAACATCTCTATAAGAACATAAGAATTGCTGCTGCTGGGTCAGACCAGTGGTCCATTGTACCCAGCAGTCTGCTCACACGGCGGCCCCTAGGTCAAAGACCAGTGCCCTAACTGTGTGTGTTCTGGTTCAGCAGGAACTTGTCTAACTTTGTCTTGAATCCTTGGAAGATGTTATAAAGAACAGAACCTTGAGGCACACCACTGGTAACATCCCTTTCCTCAGAGCGATCTCCATTGACCACTATACTCTGTCATCTTCCACTTAACCAGTTCCTGACCCAGCCTGTCACTTTGGGGACCATCCCAAGAGCACTCAGTTTATTTATTAGACATCTGTGTGGAACACTGTCAAAGGCTTTGCTAAAATATAAATATCTATATTCATGAACTTCTCCACATCTAGCACACTCCCTCTACCCAATTCTCTGGTCACCTAATCAAAGAAATTGATCAGATTTGTCTGATAAGACCTATCTCTAGTGAATCCATGCTGTCTCTGGACCTGTAATCCACCGGATTCCAGAAATTTCACCATTCTCTGTTTTAAAAGCGTTTCCATTAATTTGTTTACCACAGAAGTCAGATTACATACTTCCACTTTTGTGTAGAGGGACCACATTCGCCCTTCTCCAGTCCTCCGGTACTACTCCCGATTCTAGAGAAGCATTGAAAAGGTCAGTCAGCAGAGCCACCAGAATTTCCCTAAGTTCCTTCAGTATCCTCAGATGCCTAACTTTCAGCGGCTTTTTTGTGAATCCGTCTCTAAGTGCTCCTGCATAAACACTTGGTTAGGCTCTGAATGTGCATTGAATAGAATACAATAGTTGGCTAATGTTTCTAAGCCCATTCTCTGCCCATACCACACACTTTCATAAACAATTTTTGAAAATTTAAATAAAACATGGTTTAGTGCATGGAATTAGGACAAACACTGCAAAACACTTTTAACACATTTGTGCAGTTGCTTGTTTCATGCAATAACCATGTGTTAAGGGCTTATTATGCTCTTTAGTAAAAGAGCCCCTCTATTTCTTAAATCAGTACTCTTAAGAAAAATAATTTCTTTCTAAATTTGTGGTTGTATTGTTGAGACTCATGATTTGCAGTATTAATTTGTGATCACCATATTAGGTCCATGCCTATGACTTTAGAAAAAGTGGAGGGAAAACTACATCAATAAAAAACTGCAGATTCCTTTCCACTGAAAACTGAGTCCAGAGGTGACCTAAGACACAATTGCAGTGATTCAGCTCTCAAACAGCCAGCATATTCACATGTAACTAAATATCTCACGTTTCATAGCAAGATAGTCTGTCAGCTCCCTCATCTGTCAGCACCTGTTCAGGTCACAGAATGAAGACAACAATTACACTATCTCTTTGCTGCAGGATACGGACTAAAGTAAAGTGCAACAAGAGATTTCAGGTATGGGCCAAGGCCAATCAGTCTTCTCTCATCACTGATAAGAAATCCTGTGTTAAAAAGATAGCAATTTCTCCCAGAAGTAATATCTACAGAAAATTGTCTCCACATTGAAAGAGAAAATCAAACTCCCGGTGATGGAGCTAAGACTTAGTTTAATGTACTAGAAAATATATAGTTGGAGCATTTTAGTGTGCATGTGTGCGTGTATGTGTGTGTGGGGGGGTGGGTGTGTGGGTGTGTGGTGTCTTTTGACCTGAGCACAAATTTTTCCCAATCAGTTAAACACTTTTATGTCTCAATATAAATCTGAGGTTCTCAACCCAGACCTCGGGATACACCTAGCCAGTCAGGTTTTCAGGATACCCACAATGAATATACACAAGATAAATTTGAATGCACTATCTCCACTGTGTGGAAATCTATCTCATGCATATTCACTGTGGATATCCTAAAAACCTGACTATCTAGGTGTGTATCAGAAATTGGGCTGAGAATCCCTGGTGCAAACACTTATTTGAATTATTAAGTGTGCATACCCCTGTGACCTACTGTAGATAGGTGGTTATGCTATACTGGTGTATTTTTACTAAGACATGCTAATTTTCAAATTCACATGTTTGTTTTTAAGGCTTTTTAAAAATTATTTTTAGGTTTTTTCATTTTTTGTGCAGTAAAGAACCTAAAAAGGAAAGCCCTTATAAACAAATATGCTACCTCCTCCTTTACTAACACGTAGTACGGGTTTTAGCTCCGGCAGTGGCGGTAACTGCTCATAGAATTCCTATGAAAACTTCTATGAGCATCAGAGCAGTTACCGCCGCTACTGGCACTAAAACCCGTACTACGTGTTAGTAAAGGAGGGGGTTAGTTTGGCAAATTAGTATTTCTTAGAAAAATAAACTACCATAGAGGTTTCTACTACAACCCAGAGCGATAAATGCTCCAACACTGCTCTGACGCTCATAGAATTCCTATGAGTGGCAGAGCATTTAGCGCTCTGGGCCACAGTAAAAACCTCTACCACGGCTTAGTAAAAGAGGGCCTATATGCATGGACATTAAAGGGCTCATAATCAAAACTGAAAAACGTCTAAAAACCAGTCTAAATTGGCACTTGGATGATCTAAAAGACAAGTCGTCCATGTGCCGATAGTCAAACCGGGCTTTAGACGTATTTAAAAACAACCTAAGCTTTCACAGTGCTGCTGAATGACCAGAGCTAAAAGGGGCATTTCAGGAGGAGTGTTGAGGGTAGGATTTGGGTGGGACATAGGCCATCCTAGACTTAGCCGTACTGTATGTATAACCTAAAGTTTTACAACACTGCCTAGACAGAACCTGGACGTTGTGACTTAGGCCTTCTAAAACCAGGTCTAAGTCCACAGAAGGTATCCAAAGTGACCAGATAAGCAATGCAGACCCACAAACACTGTCCCATTGATCATTGACCCCCCCCCCATAAAAATCGTAATAACATCTTTACATATCTGCCTCTAGAACATCAACACCTGGTAGCCTGGTATAGGAAAGCCTAGTAGAGCTGCACAGAGATGGCTTAAGTGGTCTTGGGGGTGGGTTAGTGAACCATAGAGCGGAGGATCCAGGCCCATATGCAACTCTAATCACTGCATTCATGGTGAAAATGTACACCCTCCAAAAAAAACCCTAATCATTTTGTACTGCTAAATAAGTGGCTCCTGCAGCCATAAGAGATATTATGGTGGTAGATAGGTGGGTCCAGTAGATTCTGGGGGTGTTTGGGGGCATCTAACATGACCTAGAAGGGAGATGTAATGAGATGTGTATGAGGGACCCTTTTTGTGATGTTTACAGCAGTGCCCTGTAAGGTACCCCACTACTCTGGTGTCATGTTTGGGTGTTCAATTCCTTACTTTTCTGGCCCCTCCCATACCGAAAAGGTCTTTTGCTAAGCATTTTTTACTTGGACAAAGTTTTGGATGAAAATGGGTTATAAAAATGGACGACTGAGTGGTCTGGATGATCAGACGGCTAGACGTACATTTAGACGATTTTCGAAAGAAAAAAAATATGCTGGACATATTTTTTGAAAATGGACATTTTCTCATGTCTGACTTTGGGTGACTTGCGACTTAGGCCCAAACGGACTTAGACGTTTCTTTTGATTATGCCCCTCCACGGTTGTCCAGAAAACCTAAAGTTAGAAAAATGTTTTGAATTGAAGTTTTTCCTATGAATTTGATTGTGTTTGATCAGAAAATAATTTTGAAAAATTGTTCAAAGCCCATCTTGGGATGGATCAAAGCCACCAATTTTATAAAGCTCCATTTTTCTTAAACTTTTCTGTTATATTGCTTAATGGAGCAAATTTTTGGGTATCATAGCTATAACTTTTATGTTTTCACACTCATCAGAGTATCCAAAGGTTGGACACGACTAAACCGACAGTGCTAGTAGTAGTAAAAAGACATTTTCCACAAAATATTTAGCAGTATTTTATTAAATGAACCGTCAAATATCTGCATTTTATTGTGGAAAATAACAGTGCTGTTAAGCACCATAAAGTGCCTATAAAAGTACAATTCAGGCGTTGTTTTTTAGACATCTTGAAAATCAGTTTAAAATGCATATAGGGAAAAAGAACCCGATGTTCAGCTACCAAATGGGGGGATTAGTACTAGAGGGAAGTAACCTTAAAAAAGACTTGGGTGTGCTGGTGGACACAACAATAAAGTCAACGACACAATGTGCAGCAGCCTCAAAGAAGGCAAACAGAATGTTGGGTATTATTAAGAAGGGTATTACAACCAGAATGAAGGAAGTCATCATGCCGCTGTATCGCGCGATGGTGCGACCGCATCTGGAATACTGTGTCCAATATTGGTCGCCATATCTAAAGAAGGACATGGAGATACTTGAGAGGGTTCAGAGAAGAGTGACAAGAATAATAAAGAATGGAAAACCTTTCATACGCTGAGAGGCTAGAAAGGCTGGGGCTCATCACCCTGGAAAAGCGGAGACTCGGAGGAGACATGATAGAGACTTACAAGATCATGAAGGGCATAGAGAAAGTGGAAAGGGACAGATTCTTCAGCCTATTGGGAACTACAAGAACAAGGGGGCACTCAGAGAAATTGAAAGGGGACAGGTTTAGAACCAATGCTAGGAAATTTTTCTTCACTCAGAGGGTGGTGGACATCTGGAATGCGCTTCCGGAGGCTGTGATAGGACAGAGTACATTAAGGGGATTCATAGAGGGATTGTACAAGTTCCTGAAGGATACGGGGATTAAGGGATATAGATAAAGGTAGAGATAGGTTCATAAAAGGGTATAGATGGAAGAATAATGGGGATTGAAAGGTTTTAGTCAAAGGATCACTTACAGGTCATGGACCTGATGGGCCGCCATGGGAGCAGACTGCTGGGCATGATGGACCCCTGGTCTGACCTAGCGGAGGCAAATTCTTATGTTCTTATGTCTTTTAAATGACGTTTTTTCCCTTAGCTTAGGTGCCTAAAAATCTGACGCCGTTTATAGAATATGGAGTTCATAATAAAAAAAAAAAAGTCTAAAAAGTGGCCTAAATGGCTACTTGGACGATCAAAAAGCCTGATCATCCAAGTACCCATAATCAAAGCTGGTTTTAGACGTATCTAAAACCAGCTTAGGCCTTTCCCCTGCTACTAAACGCACAGAGAGAAAAGAGGCGTGTTTAGAGGAGGGGAAAGGATGTGCGGTGGGCGGGAAGTGGGCCGACCTACACCTAGGCGTGCAGCAGGTATAACCAAAACCTTAGGCAGGTTGCCTAGTCGGCACTTATACGTTTTGACTTAGAGGAAGTCAAAACAAGTCTAAGTGCCGAAAAAGGGGCCGCTGAGCTGATCGTGGCTGCTGCGATCAGCTCAGCGGCCCCAGCAACCTGCCTACCCCGTACAGATTGGGGAGTTGGCAGGGCAAGAGGGCTTGGGCTCCCTCTTGCCACGATGTTGTGTGTGTGTGGGGGGTTGATGTATCACAGCAGGAGAGATGCCTCATCTCCCCTACCGCGATGACATCACTCCTCTACCCGAACTGCCACGACCCGCGGCAGGACAGATGCCCTATCTTTCCTGCTGCGGGTCGCGGCAGTTCGGGTAGAGGAGCGATGGCATCGCAGTAGGGGAGATGAGGCATCTCTCCTGCTGTGATACATCACCCCCCCTACACACAACATCGTGGCAAGAGGGAGCCCAAGCCCTCTTGCCCTGCCAACTCCCCAACGACATCGGGGCAAGAGGGAGCCCAACCCCTCCTGCCCAGGTGGACCCCCTACCCCCACCCCTACTACAATACGGGCAGGAGGAATCCCAGGCCCTCCTGCCCTCGACACAACCCCCCACCCCACAGGAGGGGCCTAAGACTCCCAGGCCTATTCTGGTGGGCCCAGGCACCTTAGGCCCCACTTGTGGGTGGGGTTTCAGACGCCTGGGCCAATTCGGCCCCATTCTGCAGCCGGCTGGCCTGCCGGACGGGCAGGTTTGGCACCCATCTGTCCGGCCAACATTTTACAGGTATGGGGGTGGGATTGTGGGTGGGGGGGTCGTGGGGGTCGGCGGGGGTTCACGGGTCGGCGGGGGGCCGATCAGGAGTTCGGGGGGGGCAGTCGTTGGGGGGATTATTTCAAGGGCAGGAGGGCCTGGGATCACTCCTGCCCGTATTGTAGTGGGGGGTGGGAAGTAGGGGGTCTGCCTGTGTAGGAGGGGTTGGGCTCTCTCCTGCCCGATCGTGTAGGGGGGTGGTTGGGCGAGAGGCCAGGAGGGCTTGGACTCCCTCCTGGCCTGATCGTAATCAGGGGGTGCCGCGGGGCAAGAGGGGTTGGGCTCCCTCTTGCCCCAATGCTGTTGGGGAGTCGGCGGGGCAAGAGGGATTGGGCTCCCTCTTGCCCTGATACTGTCAGGGAGTCGGGGAGTCAGCGGGGCAAGAGGGCTTGGGCTCCCTCTTGCCCCGATGCTGTCGGGGAGTCAGGAAGTCGGGAAGTTGGTGGGGCAAGAGGGCTTGGGTTCCCTCTTGCCCTGAACATAGTTGGGGGTTTGGGGTGCTGTCGGGGAGTCGAGTAGTCGGCGGGGCAAGGGGGCTTGGGCTCCCTCTTGCCCTGAACATAGTCGGGGGTTTGGGGTGCCACGGGCCAGGAGGGCTTGGGCTCCCTCCTGCCCGGATCATTTTAAGGAGGTGGGGGGTATTCTGTAACCGGTGTTGGTTTTGACAGACACCGTTTACAGAATCCAGCTTTTAGGCGAAGGACTGGCTCCTCCTTCGCCTAAATGCCCTTGTGTTGGATGTTTGGGGCTTAGGCGTTTTTTTGGTTCATTATGGGGTATAAATGTAGACGTCATGGGGGTATAAGTGTAGACGTAGTGGTGGTCTGGGCGTTTAAACAACTGAATGTAGAGGCAGGCCATTATAAAAAAAAAACCCTCCTTTTGGACGTTTTTTTTTGTTATGTACATTTTCCCTGCTTCTACCGGTACTTTCAACGTTTAAGGCAGGCTAAAAGGGGACTTTTTTTTTTATTATGCCCCTCCACGGGCCTAAGTGTCATTCTATATATGGCTATATTGCTTTGAGTCTATGATGTCTTAACCAACAGCAAATTAAATTATATTAATCCATATACAATCTTATAAGTTGTATTAATTATTCAATTGTGTAGACTTTCTGACTGCATCCGGGCACCACACTGCCGGTTGCTATATTCTTCATCAGTCCAATCTTTATTAAAGTGTTTTTTATAAAATATCTCTAGTGTGTTTTATTTATGTATTTTATCAATTTATCTTTTTTAGCATAAAATGAACATTACAACAATGAGTATTTTATTTTCCAATGAGTTTCTTATTGACTCTGAGCATTGAAAGCATTTCAAAAATTCTTACCAGTAAACGAACAGGGGTCCAGAAAGCTCTATGTAATAAGATAAACCACGTTTGTTTCATAGAAGCTGACATTGTACATCTACATCGTTTAAAAAAATTAGATAGCTCTAAATCTGATAGTTGCTGGCATTGCCATCTTGAAGCAAGGACTTTAGATCTCTTATTATTCTATTGTCCATATTTACTAGAATTTTGGAAATCAATTTGGAACCAAATTAATTGCCTTTTAGAAAATCATGTGGCATTATCACATGACACAGTATTATTTGGCATGGAAATAATAATAATAATAATAATTTTATTTTTTATATACCGCCATACCCGGCGAGTTCTAGGCGGTTTACATCAATTAGAATAGGATCTATGTTTTCAAGCAGATTTACAAACAAATAAACAATTAAGTAACAAGTAAAACCGGCAAATGAGGGCAAAGAAACAAATTTCCTCTAATAATAATAAATTATTGCTCATTTTAACAGGGGTTGCCATTCAACAGATCACTTACAACTGGAAAAACTGGAATAGACTCAATTACTGTTTCTGGTGGAACTCTGTGTGCGACATATATAAAATGGAAAGGACATTAGCTGTCCAAAAAGGAAATTATAGCAAATTTCAGGATGTGTGGAGGCCATTGATAGATTATTGCAAAGATTAAATATATTCTTCCCTGATTATAATATATGACATATGAGGGAGGGTGGGGGGGAGGGAAAATTTGATTATAAAAAGAAATAGATCATTATATATATACTAGTCTTTAAGCCCATTACATTAACGGGTGCTAGAGTAGATGTCTGTATGGCTGGGTTTTTTTTTTTTTAATTTGTCTCTCTCTCTCCCTGGATGCTGTCTGTCTGTCATTCTTTGTGTCTGTGTCTCTCCCAGGTCCCCTGTCTGTGCGTCTTTCTTTCTGTCTGTCTCCCTGGCCCCCCTGCTTTCCAAAGCAGCCCCCTTTCCCTCTCCCCCTGTTGTGCAATGCCTGCCTGCTTTGTGGCCCCCTTTCTGTTCCTCCACCCCCGATTGCTGTCTGCCCCCAGCACACCCCTCCCTCCAAAGCAGCCCCTTTCCCTCTCCCCCTGGCCCCTGGTTGTGCCATGGCTGCCTGTTCCGTGGCCCCCTTCTGTTCACCCCCATGATTGCTGTCTGCCCCCAGCACAACTTTCCCCCCAAAGCAGCCCCTTTCCCCCTGTTGTGCAATGTCTGCCTGCTCCGTGGCCCCCTTCTATTCCTCCCCCCGATTGATGTCTGCCCCCAGCACACCCTTCCCCCAAAGCAGCCCCCTTTCCCTCTCCCCTTAGCCCCCGGTTGTACCATGGCTGCCTGCTCCGTAGCCCCCTTTCCCCCTGTTGTGCAATGCCTGCCTGCTCTGTGGCCCCCTTCTGTTCCCCCCCATGATTGCTGTCTGCTCCCAGCACAACTCTCCCCCCAAAGCAGCCCCCTTTCTCCCTGTTGTGCAATGCCTGCCTGCTCCTTGGCCCCTGTCTATTCCTCCCCCCATGATTGCTGTGTGCCCCCAGCACAACCATCCCCCCAAAGCAGCCCCCTTTTTCTCTCCCCCTGTTGTGCAATGTCTGCCTGCTTCGTGGCCCCCCTTCTGTTCCTCCCCCCCGATTGCTGTCTGCCCGCAGCACAATACTCCCCCCAAAGCAGCCCCCTTTCCCCCTGTTGTGCAATGCCTGCCTGCTTCGTGGCCCCCCGTCTGTTCCTCCCCCCTATTGCTGTCTGGCCTCAGCACATCCCTCCACCCAAAGCAGCCCTCTTTCCTGCCTGTTCCATAGCCTTTTTCACTTTCCCTCCCGTTCTTCCCCTCCCTCCATCCATCCATGGTTGCTGCCGCCGCTGCCGCTTCTTTTCAAAGTAGCCTGCTTAGATTCACGGCCGGCTGTAGCGAACCTCGCAGGTCACTCTCCATATGGTAGCATGTTCCCCTGACGTGATCGCGTCAGAGGGAATGTGTTCCATGTGGAGAGCGGCCTGCGAGGTTTGCTACAGCCGGCCACGAACCTCAGCAGGCTGCTTCAAACAGGAGCGGCAGCGGTTGGTGCGGGAGGGGGGACTCGTGGACGTGTTCCCTACCGGACACTGCCGCCGCCAGCGCTGCTCCGCACCCCCTTTATCTTGCCCTCTGGTGTGCCAAGCCGGCGCATGCGCGTAAGTTGCTGGCCACGGACGGACACAGCACTTGTCAGGTCCCCACATCCTCTTAAGTGCGCATGCACGCTTAAGAGGATTATTATTATAGATATATATATAAAACTAGTCTTTAAGCCCGTTACATTAACGGGTGCTAGAATAGATGTGTCTGTCTGTCTGTGTTTCTTTATTTCTCTCTCCTTGGCCGCTGTCTGTATTCTTCTGTCTCCCCCTCCCCCCGAGCAAAGCTGTCTGCCCCCAGCACCCACCTCCCCCCCAAATGTCTCTCCATGGCCCTCTTCTGTCTTCCCCCCAGAGCAAAGCTGTCTGTCCCCTCTCCCTATCTCTCCATGGCCCCTTCTGTCTCCCCTCAGCACACCCCTCCCCCCAAAGCAGCCCCCTATCCCTCTCCCTGTCTCTCCATGGCCCCTTCTGTCTTCCCCCACAGAGAAAACTGTTTGCCCCAAGCACACCCCTCCCCCCAAAGCAGCCCCCTTTCCCTCTCCTGCTGACTCTTTCTCTGGCCCCCTTTCTCTGTCTGTCTTTCTGTCCCTCTCCCTGGCCCTGTGACTTTCTTTCTTTCTGTCTCCCTCCCTCCTGCTGTCTGTCTATCATTTTTCCCCATTTCCCTGTGCAGCAGCATTTCCATCCCACTTCCCTATGCAGCAGCAACAGCATTTCCCTCCTATCCCTCCCCTTTCCTGTGTAGAAGCAGTAGCAGCATTTTCCCCCACTCACCCTTTCCCTTTTCTTACCTTATCTTCCCTGCTCCGTTCAGCCCCTCCCCCTTCTTTGACTGCCGTTGTCGATCCGGCCTGCTCCTGACCCTCCCACTGCCGACAAACCTCGGGACTCCAGCCGCGTAGGCAGCACTTTAAACATGCTGCTTCGTGGCCTTCTACTGGCGATTTCCTCTGCCGCGTCTGTCTCTGATGATGTCATCAGAGATGCAGCAGAGGAAATTGGCAGAGAAGGGCATGAAGCAACATGTTTATAGTGCTGCCTATGCTGCTGGAGCCAGGAGGCGACGGAGAGGGCAGGGGGTGCTAGCGGCCGGCAGCGGTGGAGAGCAGGGAAGGGCGCGCATGCCACTTGTCTTGCCTCGCGTGAGGCCAGACTTTAAGCTGCGCATGCGCACTTCCTATGTGTGCTACAGCTCACGGAAAACGGACGCATGCATAGGAAGTGCGCATGCGCACTTATATTAGATGAGAGGGGGTACAATATTTTAGAATGATACGATCAAATGTAAGAATTCAAGTGTTTTTAAATGTTCAGTTGTTAAACATCATTTACTGAACTTGATTTTAAGATATGAAATGAATAAAGATTTTTTTAAAAAAATTCTTACCAGTTAAACTGTTCCTGTATGGTACAAGAATCTGTCCACTGATGCTAAAGACTCTCTCCACTTAAAATAATTTATAAAGCGAAAAAATTCGATCATGTCTCTCCTCTACTTAAAAAAGCACATTGGCTTCCAGTCGCACACCGAATCTTATTTAAAATATGTCTGCTTCCATTCAAATCATTACTGTTTAAAACCCCTGCATTTATTTTTAGAGTTTTAATTCCTTATCGTACTTCAAGACTGTTAAGATCACAGGATCAACACTTATTGGCAGTGCCCTCTCTGAAAGTTATCAATACAAGGCGTCACACCATTTTTTCAATAACAGCTCCCCAATCTTGGAATGACCTCCCACTATTTCTTAGAGAGGAAAAGAACTTAGATAAATTTAAATCCAAACTCAAGAGTTTCCTTTTTAACGATGCTTTTAATGAATAAATTTCAAAGACTTGCTTACTTTTCACTTTTTACTTTTTACTTTGTATATCAATATAAATTTTTATCTGTTGCCCTTCCTATTGTTCTTTCCTTAAATGTTTTTACATTAATATTGATTGTAACCCTTTAATGATTTTTCCCTCGCCTTGAAATTATATGTATAAGTTAAACTATGTATAGCAAAGTTTGTATTTATTAGTTTTAATTCATTTTGAATATTGTTTGTTAGATTTGTCACCCCTATTTAATTATTTATGAAATTGTACATCGCCTAGAAAATGTGATAGGCGATTAATCAAATTTTTATAATAAACTTGGAAACTTGGGGCGCTTGATGGAAGGCTCATATTCTTAAGAGTAAACACTTTTTTCACAGTTGGATAGCACTGGAGACTGGATATATCATGTACAACAAAATTCAAGAAGAGGTCTAGTTCCAACTGCACAGCATTGACCCTTTAATTAATTCATAGTAGCAGAAGAAGCTGGTGTCTTCACTGGAAGTTCGTGCTGCATTCGGAGTTGTGTTTGCAGTGTCAGCCTGAGCCTGCATTGCTTGCACAGCAAGTATTTGGTACAAGATCTGGCAGCATCTGAATGGATCTAGCATAGCTAGAACTGCGGATGTGAAATACTTGCTACTATCAAATCATCCTTAGCTTCAACTGGACCAAACACTTAATGATTCCATTCATTAGAACATCAACAAGTGGGATGGCAAATTTGAGCGAAGGCCTGATGGAGGTAAGAAAAAAATTGATGGTAGAAGAACTCCCATGAAGCACTGGTCATCAATCTGCAGTGTGTCTGTCCAGTGTCATAGCAAACAGTTTCAGCACCTTACTATACTCTGCTATGAAAGCAATTTCATTTAAGTGGAAAGCTGTTAGGGTAAGCTTCTCATAGAGGTCATTGAACACAGTTTCAGACTTGTTCTCCACAATAGAATGCACTTTGCCAACAGCATAATAGAATGAATTCCATTTGTAACATTTGGTACAATAAGTATGGTTTCAGAAGTTTCATACATTATTTCAACTGCCTGTGGACTTTTACTTCACCTGTTCCAGAGGGCACTGCATTTCACCAAGGTTCTATAGCTTAACCTTTTGTAATTTGCAACTTCATTGGCCCCTTCCCTCAGATTACTTAAGCCACCTCTGTGTAGCTCTACTAGGCTTTCCAATGCCAGGTGCTGATGTTCTGGAGGCAGGTATGTATGTTTTTATTCCGATTTATATGGCGGTGTGGGGGAGGGGCAGTGATCACTAAGGGAGTTTGTGGGGGTCTGTACTTTGTCCCTGCAGTAGTTATCTGGTCACTTTGGATATCTTCTTGGCACTTAGACCTAAGTCACAATGTATAAGTTCTGTCTAGGCAGTCTCATCAAACTTTTGATTATCGCTGCAGGACAACTAAGTTTAGTTGGCCCACATTCCACCGACCTCCGCTCTAACAACTCCTCAAAAAATTTCCCTTTTTTGCTCTGGATGCACATTGGCTGTCAAGAGGCCTAAGATGCCTCTAGATACATCTAAAAACCCATTTTGATTATATTGGTACTTGGATGACCTGTCTTAAAGTCATCCAAGTGCCATTTTAGGTGGGTTTTGAGACGTATTTTCATTTTGATTATGTACCTCTATGTTACTATGTTTTTCTCATGTTTTGTATGACTGATTTTTCTGTGTACATTTTTAAGAACTATTTAATATGAAAAATCATGATTATGATGGAGGACTGGATGCTATAATAACCACTAAGTTTCGTCTATATAAATGTCATTTTGTTTCATGAGTTTCTGAAGTATAGATGTTTGTTTTCTTTGAATTATTCTAGCTGAACTGCATTTCATAGCAGACCTAATTGGATTATTATATTTTTAATCCACTGTGTGACTTTATAGTGATCTTCCTTATTTTGTTTAGCTTCCATAAAGTAGACTTTTTAAAACAAAATCTACAATTTACATGCTTCTTGATATGAAATCACCTTTTTCTCCATATGCCTATCAGTACAGTGAACTTTTACATTCTTCCTTATGGGGAAATTACCTTTCATATAGTAAAATTAAACTGATCAAAAATGAATGAAATGGGGCAACTCTGATTACTTCAAATAGATTGGATAATATAATTTCCAATATATCAAAGACCAAGGTACTACAAGCTGTCTTGAATTAATAGAGGATAACAGGACCTCTGTTTAGATGGAAGGGCAGATAATATTGTCAGTGTCTCCCCTGAGCCTACAGGTGAGGTTGGGTGGGGGAGAGGAGGAAAGAAAGGAGACTGAGTAGAGTGGTTAGTAATCAGGTAGAGAATAGTTGAGGTTGATGTATCTGCACTGCTGACTGGAGAGTCTAAGGAACAGGTGAGGGTCAAGTTTAAGAATTGGTTAGTAGATGTGGAAAGGCAGGGAATGGTGGTTGAAAGGCAGGTTAAGGAATACAGTTTGGGTGGCAAATATTAGTTTAGGGAAGGTGAGAGTGGATTTTGGTCAGCTTACCTTGGGGCACTCCAGGTGTCTCACACTATGGGTGATTATGCTGAAGTTGGTGTGTGGAAATCATCTGTAGAGCTGTCCTGTGCATGGTAGAGTTTGGCAGACTGGAAGACCTCCCATTCTGCTTTTGGGCTTGAGTTGCATAGAGTACTCGCATGCCATGTACTGGAGGGCGGTGATTGTAGCATGTACCGTGTGTTGCCCATTTGAAGGGGGGCATTCTCTGTGTCAGCCACAATTGCATTCAGTTTGATGCAGCAGTTTGCACATTACAAGCTATTGGAGGGTGTGTGAGTAGCATGCCTATGTGTAGTCAAGTGCACAGTAGCTTTTGGGCCCAGGTTGAGGCTGCTGGAAGCAAGAGAACTTAGGGTAGTTGGGTGGCTGCTTCAAGGTCCAGACACTGGGTGATAGCTCCACAATAAAGGGAAGAGCTAAGTTTAATGTAGGGTGGGCAGAGTGCAAAGGGTGCCACTAAGACTGGTGCTGGGAAAAGGGCTGGAGATGTAAGGAAAGGCTAAAGAAAAGAAGACATTTGGGGTACCATCTGGAATACAGGATGGTTTAAGGCACCTGAATGTGTCTAGGGCTGTTGATACTGGGCCCTCTTTTTCTGGTCTTCCCATTGGGAGAGAAATTACTTTTATTTTTCAGTAATACATATGTCCTATTCACATATAGATTTCTGGTTTACATCTATGGAATTGAGTGGCAAACTTCATTCTTGGGATATATCCAAGTTTATTTAAGATTCCTATCCTGTTCATCAATTTAATATCTGGGCAGCTTACATTCTGATTGAAGAAGAGAGAGGGAGGTAGACCATGGGGGAGGGAGGCAGAACCACAATATTCAATAGAATAGTGAGGAGGGGTAGTACAACTATATATAACATTATAATCTCTGATCATGCTCCTGTAATAATGGAATTGATGACAATGAAGAAGGATAAACGAGATTTCTGATTCATGCATAGGAATTTGTCAACTAATTTCCCATTTCTACAGATACTAGTATATGCTGGCTAAGAGTATCTAGATCTTATTTATACTGATGAATCTCTTGGTTTATCTAGTGGGATGTGTCCAAAGCTATGCCACATGGACAAATTATTTCACTGCCCTCAGTGTTATAAAAACAAAGTAGGAAAAATATGATAACCTCTTTGCAGAATTGAAAAGGCTTGTGGAGCAAGATAAAGAAAAGGGGATAAGATCATTTTGCAGAAGCTTCAGAGAGCAAACAAGGAAACTAAATTCTATGGGTGTCTCCTACATAGCTAAGACAGGCTGTTATGAAAATGCTAATAAAGCAAATAAATTATTTTATTGTCAGCTAATAAAATATTTTTTTTAAATTAAGCATTATACAGCCAAAATTAAAAATGAAAAAGTAACCGAGGCTTATAATTCTAGGCAGATCACTGCATACCTTCTAGTAATCTGCCTCACAATATGATCTTATGCAAAAATACATAATAATTCCAAAATATCACAATATTTTAAAAAGTTTTCTTTTTCTATAAACTGTAGTAGAAAAGACTTCAGAATCTAATCTTCGGAACCCTTCTTGGTATTATTTATTATCACTGATTTTTTTTTTTTAATCCTATTTTTTTTTAAATACATGTACATATTGTTTAGTTTTAAATTGACCACAATAATGTTGCTTATCTTAAAACTCTGGATGTCTATCAAACTGTTGATTATTTGCTGTGGCAAATTTACTAATCCTTCTTTAGGGACACACATTCCAAAACTGAGCCAATTCCCTCCTTCTCCCCCCTTTCCCCTTTACAAAACTGTAGCGCGGTTTTTAGCATGGTAGCAGCTCTGATGTAAAAGGGGGGGGGAGTATATTTTATTTATTTTCTTTAAAAAAAATGTATAGCTTGCATATCCAATATTTATACAGGTTACAATTCTACTTACATAATTAAAATGCATTAAAAAAAACCCCAAAATAATCATCAAATACGTATGTTTATGTTTATTGTTTATGCTTCTTAAAATTTGATAATCTGCAATTTACAACAGATCAATGTGGCTTACAAAATACATGAAAACCAGTTAAAACAAGAAAACACTATTATCAATAGGAAAGACCTTGATTACTCCATCATTTCATCAACAATTATAAATATTGACCACTGTTACAACAGTATCTCATTGTTTCCTACATGAAAAAATCAATTTCATAAGTCTTCAATCAAAATAAACAATTTATAAATACAAAGGCTTGACCAAACAAGTATGGCTTCAGTTTTCTCCTAAACAAGGTGGTATTGTTCAAAGTTTATTTGGCAAGGCTTACTATAGCAGAGGTTCCCAAACCTGTCCTGGGAGAATCCCAGCCAGTCAGGTTTCAGAATAGCCACAGTGAATATTCACGAGAATGGTTTGCATACCAAAGAGGCAGCTTATGCAAATCAATCTCATGAATATTCACCTGACACTCAGACTGTCTAGGGCAGGGGTAGGCAATTCCAGTCCAGAGCCAGAGCCAGGTCAGGTTTTCATGATATCCACAATAAATATGCATGAGTTAGATTTTCATCTCAAGGAGGCATTGAATGCAAATCCATCTCATACATATTCATTGTGGATTTCCTGAAAACCTGACCTGGCTCCGGCTCTCGAGGACCGGAATTGCCTACCCCTGGTCTAGGGGTGCCCCAGGATAGATTTGGTAATCACTATACTATATAGTATAATGTAGACCCAGTAATGGAAAATTTATGTTCCTGCTTTTTGGACAAATGAGCTAATCTGATAGATGGTACATCCAACCCAATAGATTTCTAATGTTTCAGCATTCAAAGTCTTATGTCTTAATGCATCCCCAACCCTATATTTCATGTCTATCTGTCCAAGTTAGATTGTAAGCTCTTCCAAGCAGGGACCGTCTATAATTGACAAAATGTACACTGCTCTGTACGCCTTTCAGTGCTATATAAGTGATAAATAATAGTAGTTAATAACAGAATCTTGAACTTTGCTCTCCATATTATTGGCAACCAGTGAAATAATGTTAATATACAGAATATGTTCATAATGGCTCACACCATTTTACCCCAATTGAGGTTTATGCAGAATACAACTGGCTATACCTACCTATAAATAACTATTGTTTGTTGAAATAGCACAGTTACTTACCTGTAACAGGTGTTATTCGAGGACAGAAGGCAGATATTCTTTTATGTGGGTGACATCATCCAATAGAGCCTGGTGCGGACAGTCCAAAAGTGTGCTTTCAGTTTATACAGTGCTGAGACGACCCACACCGTACATGTGTCCATGTCCTCATATTCGTAATTAATCCACAGAGCCCTCAGTTCAGCAGCAAGCTAAGAAGCCAATCCAGGGAGGTGGGAGGGTTGTGAGAATATCTTCCTGCTGTCCTCGCATTACACCTGTTACAGGTAAGAAACTATTTTTTATCCCAGAACTAGCAGGCAGTATATTCTCATATGTGGGACTCCCTATCTGCCAAGGTCATGCCTCTGAAAGGAGGGTTAGAGAGAATTACTATGAGCCTGGTAAAACCCAGAGGGTTAGAGGGAGAGTGGATTCTAAGTAGAGACTAAATATTGAAGTATAGCTTGGCCAAACTGACTATCTTGGTTGGAAAACTTCTCCAGGTAATAGTGTGATGTGAAGGTATAGATTGAGACCAGGTGGCCACTTTGAAAATGATCTCGATAGGGATGGAATGTAAATGAGCTACTGTGGTTACCATGGCTCAGACATCATGTGCTGCGACGGCTTTCCAGCCACAGTCTACAATGAGCATAGGTTCCCCAGGGATAAGGTGATCACTCTAAATGATGTTTGGCTAAGTATTAATAGAATAGAGTCATCTTTACAAAAAACCGTTTTGAACTTATGTCAATTTTCATCTGATGTAACTGTGAAAATTAAAGAACAAGATAATAAAATTGGAGAAACAGCTGTGAAGGTTGAAAAGCTAGATCAGGTAGTAGGTAATTTACAAGCTAGTGCTGTTTCTAATATAAAGGATAGTATGATGATACATGCTAAATTAGAAAAAATGGAAAATGCTATCAGAGTTAAAAATCTTCGCCTGTTAAATTTTCCAATCACACATTACCTTTCTCCGATGGAGCTCTTGAGAATGTATTTGAGGGAGATATTACATTATACTAAAGTGGAGACCTTTGAGGTTGATAACCTATATTACATCTCAAGAGACTCCAAGGAAAAGGTAGATGAAGGTGGAATGGATAGAATAGTGTTACCTGATAGTTTGAATGTATCACAGTTTTTGGAGTCATCTAAAGACATAATTGATAAACGAGCAACTCTTCTCGTGACCTTTAAGACAGAGCTTGAAAAACAAGATATTTTGAAATTATATTTCCTGAAAAAACAAGAGATGTTTTGTGGTCAACGGGTGAAAATTTTTCCAGATGTCTCTAGACAAACTCAGTTCAAGAGGAAACAGTTCCTTCAGCTAAAGCCTAAGGTTTTGGCAGTCGGAGCTACTTTCTTTTTGAAATTTCCATGTAAATGCTTGATTTCATATGGAAGTGATAAATATGTGTTTTTTGATCCAGCCCAGGTGGAAGATTTTATTAAAGAGAAACCTTTGCTAAAAGTTTAATTTCTAATATTGAGTTTACTTTTGGAGGATGATGTATAATATATATAAAAGCCAATTGCCTGTTCCTAGATAGTAGATAGAAAGAATTGATTTGATGATTTATTTTAAAATACTGGCGATCAGCAATAATGTGGACTAGGATATGGTTGATTAGTTTCCTTAAATATTTTGTTGTTCCTTGTAGGGAATTTACATTTGCATTTTTTGTGTTCATTTTTGAATGTTTGTTACTAAGGTATTGTAATGAATAATCCAATAAATAAAGATTAAAAAAAACAATGAGCATAGGAAAAGGAGATACAATTGGGGCTCACTAGCCATGTTGAGATAGTTGTCTTGGTGATGGGAGCTCCTGGTATGTTTGGATCAAAGGATAGGGACAATTGAGTGGAGGTTCTGTGAGCTTTGGTGTGATCCAGGTAGTAGGTAAGAGCATGCTTGCAGTCCAAAATATAGTGCTACTTCCCCTGGATGAGAGTGTGGTTTGGGAAATAAGACTGGAAGTACAATGGACTGGTTGAGATGGAATTCTGAGAAGACCTTTGGGTGTAATTTGTGGTAGGTATGGAGAACAACCTTGTTGTGGTAAAATATCATATAAGGAGGTTCTGACAGAAAGGCTTGAAGTTCAGTGATCTGACATGCAATGGTGAGAGATATAAGGAAGATCACTTTCCAGGCAAGATGTTTACAAGATGCTGTGGAAAGTGGCTCAAATGAAGGCTATATGAGTGCAGAAAGGACAACATTAAGGTCCCAAGGCACAGGTGGAAGCTTGAGTGGCAGTCTAATATTGAGCAGGACTTTCATAAATTTAGGAAATACAGGATGTGCAGATAATGGCTTCCATCCAATGGAACATGGAAAGCACTATTAGCACTCATATGAACCCTGACTGATGAGATCTTCAGGCCTTAGGTGGAGAGGTGCTGGAGATAGTCCAATACTTATGAGAGATGGCAAGTGCTTGGATGTAGGTAGGAGTAAAATAAGTCCATTTGAAATGGTAGAGGTGTTGTATCAAAGGCTTTCTAGAGGCTTCAAGAATAACTGATACCTGAGCCGATAGTGGAAAGGTAGTTAATGGCTGGGAGAGAGATACCATGCTGTGAGATCTAATGAATATAGATTGGGATATAGGAGTTAAGTGTCAGCAAAGTTGTAAAGATTGGAAGTATTTGATATCTACTTTGCATTTATTAAATAAAACTTGAATATTCTGCTCCTAAAGACTTCAGTGTTTTGTGCCTAATTTAATAAGCCTTAGGAATGGAAGCTCTTCTCTTATTGCCTAAGAGAGGAATTTTCATCCTGTGGAACTTCTGCTGAACCTTTATCCAGGTAAATAGCAGCCCCTGGATAAAGTGTAATGGGTTCCTAGACATTGAGTTGTAGGAGGAGAGTGAACCATGGATGATATGATCACCAAAGTGCCAAGAGAATCATGGAGACACTCTTGGCGAAGTCTGAGTAGAGTTTTTCCAAGTAGAGGAATTAGAGAGAAAGCCAATTGAGAAGAAATGCACCTGACTCCAGCCAGGAGTGTACTATAGATCCTGGAACAGAAAGGTGGAAGTTTGAGATTGCAGGGGGAAGTGAAAAGATCTTCCTCTGAGATCCCCCAATCTGCAAAGATCTTATGGGAGTATGGTAGAACTGAGTGACCATTTGTGTAGTTGTAGTTCTCCGCTTAATGTGTCAGCCAGATTTTGTGTTCTTGCTAGGTAGACTACTTTCAGAAAAATTTTACAAGAAATTGCCCAAGCCCAGATCTGGATCATTACTTGATAGAATTGGCGAGACCCTTTACTGCCTTGTTTGTTCATATAGAACATGGCTTCCTGGTTATCTGAACGGGTGAGGATTGAGTAGATAATCCTGGAATGCGTAGCGAATCTGCAAATTGCTCAGAGTTCAAGGAGGTTGACAGGGAGAGATTTTTCTGGAACGCTCCAAGAGCCCTGGGTATAGAGGCCATCGAGGTGGGATCCCCATATGAGCTGTGAGGCATCAGTTGTTAATATTTTCTGATGTGGCAGTTCCTGGAATAGAAGGCTGCTGGATAATTGATGAGTGATATCCACCACTGAAGTGCTTGTCAAAGACCTAGGATGTCCCTCAAGGAGTATGATAGGAGTCAGGTTGCTAGAAACCATTGGTCTTAAAGCACCTATGGAAGTTATCTGAGATGTAGATGGGTGAATGAAGTCACATGCACTGTAGAGGCCATGTAGCATAGGATTTATAGCATTTGGTGGGCCATTATGTGGTGGTGAGAAGAGACTACTTGGCAAAGCTGAAGCAGATTATTGAGTAGGAAGGCACAACTTTGAGCTGTGTCTAAGTGGGCTTTAATTATTTCCAGGGTATGAGTGGGATATTGTTGAGATTTCTTGTAGCTAACTGCAAACCCCAACAGCTCCAAGAGCTGAATCATTGCATTCATGGCATGGAGAGTCTGTTGGGGGTATAGCAGCCTTGATAAGCCAGTCATCCAGAAAAGGAACTCTTGAAATATGTAGGTATGGAGGATTGCAGCCACTACCACTAGACATTTTGTCAATACTCATGGTGCTGATGCCTGCCCAAATGGGAGCACTTTGCATTGAAAGTGGCGTAAGCCCACCTAAGAATGGAGATATTTCCTGTGAGCCAGTAGGATGCTAATATAGGTACTCATTTCCTTGAGGTCCACAAAGCATTCCTAGCCATTCCATTCCAAGAGTGGTAATAGGATTGCTAGAGAGATCATGCAAAATTTCTCCTTCACCAAGTATTTCTTGAGGGCTTGGAGGTCTAGGATTAGATGGATGCCTCCACATAGTTCATCATACCAAAAAAGAGCGGAATAGAATCTGGTGCCCCTCTCCTGTAGAGGAACGTCTTCTGTGGCAATGAGGTAGAGAAGGGCTGAGAGCTCCTAGTGAAAGAGGGTCTATGATGAGAGTTGAGACTCTTTTGAGGGGTATTTTGGAGGTGGTTTCAACCAACAAAGGGCATATTGCCTCATTATTTGAAAAATCCAAAGATCCAAAGTGATCTGGGACCAGCACTGATGGTAATGAGTGAGGCAACCTCCTACGGGGAGAGTCGGAGGAGAAGGACAAGAAAATCAGATCAATTTCTTTGATTGATCAGAGAATTGGGTAGAGGGAAAGCATTAGATGTGGAGTATTTAGATTTCAGCAAAGCCTTTGACAGTGTTCTACACAGGCATCTAATAAACAAACTGAGTGCCTTTGGTATGGGCCCCAAAGTGACAGACTGAGTCAAGAACTGACTCACTGGAAAGTGACAGAGGATAGAGGTCTCTGGAGTGCTCTGGGGAAAGGCATGTTACCAGTGGGGTGCCTCAAGGTTCAGTTCTTGGGCCTGTTCTTTTTAACCATTGGTCTGACCCAGTAAGGCTATTTTTATGTTCTTATAAAGACATGGGGGAAGCCACTGCTTGCCCTGTATTGGTAGCATGGAATATTGCTACTCCTTGGGTTTTGACCAGGTACTAGTGACCTGGATTGGCCACTGTGATAACAGGCTACTGGGCTTGGTGGACCATTGGTCTGACCCAGTAAGGCTATTCTTATGTTCTTATGATATTGCCGAAGGACTGACTGGTAAGATTTGATTCTTTGATCCAAGATGGCCGTGAGCTGCTGAGTGTGTGTGAGATGCTTTCAGAAACTCAGCAATTAATTACCTCTAAACTTTTCCTGATGCCAAAGAGGAGAGGGAAAAGCACTTCTGGAGCCTCGAGATGCCAGGAAACTCCTCTACAGACGACTATGGACGACTTTTTGATGCACCTACGGCAAGATTCAATACCGCAGGGGACTCACCCACTGGAACTGCTAGCTACGAGTGAGGCTGCAGCGAGTTTCCTTGGGCTTGAGTCAACGCTGAGCCCCCATGCCAGGACCCTGCCCCCTCAACTGCAGAGTAATAGCTCTCCACAGGAAAGTAGCCAGCCTGAGGAGGCAGACTCCATTTCTCGGGAGGCTAAATCAAGTGAAGCACTTGAGGAGATCGTTTTTGCGGTGGAAACAATGAAGGGACAATAAGAGGAGCAAGGCTTTCAGGGGGAGAAGATCTCTGAAACTGTTGGAACTAATGTCACCCTTGACTCTGTATGGGATTTAGTAGTTATTCTGGGATGGACTTTGTCACCACAACTCAGTGCCTTAGAAAATAAATTCTTAGAACAAAGGGACAAATTAAATGGACTTAAACAGGATAATATTTTGGTAAAAATTAATGTGGAAAAAATTAAAAAAAGAGATATCAGAAGTAAATCATGTGCAAACCACTTTAATTAGAGACAATCTTAATTTAAGGAGAAAGGTGGAAATGATTGAAAATAATAATAATCTAAATAACCTTAGATTCTTGAATTTTCTGAAAGTACCTTCATTGTCTGCTAAAGAAGTCTTAAAAAAATATTTTCTTGAAGTTTTTAATGTTTCTCGTGATTCTTTTCCCCCGTTTTCAAAAATATATCTACCAACAAAAAGATTGGAGGAACAATATCCTTTAGAACAGGGTGAACAGATGGACTTAACAATGATGTTGGAATCCTCAATGAAGGAGGTAGCTACACCAGCTACCTTATTAGCCACGGTGGTTCTATCACCTGATAAGAACTGGTTATTAAAGTTGTACTTCAAGAATAGACATAAAGAATTTCTTGGATTTAAAGTTCAGATATTTCCTGATGTGACAAAAGAAACCCAGAAACGTAGGAAAGAGTTCCTGCTTCTTAAGTCAGGGGTTACTGCAATGGGTTCATTATTTTTATTACGATACCCTGCAAATGTATTGTAAAGTATAAGTCCTGTAATTATATATTCTTCGAACCTTCACAGCTAATGGGCTTTCTCTCCAGGAAATGCCTTGAAGGGGAGATAGTAACAATTTAACCTATTAGATTACTCTTGTATCATTCTCAGCTATCCACCTAATTGGTAATTTGACATTGTCTTTTTTCTTTATTTTGTTCTTTCACTCATGATTGCATCTTGGATCTCTATATTTGGAACTTTAAAATGATTTAGTGAATAATTTTTCATCTAATAATTTTTCTTTTGATTGTTACATTAATGATGTCTTAATCATATTCTGTACAAGAAGTCTATTCTTGATAATTTGTTTAAATAAAAATAAATAATTAAAAAAAAAAAAAGATTTGATTCTTTGTGGATGATACCAAAATCTGCAATAGAGTAGACATCCCTGATGGTGTGGAAAACATGAGAAAGGATCTAGTGAAGCTTGAGGAATGATCTGAAATTTACCAGCTAAGATTTAATGCTAAACAAATTCAAGGTTGTGCATTTGGGCTACAAAACCCCAAGGGAACAGTATAGTTTAGGGGATGAAGAGTTTTTGTGCATGAAAGAGGAGTGTAACTTTGGTGCGATAGTATGTGATGATCTTAAAGTGACCGAAGAGGTAAAAAAAAGGTGATGATAAAAACTAGAATGATTTGGTACACAGAGAAAGGAATAGGAAAAAGGAGATTATGATGGCCCTGTGTAAGAGGAGTCCCTGTATAAGACTCTAGTGAGATTTTACTTAGAATACCATATACAAATCTGGAGATTGCAGTTTCAAAAAGATATAAACAGGATCGAGACAGTCCGGAGAAAGGCTACTAAAATTGTTGGCGTAAATGTGCATGGCATAAATGTGCATGAACCAAGTCTCTTTCAATTGAAAGGCAACTCTGGAATGAAGGGACATAGGTTGAAGGTGAAAGGAGATAGATTCAGAAGCAACCCTCAGAAAATACTTTTTCGTGGAATGAGTGGTGAATGGTTGGAAAAGTCTACCAGTTGAAGTGGTGGAGACTAAGGGGCAAATTCTATAAATGGTGTCCCGAATATAGGTGGTGCCAGATGTTCTACTGCTGTTTAACCAGCCAATCAGGATGAACGTTTAAAAAAAAAAAACACCATGAGGCAGGCAGCCTACATTGTAGACACTTTCGCGAGCCTAGGGAGACATGTAGGGCCACCTAAGCTTACAAAAGGCTAGGTGTGGATGTGGTTTTGCTCAGAAGTGGCCTTAGACGAGCTTAGGTGGCCCTAAGTATCTCCCTAGTGCTGCGATAAGTCCTGAAATGTTTGCCAACAAATAGATGTGACCACTAAGCTGATCATTGCAGGGGAATTTCTCTGCCACGATCAGTATAGCAGCCGCGGCAGAGAACCCGTTTCCCCCTGTGAAGTTAGCTGGCAGGATGGATGCCCACTCACTCCTGCTGGAACCTGTGATGCCCCACCCCCCCCCAAGAATGTCCATGGCAGGAGGAGTGCCCAATTCTTCTGTCACCGGTAGGAGGGATGCCCACTCCCTCCTGCTGCCACTCCCCAGGAATTTGGGATGCCTATTTCTGTTGCTACTGGCCCCATCACCTCCTCCAAATGCTCCGTACCTTTCTCTGATGGCCGGTAAGAGAGATGCCCACTCCCTCCTGCCTGCAGTCTTGCCTCCACAGAATGGTAGACCTTCTACTTCCCGGTGCATCCCAGGATGAACCGGAGAGGGGCCTAAGATCCTGATTATCCCAGGTCCCTCAGACAACTGGAGTCTTGGGTCTCTCTCCCAGTACATTCTGTGATACACTGGGAGTGGCCTAAGATTCTGATTGACCAGATCTCTTAGGCCCCTCCCCAGTGCATCCCAGAATGAACCGGGAAGGGAAAGGCCCTCCATTTTGTGGAGGCGGGCCTGCAAGCAGGAAGGAGTGAGCATCCCTCTTGCCGGTCATCAGAGAAAGGTACGGGGGTATTTGGGGGTTTGGCAAGATGATCTGGGGGGATACAGGGGATGATGGGGCCAGCAGCAGGATGGAGTGAGCATCCCTCCTGCTGGCGGATGTCTTGGGGGTGGCGGCAGGAGGGATTGGGCATCCCTCCTGCTGGTGGATGTTTCAGTGGCAGTAGGAGGAATTGAACACTCTTCCTGTCATGGGCATTCTGGGGGGGCTTTAGGGGTCCTGGCAGGAGGGAGTGGCATCCCTCCTGCCGACCAAATTCACGGGGGGTGACTGGTTCCTTGCCATGGCTGCAGCCACTAAACTGATCATCACAGGGAGATTCCCTTGCTGCGATCAGCTCAGTGGCAACATGATTCTCTAACCAGCACCTATGACATGGATGCCAGTTAGAGAATTGGGGTGATTAGGAAGGGTTAGGCATCTTTCCATCAGGACAGATATGATTTTATATAGGACACCCATGTGCGACTTTCAAAAGCTGCTTAGGCAGCTGCTGAGACTGGGTGTACTATACAGAATCCGTCCCTCAAAGTGTATCTGAATAATAAAAAAAAAAAAGCTTGGAACAAGTATGTTGGATCTCTAAGGAAGTGGAGAAGATAGTAGATGGCATGATTACGCAAAGGACTTGAAATAAGATCTGTACATCATCAGTGTCGCAGGAAGGACTTACACCCATGGACTGAATAATCAAGAGAAGGAATGAGAGGAAGGTGGACTAAAGAGAATAGGTTCCAGCAGGGAACCTGGAAGATATCACAATGAGAGGGATAGCATGAGGAAAATGCAGAGGGTGTCATTGTTCATACTTTGGAAGAAAGTTTAAATACATATGTGGCATTAATATACATGAGGTGAATCTCTTTCAATTGAAAGGAAACTCCAGAGCGAGAGAGCATAGAATGAAGTTAAGAGGTAATAGGCTCAGGAATAATCTAAGAAATATTTTTTTTACAGAAAGAGTGATAAATGCATGGAATAGTCTCCCAGTTGAGTTCATGGAGACAAAGACTGTCTGAATTCAAGGCAGCATGGGACAGGCACATGAGATCTCTTAGGGAGAAGATGAAATAGTGAATGCTGCAGATGGGAAGGAAATTTCAAGACAATCCAAGTGCATAACTTTTGAAATCAAAATGATAAAATATTTGAATATCCCCTGGACAGGACTCAATAAGGACCTTGGCTTTATTTCCCACTAGAAAGAAACTTAAACTGCTTTGCCACCAACTACCATTGAAATGCTTTCATGTTTCCCTTATAAATACAGATTTTTTCAACATTTGATCTAATGAAGGAGTTGCTTTTGAAAACTAATCATTAACTACATTAAGTTAGTCCAATAAAAAGGGTATTTTTTTCTTTTATGTTTTTGTTTTATTTCTACATATTACCTTGATGAGTGAACTAACATGGCCACCACACTATTTCACTTAAGAGAATGTCAAAAGGACTGCTGGTGTTTAGATTGAGATGGTACGGAAGGTTTCTGGGGTCTCTGTCTGGAGTAGGTGTTTTAATACCTTATGGACAGCTGAGACTGTCAAGACTTTGAGGAGGATAAAGAAGACATACAGTCAGCATGATGTTTAATCTTTTTGGAAGCCTTTTCTCTTTGGTCTCCAAATAAATCATCCCTTACACAGGGTCCGTTAGAGAGACAATCTTGAATGTTGGAGTCCAAGTCAGAGATCCTAAGCCAAGCTTGTCTTTGCATTGTGATGGAGACAGCAGAGGTTCTAGAGGTAATATCAAAAGCATCTAATGTAGAATATGCCATGTACTTCTGGTCTCCAAGAAATTGTTGGTTAAATGCTGGTATGTAAGAAGATGTTCTGATGGTATATAGAGATCTTAAAGAGACATCTGCTGGACAAGAAACTTCATATAGAATGACATGTAAAAAATTGTAATTGAGGATTCTGTGAGCCAGCATGAATCCTTGAAATACTCTGCAGCCAAACTTATCCAGCATCCTGCCTTCTCTATCAAGGGGAGTACTGGCCACAGCTTTGGTAATGCGTGCTCTCTTTAAGGCAGGCTCTACCACCAAGGACTGATGTTGCTATTGTGGCCGGTCAAAACCAGATCAAGATTGGATGCAGTAGAGTGTCCAATTTGCATGGAGCTACTGGGATGTCGAGGGGGGCTTCCCAATTTTTGAATAAGGACTTTTTCATAAGGGTGTGAAGGGGAAAATTTATACTGTCCTTAGGCCACTCCTTATAGGCAAGTGCAGCTATGAGTTCTGCTCAAGGCTGTATTGCAGTAAATTTGGTGAAAGACAAAGATTTTGGAGGCAACCTACAATGAGGAAGTGGGGAGATGGATGTGAAGGTATACTAGAAGACTAGTCCTCAGACAAATCTGTACAGTCACTGGAAGAGCAGAGGGATAGATCAGAGTCATTCCTCTGGACATTAGGCTTTCTTGGAGATTTAGGTTGTCAAGGGGAATGCTTTGGAGAACAGGGAGGTGATCACCTGAAGGAGCATCATGAACATTGAGAAAAATGTGGATATGATGAATGTTGAGAGGAACAGCAAAAATATCATGATAAACTATGCTCCTTGATGATGAGGCATGTCTGGGCATTGATGTTTCTCATGGGCATTACATCTAGATGTCCGAGAAGAATGCTGTGATGATGTTTTCCGGAGACGCTTGAACAGAAGTGAGGTTTGGAGCATGGAAGCAGGATTTGGCACAACACGCATCTTCAACATCCTAGCTAATTCCATCTGCAATAGCTCTTTCAGCTGCTCCTGCAGTGGTGGTGCCGGTACCTGGTGCAGGTTGTGTCAGGTATCAAAGCACTGGTAACCCTGCTAAGGAGGCACACTTCAGAGCTGATACTTTCACTCTGCAACAGCTCTTTCAGCCTGTCATGCAGCAATGGTGCTGGTACTGCTATTAAGGATACAGTGGGTGCAGGTTGCATCAGGTGTTGAAGCACTGGTAACCCCACTAAGGAGACACACTTTAGAGGTGACACTGATGGAAGTGATAGTTGAAGATGACTGGGGTGATGCCAAATCGGGTATTGAAATGGAAACATGTCTCTATTTCTTAGTCTTAGTCTCCCAATGGAGAAAGCACCAACATGGCTGATGAATGGTGAGCAATGGCGACTGAGTTACCAGTCATATTAAATGTCCAGAGTTGATCCAAAAAGATCTCCAGTACTTCAGCTTTTCTGGCACTTGCAACTCTGTTGCAGGTTAAAGCAAGGGTGGGGAAAACAACAACAACAACAAAAATGCCAGTATTAGGTTAGAGGAAGATCGGTCCTAGGAGGTTGGGGGAAAAATAAACCTCAATGCTATCGGCCAAGGAACATGCTGATAAGCCCACTGGCATGAAGGAAAGAAGGTACAAAACAGCACAAGAAAAAGAAAGGTGGAAAAAATGGATGTACTTAAGGAAGTCTAAGAACGGCTTCTTTGCTCTCTGAGGAAGAACTGAGAGCCCTGTGGACCAATAGCAGATATGAGGGCACGGATACACGCATGGTGTTGGCAGTCTCAGGACTTTTTAAAGTGAAAGTGCACCATCGGATGACATCACCCACACATTAGAACATATTGCCTGCTTGTCCTGAGATAAATTTAATCATCAATGCTTGAACCACCAACCTAAAATTCTCAACATCTACCATTTTTATACCTTTTTTGTTTACTTCTTCCATAAAATCAATAAAACATTTGAACTAAAAATGGTTTTAATCTTCATATCATCCTATTGATATTAAAATATATTAGTAATAGTTGTGAGTCAATCCCAACACCTAAATTGCTCAATTCAGGAATGAATTATAGATTGCATCTCTCTAATTTTAATTCTTCTAAATAATCCAGACTTATCAATCAAGAAAGTAACATTTCTATCTTCTTTCACATTTAAACATAATTTCTACTGAAACATCTATTCTTTAAAATATTAGATATATACACTATAGAACTTTCTCACTTGGGTCAGTAACAGAGATCAAGAATATCATCAGCATATAATCTGTAAATTTTTCTTTTAGGAAATAAGCCAAACATTTTTTAAACCCTGCTAAGCTGTATTCACCACATTCTTCAGTAACGAATTCCAGAGTTTAATTACACATTAAGTGAAGAAATATTTTCTCTAGTTTGTTTTAAATTTATTACTCAATAATAATAATAATAATAATTTTATTTTTATATACTGCCAAAACCACGGAAGTTCGAGGCGGTTTACAGCAAGAAGCGCTGGACAATAGAAACATAGAAACATAGAAAAAAGCGGCAGAAAAGGGCTATAGCCCACCAAGTCTACCCATTCCAAGTATCCCCCCCCCTGGATTTACTCCCTTAAAGATCCCACATGAGTATCCCATTTATTCTTAAAATCCATCACGCTGCTGGCCTTTATCACCTGGAGTGGGAGTTTGTTCCAATGATCCACCACTCTTTCGGTGAAGAAGCACTTCCTGGAGTCGCCATGAAACTTCCCTCCCCTGATTTTCAGCGGATGCCCTCTGGTGGTCGAGGGTCCCATGAGCCAGAAGATATCATCTTCTGACTCGATGCGTCCCGTGATGTACTTGTACGTTTCAATCATATCTCCCGGTTCTCTTCTTTCCTCAAGTGAGTACAGCCGCAATTTCTTTAGTCTTTCTTCATACGTGAGATCCTTGAGCCCCATGACCATCCTGGTGGCCGTTCGCTGAACCGACTCGATCCTCAGCACGTCCTTTCGGTAGTGTGGTCTCCAAAACTGAACACAGTACTCTAAGTGAGGCCTTACCATGGCTCTGTACAACGGCATCACAACTTCAGGTCTCCTGCTGATGAAACCTCTGCAGATACACCACATCATTTGTCTTGCCCTGGAGGAAGCCTTCAAAGTCAACAGTACAATCTTACATAAGATGGCCCCCATCAAACTAAGAAAAACGAGAAACCAAAACCTAGATGGCTGGTTTGACGCTGAACTAGGAACAGTGAAACGAGAATTATGAAAACTGGAAAGACAATGGCTGAAATCTGGTGATAACATAAAAAGAACAAACTGGAGAATAAAACTAAAAGAATACAAAAAACTTATAACTACAAAACACACAAATTTCTATGCAAAAAAAATAGACTATCCCAACATCAACACCAAGAACCTATTTAAATTAGTTAACAATCTCTACGGTATACAGGCCTTTTCACGCCACACCACAGACTCCCCACCTTCAGCAGATGCGCTGGCTGAATTTTTTAACAACAAAATCAATATCCTAAGATCCAACCTACCACCCTCAACAACCAACCATCTGAACTACCCAGTCGCCCAACACACAAATGAACCCAGAGTAGACATGTACTGGAACAACTTTTCTATCCCTACCTGGAATCACTTCAGCAAATTCTTCTCAAAATACGTCGATTCATACTGCAGGTTAGACAGCTGCCCACCAAACGTCATGAAAGCTGCTCCAGTCACCTTCAAAGCCATGTTATACAATTGGCTCTCCTCCCTATTATTGTCGGGTACATTTCCCGAAGAGTTAGGTCACATACTGATCACACCGATTGAAAAAAATCCCAAGGAATCTATCAAGCTGACATCTAACTACAGACCCATCGCAAACATTCCCTTTTTTGCAAAGCTCATGGAAGGCTTGGTAAACCAGGATTTAGTAACACACCTGGACAAATTCAACATACTTCACGACAACCAATCAGGCTTTCGATCTGGGTTCAGCATGGATTACTGGATTCCCTCCTGAACCTACTCAGCCAAGGCTCCAGTGCACTAATCCTTCAACTTGACCTAAGCAGTACCTTTGATTTAGTCGATCACACCATTCTAATTGACTGCTTGGAGACAATTGGTCTCTCAGGCAATGTACTAAAATGGTTCCAAGGCTTCTTGACCAAATGATCATACCGAGTCTATAGTAACAATATCCAATCCTCCAGCTGGGTAAACCCATGCGGAGTTCCACAGGGTTCCCCCCCTATCCCCAACCCTGTTCAACATTTACCTAGTCCCATTGGCAAATCTACTGGAAAAATTAAAAATCAAATTTTACATCTAAGCCGATAACATCATCATAGTCCTGCCCCTAACAAGCCTGACTCCTGAGATGAAGAATCATCTAGCACTAATTCTAAAACAAATAGAAACATGGATGACAGAGTTCAAACTGAAACTCAACCCTGAAAAAACCAAATTCTGCCTGGCAAGCCCAAATGACAAAATTAAAGATACTACAATAACCTTGAATGGTCAGAACTTCCCCATTGTTGATACCATAAAAATCCTGGGGGTGACACTGGACTGCTATCTCACTCTAAATATGCACTCAGAGCTGCTGATCAAAAAAAGCTTCTCGACACTATGGAAACTAAGAACCATCAGAAAGTACTTCGATTCAACATCATTCTGCTTACTGGTGCAATCCTCCATTTTAAACCTACTCGACTATTGCAATATCATTTATCTGGGGTCTCTCAAGAAAACCATTCAAAGACTCCGAATCATATAAAACTCAGCTGTGCGACTGATTTTCGGGGTGACGGGTCAAAAGCATGTGAGGTCAAAAGCGCGCCGACAACCCAGCGCAGACAACTGAGCACAGGGCTTGATTGTGCTGAAGAAAACCCATATTTTAAAGGGTGGGTGTGGGGGTGCTAGCTACCATTTTTTAAGGTCTTTTTGCCACCTTGGGTTTGGTTGGGGAGCATCTTACTTGCCAGCTAAATTGGAAACTGCATAAACGGTGGACTGTCCATATAGAGTCAGTACATATGGCTTGGTTCCAGTAAATCTTGGGAATGGCTAGTTCTTTGGTGGAAAAAGTGACTAGATCTAGCTGGTGGCCTTTTTGATGGGTCTTTTCTGGAGGTGGCACAAAGAAATATAGTGAATAAATGAAGGATATTAGATCTTTGGAGTCCCCTTGCTCTGTCTGCTCTAGGTGAATGTTTAGATCACCTGTCAGTAGGTTGTGTGGGCCTTGTGTAGAGTTTGTAAGGAGGAATTCGTAGAAAATGTCTTTGGCTGCGGGCCATTTCTTAGGAGGAATGTAGAATAGGGTAATTATTAGAGCATCTTCTAACTGATCTGTCCAGAGTTTACAAGAAATGATTTCAAGGTCCGCTGAGGAATTTGAAGCTAGGATTGTGGACTTGAATGATTCTTTTAAGATGATAGCTAATCCTCCCCTTTTACCTCTACTTCTAGGTAGAGATAAAATTTTAAACCCAGGAGGTAGACAGTCGCGTATAATAATGTCGTTGTCTGACACCAACCAAGTTTCAGTTAGAAGAACAGAATCGGGGTTGGCTTCTTCCAGCCAGTCTTTGACCAGCTGTGACTTGTTCCTAATAGAACGTATATTTAAGTAGAAACAGTGAATATTTTGATGGTAAGGAGCGTTGGTAGTTACAGAATAGGTAATCTTTCTCAGTTTCCGCTGTCTTTTACAATAGGGTCTGTTAGGTTTTTGTGAGGGGGGTACAAGCGGGATTTGGAAGGGACCCATTCTGAACAGTCGTAAAGAGAAGGATTATCAGCTCTAAGATGTTCCGAATTAGTTGGGCGAGATCTTATAAGTACTGGGATAGGGATAGCAAAAAATGCAGCAACTGACCTGCTTTTGTAGCAGATCCAATAGACCATAAGGACCCAAATCAGATAATTAGTTAAGAGACCATTGAGATTAAGCATCAGATTACTGCGTCTCAATGTCCACGAATTTGGTCTTGGAGGATGAGATCTACAGTCTCAGCATCTATGAGAAAAACTTATTTTTTTCTTTTACATAGAGCTTTTTGGTCCCCAGTTAGATTGCAAAAGTTGAAGAGCTCTAAGTCTAATAGATGCTGGCGTTGTGGTCTCGAAGTAGGGACTCTAGATCATTTATTATTTTTTTGTCCCTTTATTTTAGCCTTTTGGAAATCTATTTGTGGCCAAATAAATTGTTTATTGGAAAACCATGTTGCTTTATCTTATGATACAATTCTATTCGGAACATCAATGAGGACACAGAGTCAAATTTCGTCTAACAATAATAAGCTTTTATTGATCATGACAGGAGTTGCCATACAACAAATCACATTTAATTGGAAAAATTGGAGTAGACTGAATTATTGCTTCTGGTGGAATTCATTATGCCACATTTATAAAATGGAAAGGGCAATTGCTATACAAAGAGGGAACTATAATAAATTTAATGAAATCTGGGGGCCATTGACAAGATATTGTAATGAATAGATACCATTTTTCCATTATAAATACAATAAAAAGGAAGGGTTGGGGGAGGGATTTTATAATTTTATTAATATTTAGACCAATAATAAAGAATATTATATAGAAGTTTTGTGAATGCATAGATTATTGTTGGGTTGGGAGGGATTGGGTTAAAATTATAATGTTTTAATGCCGAATATGATAAAGTTACAAGTGTTGTATTCAGTTTTAACTGTTATTTATTGTTACACTTGTTATATGATGCAAAATGAATAAAGATTTAAAAAAAAAGAGAGAGCCATCTAATATATAGTGGTCAAAGTAACTGAAAGGCTTAAGAGAAATAAAGCTAGTAGATTAAATCATGCAGAGAAAAGATTAGGAATAGTCCGGAGTAATCATGCAGATACTTTAAGTGGAAAAGTAATGCTAATGGTTTTGCTGGAGTAGTCATGCAAATACTTATCAGATTTTTCCTGTCCGTGGGCCTGCGGGGGTCTTCCAGGGCAGAAGTAGAGATCTCTCAAGCAGGCACAGGTTGTTGAGGAGAACCTGTGGACATGTGTAGAAGTTCTCCTTAACAGTCCCCAAGAAGCTGGGGGGAGGAGGTGGCGACGGAGTAGTATCTTTCGCCCTTTTGTTTGGACGTGCCAGGCTACAGGAGGTGAGGAGCTGTAGAGCAAGGAATTTTGGTTATGCTCTGCTCAGTCGCTTCGCAAAGGCATGCGCTAAGGTACGCGCCTTTGCCGTGCACCGAACAGCTAAGCGCCGTTCCCTCCTCCGAATTTGAATGCTCCCGGCTAGATGGGAGGGGCGGAGCAAGCTCGCACGCCCTGTAGGGGGAAGGGGGCCGCAATAAAGCTCCATGCAGGAGCTGGCCCAATCGTCGGTGGATGTGGAGGGGGGCCGCAGCAGAGTTCCGTACAGGAGCTGGCCCGATCCTCGGTGGAACTGTTGAGGAGGCTATTCCCTCCTCCGAATTTGAATGCTCCTGGCTAGACAAGAGGGGTGGAGCAAGCTTGCACGCCCTGAAGGGGGAAGGAGGCCGCAGTAAAGCTCCATGCAGGAGCCAGCCCGATCGTCGGTGGATGTGGAGGGGGGCCGTAGCAGAGCTTTGTGCAGGAGCCGGCCCAATTGTCAGTAGAACTGTTGAGGAGGCCGTTCCCTCCTCCAAATTTGAATGCTCCCGGCTAGATGGGAGAGGAAGAGCAAGCTTGCACGTCCTGAAGGAGGAAGGAGGCCGTAGTAAAGCTCCGTGCAGGAGCCAGCCTGATCATCGGTGGATGTGGAGGGGGGCCACAGCAGAGCTCCATGCAGGAGCCGGCCCAATCGTCGGTGTAACTAATAGCTTCATTGCATGTCCCCAAGTCCTAGCATTTTTGGAAAGTGTAAACAAACAATTCACATCTACCCTTTCCACTCGGTATTTTATAGACCTCTATCATATCTCTCCTGAGTCATCTATTCTCCAAACTGAAGAGCCCTAGTACAAGTAATTCAAACCACAGCAATTAAACTCATCAGTGGAGCTAAAAAATGTGTTCCTGTTTCTCTATCATATCTCCCCTAAGCCATCTTTTCTCCAAGCTGAAGACTAGTCACTTTAACATTTCCTTATAGGGTTGTCATCCCATCTTCTTTATCATTTTTGTCACTCTTCTCTGTACTTTTTCTAATTCTGCTATATCTTTTTTTGAAATGCAGTGACCAGAATTGCACACAGTATTTGAGGTGCGATCACACACCATGGAATGATACTAAGACATTATAACATTCTCATCTTTCTTTTCCATTCCTGTTCTGATAATTCCTAGCTTTTTTAGCTGCTTCAAAACACTGAGCTGAGGGTTTGTATCATCAGCAATAACACCTATATCCTTTTCCTGGGTGGTGACTCCTAATGTGAAACCCTGCATCATGTATCTATTCTTCCTCTTTCCAAAATGCATCATTTTGGACTTGCTCACATTAAATGTCATTTGACAATTTGATGTCCAGTCTCGGAAGGTCCTCTTGCAATTTTTCACAAGCCTCTTGAAATTTAATAACTTTGAACATCTTTGGGTCATTTGCAAATGTAATTTATCTCACTAGGTAATCCTATCTGTAGATCATTGATAAATCTGTTAAAATGCAGCGGTTCTAGCACAGACCCCTGGAGAACCCCACTATATATTCTTCATTGAGAACATTGACCATTTAAAATACTCTCTTGTTTTCTATCTGTTAACCAGTTCTTAATCCATAATAGGACATTGTCTCCTTCCCATGACTTTCTAATTTTCCCAGAAGTCTTGACACTTTGTCAAATGCCTTTTGAAAATACAAATACACAATGATTGACTGACTCACATTTATCCACGTTTATTCAACCCCTTCAAAGAAAAGGGAAAGTAATCATAAGAAAAGGATAGTGGGGTGAGATGATGGACTTGTAATGAGAGAAGCTAGAAGGTTAATATTCAAATGTACTGAAGTCTATAAAAGGCAACAGCACTGAGACCCAACATGGACCATGTTTCGGCTTCTAATGTGCTCTGAGCAAACACTAAGACCTGAATCAGATGTCTTACATTCTGGACACTGTTTTGGCTAAGATCACTTTTAGATTACAATGGTTTACCTAGAGGATTCATTAATGAATTTGTGTTAGGTCAAGAATCCTAAAGGCACATTCAGAATGTACGACCCCTGATGCAGATGTTAGAAGTCGAAACATGGTCTTGTGTTGCCTTGTGGAGACTTCAATAAATTTGGATATTAACATTCTGGCTTCCCTCTCATCATCTTTACAAGTCCATCATCTCTCCCTACTATCCCTTTCTTGTGGTTTTTATATCAGCACTGCTGTTTTTGAACATCTGATTGCTAACAGATAGTACAGGTCAAATGAAAAATAATTAAAAAAATCTTCTTGTATAACTGGCATTTCAACTAAACAATTTTCCATTAAAATCAACACATACATGCTCAAACCACAACCCAGGAAAGGAGCTGGGATGTCACTGCTCTGAGATTTATTCTAACAGCTTGATAGAGAGTCAAATTCATAAGAAAAGTAACATTTTTGATCTGTTTAAAGGAAATAAATGACACATATATAATACAATAGAGATTTTTAGACCGTTATTGACTAACGCCAGGAAAGTTCCTGAGGTATTTTTCTCTGTATTGCAAAAGAAAGAAAATACATATTTTAAAAAATGTGATATAGTACTTTCTTAGGAATCAATGTATCCATGTCATGTGAGATTCCTTTTGTGTGTGTTTGCAGCAATGCGGGACCCTACTTATTTGTTGGTTTTGGTCGCAGGTTGACCTTGACAAATGACTGTGCTCTAAGAAGCTTCCTTCTCTGGCTGCTGCTACCTGAGATTGCATTGATTGCCCCTTAACTTTGGAGACATATATAAAGCTATTAAGAAAAAAAAGCAATATGGTAGCTAGACCAAATTATTTACCTACTAAACTATATTATACCTAGTTTTACATTATTAACACCCCCCCCCCCCCCCCCCATTTTTACAAAACCTTGAAAGCAGTTTTTAGTGCTCATAGGAACTCTGAGTGTCAGGAGCAGCGCGGAGCATTCAACGTGCTGGCTGGCACTAAACACCACTTTTGCAGTTTTGTAAAAGGGGGTGGGGGTAGGGTAAATGTGTTTCATAAAGTTTCAGTGTGATGTAGGTTCTCTTATTACTTCTATGGTGCAGTAATTTCTGCAATACCTAGAGAAGGGAAGGATGCCTTTTGTGCTAATTACAAACCAGCTTCCTTACTGAACACTGATCTTTACTAAGCTTCTAGGTTTCAGAATCTTAATTTCTTTATTCATATATTCTTACCAAACAGGGTTTATCAAGTGTAGAGATAAGTGATGTGCTTCTGTTAACATGAATGCTGTTTGTCAGTGCTGCTTAGAAATGTTATTAAAAAGTAAATTGATTTAACACATTACAAATTAGCACTTATGAAGTGAAATTAATATGCATTAAAGTGCTAATGTATTTAAAAGGCTTGTGAAATGAATTGAACAAAAGCATAAAAAGCATGAAAAAGTCCATACAAACTGAAAATGAACCACACACATAAGCAACAGAATGCTATTTGTTTGGAGGCCCAAAAGCTCTGCCCTAGACCCTGCCCAAGTTCCATCCCAGACCCAATCAAGCTCCACCCCCATAATAATAGTATTAATTAACACTGGTCAACAACAACAAAAAAATTTATTTCATACTGAGAACTTAAGAAGTGTTAGTTAATTTAATGATACTGATTTCAGATCTATAATTGAAATTCAGCTAGCACATCAGGTTTCTGAGATGCATGTCACTGTTTTTTTAGACAGTTTATCATATTGGCACAATATTGCGAGTATGAACTGTGTCCCACCAAACTTGTGTTAAGGAGTTTACTATGAAGACAATAAGGAGACATGTTATAGCATATATTTACGCCTCTCTTAACTCACACAAAAGTGATGTCAGCATGTTCAGAAATGTTTGAGACACTTACTTTTATACTTGTACTGTACATTTGTCTCTTTTCAAGAACCAACAATAGTCTCTCATCATACTGGGATTGAACTTTCCCTGATATCTGCTTTCCATCACTTTGATATCTTTCCCCATGCTCATCGCTGACATCACCAAGATTGGATGGAAAGAAGTCAAGGTGAGAATGTAAGAAGTGCATTTTAAGTGACATTCTAGCACCCATTAGCTGATATGCTGTCAGCATGTCCTCCACAAGCTCAGCATAATTATTTGATCTGTGATTACCAAGAAAATTCTGAGCATCCAGCACGAATGTTTCCTATGCTGCTGATTCAGCTGGATTCAGCTTGTTTAACGAATCATTTAAGGATCAGTTCAAGGATTTTGGGCCCAACAAAAAACACCTTCTTTGATTTTGGCTTCACTTTTTTGGAAACCATATGTACTTCTTAGGTGCTGAAACGCATCACCATTTCTGTCCATCGCCTTGACAAAATTTTTCAGCAGACCCAGTTTTATGTGAAGCCATTGTTTCTGCCTATAGTGGATGGCAGCATCACGACTGTTCCAAAGACACAAGAAGCACATGTATTTGGTGTACCCTGGTTGCAAACACAACCAAAATATAAAAATTCACAGGTACAAAAAGCAACACAATCACTGTTTAGTATAAACTTTCAAATTACTGGCATATGTGATCGATGAGCTGTCCTAAAATGTAATATTGTGTTACTGAAACAGTAAAATACTGATGCTTTACTGTAGCGTTATGACGAAAATGATATAAATACAAACTGATGCAAAACTTAAAAACAGGATGTGATAGATGAAAACTTTTCAGATTTAGAGTCAGCATGTGGCTCTTGTTAAGGTACAGTTGACAGAACTCCAGTAGCAAAATGCTTGTTGGCCAGTATTATAATACCTTCTCTTCCATTCATTTTTCATAAACATATACAATATAATCTTATTAATAATTTATAATGGTAACCACAAAATTAAACTACACAAAGCACACTCTTTATCCCCAACCCTGCATAGCATTTCACCCCTATTTGCAACATGTCTCCCTTTCTCTCATTCTCTCCCTTGCTGCGAAGAAAGTGGAGAAAGAGAGAAAGCGGGATCCAGGGTGCATCTCTCCCACCCCCCTCTACTGCTGCATCAAAAATGTATCCGTCTCTTATCCCTGGACTGTGCGCTGCATCTCTTTCCCCTGCCCACCAACCCCATGCACATTTCTCCTTTTATCACTCCTCTTCAGTACCAGGCTACACCTCTCCCTCCATTCTCTCCACCACCATGTCTAACATTCCTCCCTCTTGCATCCCTTTCCATATGTCCCATTGTTCCCTCTCTACCACATCCAACATTTCTCCTTATCATCTCTCTCTTTCCCATGCTTCTATATCTCTCCTCTATGCCCAACAATTCTCCTCTTTCTTCCTTTCCCCATGTGCCTCATCTCTCTTTCTCTCTCACTCACACAACCATGCCCAACAATTCTCCCTTTCTATTCCCTTCCCACCTCAGCATCTTTCTCTCCTTCCCTCCATCCTATGTCCCAAGTGCCCATCCCTCCTTCATTCCATCCTTTGTCCTAAGTTCATACCCTCTCCCTCCTTTCTGTCTCCCAATGATTTACCTCATTCCTTCCCTTTTGTGTCCCAAGTTTGTGCGCTCCTCCCACAAGTGTGTACCTGAGTTCTTGCCGGCTCTAAGATATCCAAGTAGGCCTCCTCCTTCCTTCCAGCTGCACTTTTTTCTTCACAAAGCTGCGAGCAACATGCTACCCATGGCTGACCCCGGAAGCCTTCCTTCTGACATCAGTACATGAGGCAGTGGGTGCCCTGATTTGACCCCTGAGGGTGCAGTTAAAGCCGCAGAAGCCTTCTATCAGGCACAGCTCAAAGCTGAACTTTATAAAGAAAGCTGCAACATGGAGAGTTCCTGGAAGAGAAGAGCAAAGGCTTCCTTGTCCAGGATCCCCAAAAAGGGAATCAGAGCACTGGAGACCTGTATCTCCCAGAAACCAATGCCCTTCAGAAAGGTCAGACCCATAGAAACTGGTCTCATCCAGTGCACCCCAACCCATGGGGGACTGGGGACAAGACCCAAACTCACTTATCTGTTTTAATTGCGGAACGAATGGACATGTGGCAAAAAACTGCTTGGGGATAAGCAAAGACACTATGTGGTGGAACCTCACATTTGCAATATTAAGGAGGCCTCTCAACCTGAAGGCAGAAACTGCCTGATGGAAGTAGAACTGAATGAAAACTCTTATCAGGTGCTAATAGATTCCAGCAGCATCAAGACACTCATATGATGGAACCGATCCAAGATGCTTGTGCTCACCTGACCTTTGTTGAGTCTCCTCTTTTCTTCGGTGATACTTTTCTGTGATGCCAAAATGGCATGGGAAGACCACTGTTAAATCCTCACAGTGGTTAGAAACACCACCAGCGATGGGACTAATTGATGGTTTTATGAGGAGAGCAGGGGCTGTACGACTGTCAGAGAGAGACCCATTGGAGACCCCGGAGAAGAGTGGTAAACTAAATTAAACTAAACCTTAAGTTTGTATACCGCATCATCTCCACAGAAGTAGAGCTCGGCACGGTTTACAAGAATTGATATAGAAAGGAACTACAATGAAAAGTAGAAGGACTTAGTAAAGAGAAGTTTAGAGGGACTTAGTATATCAAAGAGGACTCCTTGAGTCGGATACAATTTTAAACTTTGATGATACAGCACCTCCCCCACAACCATGCGATAGTAGCTCTCCATTGTTGGGGTCAGTAGAGTCACTCTGTATAGGCGTTTCTTTACTTGAGGCTCGTCTTCAATCAGCAGTTGAGTTGGAGTCCTAATTTTTGAGGGGACTCCTTGAGTGTATAAATCAGCATCTGAATTTACAACTATGGGGGAGAGAAATGGTGCTTCTAGGAGTGAAGTGGAACAAGATTTTTCCTTGAAATACAGGTCCTCTTAACATTTACTGGATTTTCTTCTGACTAAACCAAAAAAGGTAACTTTAAATTTTTTATGGATGTTACTAGCGATGTTACTAGCTAATCTTGGAAAGACTTTATGCCCACTAATTCAGATGTTGGATTTTAGAATTAAAGAGTGTGAGGAAAATTTAAGAACTATGAAGGTTGATACTGAAACTCTGAATGTACATGTAATTAAAATGGAAAACAACTTGGCTGAGACTTGCTCATTACAAGAAGTAGTAGTGAAAGATATAACTAATTTGAAAAGGAAAGTTGAATTTTTGGAAAATGATCTCACAATGATCTATGTGTCTTGAATTTTCTAAAAGTGTTTTCTTTAACACTTAGGGATATGCTTTAAAAATGCTTCCTGGAATTTTTTTTGTTCCTGAAGAAATGATTCGCCCATTTTCACAAGTGTACTATTTGCCAATAAAAGTACAGAATCAACAACAGGTGGATCAGGACATTGTATCTCAAAATATATCAGCAGTGTTGGAGACTTCTGATAAAGATTCAGCTAAACCTTTGACTTTAATAGTTTCAGTGGCTTTGATAACAGATAAGATATGAATTTTGAAGATTTGTTTTTTTTAGAAACAGACATAAATTATTTTGGGATCATAAGATTGAAATATTTGTAGATGTTTCCCATGATACGCTGAGGCAAAGACATGAGTTTTTGCTTAAAAAAAAAAAAAATCTTTATTCATTTTAAAACCAGCATAAAGTGCAACATATTATCAATCAATTAGCTCAATAGACAGCACTCAATTCCTTCTAATGATACAATAAATATATAACCCCCTCCCCATCTCCACCCATCCTTCCTAAAAGTGTAAAAACATTTAATATAATGCAAATGAACAAGATAAACAACCTTGCAGTCCAATAATAAATTAATTACATACCCGCCCCTCCAACCCACCCATCAGACATTTCATCACACGTTAAACCCCGCGGCCGGCTAAAAAACTAATGCCTGCTCAAAGCAGGCGTTAGCGGCTAGTGCGGCAGGCGGTTTAACGCGTGGTATTAGGCACGTTAAACCCCTACCGCTGCTTGATAAAAGGATCCCTGAGACACTATACTCTTTTTTTTTTTTTTTAGCTACACAAACTGCTCTGCGAACTCTAGACCATATAGCTACTAACTCCATTTTTTCTCATTCCGACATAACGTATATGGAATAATTCTGCTCTTAAACATAAAAAGAGATATCTTAATTGGAAAATATGGAAAGATAATGGTGTCTGGCAAATTAAACAATTATTTCAGGAAGATAAATTAATGTCATTTACTGAGTTCTCCCAAAAATTCCCTGTGCTGTCCCATAAGTTTGATCAATGGTTGATTCTGTATTCCCTAATCTCTGAAATTCACGTCTTAAATGTACCATATTGTTCAAATGGAGTAACACTGTTAAATCTCAGGGCAAAGCTATTTCTACTTTTTATAAGATTCTTCATGACTCTTATTTTCTATCTTCTGTGGAAATCAATGCTAGATGGTCCCAGGAACTTAATATTGAATTGTCACCAAAAGATTGGATTCAATTCTGGTCCAAAACTAACAGACCCCTTCTATCAGCAAGTTTATCACAATCTATGCTTTTTCTTATGTGGAAAGCAACATGGACACCATACAAGATGAAAAAAGCCAAGTTACTTAAAGAAGATCTTTGTTGGCATTAATTAAAATTCCAAGGAGCATTGTCATATATGCTGTTTGAATGCCCCATGATTAAACCTTTCTGGAATCAGATTTGGATGACTATATCTTCTATTACAAACTGTACTGCTGACATCATTATTATGCACTCTTTACATTCATGCTTCCAAACCTGTTCCTGTGAACCTAAACTGTTGGTATCCAGCAAGTTCTTCAGAACTGGAAATCTGCTCCCTTATTGAACTATCCTTTCTAGTGCAATTCTAGTGCAAAAATATGAGCAATACGCTGCAGAAAAATTGTTTCTATACTCTTCAACGTTTATGGTCACCCATTGACAAATACTTGACCACTATTTGAATATTTTGACGATATATTGTTATACCAAGATTAATGTAATCATCCTGATATGTAATTATATTATTTTACATGACTCATGATCTACATAATTTTATATGACATTTCTGTTTGTTTATCTTATAATTCAATTAACAGATTGAACTAAAAAAAGAATCTGGGCCTTACTGCCTCCTAAATAGGTCCTGATTCTATAAAGTTAAGCACCGATTCTATAACACTTAGGCACCCATTACAGAATCACACTTATTGTCACCTATGCATCCTTAGGCGGCACTCAGCATCCTAATATTTATGCTTCCAAAATTTATGTCAGTGTTTTGTATGCCTAAAGTTAGTTAGGTACAATTGACTCACGCTTGAGTCCTACTGACTTGATGAATTACAGATCTAAAAAAAAAATTGGTTTTGGGCTACTCCAGGAAGGTTTTCCATTGTCATCGCTGTGGTTGTTTTCAATGTGTCCGACCATCTGATTACAGGTCACCCTCTTCGCCTGGTTCCGTCGATCTTCCCAAACATGATGTCCTACTTTTTATAGAATTGAGTTTTTCGAGTTAGGCACCTACCATATATACTCAAATATAAATCGAGATTCTTTGGCCAAAAAAATGGCCCCAAAATGGGGTCTTGGTTTATGTTCGGGTCCCATTTCCCTCCCAAACCTGTTAGAGGCCTCTACCAGGCCTGCCATGAGACCTGGTGGTCCAGTGGTGACTGGGACAGGAGGGATTCCTCCCGCCTCATGAGAAAAATCGAGAAGACGCCAGCGCCAGCCTGGACTGAGTCAGACCCACAGAGGAGAGGATGATGGCAGGTAAGAGAGCATTCCATTGCTAAATTCATGCTTTCTGGTTGCTTGAGACTGAATTACTCTAAAAATTGTTTTGTTTTGTCTCTCTTCCCTTCTGTCCCTCACCCCCCCCCCCTACTTATGGGTCCACCATCTATCCATATCTCCTCCTCTGCCTTTTACCCTGCTGGACTCTGCCCACCCACACATTTCTGGTGCACCCCCCACCCAACCCTGAAAACAGGCTGCTTGTAGCCAGCTCGTCAAGGCCTTTCCTTTGCCGGGGCTGGCTGCGAGCAGCCTGTTTACAGCACTACCTCTGCTAACCAACTGCTGCTACTACTTCAGGTGAGGGGATTGAAGGGATGAGAGTGAGGGGGGTTGATGGGTCAGGGCCACTGCTGTTTCGGGGATGGAGGGATGAGAGTGAGGGGGGTTGGTGGGTTAGGGCCACCATCACTGCTGCTTCAGGGCTGGAAGGAGAGAGGGAAGGGGGTTGGTGGGTCAGGACTGCCATCACAGCTGCTTTGGGTAAGTGAGGGAGGATTGGAGGGTCAAGGCCGCATCTACGTCAGGGCTGGAGGGAGAGAGGTAGGGAGAGTTGGCGGGCCAGGACCACCATTACTGCTGATTCAGGTAAGTCAGGATTGGGTCAGGACCACTGTCGCTGCTACTTTGAGGGATGGAGAGGAGAATGGAGGGGAGTTGTTGGGTCAGGACCGCAACAGCTGCTCCATTCTTAGGGGCCCTTTTACTAAAGTTTAGTGTGCATTAACAGAATTAGTTTTATATTTATGGGCTCCTTAGCATTCCATCAGTGCACACTAAGCTGTAGTAAAAAGGACCCATTGTTTGGTACATTGCAGTTAGTTTAGCAGGGTTTAAAGGTTTGGATAATTTCCTAAAACAGAACTCCATAGGTCATTATTGAGATGAACTTCTTGGGGAAATCCACTACCTATTCGTAGGATAAGCAGCATAAAATCTGTTTTTCTCTTGCCAGGTACTTGTGACCTGGGTTGGCCACTGTTAGAAATAGGATACTGGGCTTGATGGACATGCGGTCTGTCCCATTAAGGCAGCTCTTATGTTCTTATTCTGCTTATCTTAGAAATAAAGCAGTGCATTTTCCACAGTTCATTTTAAGAATGGCTTATGGAATTGAATTCTAGAGTTTAATTACATGTTGAGTGAAGAAATATTTTGTCAATTTATTTTAAATTTACTACTCAGTACATAAGAACATAAGAATAGTCTTACTGGGTCAAACCAATGGTCCATCAAACCCAGTAGCCCCTTCTCACGGTGGCCAATCCTGGTCCCTAGTACCTAGCCAAAACCCATGGAGTAGCAATATTCCATGCTACCGATCTAGGGTAAGCAGTGGCTTTCCCCATGTCTTTCTCAATATTACACTATGGACTTTACGTCCAGGAAATTGTCCAAACCTTTCTTAAAACCGGCTTCTTTATCTGCTCTTACCACAACCTCTGGCAATGCGTTCCAGAACTTAACTATTCTCTGAATGAAAAAATATTTCATCTTATTGGTTTTAAAAGTATTTCCCTGTAACTTCATTGAGTGTTCCCTAGTCTTTGTAATTTTTTGCAGAGTGAAAAATTGATCCTTGTGCCCGTTCTACTTCACTCCTTATACCCATTCTACTCTACTGCAAGCTGAAGAGCCCTAACATTTTTAATCTTTCCTCTTACGAGAGGAATTCCATCCCCTTTATCATCTTGGTTGCTCTTATTTGAACCTTTTCTAGTGCCACTATATCTTTCTTGAGATAAGGAGACCTAGTCCTTATATTTTTGGAAATCATACAAATTTTAACTCCTGCTAAAGCCTTATCGAATTTACTCTATGCTGGTAAGAAGCTGCTCATTGTTCCTGAATTCTTGGAAAAATGGGGGTTTACAGTTGAAACTCATTAGCATGCATAGCTCTCCAGATAAAACTGCGTACAAAATTTCATCATGCATTAAGACACTGTTCTTCAACCGCCGGTCCGCAGAAAATTCCTGCCGGACCGTGCAGGGCTGTCAAGATCTGATTGGGGCCATCGGCAGTGTCTGGGCTGCAACGGCGATGAGCGTCATCGGCACACCCCCTCCCCCCCGCGATGCAATTCAAGTTCAGCAACGGCCCCCCAGCACTCAAGATAGGCAACGGGCCTCCCCCCCTCCCGCGATGGCACTCAAGTACACCAATGGGCCTCCTTCTCCCCTCGGTATCAACAGCACTTCAAATCAGCAATGTGGTGCTCAGCCCAAAGCTTTCCTCTGACTCAGCTTCCTGTTTCTGCTCAGGCATTTTGAGTCAGAGGGAAGTTTGGACTGAGCACCGCCTTGCCGATCTGAAGTGCTCTTGATGCCAGGGGGGAGAAGGAGGCCCGTTGCTGATCTTGAGTGTCATCGGGGGGGGGGGGGCCTTGCTGATCTTGTTGCCAAAATTGGAAAGAAAAGTTAGAGGAAGGGGGAGAGATAGGCCTGTGGTGGATGGAGAGGATGGAGAGATTGAGAGAAGGGGACAGATGATGGAAGTGGGGGGAAAGAGAGAGAAGGGGCAGATGATGGAAGTGGGGAGAAGGGGCAGATGATGGAAGTGGGGAGAATGGGCAGATGATGGAAGTGGGGGAAAGAGAGAGAAGGGGTAGATGGAAGTGGGAAGAAGGGAGAGAGAGAAGAGAGCAGATGATAGAAGTGGGGAGAAGGGGCAGATGATGGTAGTAGGGGGAAAGAGAGAGAAGGGGCAGATGGAAGTGGGAAGAAGGGGGAGAGAGAAGAGGGCAGACGATAAAAGTAGGGAGAAGGGAGAGCAAATGCTGAATGGAAGTGGATAAAGAGAGCACATACTGGATGGAAGGAGGGATAAAGAAAAAGGACATATGCTGGATGGGGGAAGAAGATAGAGTAAGTGAGACAGTGGAAGGGTAAAGGAAAGGGGTGGCATGCTGTGGGTAGACACAGTGAAAAGAGGGAAACTGAGGACTGCATAGTAAGAAAGAATTTAATTTAGAAAGGCAGAAAATAAAGAAGGAAGACCAGAAAAGGAAAGGGAAGAGAGAGAAGAAAGAGAGATGCCAGAGAACAGGGAAGGAGACAGAGATATCAGATCTGAGCGGAGGAAATGAGAAGAGAGAAATGCTAAAAACTACAGGGGGGAGGGAAAGAGAGATGAAAGAAGAAAGATGCCAGACCATGAGGGAATCGAGGGAAAATGATGGATGCCAGACCAAAGGGGGGGTCTACAGGAGAGATGGAAGGGGCAGACAGTAGATGGAATGGGCAGATGCTGGATTGAAGAGACAGGGCAGATGCAGGAAGGAAAAGAGTGAAAAAAAGATAAAAGCAGAAACCAAAGACAACAAAAGGTAGAAAAAAATCATTTTATTTCTATTTTGTCATTAGAATATATCAGATTTGAAATATATCCTGCTAGTGACATAACTGGGGACTGCAAAGTCCAGGCAGTGATTCTTTAGCTTCCAGCTGGCTTAAGACTCTCTCTGACCAGGGGGCACTCCCCTAACACTATTCCTGTCATGTGTGACTGCAGTAGTCTGTTAGCATGATATTTCTGTGTAGCATTCTGTAATAATTTGGCTTGTTCAGTTTTCTTGATAGTAGAGGGGATATATGTGAAGGGGAGGGAAGACAAGGGTTTTGTTGGTCCTTGCTCTGTATATTTGTATTTATAAAATGACAATTGTACAGAATATTGTTTCTTTTTATACTCGGAGAGAATGAGAGCCAGAAGGCCTTGAGCATGCGCAAATGCTCAAGGCCCAGCCCAGGCAAGAGGCGGGAGCTTTCTTTCACTCGCACAAGCAGCAGATGGGGTAAGGAGCATGTTTGGGAGGGAGGGCGGGCGGATGCTGCTTTCAGCACGGGGGTGCGATGTGGTTCTCGCGGGTGGGGGTTGCGATGCCAGTTTGGGGGGTGCAATGCCGGTTAGAGTGGGGGGGAGGTGCTCGTGTATCGGAACATGCTCGGTTTGCGAGACAAGTTTGTTAAGTGTTTTGCTCGTCTTGCAAAACACTCACAAACCGGGTTACTCGCAAACCGAGGTTCCACTGTACTTGGTGTTAGTTGTCCAGCGCATTAAAAAATTTACAACTATCCTTGGATGCAGAGAAGGCCTTTGATCGAGTAGAATGGACTTTTACGTACCAAGCAATGGATTGGTTTGGAATAGGATCCGGATTTATTCAAATGATTCAAACCTTGTATAGTTCCACTTCAGCCAGATTATATATTAATAATATATTCTCGGAGCGTTTTATCCAAAGAGGGGAGTTGGACAAGAATGTCCCTTATCTGATTTGCTTTTTGATATTGTTTTGTAACCCTTGTTGTTGGCCATTCAACATGCAAAGGTGTTGCAGGGAATTCCATATGCAGGTCGAGATTATAAAGTTTCAGCTTATACAGATGATATTTTGCTTCATTTGAAAAATCCTGAATCAACCATCCCTCATTTACTGGAATTGATTGATCATTTTGGTAAATTTTCTGGTTATAAGATAAATTGGAATAAATCAGAGGTTCTTGCATTGAATGTACATTGTGTAAAAGGTTTAGTTGATCCATTCCCATTCCTTTGGAAGGAAGAGGGAATAAAATATTTGGGTATAATGATTCAAAAAACAATGACAGTAAATGAAAAATCTTTATTGTTGAAAGTCAAAGAAATGCGTGAGCATTGGAATCCATTACATCTTTCTTGGTGGATGAGAGTCCAAACCATCAAAATGATGATTTTGCCTGTAATTTGTTACCAAATGAGTATGTTATCAGTTTATTTTCAGAGTTTTTTTTTTATAAAAAACTAAATGGGATTCTTACAAAATTCCTTTTCCAGATTTTTTACAGGTATCATCAAGCCTTTATTTTGCATCAGGATATGTATTGGATCCTTCCTGAACTCATGGAGAATCTTCCAGATTGGTTAATTCTGGAAAGTCATCTTATGACCCCACTTCATCTCAGCCATGTATTGAGTATCAAATTACCTAGAACACATAAAGACAACATTATTTTTCATTCAACTTGGGTGACATTAAAATTTATAGATGCTTTAACTCCTATTCTGATATAGTAAACCAAATGCGTCCTCATTTTTTGTCATCACAAATATGGTAACCCTAGGTGGGAGGGAAGTAAAAGTTTTTAGATTCGGCTAGGACAGGAGGTGGGAGGGATCCCTCCTGTCCCACCCACCACTAGACCACCTGGTCTCATGGCATATATGGTAACTTTCAATTAAGTCCAATTAAAGATCATTGTGAGGTGTTGAACATAATTTAAACATTAAAGAACTTCAATGGATGTTTAAACTCAACACAATGTATCCTCATGGTTTGAATCTGACCAGTGATTGGCTAACAGCGAGTATATGATTCTGATTAAGGATATTTCAGGCTTCAAGTTAAAGGTCTGTTTGCAAGGAGTTCATTGGCTTGTTTTGTGTCACATGATCAGGGGTTTTTGACTTATTAGCTCTCTTCATGCCGGGATTTTTTTCATTTCCGGCTCATTAAACATGGATTTAGCATTTCGCTAAGACATAGAACTGCTCTGGTAAGCCTTGTAGCTCTTTCAAACTTAGATTACTTATATTGCTGGGTTCTTTAAACTTATACAATGTTTGTTTTTTACAGCGTTCTCCTTCCCCGACCCTGATGAAATAATGAAATGCGTCGGTGGGGATTGAGCCAGACCAGTTTCTAAAAAAGCTAAGTTATTGCTACTATGCTACTATGGCTATTATGCTACAAAATATCAAGCACAAGCACCTTATAATTTATTGAATAATATATAAAGTAAAAAAATCGCACACTATAAGGTTCCCATGAGGACAGCTACCATACGCTAAAACTGTGTGGCATTCTGAGGAACTTGTGTGTAGTTTCTTTAGAGCTTTCTATTTTAAGCTCATTACTTTGGTGGCTAGTTTAAGTCTAACACATCTGTATGTGAAATTCCGTGCACAATTTTGAATTTGAGTTATCAGCACTATGGCACACATACAAAATACTGTTAATCAAAAAACGTTCAGTTTCTCGGAGGAACAAAGAACAACATTGACCAATAGACCAGTCTTGTATGATACTATACAGGAAAACACTTCTTCCTCCTCTTGGAGTGAATTGGAAACATTGCATCAGAGATTAATTAGAGCAGAATTACACGCTAACACTTTAGCTCAGTATGTCACATCATCAATGATCCCCAGAGGTCTGCGTATACAGAAAGCTCCTACATTATTTGCTTACGACTCTGAGTTTTTGGACAAATGGTGCACTATTTTGAATAAGTGCAGCATGGACCTCATGCTGTTGATCATTGAACAAACGACTAAATTAGAAACTGAGCTTAAAGATAACATTAATCAAACGCTATCTAACATCAAAAATTCTGGTATCTCTGAAATAGAATCCACAAAACAAGAGGAGAATCAACGTATTTCTCTAGAAACATACAAGAACAAGATTAAACAAACGAAAATAAAGAAGTACAAACGAGACGAAAGGGACTATTCTAACAATAAAGTATACCTTTGGATGTTTAAATCTACCAATGGAACACGACCTCAACAACCATATGCAGATGATCAGGGGTCCTCCAGCTCTATTTCTGGAAGTGATAGCTCTGGCTCCACTTCAGCTCCAAAAAACTACTACCCACAAGGAAGTCGGGGCCGTCAGAAATATCGCGACAATCGAGGAAGACGGGTAGCATTTCAACCTCAAGGCCATCAAGGCCCCCAGACCAGGTCCCAGAAGAACTTTCAGCCATAATTAATATATCAGGTATTAGAATCACTCCTGATTATCAATCTTTATTGGAGTTGGGTTCCAGCTACGTTTTATGATCCTTTTGAAACCCGTTTGGCTCTTTACAAATTCTTACGTAAATTGCATACCCAGCATTATTTTTTGGATAAGGAACCCACTGTTGACTCTTCCTTGGTATCAAGTAAATCAGGCTGGCATCCTCCTCTTCCTTTCCACCCGAATTTGACTACCTGGATGGATTTAGTGCTCCATGATGTGGAAATTTTAGAAGAAAAACTTACTCTCCCTCCTGATAATCTTACTAAAAGGCAAAGACAAGCTTTGAGGGAACTATGTAACAACCAGGATATTGTAATTTCCCGTGCCGATAAAGGAGGTGCCATAGTACTCCAATCACACACTGATTACCTAATGGAAGTTGCCAAACAAGTTGATGACAATCGGTTTTACAGAAAATTGCTGGTGGATCCTGTTGATGATCTTAAGATGCACATATCTGGTATAATTTCTGGCGCCCTCAAGAAAAAAATGATTACAACGAAAGAGGCTGCCTTTCTTCGTCCTCCATTTCACAATACTCCGCGAATAAGATTTTTACCAAAAATTCATAAATCTTTATTTCACCCCCCTGGACGACCCATCGTATCTATGACTCATTCTGTGCTAGAACCCCTCTCAAAATTCTTGGACCTATTTTTACAGAAGGAGGTTTTGAAAATTAGATCTCATGTTAAGGAGAGCACTCACATGATTAATATTTTGAATACAATTCCACAGTCCCAAACTGATGGTCTTTTGATAACGTTAGATGTCAAGGTGTTATATACCATGATTCCTACTCAAGGTGCATTGACCCTGCTCCAAAACATATTTGAAAACCAAACTTATTGTCAACGAATTTCTCCTTCTTTTTTGATGGAATTGGCAACATTGGTCCTCACCAGGAGTTACTTCTGGTGTAATGGGGAGTTTTATTTACAGACCCATGGGATTGCCATGGGAGCGTCCCTGGCCCCTTCTGTTGCAACTCTGTACATGGCCCAATTGGAGGAACAACACATCTATACCTCCCATTGGTTTCAAAACATTACCGTTTGGAGACGTTTTTTGGATGATATTTTTTGTATTTGGAAATCTGACATCCATACATTCAACTTATTTCTCATATGGTTAAACCAAGTAGATTCTAACATTCAATTCTCTGCTACCATTAACCATCATGAGATACCATTTTTGGATATGACCATCTTCAAATCTTAGGGGTTATTATTAACAACAATTTTTCGCAAACCCACTGATAGAAATAGTCTTCTTCGTAACCTCAGCTTTCACCCGCAACAACTTAAAAATAGCCTCCCTCATAGCCAATTTTTACGCTTGAGGAGACTATGCCATTCTACTGCTGAATATAAGACTCAAGCCCGGATACTGAAGAAACGATTCAAACAGCGAGGATACCCTAAGCATATAATACAACAGGCATACACTCGAGCCAAATATGCTCATAGACATCAACTTCTTCAATATAAACAAAACCCTGAAGAAGAGAAATTGTTGGTATGTGTTCAACAATTCTCCCACCTGGCTTATGATATCAAGAACATCATTCTTAAACATTGGCACATCATTCAATTGATCTTGGGGGCTGAATGTGACCCTCCAATTTTTGCCTTCAAGAGAGCCAAAAATTTAGGGGAACTTATTGGTCATTATAAACACAAACAAAATAATTCCCCTGTTGTGAATGGCCATTATATTTGTGGCCAATGTCAATGGTGCAAGTATGCTTTGGTAGGGGAAACTTGGAGTCATCCGCATACTGGCCAGATCTATACTGCCAAATCTAGAACCAACTGTAAAACGGATCATGTTATTTAGATGATTATTTGCCCTTGCCCAAAAATCTATATAGGGCGCACCATCAGACCTATGAACATCAGGCTCAACGAACATAAGTCTCGTGTCAACACGGGAGTTGAAACTGCTCCTTTAGTCTGCCATTGGTCTTTAATGAAACATAAAATTACTGATCTGAAATGGCGTATTATTGACACAGTACATGTCGGGTGGGAGGGAGGTAATTATGAACATAATTTAAACATTAAAGAACTTCGATGGATGTTTAAACTCAACACAATGTATCCTCATGGTTTGAATCTGACCAGTGATTGGCTAACAGCGAGTATATGATTCTGATTAAGGATATTTCGGGCTTCAAGTTAAAGGTCTGTTTGCAAGGAGTTCATTGGCTTGTTTTGTGTCACATGATCAGGGGTTTTTGACTTATTAGCTCTCTTCATGCCGGGATTTTTTTCATTTCCGGCTCATTAAACATGGATTTAGCATTTCGCTAAGACATAGAACTGCTCTGGTAAGCCTTGTAGCTCTTTCAAACTTAGATTACTTATATTGCTGGGTTCTTTAAACTTATACAATGTTTGTTTTTTACAGCGTTCTCCTTCCCCGACCCTGATGAAATAATGAAATGCGTCGGTGGGGATTGAGCCAGACCCAGTTTCTAAAAAAGCTAAGTTATTGCTACTATGCTACTATGGCTATTATGCTACAAAATATCAAGCACAAACACCTTATAATTTATTGAATAATATATAAAGTAAAAAAATCGCACACTATAAGGTTCCCATGAGGACAGCTACCATACGCTAAAACTGTGTGGCATTCTGAGGAACTTGTGTGTAGTTTCTTTAGAGCTTTCTATTTTAAGCTCATTACTTTGGTGGCTAGTTTAAGTCTAACACATCCATATTGTCGCTTGAGTCACAGCACACATTACAATGTATTACAACATTATTTTAACTGTGCCTTGTGCCATAACTTCTGAAATTGTCAGCTTAAATGATTCTATATTTTCATATGCGTTCTTTGCTTCTAAATCTCATTTGTTTTATTTCTATGCCATTTGCTAAAAGAGTACTTTTAAACTGTACAAAAAACTCCTTTGAGAAGGGACAAAAATTTTTCGCCAACTGAGTATTCTTCAAGATATCAACTGGTCTGTTTCCTCTCCTGCTGATTGTGTTCCTTTTTCCCTTCATTTGAATTTCAATATATTTTTATGTGTGTTCACGTTTTGAATACAATTTTAGTAATCTTTCTGCTTTTGAAACCATCCCTCTCGCTCAGCTTCAGCTGCTGTACATATCATTTTTGGAAAATAGATGCATGAGTATGGAAATACTTGAGCATAATTTTAACAACCAGTACAATATTTTTTTTAAAAAACTTTATTAAATTTTCAATTCTAATACAAAGTGCACAAAATTACATATACATTAATAATCAGAATCAGCACTTACAATCAATCAATAACAATACAAAATGAATTCCCTCCCCACCTCCTTTCCAGTACATCCAATCAAGGAATCAAACAAAAGAGATATCCCCCACCCTTCCCTGGATGTATGAGTATAACAACAGGAAATTAAAGGTAACAATATTTTATTAGCTCACTGAAGCCACTAAGTATAAAATAATTAAGTAGAGGAAACATCTGAATACTTAATTCTCTCTTCTAAATTTGTTTTCCTGCAAATTCAACTATGAGATTTCTTATGTCTGTGTTTGTTTCAGTGCTAATTTATCATCTTATGTATGTGAGTGCATGACCATGTGCACAAATAGTACTTTTGCTTTTATTTTTTATTTCATAACACAAAACACATTTTTCATGCAAAGCATAATTAAATAATACTACAATTTTTGCCTTTTAAAAATTCAAGAAATTCTAGGGCACTACCATCTGGGAAGCATCATTGTAACCCATTACAGTTTTGTTGTCTCCCAGGAGTGCAATTTGTAAAGCTGGAAGTTCAGTAAATAAAGCATTCAAATGTTTTTTTGTGGTTAGCTTGACCTTAACTGTATTGATTTATATCAAAACAATCTAAAACTTTTAAAACATGACCTTTACTTTGCTGAGGATAAAAACATTAAGAAAAACTGACAATATTAAATGTTACAGAATAAAACATGTTTTGCCATTGCTGAGTTTGTAGTAAATTGTGGATTTAATTTGTGGTTTTGGTGCAATACATGCTTTGGAATCAGCAAATACTGACAGCATACCAGCATGCTATAGAACTGAAGAAAGAATATTGCAGAAAAGGGGAGATGGACATTCAGATTGTTAATAGGTAGTTGAGAAAATGTAAGAATTGTTATTCAAGTCTTAGGCTACTGAAAGAATTCATATAGGAGTTCTGTAATATCACACACAAAAAAGATCTAAATGTAACCCATTCTTTGCCTGGTGAACATCAGAGTGGGTTACTTTATGTACATACCTGTATATTTAAGATTGTGTAAGGAGGTCAGGGCTGGGACTAGCAAGGGCTGGGAGGCTAAAAGCACAATGAATCCATTCACTCAGCATTCGCCTTTCAGCCAAAAAGTCAGTCCAAACTAGATGTTGCTTTGTTGAATGATGTAGGCGAAAAAAAAGAAGGAACAAAACTCAGTAATAATCTTGAACAGGCAGTAATAGATTACTTAATATGGTCTTTTTGATCATGCTCCTTGAACTGTATGAAGAATGTTCTTATGATTGTTTACCTGTTTTTTTCACAGTAGAGTACGGTATCTTTTTTTTGTAATGTACCGTATAAAGGTGGGATATAAATCTTAATGTATGGTAATGTAGATTTTCTTTTGAACAGTCTGCCTTGGTGGTAGAAGTTCTCTGGAAAAAGTCCTCTACAGTTTTTCTTTCTCTGAACTCCTCTCCTAAACAGCAGCTGATCTGTAAGTCTCTCTCAAATAATAGATCATTTGAGTTTCCAGGTATAGAGTCCTCATAGGTGTCTTTTCCTTGATGGAGAACTCAGCTACTGGAGTTCTCTCTCTTGCTGATGTGTCCTGGAACTCTTCTATCTGGTATCTGCTTATTTTCCCATACTTTATCTTCTAACTCTTGTTTTGCTGTAGAAAGTGTGCTGAGCTGGTTTCCTGTTCCAGTTTCCACTTGTGCAAATGCATCAGCTTTATTGGCTCTGTTAAATGCGCTTTCCTCCTTGGAAATCTAGAGCCCATCTTCATCTTTAATTATATTTTGATTAGGAATAATGAAACTAAGGCCCTCTTTTACTAAGGTGCTCTTTTACTAAGGAGCACCCCAGTTTCTCTAATCTTTCAGCATATGAAAGGTTTTCCATACCTTTTATCAATCGTGTCGAGTATCGCCATATCCTTCTTAAGGTACGGCGACCAATATTGGACACAGTACTCCAGATGCAGGCGCACCATTGCCCGATACAACGGCAGAATAACTTCTTTCGTTCTAGTTGTAATACTTTTCTTGATAGTACCTAGCTTTCTATTTGCATTCTTAGAGGCCGCTGTGCACTGTGCCGATGGCTTCATTGTCTTGTCCACTATTACCCCCAAGTCCTTTTCTAGGGCACTTTTACCCATTACCAGCCCTCCCATCATAAAGCTGTACTTCAGGTTTTTGTTTCCTACATGCAAGACTTTACATTTCTGTACATTAAACTTCATCTGCCATCTCGTCGCCCACTCTCCTAGTTTGTTCAGGTCCCTTTGTAAATCTTCACAGTCCTCTTTAGTCCTAACTCCACTAAATAGTTTGGTGTTGGTCTGTGAATTTTATTACTTCACACTTCGTCCCTCTTTCTAGATCATTTATAAATACATTGAACAGCAGCGGTTCGAGTACCGACCCCTGCGGAACAACACTTGTGACCCTCCTCCAGTCAGATTAGTGGCCCTTTACTCCTACCCTTTGCTTCCTATATGCCAACCAATTTTTGATCCATCTATGTATGCCTCCTTCCACCCCATGGTTCTTCAGTTTCCATAGTAGGCATTCATGAGGTACCTTGTCAAAGGCTTTTTGGAAATCTATGTATACGATGTCTATGGGGTCCCCTTTATCCATCCGTTTGTTAATTCCTTCGAAGAAGTGCAATAAGTTTGTTAGGCACGATCTTCCCTTGCAGAAGCCATGTTGGCTTGTTTTCATCAGTTAATTCCTTTCTAGATGCTCATCGATGCTGTCTTTTATCAGCGCTTCCGCCATCTTCCCCGGAATCGAAGTCAAACTTAGCGGTCTATAGTTCCTCAGGTCACCTCTTGATCCTTTTTTAAAGATGGGTGTAACATTTGCTATATTCCAATCCTCCGGATCACGCCTGTTTTCAGGGATAGATTACAAACCTGCTGTAGTAGTTCTGCTATTTCTTCCTTTAGTTCTTTCAATACCCTAGGGTGGATTCCGTCCGGGCCCTGAGATTTCAGTTTTTAATCTATCTATCTGCTTGTGTACATCTTCAAGGCTTACCTCCATGGATGTTAATTTTTCTGCTTGATTTCCTTTGAAGATTTTTTCAGGTTCCAGCACATTGGAAGTGTCCTCTTTTGTAAATACTGATGAAAAGAACATGTTTATTCTATCTGCCACTTCTTTTTCCTCCTTCACCACTCCTTTCCTATCTCTGTCATCCAGCGGTCCCACCTCCTCCCTAGCCGGTTACTTCCCTTTAACATATCTGAAATTTTGTGCTTCCCTGGCTAGCCTCTCTTCATATTCTCTTTTTGTTCTTCTAACCACGAAGTGACATTCTTTTTGATGCTTCCTGTGCTCTTTCCAGTTCTCCTTGGTTTTGTCCTTTTTCCATTTCCGGAATGAATTCTTCTTATCTCTTATCGATTTCTTTAATTCTTTAGTTATCCACGCCGGGTCTTTTGTTCAGCTCCTTTTTGCATCCTTTTCTAAATCTGGGGATATACAGACTTTGCGCCTCGCTCACCGTGTCCTTGAATAAAGACCAGGCTTGCTCTACAGTCTGCAATTTCTTTGAGCTGTTCCTAAGTTTCTTCCTTACCATTGCTCTCATCGCTTCGTAGTTTCCTTCCTTGAAGTTAAAAGTTGTCGCTATGGTTCTCTTTCCCTTCGATATTCCTACTTCAACTTTGAACTTGATCATATTGTGATCGCTGTTTCCCAACGGTCCCATTACTTCCACTTTCTTTGCAGATCCTCTAAGCCCATTAAGGATTAGATCCAGAGTGGCATTCCCTCTCGTCGGTTCTCTGACAAGCTGCTCCATGAAGAAGTCCTGTATATCCTCCAGGAATCTGGTCTCCCTAGCGCATTGTGAGTTTCCAAGACTCCCAGTCTATCCCGTGATAGTTGAAGTCTCCCATAACAATCGTGTTACCGCTTTTGCATTCTCGCTTCATTTCCTCATCGTTTGCTTCAGTTTGCCCAGGTGGATGATAGTACATGCCCATCTTTATCTCGGGCCCTTTTCTTCCCAGTATTTTAACCCATAGTGATTCCAATTTTATTGATACAATGTCTGGTAGCAAAATCAAGTCAACATGCAATATAACATCATCCAATGTAGTTATGAGGGGCCACTGAAAAGTTCCGTATTTTTCTGATGGAATGAAAAAAGTTGAAAATCACTGGACAAAGTGTATAGCCCTCGACAGAGACTGCCCCAACTTTGTTAGTTGGGCTGAGAACTTTTCAGCAGCCCCTCATGGAGGGGACTCACACAAATATGAAACAATTTTAAATAAATACCTATTTAAAATTATTTGTGTGTGTTTTGCAATTCTACTTAGAAGAAAAAAGTCAATTGAAAATCTATATAAAGTGGAATAACTTAGGGCTTTGGTGCATTTGCCATAGGAGAATCACTACTGCGGCTTTGTTAAAAGGGGCCCTTAAATATTTAACTTTATGTAGTTTCTGGCTTCCCCTTTCTAGAGCTGTACATCAATTAATCAAGATTAAAATTTTTAATTGGATAAAGCGTCCCCCCTCACATTTCCTTCATTATTTTACAGTGGAAAATATAGACAGCAAAAGTAAATTCTCTGAACTGAGGTGTTTTAATTACTGAAATGAAAATAAATTATTTCTCTTACCTTTGTTGCCTAGTGATTTTAAAGACAGAACAAAATCATTGGAAAAATAAAATGACCAAGCCAGAAAGGTAAGAAAAATGATTTATTTTCCTTTTAGTAATTAATCCACCCTTTTACAAAACTGTAGCACGGTTTTACACAAATCATTTTTATTGAGCATGAGAAAATGCAAATAATATGAAGAGTGGATATACAAATATATATAATGATAAACTAAACTAAACTAAACCTTAAGTTTGTATACCGCATCATCTCCACAGAAGTGGAGCTCGGCACGGTTTACAGGAATTGATATAAAAAGGAACTCCAAAGAAAAGTAGAAGAACTTGGTACAGAGAAGTTTAGAGAGACTTAGTATATCGAAGAGGGAGAGGTCGTTACATTTTAGAGAAAAGCCATGTTTTTAAATGTTTTCGGAAGAGTTGGAGGGAGGTCAGACTCCGAAGCAGGATAGTAAAGCTGTTCCAGAGTTCGGTGATCCTGAAGAAGAGGGATGTCCCTAATTTTCCTGCATGGGATTTACCCTTTAAAGAGGGGAAGGATAGTTTGAATTTTTGAGTAGATCTGGTGATGGTGGGATTCGAGGAGTTCCAAGATAGTGGAAAAAGGGGAGGAAGGATGCCGTGTAGAGATTGAAGGTTAGGCAGGCGCATTTGTAGTGAACTCTAAGGATTACTGGGAGACAGTGAAGCTTAGGCAGAAGCGGGGAGACGTGGTCGAATTTGCTTTTTGCGAAGATTAGTTTAGCCGCGGTGTTCTGAATCCGCTGGAGTCTATGAAGGCTTTTTTTTGTTAGGCTTAGGTAGATGGAGTTACAGTAATCCAGTCTGGAAAGAATGATGGATTGAACGAAGACAGAAAAGTGTTGTTGATGGAAGCAGGATCTCACTTTCTTTAACATGTGAATATTGAAAAAACATTTTTTTACTAGGGAGTTAAGGTGGTCGTTAAAGGACAGTGTAGAATCAATGATGATGCCCAGAACTTTGCTTGAGTGTTCAAGCTGCAAGTGGTGCCAGAGAAAATTGGGATGAGGGTGGGTAGCTGATCTAATTTTGGGCCGAGCCATAGTAGTTTTGTTTTGGTCTCGTTTAGTTTCATTTGTACGGTGAGGGCCCAGGATTGGAGGTTTGATATACATGAAGAGATGTTCTCAGAGAGATTGGTGAGGTTAGAGTCGGTCTCGAGGAGGACAAGGATGTCATCGGCGTAAGTGTAAAGTGTTTCCAAGGGGGATAGTTGGAGGAGTTTCAGGGAGGACATATAAACATTGAAAAGAATCGGAGATAGAGGTGAACCCTGGGGAACTCCACAAATCGGTTTCCAAGGGAGGGATGAGGAGCCATTCATGTTAACAAAGTAGGAGCGGGAACGTAAGAATTTTGAGAACCAATCTAGGACTGTTGAGTTTATGCCAATTTCAGAAAGTTGGAGAATTAGTATAATAATAATTAATAATAATAATAATAATTTATTTTCTTATATATCGCCAAAGCCATAGTAGTTCGAGGCAGTTTACAACAAGAGGAGCTGGACAGTCAGCGATAAGTTACAAAATAGAATCAATGAATACAAGTACACTGGAAGCAAGTACAAATAAGAGGCGCTGGACAGTCAGCGATAAGTTACAATATAGAATCGTTGAATAAAAGTACACTGAAAGCAAGTACAAATAAGAAGAGCTGGACAGTCAGCGACATAGCTATGAATTGGTATACAGAATACGAGAGATAATGAACAACAAATTCTTAGGTGACAAATCGGTTTAACAGTTTTGTTTTTACTAATTTTCTGAAGCCTTAATAGGAAGAGGAGTACATGATAATGTTCCCCAGCCAGTCGTTCAGTTTACCTGCCTGGAAGGCTAGAGTTCTGTCCAGGAATCTTTTGTAACGGCAGGCCTTTATTATTGGATGTGTAAATAAGTGGATTTTACGTGAGGGCCTGATAGTATAACCCAGATTGAAGTGGGAGACCAGGTACATAGGGGCCAGACCAAAGATTGATTTGAAGCAGAGACAAGAGAATTTAAATATTACTCTGGCCTCGAGGGGCAGCCAGTGAAGTTTTAGATAATAGGGGGTAATGTGTTCCCATTTTTTTAAACCGAAAATCAGACGAACTGCCGAATTTTGAATAATTTGGAGTTTTTGAAGGGTTTTCTTGAAGGATCCTAACTAAATGATGTTGCAATAGTCCAGCATGCTTAGAATAGAAGATTGAACCAGCAGACGGAATGATGCTACATCAAAATATTTTTTGATGGTTCTTAGCTTCCATAGTGTTGAGAAGCATTTTCTAGTCAGTAGATCCATGTGAGAGTCAAAAGTAAGGTGTCAGTCGAGGGTCACTCCTAGAATTTTTATGGATTCAACAATAGGGAAGTCCTGACCATTCAAAGAAATTTTAGAATCTTTGATTTTATCATTTGGGCTCGCAAGAAAAAACTTGGTTTTGTTTGTGATGAGTTTCAGTTTGAATTCTGTCATCTATAATTCGATTTGTTTTAGGATGAATGCCAGGTGATTCTTTTTCTCGGAGATTAGGTTTGTGAGGGGAAGAACTATGGTGATGTCATCTGCGTAGATGTAGAATTTGACATTTAAGCTTTGCAGTAGATTTCCCAATGGGGCAAGGTAGATATTAAACAGGGTAGGTGATAGAGGGGAGTCCTGCGGGACTCCGCAAGCATTTGTCCATCTGCAGGATTGTTTGTTGTTACTGCGGACTTGGTAAGATTGTTTACTCAGGAAACCTTGGAACCAATTTAACACTTTGCCGGAAAGACCGATTGACTCCAAACAGTCGATTAGAATGTCGTGGTCGACTAAGTCAAAGGCACTGCTTAGATCAAGTTGTAGAACTAGAGCACTCGAGCCTTGGCTGAATAAATTGTGAAGGAGGTCTAGTAGAGAGGCTATAACTGTTTCAGTGCTGAAACCTGAGCGGAACCCAGACTGATTCTCTTGTAGTATGCTGAAGTTGTCCAAGTGCTTTACTAAGTTCTGGTTAACTAGGCCTTCCATCAACTTTACAAATAGGGGGATGCTAGCTATAGGTCTATAGTTTGATGGCAGCTTGTTGGATTCTTTTTGATTTTTTATGATTGGAGTGATCAGGATCTGACCTAAATTCCCGGGAAATGTGGCGGTCAGTAAAAGGGAGGACAATATCGAAAGCCGCAGAAAGGTCGAATTCAAGAAAAACAGCGAACTTATTGCAAGAGTGAAGTTGTTGGACCTTTGAGATTAATGAGGCCAGTAGGGATTCGGTGCTAAAGTTGAGTCTGAAGCCGTGTTGGAAGGGTAGGAGAATGGAGAATCTCTCAAGATAGAATGAGAGTTGGGTGGATATGATGGACTCCAGCATCTTGGTCAGGAGAGGAATATTTGCTATTGGGCAATAGCTGGCTGGTGTGGAGGGGTCCAGATCCGCTTTTTTCAGAAGTGGGGATAAGGCAATGTGCCCCATTTCTTCAGAAAATAGACCTGAAAGTAGGGCAGAATTTATAAGCTTGGTGAGAGATGAGATGGCTTGTGTGGGAATTTTCTCATATAGGTAAGAGGGGAAAGGGTCCAAGGTACAGTTGCAAGATTTCAACTTGAGGCAGAGTTTAGCAACCTGGGAATTGGATACGAGCTCGAAGGTGGTCCAGGATCTGTCGACTGGAATATGGTTGACGACGGTTAGAGTCGGGTTGGAGTCGGTAGACACCAGAGAGTTGTAAGAGGGTGCTGGTGGAAACGAGCATCGTAAGGTAGTGACTTTCTCATTGAAGAATTTTGCTAGATCGTCGGCAGATGGAGAGGAGGGGAGTGTGGTGGATTCATGTTTAGAGGATATGGAGCGCCAGATGTTAAACAGTGTATTACTTTGGTTGTTGGATCTGGAGATTTTGTTACCATAGTAGTTCTTCCTTGCTTTTTTTAGTTCGGTATTGTAGGACTTAATATTAACCCTCCAGGACTGTCTGTCAGTGGGGGATTTAGATTTTTTCCATTTGCGTTCCAGTATTCAACATTTTTGTTTCAGTTCTCTGTGATATGAAAGGTACCAAGGGGCCTTGCGGAAGTAGGAGACAGTTTTAGTGGATAGTGGTGCGAGAGAGTGGTAGGTGGTCTCAGAGAGGGTGATCCAGTTGTGCCAGTTGGATTCAGGGTTTGGAGGGCTAGGAATGGTGGATATTAGGTTTAGGAATTTGGTCCAGAATAGTTCGCTAGTAATTTTTTTTCAGAAGGTAATAGAGTTTGAGGAACGAGGAGGGGGCCCGAGGTGAGACATGAAAATAGGGAAGCAAAAAGCCCCTAGGAAGTGGTCGGACCAGGGGACATGTTCCCAACAGGTGTCATCGACCGAAGTTTTGTGATCTCACCGATCTAGGAAACTGATGATGTCCAGTGTGTGCCCTTTTTTCATGGGTTGGAGAGAGTGCCGGGGGGGGGGGGGGGAAGCCTAAAGAAGTGAGGAAGTTATTGAAATCAGTTGCATCTTTGTTGGTGGTATCGTTTAGGTGGAGATTAATATTCCCAATGATTAATAATCTTTGAAATTTGAGGAAGGCATTTGTAATGGTCTCGAGGACTGGTTCAGAGGATTTGTTCCAGGGGGATGGTGGATATAAATAAATGATATAAATAAACAATCAATAATAAATATAAACAATATCAATCTTACAAACCCATTGCTCACCACCCACCCTATTTCCTGATTAAATAAGCATATGAATATAAGAATTAAAAATAAATTAAAAAAGAGTTATGATTATAATTAGAACTACCTATCTATTTTTCCAGGACTGCACATTTAATTTTAAATAAATAAATAGATGTCTGCATAACAAAACACAACTACGAGTAGCTAGAGTTAATGTTTCAAAGAATGGTTTCCAAATAACGAGTAAAATTCTACCTTATTTCGTATCTCAGTCAGAAACAGACATAGCTTTGAAAAGGGTAATTCTCTCTGGGTTGAAAGCTATTTTTTATTCATGGATAGGGCCTACAGGACCAAATTATGGTCATTGGAGAGCACAAATGTTATATTTAGTGCTTATGGAACATAAGAACATAAGAAGTTGCCTCCGCTGGGTCAGACCAGGGATCCATCGTGCCCAGCAGTCCGCTCCCGCGGCGGCCCATCAGGTCCATGACCTGTAAGTGATCCTTTGTCTAAAACCTTTCAATCCCCATTTTTCTTCTATCTATACCCTTCCATAATCCTATCTCTATCTCTACCTCTATCTATATCCCTCAATTCTCTGCCAGGGTGAGCCCATGCATCTTATAACAAGCATGTGCCAAAAAAGAGGCTGCTGCAGTTGTTTTGATCCCTAAGGCCAAAGCTTCAAACTGCCTTTTTAGGACTACATCCACTCTTCACTTGGCAGGGACATGCACTTGGTTATTTGAGCAACTAAGGAATCCACCTTAGGCTGGGTGAACATCTATTGACACTCCTGTGCCACAGCATACAGCCTAGTTATTGTTTTAACTACCTTTAAAGAGCCTTCAGGAGCATCCCAGCGCTCCATGACTAAAACTCATATTAGTATGCCGGAGAGAAGATGTGGGCTGAACTTACTCCACTTAGGATAGAATTTAGTTAGATTGTGAGCCCGTTTGATACAGTAAGGGAAGTTATAACATATGAATAGCCTTACTGGGTCAGACCAATGCTCCATCAAGCCCAGTAGCCCGTTCTCACAGTGGCCAATCCAGGTCCCTAATACCTGGCCAAAACCCAAGGAGTAGCAACATTCCATGCTACCGATCCAGGGCAAGCTGTGGCTTCCCCCATGTCTTTCTCAATAACAAACTATGGACTTTTCCTCCAGGAATTTGTCCAAACCTTTCTTAAAACCAGCTACGTTAATGTTCTAGTTTTTGTAAACTGCTGAATACTTATGTGCAAGCAGTATATCAAATACAATACAACACTTAGTGGAAGGGGCCTGCTGGGAGTCTAACTCCCACAATGAGTCAGAAATGAGCTCTAATAGTGCTCAAGGCTTGAACAGATGGCATACTGTAGGATCCTCCCCTTGGTTGAGGGCCACCACTACTTCCTGCATACTTGCTCCTGCTTGAAACCCTATCTCACCCAGCAGGAAAGACTCACTCTGAGACTGCAAGGGCATACAGACTGATCCCTTATCTTCTGAGTCCCTGTCCAAAAGGTCCACAGGATCCTGGCAGCTTCTGTCAGGAGAAGGAGGAGTTGAAAACATGAAGTGAATTCCTTCTGCAAGGCTCGCAAACATGGGGAGAATACCCTACTGTCCAGAATAACACACCTATTGCATTAGAATATATATTATATTTGAATGCTCTATATTACAGATTTTTTTTTTTTATGGGGGGTGGGTTGATATTGGATGTTGTTTCTCAAATATTGTTTATAATTTTGCTGATTTCCTCAGGCCTGATTATATTTTGATCAATAATACTCCCTGATTATGTTCCACCACAACATATGAAACTTTTTGATGTTTTTGTAGTTTTGGCTCTTAAATTGATCATTCTTAACTGGACCAATAATACTAATTGGTCATTGGTGAAACTCTGTCAAATTGCTAAATATGAGTATAGAGTGGCAGAATGCAGAGACTGCCTGCATAAATATAACAGTTGTGGCCACCTTTATTAGAATTTTGTGATTCCACCTGAAATGTCATATACCCCCTCCTTTACAAAGCCGTGCTAGCATTTTTAGTGCCGGCTGTGTCACAGCTGTTACCACGGCGGTTGATGTTATAAAAGCTAGTGTGGCTTTGTAATGGAGGGGGATAACTATTCACACAATTTCTTTCTTAAATTCTCTCTTCTGTACATATGCACAAGCAAAGTCCATGTTTATACCGATACAAGTGTTTATGCGCTATAGCTATATTTATATGGCTTATTGTTCTAATTTCTTATTACGGTACGCCTTATTATTGATATTGCAACCTGGTATTGCTGCTGATAAATTCCTCTTTAGCTTGTCTACTTTCGTAGTTTTGTAGAAAAATTTCAATATCGTTTTTTGGAATTAGAAAAGTGTAATGAAAAGTGGAAGGAATGTGGAAAATTAGCAATTCTACAATTTTCTACAATTTTATAATAGCAAAAACTCAGAATCTATGGAGAATGAGGTGTGTGTGTGTGAGGGGGGGGGGGTTGGGTTGGGAGGTTCCAACCAAGAACGGTTAGGAAGTAAGGTAAAGGAGCGAAACTAGAGAATCAAGTCAGCCCTGCAACAATTTTACCTGCATAAGCCTGAATTACTATTTGCATTCAATGGAATAACCATATTTGTATAGGGATTGCTGAACAGGTGGAATGAAAAATAGTAGAAAAATATTTCTTAGGGAAAACTTTTCCCTAGTGAGCAAAGGAAATGACCCAGAAAAGCCAGAGATATTTACACAGTATATCTTTCACATTTAGCTTTAGCTTTGCTACAAAAACATTATTCCCACAAGCCTATAAATCTTGGTAATGGCATCTTGTTGAAGCCAATTTCTATGTACAGTAAGGTACACTATATGAAAAATTTGGCTATTATAAAAATATATTGTGAAGTTGAAAAGACCTGTAGAAATAAAAATAGTTCCAGAGATATGCCGTTAGCACAGGGAAAAAAAATCATAATGAAGAAAAAGTGCAGGAGCAAAGAGAACACAATGACTAAAATAGAAATGATTGTCAGGTTACATTCCTGTGTAGTACTCCATATCTAAACACCCATTGCCTCTTTGTATCTTCTGGATTTGTGTGAATGAAGGCAGTGAAGGGCAATGACTTGCTAAACATTGCAACATACTTCCATATCTATGACTCTTGTTCTTTTTCTTACTACTTGTACTATTACTAATTAGTTCTACAGCAAAACCAAATGTACATAGAGCTACACAGCCACATAAAACAGAGACCATCTTTGCTCCACATTTATTTGAAATACTAATTTCTCTGACCATTATTCTCTTTCTTGGTTTCAATAACCTTCTCTTTTTACATTTCCGGACCAAATGAACCTCCCTTTGTATTAACTGGCTCCAATGATCCCAATAACCATCCCTTAATGACCCTCACTATTTATTCCTTTGTTCTTCCCTCCTTTCTTGTTTGACCCCATCCATTTTCTATCATAAGAACAAAAGAATTGTCATACTGGGACAGACTGAAGGTCCACTAAGCCCAGTATCCTATTTCCAACAGTGGCTAACCCTTGTCCCAAGTACCTAGCTAGATCCCAAGTATTAAAACTGATTTTATGCTGCTTATCCTAGGAATAAGCAGTGGACTTAACCAAGCCATCTCAATAATGGCTTATGGACTTTTCATTTAGGAAATTATCCAAATCTTTTTTAAACCCTGCTAAGCTAACTGATTTTACCACATTCTCCAGCAATAAATTCCAGAGTTTAATTAACCTGTGTGAAGAAATATTTTCTCCAGTTTGTTTTAAATCTACATCTTAGTAGTTTCATCATATGCCCCCCACAAATACTTTTTTCACTCCACTCAGTATTTTATAGACCTCTATCATATCACCCTTGAGCCCTCTCTTCTCTAAGCTGAAGAGCCTTAGCTGCTTTAGCCTTTCCTCATAGGGAAGTCATCCCATTCCTTTTATCATTTTTGTCATCCTTCTCTGTATCTTTTCTATTTCAGCTACATCTTTTCAGATACGGTGACCAGAATTGCACAAAGAATTCAAAGTGTGGCTGTACCATAGAGCAATAAAGGGCCATTATAACATTTTCATCTTTGTTTTCTATTCCTTTCTTGATAATTCTTATCCTTTATAATTCTTTCTTCAATGGTTCCTATTGTTTATATCTAAATATATCCTTTCTCTAGATCCCTAACTTCATATCCTAACCTACCATCCCTTCCTTCCTTTCTTTCTCACTTGTTTCCTGCCCAATCAGGCATTTTCTTTTTCAAACATCCTGGTGGGTTTATTTCACAGCCTCTTCACCCACTCCACCTCCCATTGCCCTTTCCAACCCCACACTGGTGCTGTGGTATAAACAAAAAAGATTTTTCCTCTCTCTGTTAGGTCTTCTCTTGCTGTCTAACACCAGCTCTGGCAGGATACACATTTCAAATCTGACATATTATAATCACAAAATAGAAAATAAAATTATTTTTTCTACTTTTTGTTGTCTGGTCATTTTAATATTCAAAACCTGTTGGTTCCAGGCTCTGGTTTCTGTTCGTCTTCTGTTAACTAGCTCATTGGGGTCTCCTGCCCATTTGACATTTTCTTTTTTCTCCATGTTCACCATCTATCTTCCACTTCTGTACCTTCCCTTCCACTGCCATATCCAATATTTCTGTTTCTTTCCCACTGTCTACCATCTCTCTCTCTCCCTACCTTATGCCCTGGGTCAGATCTCTCTATTACCCTCCATGCAGCATCTCTCTCTTTTTCTCCTCCATTATCATGTGCAATATTTCTTTCTGTCACCATGCACCATATCTCCCTGCCCTCCACCCTATGTCCAATATTTCTCTCTCTCTTTTCCATGCATGTCTCTCTCCCCTCCACCATATGCAGGGTTTCTCCCTCACCCCTTTCTACCTCTTTGTTGCATCTCTCCCTTTCCTCCACCCCATGTTCAACAATTCTTCCTCTCTCCCCCCTGCACAGAAGCTTTCTATCCCTCCTATTCCTCTGTGCAGCAGCTTTCCATCACTCCTGTTTAGCAGCTTTTCATCCCTCCCTCCATCCCCCTGTGCAGTAACTTTCCTTCCCTCCTATCCCCCTTGCAGCACCTCCCAACCCCCTCCACCATGAGATCTGACATAAGGGCATCCCAAAGCAGCAGTGGTGGTGGTGGTGGCTAGCAAGAAGAGACAACGTTCTGAACAGGCTGCTTCTGGCCTGCCCTGCCAGGGCTTCAGTGGTATGGAATGCAGCTACTATTTGGGTTTTTTCCAGGTACTTGTGACTTGGATTGGCCTCCATGAATACGGGATACTGGGATAGATGGACCACTGGTCTGATCCAGTAGGGCTATTCTTATGTTCCCTCTACCGTGTTATCAGTGATGTCATCAGTGACGCAGGAGAGGGAAGGTCCTGGCGGGGCAGACCAGGAGCAGCCTGTTCAGAGCAATGCCTTTTCCCACCAACCACCACCACTGCTGCTGCTGCTTTAGGAGACCCAGAGGTGTCAGGACTCACTGAATTGGTGAATCTGATTTTTTTTTTTTAGAAAGCAAATCAATTTGAATCAGCAAGTTGGGCAGTACTGCTAGATGCATTCTGTGTACTACAGAAGATGACAGCATGTTTAGGTTTAAGGGTAAACTAAATATACCATCCTTTTTGATGAACAGTGGTTTCAATTCTGATTTTAAAAAAACAAACCAACAACAAGAAAGAAACACCAATAAAATAAAGGACAGACAAAATAAGCATTTGAATCTATACTCAGACACTAAGGCCTAGATTCTATTAATGCCTAAAGTTAGGCACCTAGATTGGTGTGCCTAGCCAATCTTGCACCAAACTTAATTTTCGTAATTGGCTTAATCAGTGCTGATCATTGAAAATGCCATTAAAAAAAATTAAATAGGCTAAATTGCTTACATATCTCTATTACCTGAAGGTAAATATCGCCTGACTGCAAGAAACCAAATTGTCTGAAATTGAACATATGAAATTTAAAACTGGATGAGTGGGTGAGGTTTTTTGTTCCTCTACTGATTATAAAAAAGGTGGTGTAGCGATGCTTATTAGCAAACATCTTCAATCCCAAACCAAATTGCTTGCAAAAGATGATTATGGTCGTTTTATTTGCAGGTGACATTGAGTACACTCAATTTTAATTTGTTGGTGGTGTATGCTCCTAACCCCTATGAGCACTTTTTTAAAAAAAAACTCTGGTTAAGACAGCTTTGAAACCTGATTCTGTCCCTCTGATATTGGCGGGAGATTTGAATCAAGTTCTTGATCCTTCCTTGGACGAGTCTTCCCCAGGTCAGCAGTCTTTCGCCCCTCATAAGGGAATCCCTTACTTATGCTCTACTTTAGACTTGGTTGACCCTTGGAGATTGTTACATCCCACTGAAAGAGATTATACACATTTATCACGTTCTCATTCTACTTTATTTATTTATTCAATTTTCTATACCGTTCTCCCAGGGGAGCTCAGAATGGTTTACATGCATTTATTCAGGTACTCAAGCAGTTTTCCCTGTCTGTCTAGCTAATATACTTGGGGCAATGGGGGGATTAAGTGACTTGCCCAGCGTCACAAGGAGCAGCATGGGTTTGAACCCACAACCTCAGGGTGCTGAGGATGTAGCTTTAACCACTGTGCCACACTCACTTGGTCCCCTATTGACTACGTTCTTGTCTCGCAATTGTTCTCTTGAATTCTTTCTTCTACTATTGGACCACAGGCACTTTCGGATCATGCTCTGGTGCTTATAGATGTTGAGTTAGGATCTCGTCGGGGGGATGGATAGCGTTTTCCTGCATATCTGTATGAGGATTCACATTTTCAGCAATATCTTGTAGAGCACTGAGCAGATTATGCTCATTTCAATGTTGAACATGCTGCTGAACCAATTCTTTATTGGGAAACTTCTAAGGTGGTTCTTTGAGGTGATGTCATTGCTTATGTCACTTGCAGAACCACCATATTGCTGCTAAAATTTTCTCTTTTGAACGTCAGTTTCAATATGCAAAATGGACTTACCTGAGACATCCCACAGTTTCTCATAAATAAAACATGCTTGCAGCACAAGCGGCTCTTAATACTCTCTTACATGAAAGATATCGGCGTAGTACTGTCTATAGGAAATTTCATTTTTTTTCGTTTTGGCAATTGACCTGGTCGCCTTCTGGCAAAGCTTACCAAAACTTGGAATAGGCCCCAGTTGGTTCAATCGCTTTGCCTCTCAGATGGGACTATCACTAATGCCACTGATAGAATTTCTCAAGTATTTGTGATTATTTTACAAGTCTATATACAGCTGACTCTCCCTTCCAGCCCTTTATTATGCAGGCTTATTGGATGATACCTCCTTGCCAAGTTTAACCCCGCAGATGTTAGCTTCCTTAAATGCACCCATTAGAGGAGTAGAAATTCAAAAAGTTATCAAGTCTTTATCTACTCTAACCTGCTATTATACAACAACCTCTAACCTGCAAGTATGTAACATTATAACACCTTTGTAGCATCCTCTAACCTGCATTTACCATAGTAGCCTGTAGCCCCACACAACACTACAGTTGCCAAAACCTCTCACTACTCAGCTCAGTCACACAGACACCACTGCCTAATCACCATCCAAATAGCATTTCAACCCGTTAACACACATCAAACAAACAAACAAAAAAAACACCTCCTCGCAAACTTCCATCAACAATCCCTTCTCCCTTCAAGTGCGCCACCATGGCCTGGCCCAACTCTCACCAATTCGCTATACTGCTCCTACTCTACCTAATCACCATCAAGATCTGCACAGCCGACCCAATTCACTCTGCCCCCATCCCAGTTTACTATTCCTCATACCGCTTGGTAAAACCCAGATCCCACACACTCACACTTCACACACCACATGACCACCTAGATACAGGTCCTTTCCCATCCCCTAATCCCCCCCCCCACACACACACACACAAACCAACCAAACCTCGCATGAAAAAACAAAGAACACTGAAAAAACTAGCCTACTCCCATAATTCCCCAACAGACCCCACCAACTACCAGAACCTTCAAGGTTTCTACCTAAACATAAGATCGATGAGAAATAAATCCATCCTGATCAAAGACTGGCTGACCGAAACCAATCCCGACTTTGTCCTACTTGCTGAAACCTGGCTGCTATCAGACACAGATATCATCATCAAAGACTGTCTCCCTCCAGGCTTCAAGATTCTCTCCCTAGCCAGAACCAGGGAAAGGGGAGGAGGCCTAGCAATAATCTTCAGAGACCATCTAAACTGCACCACACTCAACACCAAATCCTCCCCCAACCTAGAAATACTAGCCTCCTCACTAACTTCAAAGGCCTTTTCCTCCTCCCTAACAATCACTCTCTTCTATATCCCCCCCCCCAAAAAAAAATGGACAGTAGCCAGGGAGGACTTCGCTGAATTTTTATTAACCAACTCTTTAGCAAGTCCATACAACCTTCTATGCGGAGACATCAACATTCACCTAGAGCAAACAGATCAGCCAGACATATCTGACCTCTGGTCACTAATCTCGCAACTAGGTTACTTCAAACCCCCACCCATCGTAACCCACCAAAGAGGTCACCAGTTAGACCTGGTGAAATTCTCCGCCAAAGAACCAACCACTCCCAAATTCGTGTGGAAACAAGACAACTGGACAGACTCCCTATGGTCCGACCACAAACTATGTAGCTTCTCCATCCACTACCAACAAAAAACCACCAAAAATAGAAAAGCAAGAAACACCAAAACACACACCACTAGAGGCAAGATCGACCTGACCGAATTCTGGTCCCACTACGAAACTATCACAAAACAAAACGAAGAAGCGGGCCAAATCATGACCTCCTGGATCAAAGATAGCACAAACATTCTAAACGAAATAGCCCCCTTAAAAACCAGCAGAATTAGATCCTCAAACCAGGAGGGTTGGTTTGACTTAGAGCTACTACAGGCAAAAAGGGACCTCAGAAAATCAGAGAGACAATGGACTAAATCTGGAACCCAAGAGCACAGAATAGCATGGAGACTCAAACTAAAAAACTACAAAACCCTAACCAAGGATAAACGAAAAAACTTCTATGCCCAAAAAATTGGAAATGTTACAATTAACAGTAGTAACCTCTTCAAACTGGTCAATGATCTCTACAATCTCGAGACAATTACTGACAACCGCGACGAAGAACCCACACTAACCGCCAACACCCTAGCTGACTTCTTTAACTCCAAAATACAGAAACTAAGATCATCGATAACTGCCCCTGCCAATCCCCACGGGGACTTTCTAACCCTCCAAGACAAGAACAGGTCCAAACCAGACCCAGGGTCCAGAGCGGACCTAAACTGGGATCAATTCACAACTATCGACTGGCAAACCTTCAACAAATACTACAACAAATACACCAACTCCTTCTGTAGACTAGACACCTGCCCCCCTAACATAATGAAAATGGCTCCAATCCACTTCAAAGCAAATATGCTGGCATGGGTCAACCTCCTATTATCTACCGGTAACTTCCCAGCAGAACAAGGCCACATCTCGATCACCCCAATCATAAAAAACACAAAAGAACCACCCAATATTCCGTCCAACTACAGACCAATCGCAAGCATCCCGCTATTCACCAAAATAGCAGAAGGGTTGGTAAATGCCGAACTTACCACATACCTAGAAAAATTCAATATCCTAAATGACAATCAATCAGGCTTTCGCTCCGACCACAGCACCGAAACCATCATAGCCTCTCTCCTAGATCCCTTCACAAACTCTTCAGCCAGGGCTCCAGCGCCTTGATTGTACAACTCGACCTGAGCAGTGCATTCGACCTGGTCGACCACAACATTCTCCTAGACTGCCTCGCCTACATAGGCATCTCTGGCCAGGTCCTTAACTGGTTCCACGGGTTCCTACGGAACAGATCATACAGGGTATTTAAAAATGACACTTTCTCATACAGCTGGGATAACTCCTGTGGCGTGCCACAGGGCTCCCCCCTGTCCCCCACCCTGTTCAATGTCTACCTAGCCTCCCTAGGAAATCTTCTGCAAAGCCTCAAGCTCAAATTTTTTATCTACGCAGATGACATCACTATAGTCATCCCGCTAACCAGTTTCACATCAGAGCTCCTCACCTCCCTCTCAAGCATACTCAACCAGATAGAACACTGGATGTTATCCTACAGACTAAAACTAAACCCGGACAAAACAAAATTCTTCCTAGCAACCCCCAAAGACAAAATCAAAGACACTACAATTAAAGTAAAAGGATCCGTTTTCCCCCTTGAACAAACCTTTAAAATACTGGGAGTCACACTGGACAAACACCTATACCTGGATAAACACACTGATAATACTGTCAGAAAAAGTATCTCGGTGCTCTGGAAACTCGGCACCATAAAAAAATACTTTGATGACACTTCATTCCGCCTGCTAGTACAATCCTCCATCCTTAGCATACTGGACTACTGCAATATCATTTACTTGAGCTCCACAAAAAAAACCATCAGGAGACTCAAAATGATCCAGAACACCGCTGTCTGCCTCATATTCGGCCTGAAAAAATGGGAACACATCACCCCTTTCTACCACAAACTCCATTGGCTACCATTAGAATCCAGAGTCCTATTCAAATTCTCCTGCTTCTGCTATAAAACAATATTTGGTTTATCCCCAAGCTACATCATCCCTCACTTCGCCCTGAATCACAGCATCAAGGACTCCCGGAGAATCCAACTCTTCGCCTACCCCTCCCTAAAACTTTGCCACTCTAAAAAATTCCTCGACAAAACCTTCGCCTTCCAAGCCACCAAGCTAAACTCATGGTTATCCCAAATGGCCCTCAAGGCCCCCAACTACCTCGGCTTTAGAAAACTACTCAAAACCCGCCTCTTCCAAGACCAGGATCCTAATGCCCCTTCCTAACTAAATAACCCCTCTCCCCTCTACTTCCTCTCCCTCACCCCCCCCCCAGCAGCTTTGATCAATTTGATATTGAACCGCTTGTAACCACACTCAATTGATGTAAACCACTTGTAACTCTGTTTAATTGATGTGAACCGTCTAGAACTCGTCAGGGTATGGCGATATACAAAAATAAAGTTATTATTATTATTACTTGTAAAACACCTGGACCTGATGGGCTTACAGTAGAATATTATAAATTGCTTCTTCATCATATTCTGGGAGCACTGGTATGTTATTATACTCAATGTGTGGAAGAGGACTCCTTTTCTTTAGGAGCTACTGATGCTCTTATAACATTGATCCCAAAACCGGGTATGGATCCCCTGTTGGTAGAATCAAATCACCCTATCTCGCTACTTAATGTAGATTTTAAGATTTTTGCAAGGGTGTTGGCTGATAGGTTGGCATTTCATCTGCCTTTGCTGATAGGAGATGAGCAGGTTGGCTTTGTTCAGGGTTGTCAATCAGTTTTACATGTTCGTAAGGTTTTGATGGCGTTGGTGACTGGTCAGGCAACCGCAACTCCTGGATTGTTGGCTAGTCTAGACGCAGAAAAAGCTTTTGATCAAGTGGAGTTGTCCTTTCTTTTTTCTGCATTAGTCTCAAGTAGGAATTTCCAGGTGGTTTTTGGATAGCCTTCGTGCTTTGAATGCTAATCCACGGGCTTCTATTTTGGTTAATGGGACTCATTATTCTCCCTTTACTATTTCTCAGGGGACCCGACAGGGGTGTCCCCTTTCTCGTTTGTTGTTTATAGTGTATTTAGAACCTCTTTTACATACTTTGAAGGGTCCACATTATTGGGATCCGGGTGGTAGACCAGGACTTGAAAGTCTTAGCTTTCGCAGATGATTTGATGCTCATTTTGACTGATCCTGAACATTCTTTACCTCATCTTATTGATGCATTAGCTGAGTTTGGGTTTCATTCTGGATTTCGTTTGAATTATCAGAAATCTGTAGCTCTCCCGTTTAATCCATATTTGCAGGTACACAGTAATGGTCTGCTCCTGTTAATTTGGTCAAGTGAAACAGTTACTTATTTTGGGATTATTATTCCACAAGATCTTACCCGACTTGGGAGTTCTGTTCGACAAGTCGATGAAGCTGTCCGCGCAATGTGCCCTTCCTAAAAAGGGTGAACGGAATGCTAAGATTAATAAAGAAGGGTATCACAAACAGATCGGAGGTTATCATGCCGCTGTACTGGGCCATGATGCAACCTCATCTGGAGTACTGTGTCCAGCACTGGTTGCCGTACATGAAGAAGGACACGGTACTACTCGAAAGAGTCCAGAGAAGAGTGACTAAGATGGTTAAGGGGTTGGAGGAGCTGTCGTACAGCGAAAGATTAGAGAAACTGGGCCTTTTCTCCCTCAAACAGAGGAGATTGAGAAGGGACATGATCAAAACATTCAAGGTACTGAAGGGGATAGACTTATTAGATAAGGACAGGTTGTTCACCCTTTCCAAGGTAGGGAGAACGAGAGGGCACTCTCTAAAGTTGAAAGGGGATAGATTTTGTATACACGTAAGAAGGTTCTTCTTTACCCAGAGAGTGGTGGAAAACTGGAACGCTCTTCTGGAGTCTGTCATAGGGGAACACACCCTCCAGGGATTCAAGACAAAGTTAGACAAGTTCCTGCTGAACAAGGACATACGCTGGTAGGGCTAGTGTCAGTTAGGGTGCTGGTCTTTGATCAGAGGGCCGCCGCATGAGCGGACTGCTGGGCATGATGGACAAAAAAGATAACAGTTACCACTCAGATCCTGAGAAAGGATAACGAGCGTGTCTCATCTGCCCAAACCCTGGCTAATTTCTTTAATAACAAAATTTCAGATATAAGAGCAACATTCCTTCATCCATAACCAACACTGAATTTCAATTTGGATCCCACGAAAAGGAGTTCAGGGTCGACATGCTCTGGGACCATTTCGAGTTTCCAAACTGGCATCATTTCATAAATTTGTTCAACAAATATACTAAGTCAAACTGTGCCCTGGATGAATGCTCTTCCAAGATCATGCAAATTTTCTCCACCCATTTTAAAGAAGGAACTATTCAATTGGTTAACAACTATTCTCTCTAGAGGAACATTTTATGAGGAAATGGGACACATACTGATTACACCTATCCCTAAAGACCAGAAAAACTCAATAGCCCTAAAATCCAACTACATGCCCATAGTGAGCATCCCCTTATTCACTAAACTATAGGAAGGACTGGTCAACTTGGAATTAGTGAACTATTTAGCCAAATTAAAATCCTTAGTGAACATCAATCTAGAAACATCAATTTAGAAAAGGTTTCAGCACTGAGACAGTTTTAGCTTCTATCCTTAATCACCTTTATGGTCTTTTTAGCAGAGGCACCAGTGCTCTGATTTTGCAGCTGGATTTTAGTAGTGCTTTCGATTTGGTTGACCACGACATAATGCTGCAATGCCTGGATGCAATCGGCTTTTGGAAAAGGTTAAGAACTGGTTTCAGGGCTTTCTAACGAAAAGATCATACAGAGTGACCAGTGATGGGAAATACTCTAGTCCATGGAAAAACCCTTCGGGGGTACACAAGGGTTCCCCCTTTGTTGCCCACACTGTTCAACATTTACATCTCATCTTTAGGACACTTATTGCAAAAGTTAAATCTAACCCATTACATATATGCAGATGATATTTCTATTCTAATTCCCTTGAGTAGCATAATTAATGAAATCTTAGAACACATTTCTCATACTATGTCTGAAATTCAACAATGGTCAATCAACTTCAAACTGAAATTAAATACAGAAAAGACAAAAGTTTTCTTGGCAAGCCCAAGGGATAAAATTACCAGAACATCGCTACAACTAAATGGTCATTAACACCCAGTTGCTAAAACTATAAAAATACTGGGAGTCACACTAGACACACATTTGACCATGGCTGACCAAACAAACATAGTGGTGAAGAAGTGCTTTTGTACACTGTGGAAATTAAGGAGAATTAAAAAATACTTTAACCCTTCATACTTTAGACTACTGGTGCAGTCTTTGGTTCTGTCAATACTGGACTACTAAAAATATCTCCACAAGTTTGTTTCATTAGAAAGCTCATAAAAAAGTTTTTTAAAAATGTGAAAGAAAACGCAATTGATACTTTAAAGTGCTTAAAAAAGTGCTTTCAAGTGCTAAAGTGCTTATAAAGTGCTCAGTCACCAAACATAAAAAGTATCAGCGCTGGTTGTAATGAGGAACCGTCATTGCACTAAAGCGTCCCTCCTTCTGCCCTCCAGATAGTGAATACTAAGCAGTTCATCATTACTTATCCAATGAATAGGAGGCAGGTTATGGCGATCATGCAGCGCTGTATCCAGCGCTGTGTTTTAGAGTATATAAAATTATATTATATTGGATACAGCGCTGCATGATCGCCATAACCTGCCTCCTATTCATTAGATAAGTAATGAATGAACTGCTTAGTATTCACTATTTGAAGGGCAGAAGGAGGGATGCTTTAGTGCAATGATGGTCCCTCATTACAACCAGCGCTGGTACTTTTGATGTTACTTATGCATTTTGTTGGTTGGTGACTGAGCACTTTATAAGCACTTTAGCACTTTAAAGTACTTTTTTCAGCACTTTAAAGTATCAATTGTGTTTTCTTTCACATTTAAAAAATAAACTTTTTTATGAGCTTTTGTAATGAAACAAACTTGTGGAGATATTTTTAGGACTATATATTTAACACAAGTATGGTACAGAACACTGCAGTTCGCTTGATATTTGGGTTAAAGAAAAGCGACCATATTAGCCCCTACTTCAGACTGTTGCACTGGTTGTCAATGGAGGTGCAAATAACGTTTAAGTTCGCTTGTATTTGTTTCAAATAGGCCTGGGGACTACCTCCTACATATCTTCTACCTCACTTCATACTATACAGCCCCACACGGACAACCAGAAACTGTAACTTATTTTCATACCCAAGGATCGGCGGTTGTAAATACAAGTCCTTTTTGGACAGGTCTCTCAAGTTCCAATTCAACAAACAACAATCTTGGTTAGGTAACTTCATCAATGGAACCAGGCTGACTTACGGCGCCTTTCGGAAAAAAATTAAAACTGTACTATTTGACAGATTCATCTCCTAAACAGAAGCCACACTAAATTTATATTTTCCTTCTGTCTATCTCTTATATAATATGTTGTACTTTCACTATTTGCATTTTGTAATTCATTGATTGTCCAGCTCTGTTCAGTTGTGAACCGCCTAGAAGTCAGCAGACTATGGCGGTATAGAAGAATAAAGTTATTATTATTATTATTATTATACTTGATTGTTAAGAAATGTGATAAATAAAAATTTTTTTAAAAAAATACTGACCACCGTAGGTGGAATTAGACCCAGATATTCAATGTCAGGCCTTGTAATGCTACTGGCATTGAATATCTGGGGCTAATCTGGCATGTACAAGTAGTAGAATATCAGCACTTAACCTCATAAGTGCTGACTCTATTCCTGCACCACTCTCAAAATAGTTGATTTTGTGTTTGGCAGTTAGGACCCAATTCTATAAATAGCACCTAAAACATAAGTGCTGGAGAAAATGGCACATAATACTTGTTAATCATGAGTTTATAGAATCACACCTAGTACCACCTAAATTGGATTTAGATACTTGTGTCAAAATCTTAGCAATCCTTTATTTATGCCAGAGTTTTCTTGGCCTAAATACTAGCACCTAAATGCAAAACATGCCCACAATTCACCCTTAACCATACCTACTTTCTAGTAGGCATCTTGGACTAAATTCTGGATCTAGAAGCAGTGATGGAAGAAAATGAGTTGGTTAGAGTGGCAATCGCAGAGACATGGTTCATGGAGAACTATGATTGGGATATAGTTATACTGGGCTATAATCTGTTAAGGAAAGACAGGGTAGAAAGAAAAGGAGGGGGAGTAATGTTATATGTTACAGATCATATTAAGCCACACAATTGCAGGATCTGCGGGACAAGGAAGAGACGCTGTGGAATAATTTAGAAAGAGGAAATGATAAATATATTTACATTGGTGTGATATACAGGCATCCTTCACAGATAGAAGAAGTGGAAAGAAATTTAATAGTAGACATTCAGAATACAGTGGTACCTCGGTTTACGAGTGCACCGGTTTACGAGTGTTTTGCAAGATGAGCAAATCATTCGCAAAATTGGTGCCTCGCAAACCGAGCTTGCCTCGATGTACGAGCGACTCCCCCCGCAATCCGGCAACCCCCCCCCACGCCACGATCTGGGAACTCGAAGGCCTTGAGCATGCGCAGATGCTCAAGGCCCAGCAAAAAGGACTGCAGATCTTTGGGCACCGGCACCGGCATGTCCTGTGCGTTGGTGACGGTGCCAGGTGCCAGATGGAGGGTAAGCGAAGTGTTCGGGTGGGTGGGGGTGCCGGATCGCGGCGTGGGGGGATGCCGGATCGTGTGGGGGATGCCAGATCATGGCAGGGGGGTGCCGAATTGTGGGGGGGATGCCGGATCATGGCGGGGGGGATTCCGGATGGCATGGGGGGCCTTCTTGAGCGGGGGGGAGCAATGTCAGTTCTCTGGGGGATAGAGCAGTGCTGCTGGCCTCGGGGGGTGAGGGGGTGGGAACGAATCAAGCGAGTTTCCTTACTTTCTATGGGGAAACTCGCTTTGATATATGAGCAATTTGCTTTACGAGCATGCTTCTGGAACGAATTATGCTCGTAAACCAAGGTTCCACTGTATATCTAAAAAAGGGGAAGTTTAACTAATAGGTAATTTTAACATGCTGGATGTTGATTGGGGTATCCCTACTGCAGGGTCTTCTAGAAGTAGGGAAATCCTGGATTCTCTACAAGGAGAACTATTCCAGCAGTTGGTAATGGAGCCCATGCGAGATGGGGGATCATACTGGACTTAAAACGGGGATAGTGTTTCTTATGTTACAGTGGGTGACCATCTGGCATCCAGTGATCACTGCATGATACGGTTTAATATTAAGACGGGTATATAGAGGGTTCATTCAAAAGTAAAGGTTCTAGACTTTTTTTAAAAACTAACTTTGTTCGGATAGAGGATTACATCAAGGAATTGTCTGGATGGGAACGTCTGGAAGGAGTAGAAATGCAGTGGGCAAAACTGAAAGGAGTTATTGTAAGGACAACAAACATTTTGTGAGGCAAGTAAGTAAAAGTAAGAGGAAAAGAAGGCTGCTTTGGTTCTCAAAATTAGTAGCTGAGAAGTTAAGGAATAAGAGGTTAGCTGTCATAAACTACAAAAGATAACAGAAAGAGGAAGACAGGCAAAAATATCTGGAAAAGTTAAGAGGGGCTGGTTGAGAAGTCAGGAAAGCAAAGATACAAATGGAAGAAAAAATAGCTGACAAGGTAAAACGGGGAGACAAAACATTTTTTAGATATATCAGTGATAGGAAGAAGTACAAAAGTAGCATTGTGAGACTCAAAACTGAAGGGTAGGAATATGTAGAAACTGTTGAAGAAAAGGCTGAATTGCTTAACAAATATTTCTGTTCTGTGTTAATGGCTGAAGATCTGGGAGCGGGACCAAAGAAGATAAATGCAAATAGGGATGGTGAAATGGTAGACCCTGATTGAGAGGGTTGTGTTCATGAGGAGCTAGCTATATTAAAGGTAGACAAAGTGATGGGGAGTGGTACTGGAGGCCTGAAGAAGGGTGGAGGTGGTCCCTCTACACAAAAGTGGAAGTAAGGAAGAAGTAGGGAATTACAGGCGAGTAAGTCTGACTTCTGTGGTAGGCAAATTAATGGAAACACTTTTAAAACAGAGAATGGTGAAGTTTCTGGAATCCAGTGGATTCCAGGATCAGAGGCAACTTGAATTTACTAGAGATAGGTCTTATCAGACAAATCTGATCAATTTCTTTGACTGGGTGACCAGAGAATTGGATAGAGGATGTGCGCTAGATGTGTGTATTGAGATTTTAGCAAAGGCTTTCACAGTGTACCACACAGAGGGCTAATAAATAAACTGAGTGCTCTTGGGATGGGCCCTAAAGTGATGGGTTGGGTCAGAAACTGGTTAAGTGGAAGACGACAATGAAGATCGCTCTGAGGAAAGGGATGTTAGCAGTGGTATGCCTCAAGGTTCTGTTCTTGGATCTGTTCTTTTTAACATTTTTATAAGTGATATTGCTGAAGGGCTGTCAGGTAAGATTTGCCTCTTTGCAGATGATACCAAAATCTGCAATAGAGAAGACACCCCAGATTGTGTAAATGACATGAAAACCTAGTGAAGCTTGCAGCGTGGTCTGAAATTAGGCAGCTAAAATTTAATGCTAAGAAATACAAGGTCATGTATTTAGGCTGCAAAAACCCAAAGGAACAGTACAGTTTAGGGAGTGAAGAACTTTTGTGCATGACAGAAGAGCAGGACTTGGGTGTGATTGTATGTGATTATCTTAAGGTGGCCAAGCAGGTTTAAAAGGTGATGGTGAAAGCTAGAAGGATGCTAGTGTATTTAGGAAGAGGTATGGCCAGTAGGAAAAAGGAGGTATTGATGTCCCTGTATAAGACTCTGGTGAGACCTCATTTAGAATATTGTGTGCCGTTTTGGAGACTGCATCTTCAAAAAGATATAAAAAGGATGGAGTCAGTCCAGAGGAAGGCTACTAAAATGGTGCATGGTCATCGTCATAAGGCATATAGGAACAGACTTAAAGATCTTAGAGGAAAGGCGGGAGAGGGCAGATATGATAGAGATGTTTAAATACCTACGTGGCATAAATGCGCATGAGTCGAGTCTCTTTCAATTGAAAGGAAGCTCTGGAATGAGAGGGAATAGGATGAAGTTAAGAGGTGATAGGCTCTGGAGTAATCAAAGGAATACTTTTTTACAGAAAGGGTGGTAGAGGCATGGAACAGTTTCCCGGAAGAAGTGGTGGAGAAAGAGACTATCTGAATTCAAGAAAGCTTGGGATAGTCACGTGAGATCTCTTAGAGAGAGGAAGAGATAATGGTTACTGCAAATGGGCAGACTGGATGGGCCATTTGGTCTTTATCTGCCATCATGTTTCTATGTTTATCTCCACCACCTGCACTGGGAGACCATTCTACACATTTACTACCCTTTCTATAGGCACCTAACTTAGGCCTTCTTTTACTAAGCTGTGGTAGAGGTTTCTATTGTGGCCCAGGGCGCTAAATGCTTGACACTGCTCCAATATTCATGAGAATTCTATGAGTGTTGGAGCAGTGTCAGAACATTTAGTACTCTAGGACACAGTAGAAATCTCTACCGTGGCTTAATAAAAGGAGCAGTTAATTATTTAAAAAGCTTAACTAGTTTAACTCAGTAAGTTTTTACCACTTTCAGCTAAATTCACCAAATTAAGCTCAGTTTTGGGGTGGGTGGGAATTAACTTCAAGGGTCACCTGTGGAGTCTGATTTCTAAGAAAGTCCTCAGAGTTCAATCTTAAACTAAGAGGCTGAAACCAGCCAGAGGTCTCTCCTCAGTTAGGGTGAGAAGATTCACACCCCATGAAATATAGTGCATTTGGCCTGAGTTTAAGAGTTTTCCAGGCTTCTCTCCTATTTTGTACTCCCCAAAGTCTCAAAAAGGTCCTAAACAGATTCAAAGAAACCTTTTATTAAACAGATGTTTCCTCAATCAAATATATACAAATTATAGATTCAGTTCATAGGTTGCTGTTAAAACTATCTTTAATGCTGAGCCTCTACAACCTCTCCCTTAGAACTAGGTTTACTGAGGGTTAGGCAGTAGGCCAGCATTTCTCCCCTCAAGGGTCATATGTGGAGTCTGATCTCTAAGAAAGTCCTCAGACTGTATTTGAATTCAAGATAGCATGAGACAGGCATGTGGGATCTCTTAGTGAGAAGATATAATGGATGTTAAAGAAGGGCAGGCTGGACGAGCCATTAGGCCTTTCAAGTTTCAAGTTTTATTCAAATTTTGATGTATCGCAATATCATTAATTCAAAGTGATTTACAATTAAAACAGGGTCTTAATTATTAACTAAAACCAACACACACGGACATGACGTACCAATACATAAAAGAAGTAGGGAGAACTACAATAAGTATAGTAAAGGACACATGAAAGGAAAATACAAAAGGAGGGTAAGAAATTTATCTGCCATCATGCTTCTATGTTTCTATATTGACTAGGTGAGCTGATCCATGCACCTAACCTTTTATACAATCTGGGCCTTAGTTAAGGGCTGCTGAATATCAGTAGATAGCCCAGTACAAGCAATTTAACCAGCCTGAAGCCATTCATGGCCAGTTTCATTGCTTTAAATATAAATCTCACTTTTTTTTACATGTAAGGTGATTTACAACATAATTCCTCTATTTACCACATAGTCTTTCTAAAACACCCTGCAAAATATGTTTCATTTAGACATTATTGCTGTTTTCAAGAAAGATTATAAAGAGGGCAATCAGTAGTACTAAATGTTAATGTTTTAATGGGATGAAAAAAAGATGCAAAGAAATCTTATTTTATTTATTTATTTAAAAATTTATATACCACGTATAAACTATGTGGTTTAGAAAATTACATGCATACATATTTAAGAAATGCTAAACATGTTTTTAGGTAGTGGGTTTGGGTTTTTTTTAACATTTAGTGGAGAGAAATCCTCAGAGGATATCTACCTTAGGAGCTTTTTTATTCTGTCTTCTTTCTTCTAGTTTTTAAAACCATTGCAATCTAAGAAGAACTTCTATATGAATCACTCAGATAAATTCAAGGCATGCTGTTTCAAGATAAAGAAATCTGAATTTTTATTCAGCCTGCTTGAAAGATGTTATACAAAGAACAATAACAAAAAAGTCCAGTAGAAATGCCTGTCCTCATACATATCATGCAATTTTTGCTTGAACTATAAAGAAAAACTTATCTTTCATGCCCATTTAGTCACAAAAGCACCTTTCATGCCCTCTCTTCAATCCTTCTTCCACACACAACTTGCAAGCTATGGAAAAGATGTATTAGCTATTTTGAGTTACTTGTGTACTTGAAACGTTTTATTACCTAATATGCTGAAAATGGGAATGATAGATGGATTTTAAAGGTGACCATCTGCCTTAAGTTGCAAAGGTGCTGAACTGGCGATCCTCTTTTCCTTTTCCCCCTCCTTCCTCTCTGATACATTCTTACACAAACACAGATTCCCCAGTGAGTGGTAAACAGGGATCTGGACAAAGGTTTCCCTGCCAGGATGAGATGAGTGCGGAGTAGTGAAAAGTTCAGTGTATGATGGATGAGTTTGCAAGGAGGAAGGTCACTCTGTTAATGCTACACAAGAGAGGATTATGGGTGAGGAAGGTTCTAAAATTGCATCAGTTCATTTGCTAAAATACAAAAATAATGCCATTTTCAAAACTTTTTTTTCCATTTTTAGATTTTGACTGAAGTTGAAAGTATTGAATGGTGCAAAACCAAACTAAATCTAAATATGGTAATATTTCGAAATGCACAAGAGTCTCATACTTTTTACCCTTAAATACTCTTCACAAATTGCAGCTCTCCTAGAAGAGAAACCACGTGTGCTTAAAGATTGGAAAAAAAAATGTCCACTTGTTTTCATAGGAATGTTAAAACCCTTGGAGTAAGGTAAAAGTAAATAATACAAAGCTTAAAATATTCTTTGAAAATGAAACATTATAACACTAAATAAGAGACTGTTTGAGACATAAATTCAAACAAACCATTTATGATGTGTATTTGAAAAGACTTAAGTACATGTGGAGGGGCATAATCGAAAGGGACGTCTAAGTCCGTTTACGTCCATCTCGCAAGTAGTCCAAAGTTAAAAAGAGCTTAAGGCACATTTTTGAAAGATATGTCCAACTTTTTTTTCATTTTGAAAATTGTCTAATTATACGCCCTGCCGAGCTGATCGTCCAAGCCACTAAATCGTCCATCTTTATACCACATTTCCATCCAACTTTCCGTCCAAGTCCAAAATGCCTAGAACAAGCCCTGTTGGATGTGGTAGCGGTCTGCAAAGTGATGGACTGCACACACAGACATGCCACCTAAACAGTGGGGTACCTTACAGGTCACTTCACAAAAAGGATGCCATGGCTTCTCCTCCCTACAACTCCCTTAAAGGTTACGGTGAGCCCCCCAAACTACCTCCAAAATCCCCTAGACCCACTTATCTACCACCCCAATAGCCCTTATGGCTGCAGGAGCCACTTATATGCCAGTACAAAAGAGTTTTGGGGGTATATAGGGGAGTTCACATGTTTCAATATCAATGCAGTGATTACAGGGACTTATGGGCATGGGTCCTCCTCTCCATGGGTCCCTAACCCACACCCAAGATCGCAGCACGACTAGGCTTTCCTATGCCAGGCGGCCAGGTGATGATGGTCTGGAGGCTGAAATTTAAAGTTGTGAATAAAATTTTTATGGGGGTGGGGGGGAATTGGTGATCACTGGGGTAGTGTGTGGGAGTCTGTTTTATGTGTTTGCAGTGCTTATCTTTAGGTGGGTTTTTGTGACTTAGACCATGTTCCGTCTAGGCTCTGTTGCAAAACTTTCCGTTATACATGCTGTACGACTAAGTCTAAGCCGGCCCATGTCCCGTCCTCGACATGCCTCCCGAAATGCCCCATTTAGCTTTGGTCGTTCAGCGGCACTATGAAGGCCTAGGTCATTTAGAACCAAGACCCGTTTTTATTATCGGCACTTGGACGTTTTTGAGAAATGTTCGTCCAAGTGCCGACTTAGGCTGGTTTTTGGACGTTTTTCCCTTTCGATTATGAGCTCCATATTGTATAATAAAGTACATGACAATACCTTCAAGGTCCAAATACTGTTATGCAATAATGCAGAGTTGGAGAAAACTGTTTATTAAGCTTTGTGTCATATGAAACCTTCAAATAATTTAAAAATATTGCAGGTCATTACTTCAATATGGTTCAGTCAATGTCTCCTCCGTCCAGCATTATACTTCAATGGAAGAAAATTTCAATGAAAATTATCAAAAGTTTTGCCTAGGTGTCTGGTTTTGTATGTATTACAATTTCAAAGCTTAACATCTTAACTAAGGCCATAGTGAATATAAAAAACAGAGATGTACAATGTATTTAAAAAAATAATAATAATAATTTTACATAGTTTCTATCCTGCTGAACTCTCTCAAAAGCTGACCAATTTCAATAAAATTTGGGATATACTGTATCATCCTGAACAAATTTGCAATAAGCCTGCACTCACATTGACCACCTCACCTAAAATATGTCTCCACCACTTAGCTATTATTATCTTGATACATGTAAATGCCATTTTGCATTGGACAGAAACGGTTACCATGGTTTTCAGTCAGGAGAATCTAATCCTTAATATAAATTTGTATCTAGTGAAAGATTATAGTTCTTGGTGCACAAGTTTCCAAAAAAAGGTGGAAGAGGGTACGTACAGCATATTTTATAAAGAAATTGCAAGAAACAGGCTCATCTGGTTGCCAGTCAAAGAGCAACAGGACCTGATCAGTACACACTAAAACAAATTGTGATAGGTAATGAACTGACATTGTTCAGTGAGGTGGCCAGCATGACTGTAGGCTTGGAGGGCATAATAAAAAAAACAACGTCTAAGTCCCCTTATGGCCTAAGACCCTAAATGCTGAAAGTAGCAGCAGGGAAAATGTCCATTCTCAAGAAAAACATCCAAAATGAGGTTTTTCTTGAGAATGGCCTACCTTTACGTTCAGCAGTTTAAACACTGAGATCAACACTACATCTAAACTTACAACACATTATCAACCAAAAAATAGCCTAACTCCCAAACGCCCAAAACAAGACCATTTAGGCGAAGGAGGGGCCAGTCCTTCACCTAAAAGCTGGATTCTGTAACCAGCGTCTGTCAAAAACAACACCAGTTACAGAATCCACACACCCCCTTACAACGATCACGGAAGGAATGATGACTCATCTTCCTTGCTACAGTCGCCCTCCCACCCTACCCCGCACTGCCCAATCTCTCCTGCTGTGGTTCATGGCAGTTCGGGGGAGGAGGGATGGTGATTACAGCAGGAGAGATGCCCAATCTCTCCTTCCGCAATCGTGATCCACCTCCCCATCCCCGAACCAATACTGGCAGGAGGGAGCCCAACCCCTCCTGCTGAGGTGCGAAGCCCAGTGACCCCTTACCCCCCTTAAAATATGGGCAGGAGTGATCCAAGGCCCTCCTGCCCAAGGCGCACCCCCCTGTGAATGCCCCCCGAATCTCTGATCTGCCCCTTATACCCGATCAGCCCTATACCCGATCAGCCCCCCTGAACCCAGCAACCCCCCACCACTCCCACACCCCTGACACCCTCCCTTGACTTATGGTAAGTTGGCTGGACAGATGGGTCCCAAGCCTGTCCGCCCGGCAGGCCCGCCATCTTCCGAATCGTGGGCCTTAAGGCCTGATTGGGCCAGGTGCCTAAGGCCCCGCCCACAGGAGGGGCCTTAGGCGCCTGGACCAACTGGAACTGGCCCAGTTGCCTTAGGCGCCTTGCCCAATCAGGCCCTAAGGCAAGCCATTTGGAGAATGGCGGGACTGCCGGGCAAATGGGCTTCGGACCTGTCTGTCCATCCAAATTACCATAAGTCAAGGGGGGTGTCGGGGGTTGGGGGTGGCCATGGGGTTTGGGGGGACAATCAGGGGTTTGGGGGGCATTCATGGGGGGTGTGCCATGCGCAGGAGGGCCTGGGATACCTCCTGTCCTTATATTTTAGGGGGGTTGGGGTAGCCATGGGCAGGAGGGGTTGGGTTCCCTGCTGCCTGTATTTTAGGGGAGGTGGGGGGTTGCTGTGGGCGGGAGGTGTTGGGCTCCCTCCTGCCCATATTTTAAGGGGGTGGGAGGGTCGTGGGACTCACGCCTCGACAGGAGGGGTTGGGCTCCCTCCTGCCGGTATTGTGTCAGGTGAGGGTGTTGCGGGGCTCGCGCCTCAGCAGGAGGGGTTGGTTTCCCTCCTGCCGGTATTGGTTCGGGAGTTGGAGTGGATCACAATTGCCCCCCCTGAACTGCCACGAACCACGGTAGGAGAGATTCGATATCTCTCCTGCCGCGGATTGCGGCAATTTGGGGGGCAATCATGATCGTGGCAGGGGAGATGAGCATCTCTCCTGCTGCGATCATTCCAGTGGGGGGTGGGCAGGTTGCCATGGCTGCTAATTGCAGCAGCCGCGATCAGCTCAGCGGCCCCTATTCAGAACTTATACCTGTTTTGACTTGGTTTAAGTCATGAGCCCCTTATTACACATTTATTCTGGATGATATATCCCAAACTTTATTGAAATTGGCAAGTTTTGACAGTTATGCAGAAAACAAGTTTTGCATAATTTGGGGGGGGGAATAATATAGTAATACTAAGCAGGTGATTTCTTTAAAAACTTATTTCAAAGCAAAAATAAAGAATTTTATGTAAAATATATGGGTGGAGAAAATCAAGACAGCAGTTGATTCAATATGCAATAAGGTCCTGACTCTATAAACGGTGCCTAATTCCTAGGTGCCGTTGAGTGCAATTGTCAATCATCTGCTAGGCGCTGTTTATAGACTCATGTTTAGCAGGGCCTAAATGGTCTTAGGTGCCAAAATATATATAACACAGAAAGAAGACTTCTCAGAAGAGAGGTCACAAACTGATTTTTAGAAAAAGATTCAGTTACTGTAAAGGACACTTAGGCATACACTCAGAATATGTGTAGTCCGACCAAGAGCCAAAGCTCCTATAGCCGAACCCACTGTCCCATCACTGTATATGGCTATTAAGTGTTGAAAATAAGGTGTTCTTCTGAAATATCTGACTGAATTTTTCAATGGCAGGAAGGATAAAAAATCCTACTTAACTTAAATTTGTTAGGAGGTCCCGACATGGGCCATGTTTCGTGGTCTTTTTCAAGGAACCCAGAGGGAAGAAATAGAAAAAATTCCAATGCCAAAGAAAAGCAGGTTGATGTAGACAAGAAGATAATTCTAAAAAATAAGAAGAGATAACAAAGCTTTAGAATAATGGCTATGCATAAATTCAAGGCTGTATATGAGAGAGAACAGTAAAGACTGCACAGGGAGGGTATTTGCCATAAATTTAAGAAACAGCTTTGTGGCGTGATGCCGAAGTTTCCAATGCTTCTATTTTTCACTTAGGTGCCAAAAGGCATTGAAACATTAGTGCACTCCCATTTAGGCAAGGATTTTATTGGCCTAAATGAGTGTATCTAAGATAGGTCTAAGTCAAATTATGCCCAAAATTTGCCCCAAATTCATTCCTCACCATGCCTACTTGCTGATAGGTTTCTCGGAGTAGATGCCTACCTCAAATGGTAGGCACCTATCGAAATAGCTTCATAGCGAGCATACAGCGAATGGACTAACCAACACACAGCAGGCAAAACAACAACCAACACAAGCAGGAGAACCAACCAACTCACACCAACAACCGAAATACAAACCCAAGTATAAAAAAAAAAAGACCAAGAATGGCATGGAAGACGAGAAGTACCAAGACTACAATCAAGATAAACCCCCCAGCTGCCGAAGAGATCCAGATGAAAGCCACAGTCTCCGTGCAGACTGAGGAACCCCCTCCCCCCCCACCCCCGATGGATGGTGGAGATCTCTGTACAGACTGAAGCTGACCCCCACCTGAAGACTTCAGTCTCTGTGCAGATGGAAGAGGATACCCAGCAACAGCTCAATGGAGACATCCTACAGAAACTGACAAGTCTGAGGGAAGAAGTGCAGCGGCTAAGAAGTATCCGACAGAGCAAGGCATTCATCGATGGCGTCCTCCTAGAACTATCTCAGGTCTCCGAGCAAGGGCAAGAAGTCAGGCTCTCAGCATTGGAAGTATCGGCTGGGGTACAAGAAGAGACTAGAGACGATGACACCTGGCAACTAGTCACCTCTGCAAGCAAACACAGAAGGCAGTCCTCCTCCTCTAGATTATCTTAAAGCAAGCACAGCAACCTCACATCAACTCCACAGATCACCCTGAGCAACAGATTTCAGCTCCTATAAGAAAGACCCGCCAGCAGAACTCAGGAGGACATTCAGGAAGTCATCCAGGAGTGCAATCTAGAAACCTGGCAGATGACCCCCAACTCAATAAGCAACAAATCAGTACCCCCCCCACAAGAAGCACAGAGTAGTTGTCATCGGGGACTCTATGCTGCGGGGAACCGAGGGACCGGTATGCAGACCTGATCTACAAGCAAGAGAGGTCTGCTGTCTATCAGGAGCCAAGATCCGGGATGTGAATACCTGCATAGGAAAAATAATCAAGCCCCAAGACCACTACCCAATGATCCTCATCCACGTTGGGATAAATGACACCGCCAGGAACTCCCTGGAGAAGATACAGGAAGACTTCAGAGCCCTAGGAGAGAAACTGAAGTAAATGGAAGCGCAGTGGTCTTCTCCTCCATCCTACTGGTAAGAAACAAAGGGAGAGCCAGAGAAGAACGGATCAAGAGGACTAACAAGTGGCTAAGGGAATGGTGCAAGGAGATGAACTTCGGCTTCCTGTACCACGGAAGGGCACTTCAAGGACTGCAGGGGCCAGATGGGCTACACCTAACCAGACGAGGGAAGAACGTCCTGGGATGACACCTGGCTCACTTGCTCCAGAAGGCTTTAAACTAGTTGAGCCGGGGAGGGGACCCACGCTCACAGAAGTTGGGTAAGTAACTCGGTGGTAAGGAATCACACGAATACTAAAGGGCATAGAGGGAGGGAAGAAGGCAGAGCGAAAAACAGGGACTTAGTATCTGAGGTAAGCAATCTAGTCGGTAGAGTGGGGGACAAAGGGAGAGATGGAGACTCCATCTTGGGGTCAGTGGGGAAAACTCACATGGACAGGAGATCAGGGAGGAGAAATTGCTTGGACACTGAAAGAGACCGAGGCATCAGAAGGGGTGACAAAGGTAAGATTGAAGGGGACAAACTATCTCATTCAGAAAACAAAGGCAAGATTGAAAGGGACAAACTATCTCATTCAGAAAATACTCCGCACAAAAAGAAAGAATGGACAGCCATTTATGCTAATGCCCGTAGCTTAGGCAACAAAATACTAGAACTGGAAACGGAAATGAGAAATGCCGACCTTGATGTAGTGGCGATATCAGAAACATGGTTCTCGGAGTACCACGGATAGGTATGGTCATACCAGGATATAACTTACTCCGTCGAGACAGAGGGCAAATCAGGAGGAGGGGTAGCTCTGTACATTAGAGAAGACATCAAAGTTACTAAAATCACAGACATCGAGTATACGGGACAGTCCCTCTGGGTGAACCTTGCCAGGGGCAATAACAAATGCCTGTATCTTGGTGTTGTATACAGACCACCTAGACATAAGGAGAAGCAGACGACGAACTAATGGAAGACATTGAGACCATCACACTGCATGAGGATACAGTGCTGGTAGGAGACTTCAATATGCCCGATGTGGACTAGAACAAACCTTCCGCTACAACCAGTGGCAGCAAGAGGATACTAGCCTCCTTGAGAGGAGCATGCCTCAAGCAGATGGTATTGGAACCCACCAGGGATCAGGCAATCCTGGACCTATTGCTCACCAATGGTGACAGTGTCACAGAGGTATCGGTGGGAGACACCTTGGCATCCAGCGATCACAACATGGTGCGGTTCTACCTCAAGAAAGGAACCACTAGGTCAAATACGTCGACTAAGGTACTAAATTTTAAAGGGACTGACTTTCAGAGCATTGGGGACTACGTCTACAAAGTGCTTCAAAATCAAAGCACGACGGACAATGTAGAGGAACTATGGTCGACCCTGAAATCTACCCTGCTTAAAGCAACCAACATATACATAAAAACCGTGAGCAAACGACGCAGGAACAACAGACTACACTGGTTCTCCGTGGAGATCTCATAACTGTTAAAGCAAAAAAAAAAAAAAAAAAGCATTCATTACCTACAAACAATCACAGCAACCGGAAGCTAAAGAAACCTATATGGCTAAATCCAAAAAAGTTAAAACGACAATCAGAGGCTAAACTCCGGATGGAAGAAAACATAGCTAGGCAGGTAAAGAAAGGGGAGAAATCCTTTTTTAAATACGTTAGCGACAGGAAGAACACAAGCGGTATTGGGCATCTAAAGAAACCTGACGGCAACTTTACAGACTTGGATGCAGACAAAGCAGAAATACTCAACAACTACTTCTGCTCAGTCTTCAGCTACAGACAAGGGGGGGTTCTGAAGACCAATTCCGGGACATTGAATTTACTGCAAGCGAAGTCTACCATGAGCTATCAAAAATAAAAGTGAACAAAGCTATGGGCCCGGACAATCTACACCCTAGAGTACTTTGAGAATTGAGTGATGTCCTGGCAGAGCCATGCCGTGCTCTTCAATCTTTCCCTAAGCAAAGGAAAAGTACCCCTGGACTGGAAAACTTCCAACGTTATCCCCCTCCACAAAAAAGGAGGTAGGTCAGAGGCTGAAAATTATAGACTGGTGAGTCTCACATCAATAGTGAGTAAACTCATGGAAAAATCGATTAAGAACAGATTAGACACGTTTCTGGACAATGAAAGATTAAGAGATCCCCACCAGCATGGCTTTACAAAGGGAAGGTCTTGTTAATCCAACCTGATAAGCTTCTTTGATTGGGTAACAAAAAAGCTGGACAAAGGTGAGTCCCTGGACATTGTGTATTTGGACTTCAGTAAGGTGTTTGATAGTGTTCCACACCATAGGTTATTAAACATGATGAACTCGTTAGGGCTAGGAGAAACACTGGTAGCATGGGTACAAGACTGGCTTAGCGGCAGGCTTCAAAGGGTAATGGTAAACGGTATCCCCTCAAAAATGTCGAGAGTGACCAGCGGAGTGCCACAGGGCTCAGTCTTGGGCCCGATGCTGTTTAATATCTTTATAGGGGATCTGACTCAGGGACTTCGAGGCAAAATTACACTATTTGCCGATGACGCTAAACTATGCAACGTTGTGGACAAGGCAACAGCGCAACCAGGCTCAACACTATGGAGCAGGACTTGCTTGAATTGGAAAAATGGTCCAGTACTTGGCAACTAAACTTTAATGCCAAGAAATGTAAAGTAATGCGCCTTGGGAGCAGAAATCCATGCAATACATACACCTTGAACGGTGAAAACTTAACAAGAACTACTGCAGAAAGGGACTTGGGAGTTCTCATCCGGGAAGATATGAAAGCTGCTACTCAGGTGGAGAAAGCTTCAGCAAAGGCCAGACAAATGCTGGGTTGCATCAAAAGGATCTTTATCAGCCGAAAGCCGGAAGTCATACTACCGTTATACAGATCCATGGTGAGACCTCACCTGGAGTACTGTGTCCAATTTTGGAGGTCACATTATCAAAAGGATGTGAAGAGATTGGAGTCAATACAGAGAATGGCCACTAGGATGGTCTCAGGATTTAAAGACATCCCATATGAAGAACGCCTGATCAGACTGCGCTTATATTCTTTTGAGGAGCGCAGAGAAAGGGGGGACATGATAGAAACATTCAAATACATTACGGGTCACATCCAAGTGGAGGAGAAAATCTTTTCTCTAAAGGGTCCCACGGCGACAAGAGGGCATCCACTAAAACTTAAGGGAGGAAGATTTCATGGTGACACCAGGAAATACTTCTTCACCGAATGGGTGATTGATCGATGGAATGATCTTCCACGCCAGGTGGTTGAGGCCAGTAGCGTGCTCGACTTCAAGAGTCAATGGGACAAACAGGTGGGAGTACTACAGAGTTATGCTCAAACGATAGATACTCCAGGGAAGAAGGGTTCTTGAGTAGGCAGACTAGTTGGGAGGGAGGGTTTTTGAGTGGGCAGACTTGTTGGGCCGTCGGCCCTCTTCTGCTGTCATACTCTATGTTTCTACCATGTCCCAAAGCAGTGTCAGAGCATTTAGTGCTGTGGGAAGGCAGTAGAAACCTCTACGGCAGCTTAGTAAAAGAAGGGGGAGGGTGGTGGTGGTAATTTTTTAAATAGTTTTATAATGGTGCTTTTAATTAACCACACTGGTGCCTAGATCTGCTAGGCATTCTGATCTAAACACCTAACTTCAGACACTATTTATAGAATCTGGGCCTAAGTGACCATCATAGTTCTGAAAGACTATTAACACTATGAAACAAAGGGGTCCTTTTATCAAGCCGTGCTAGCGGGGTTAGCGCATTGGACATTTCATCACGCGTTAACCCCCACGGCCAGCTAAAAAACTAACGCCTGCTTAATGCAGGCATTAGCGGCTAGCATAGCAGATGGTTTAACACGCAGTATTATGCGCGTTAAACCCCTATCGCAGCTTGATAAAATCTTTCTTAATTGCCTATGCCACTAAAGTATAGAAAATGGCTATCATTCCCCCCAAACTTTGCTTTTGTGACCAGGACATTGCTATTTTGAAATTTACCTTTTTTGCATCCAGGAACATCAGAGCTGTACTGCTCCATAACGGGAACAAGTATCTGGTTTTTCTTTTTTTTTTGTAAATCATTCTTTTTAAAGCCAAAAATAAGTACAACATATTATACAGTCATCTTACACTTTAACAGCACTTCAATTCAATCAAAATTATATTCTATGACAAATACATATATCACCCCCTTCTACCTATCCAAAAATTTGCACTCAAAATTAAAAAGATCTTCCCACCCACCCACCCTAGATGTGTATTATCAAAGGGGAAAATCAACAATCATGCCTTACAGAATTTTGTCAATGGCTTCAAAAATATCCATAAATTTCCTATAATGTCCCTGTTGTATGGCCACCATACGTTCCATTTTAAAAGTGTGACATAGAGATTCCCACAAAAAAGTATAATTTAACTGATCCCAGTTTTTCTAGTTCCTTAAAATAAGCTGTATGGCAACCCCTGACATTATAAAGAGAAAAGTTTGTTATTCCAAGCAGATTTTTGGCTTTTAGTCCTCATTAATGTACCAAATTGGATGGTATTGTACGTCAATGCCACAGGATTTTTAAAAATTTTGATAGGATTTATCTTTATACGTAGCCCTCATTAATGCAGGATAAAGCAGCCCATATCTTGCCCCAATCTCTTTTAATTGTCTTAATTGTACAAATTGTTTGCACAGATTCACTGCTGATCTCACAAAGTCTGGCACAAATATAATCTTTGAATCTTTGTAAGTCAAAGTTTTAGTCTCCTTTGCCACTCTTAAGATTTCCATGACATGCTGGAAATGTAGTAGGTGAAATATTAATGGTCTAGGTCTCGACTGACCATTAAATCTTCTTACTGGTATCCAATGTGCCCTTTCTATTTCCAATGGCACTTTTTAAATTAATGGGGAATATTTTTGGAATGATTTCTTCCAAGAAGGCTATTACATTCATACCTTCCACCCCTTCTGGTAATCCCTGTATCCTCAAATTATTTCATTTTGAACGGTTCTCAAAATCTTCCAGACATTTTTCCATGTCCTGAATAATCTTGTGATCTTTTTTATATTCTAACTGCTCCATTTCCACTTTCTCCAATCTAGTTTCCATCTGTTCCATTTTGGTGTGTATCATTTCTACTTTCTGTGCTAAGTTTGCCACTTCTCCTTTTATTGCTGCTAATTGATCTGTATTTTCTTTCATCACTAGTTTAATGTTTCTCAGCTCTTCAATTAGCTCTATCATATCTAAAGCATCAACGGGCAGGGGAGTCTTTGAAGGTGTGGCTGGATCTACTTTAGGCCTTTTTGCATTCCCACCTGTACTAGAAGCTGTTTCAGACTTGGTTTGCTTATTAGAAGCCATTGTTAGGTAAAATTTCCAAATTTATGCTTCTGAGGAAATAAATTTTAAAGTTGAAAATCTTCAAAAGTATGCCTGGGGATGGGAGCTTAACAGCCACATGTTCATTCAGCAGCGGCTCCAAGTTCCGGAATTGGTATCTGTTTTTTCCACTGGCTCACTCTGTATACCTCAAAGAGGATTACAATAGCATCATGACCTTACTGGATGCCTTGAATTATGATTGGTATGTTTGGGAGGTCATCGTAGACTTCAAAATGGTAGCATTCCTAATGGGTCTCCAAGGCAGTTTTACCAAATTTCCCTGCTATCTCTGCCTTTGGGACAAGGACACAAAGGTGAGACTGGCCACAGCAGACCAAGTTCTCTATAGGGAGAATATGTTAAATAAGAACCACTGGAGGACTCCTAGAAGGTGCTATTGCCACCACTGCACATCAAATTGGGCCTAATGAAACAATATGTCAGAGCCCTAGATAAAGAGTCAGCAGCCTTCAAGTATCTTCAAGACATCTTCCCTAATCTGTCAGAGGCAAAGGTCAAAGCTTATGTCTTAGTTAGAACACAGATAAAGAAGATCCTGAAGTGCAAGGAATTTCCCAAGAAGCTAACTAGGAAGGAGAAAGCAGCTTGGAATAGCTTTGTTACAATGGTTTGGAGATTCCTTAGCAATCACAAGGCTGAAAACTATGTGGAGTTGGTTGAGAATCTGGTGCAGAACTACAGTAAAATGGGCTGTTGGACATCTCTCAAAGTCCATGTCCTTGATGCTCATCTTAAGATATTTAAGGAAAACATGGGAGAATACTCAGAGGAGCAAAGTAAGCACTTCAACCAGGTTATACTGGACTTCGAAAGAGAACATGAGGGCTAAGTAAAGACCAAAATTACTAAGGTACATTAATGGCGTTATATACATTATTTGCCAAATAATATGCATTAATTGACAAAAACATGTAGCAGAAGATTTATTTTACTGCAAAACATGCTGATTAATGAGAGGCAAGCATGCAAATTTATGCAAAACAGCATAAATTAATTTTTATGTAAAATGAATAATACAACTTGCTTGAAATCTTGAAAGTTTGTTTTTCATGGAAAGATAATACTATTTCATGGGGTCATTATCTTTCCTCCCCAGAAGCATTGGGCCTCAAACATGGCCTGATGCTCCCAGAAAGCAACATAAAGGAGCTACCAATCCCCTTTGTAAATTACCCTCTGCCTCTGTACAAAGACTATATCACTCTCTGGTGGGTAATAAGAAAGCAAGAACAATCTACAATGTGTCTGCCCTAGCAGCTCTTGGCTAGAGAATGACACAGGAACAAATTTGTCTACATGCCCATGGGATGTATCTCCATCCTCATTCCATCCCCATGAATTCTGTCCCTGTTCATGCCCCATCCCTGCAAGCTCTGTCCTCATCTGCACAAATTTCGAACACTTTAAAATCATAAGCATTCAAGACTTGTACAGAAGAGGACAGATGGGGAAGGGGTGGGGCAGGGACAGAACTTGGGACAGGGTAAGAATGGAGATAGATTTGGTGTGGACGGGAACAAATTTGTCCCCATGTCATTCTTTACTCTTGGCTTTAAAAAATGGTAACCTCGAGAAAATATGGCGGCAGCATGGAGGTGACGAGTTTAACGGCTGAATCTCACAGTGTTCTTTCTGTTTCTTCTAATAACTCCCTTAAAGGAAATGCCGCATTCAAAACACAAGGGAAATGTCTGAGCTGACCCCGCTGTGGCCAGGACATCTATCCCTGTTCAACAATCAATTTTGGATTTTATCACCACCCCTATTAGTCCCAAAGGAGTACCTGGAGGAATGCCCAGGCTGTCTTCAGCAGGGAGAGTTGTTGGAAACTTTGAGCTGGAGGTTTCTCTCTCCTCTCCAGGAACTATTCCCCCGCTGCACCCTGCCATAGTTGCGGCCCTGCCGGGAGACCCCTGTATGGGGGAAGAGCCATGGGAAACCCTGGATCAGGGGGCTGGACTTGCGATAATTTGAACAAGCCAGGGAGATTTGAGAGCCGGCTTGGAAGCTGGATTGATAACATCAAAACCGGTAGTAATTACTCTTGAGAGCATATGGGATGCTCTCAAGAGGCTGAATGTCTAGATCTTCACAGGAACAGGATGTTCTTGGAAAGTCCTTTAAAACCACTAAAAAGAACTTTCTACTGAGATTAAGCAAGTTAAAGAGACTGTGGTACATGTTCAGGCAGTAAACTAATAACTTGGTTAAGGAAAGAAATTTATTGCTTAGGAAAACATAACAGCTGGAAAATTATAATCTAGGATTGAATATTCGTTTATTGAATTTTCCTAAAGCTTATGGTGTGGCCCCTTTGGAAATTCTGAAGCAATATTTGATAGAAATATTGAAAATTCCTTTGGACCATATACCTCCAATTAATCAAATTTATTATTTGCCTGTTTAAAAAGTTATTGGGGGCCATACCTGAGAGCAACAAAAAGGTACATCCTTAAATATACTGAATTATTGGAAACTACATTAACAAAAAACACCCAGAGGGCAACCTTATTAATATCCCTTGTCTTTGAACAAGATGTGAATGCCATCATGAAATTATATTGTTGTAACTCTCAATGTCTCTTCTAAGGGAAAAAAGTTTGGATTTTCCCAGAAATCACTAGAACTACGCAGGAGCGCAGGAAAGTGTTTTTCTCTATGAGAAAGGAAACATTAACTGTTAGAGCAACATTCCTATCCCTGTAACTGCTTAGTAAAATTTCTTGAAGTTAAATATGTCTTCTTCATACTGGAACAATTATGAGCCTTTTTGGATCTGAAGACCTTGGCAAAAGGGGGAGGTTCAGGAATTGGAGAATAATAGTTAAATAATGGGACTATTATTGCTGTTAAGCCTTTCTAAATTTATTCTGTATTGTGGTTTTTTTTTCTTTTTTGAGGCTCTCTCCCCTCTATTGTAGTCTCTTTCTCTAAAATATAGTGGTCTAAGAAAGATTAAATATTTGCTTTTTGTTAGCATTATTGCTGTAATTCCTGATATGTTTTCCTTCTGTTTTACTTGTAACAAGAGGATTTTTGTGAAATAATTTAAATTTCAATAAAAATAAAGTTTTAAAAAAATGGTAACCTCAGTCCCCTAGAGGTAGTCTTCTGATACTACAGTTAGAAGAAATGGCTGCTAAATAAGGGAAAACTGTTTTATACCAAGGATCATAGGAGTAGGGGTACTTTATAAATGTAAGAGAATGAGGAATATGTGAATGAGGGGGAGGGAGAGGAGTAGAGGTGGTTACTTTCTTAAGGCACTGACACAGCCCTTTAAAAATTAACAAATCTGACTTTGGCTAACTATCTTTGCATTGCTGCTAACAAGAACAAGTGATAACTTCTAACCTAAGATATTGAGGTATCACAGATGATTGAATTCTATAATAAATTCCCTGTGGTAAAATAACTAATTTTACCACACCTTAACACTGGGAGTGAATTTCAGTGGATAAAATAAAAGCTGTTTATTGGATAATTAACTGAATGATACAGAAAGGAGAAGTATTAATTTATTTTCTAAACCTCTCTTTTTGTCTTCTGACTTACAACTTTAAACACATCTTTTTATGAAACCTCCTCAAGTTACATCAGCAAAACTCAGACAAGGCAGTGAAAGACAAATTCCATAAGGGGAAAAGCAGAGGGACTGACAATGAGCTCACAGGGCTAACCTTTGACCTGGACAGCATTCTCCTTTTTTTCTGTCAGCTTTTTGTTGTGGGTTTGCTTATTATGTGTACCAGTTTCAATTGTGTCCTGAGCCCATTATTTGTGTGACTTTTTGCCTCCTCCTCTGCACAATTGTTTGGAAAATGACCCTAACAAAATGAAATGGATGCTGATAAATATAGAAAAGAAAGGTTAATGAAAAAGCTCAGAGTTAGCTGCAGTGCACTGAAGAGGTTCAAAAGAGCCATAGCATTTTCATTGTTATTGATAACAAGGTTTGGCTCAATTCAGAGGGGTTTTTTTTTCCGTTTTCCAATTATGGGCTAGTCATACTACCCTCCTGTCAACAACTTTTGTTCCAGAATATACAATATCAGTGCCACCAGCATACATCCCACATTACATCCTGGAAAACATAAACATCACCTAATCTTTTTTCTTTCCTTATGACAAAAGCAAAAAGTGATACATGAACCCTGTTTCTACATTTTACCTCTGCCCTCTTGGCTCTTGAATAGTTTGGAATTTCTGAAAATAATTGGCAAGTAGCCTTATTTTTCAAAGAATGTGTAGAGACTGGGATTAAGACATTCAAATCTTCCCCAGCAGAAACAGGAAGCTGCGTCAGATGGAAGCTTGGGGCAAGCAGCACCGTTTGGAAAATTATAGTTGCTGTTGCCTTTCTTACCCCCGTTCTTTGCTTATCTTACTTTACATCAGTGGGGGAGGGGGTCCATTGCCGATCGGTCCATTGATAGGGGGGGCCGTGTTATCAATCGTGGGGGGGCCACGTTGCTTATCGATGCTGGGGGGGGGCACATCGCTGTTTGAAAAAAAATGCCCTCATTCATTGGGCCCTCCTGACCATTTCGGGCCCTAGGGACATGCCTACTGGGCCTATTCGTTAATCCGGCCCTGCCAACAACACTGCTTTCTACTACTACTATTATTTCTATAGCACTACCAGATTACGCAGCAATGTACAGTCACAAAGAAGACAGTCTCTGCTCGAAAGAGCTTACAATCTAAACAGATAAGACAGACAAACAGGATGTCATGGATGCAGTTAAGGGGAATGGTTAATCTGCTGGCTGGGTTGGTGGGCAGTGGGAGTAGGGTTATGGTTTGAAAGTTATATAAAAAACATGGGTTTTCAGTCTGCTTTTAAACAAGGGAAGGGGCTTGGCGGACAAGTTCAAGTAATTTATTCTAGGCATAGGAGGTAGCTAGATGAAAGGAATGAGTCTGGAACTGGCAGTGGAGAAGAAGGGTACAGCTAAGAGCAGCTTATCTGAGGAATGAAGTTTTCTGGGAAGTATATAAGGAGGGAGAAGATATTGAGGAGAGATATTGAAGGGCAGCACTTGTAGGCCAGCAATAGGAGCTTGAACTGTATGCAAAGGCGGATAGGGAGCCAGTGAAGTGATTTATGGAGAGGGGTGACATGAGTGTAGTTAGGTTGGTAGACGATGAGTCATGCAGGAGAGTTTTGCACAAATTGCAGGGGGGAGAGGCGGCACTGTGGGAGACCAGTTAGAAGTAGACTGCAGTAATCTAAGCGTGAGGTTACGAGAGTGTAGACAAGGGTCCGGGTAGTGTGCTCAGAAAGGAAGGGGTTAATTTTGGTGATGTTGTAGAGATAGAAAATGAGAAATCGGAATCAAAGACAACTCCAAGGTTGCGAGCAGAGGAGACTGGAACAATGACAGTATTATTTACAGAGATGGAGAACTGAGGAAGAACAGAGGGTTTAGGTGAAAGAGGAGCAGCTCAGTCTTGGACATGTTTAGATTCAGATGATGGCAGAACATCTAGGCAGCAATGTCAGCCAAACAGAGACTCTTTCCTTGGACTAGGTGAAATTTTGGGTGTAGAGAGGTAAATCTGGGAGTTATCAGCATATAGGTGATACTGGAAGGCATGGGAGGAGATCAGGGCACTGAGGGAAGAGGTGTAGAGAGAGAAAAGAAGAGGTCCTAGGACAGAACCCTGGGGTACTCCAGGGTAGTAGATGAGAGTGGGTTATATTATAGTGCCCAAATAACAAAAGGATTTGATGGCTACTTTTTGTTTCCAAATGGTAGACACAAATGTGAGAACTTCAGTCCAAAAGATCATCACCTGAGGACAATATGAAAACATATGTCCTAAATGTGCTCTGGAAGCTTGATATTTCAAACAGGCATGTCCTGCTTGCAAAGAGGCCTGAAATGCATGGTCTGGACTTTGGAAAAATATAAAGTCCCAACAAAAAATTAGTAATTTACCAAAATAAAGTTTTATGCATTTTCATCATCATTTTATTTGCTTCCCTAATTATATTATCTGTTAGTGCAACGTGCAAGTCATCTGACCACTGCTATGCCAATCTCGATGATGAGTCAAAACCGTGCGAGACAATCATGCATAGGACATCAGTGCACTGGACCAAAACAATGTTTTAAAGCACTCCGAGGGCGTGGGGGAAAACCCCCCACTTTACTTAGAACTGTTGTTGCTCCCCACCATTACAGAGGAAACTATAATTTTTCCATAAAAAAGAGGGAAAAGGGAAGGAGATCAGGCTAAGATGGCGTCGAGAGCAGACGCCTGAGAGGGAGGCTCTGAGCAGTCGGCGTTTCACTCGCCCAATATCAGCGGCCTTTTCTGTTGTTATGGGAAAAAGGAAGGGAATCTCGCTCTCTAATCCTCCAGCGGCGGTAGGCAGACAACCATACCGGCAGCTTTTTCCCTCTCCAGTGAACTGGTTTGCACTACTTTGGGGGAGAGCCCATTGATTTCAGGTGATCCTGGCTTCCACTCTGACCAGACATCTCTAAGCCCGGAGCAGCGGCTGGTCCCGCCCCAACCAGGAAGCACACCAGTGCTTGGAGAGACTGAGCTAGCCGAACCCAGAATGGAGATTTCGGACCTCAGTGTTGGAGGCTCTCCTGAACCAACTTCTTTGGGAGAAGGAACAGTAGAAGAACTGCCAAGCACTGGAGCAGAGATGAGAGGTGCTTCAGGAGTTTCTTCCATTCATTTTGGGGTGCTTGAAAACCCCCAAAAAATCAATTTGGAAGTATTATGGCAGGCCATATCAGAAATGGATGCTAACCTCAAACTTTCTTTTTCAACTTTAAGTACTGATTGTGGAACTATTTTTTCCAAAGTTGAGCAACAAAGTTTAGCCCTTGCAAAGGTAAATGAAAAGTTGGAGAAACAAGAAGAAAAGATTCGAGAAATGAAGGTAGTAGAAAATGAATTGGTGAAGGAAAGAACTTTTATGGCAAGGAAAATTGAATCTTTTGGAAATCAATTAAGAAAAAATAACCTGAGACTTTTGAGTTTTCTTAAGTGTCCTTTGATTTCTCCATTGGAGATGGTAAGAAAATACTTTACAGAAATTCTTGCTATTCCAACGGATAATTTGCCTCCGATTGTGAGAGCTAATTACCTTCAAATGAAGAAACCAGCAGGAGTTTCTACTCCGAATGAGGCTCAAGCTGATAAAGTGGTGGATATGAATTTAACAGCTTTTTTGGAAAGTTCGCTTGAGGTCATAACAGAAAGGAAAACCTTGCTGATAACTCTTGCTTTGGAAAGTGATAAAGAATATGTACTGCATCTTTATTTTCGACATATAAATGATCAGTTTTTGGGCTCTACAGTGCGAATATTTCCTAATTTGTCTCAGAGATTCCAGAGGCATAGAAAAGAGTCCTAGCCCTGGGGGCAACTTTCTTGTTGAAATTTCCTGTGAAATGCTTTATTACGTATCAAAGAATTACTTATTTTTGGAGCCTAAACAGCTGTTAGAATTTGTAGAATCTAGAGAGGGTGCAACATCTGTAACTTAAGATATGCAACTTATCATAATTCGGCTTTAGTGCCAACTGAGTATTGCTGTTTCTTTTTATTTCCTGAAGTCAATTCTCATAGTATTGTGGTCGATATAAGTGAACAGAAACTTTTCTGCTTTGTTTTTTATTCTGTCTTTGGAAATTATTGCTCTAATTCAAGTTGTTATATATTATACTTGATTGTTAATAAGAAAAGTGATAAATAATAAAAATAAAAAGAGGGAAAAGGCTGTTTCCTCTATAATGGGAGGTTCCCCCAACACCCCCCACAACGGGAGCGCCAACAGTTCTAAGTAAGGTGGGGTGGTTCCCCCCACACCCCCTCTTGGAGTGCTTTAAAACAGTGTTTCAATCCAACGTGCTGACATCCTGCACGCAATTGTTTCGTGTGGTTTAGTCTTATTTAAGATATCTCCAATCTCATATAAGATATCTCCTCTTTAGTCACTATTAATTCCATATGATAAAATTTAAGAGGCACTTTGAATATAAGATGTAGTTAAGGTTTCTCACACTTCCTGTATAGATCCATGGTGAGGCCCCACCTGGAATACTGTGTGCAATTCTGGAGGCCGCATTACCGTAAGGATGTGCTGAGACTGGAGTCGGTCCAGAGAATGGCCACCCGGATGGTCTCAAGACTCAAGGATCTCCCGTACGAGGAACGGCTGGATAAGTTGCAGCTGTACTCACTCGAGGAATGCAGAGAGTGGGGGGACATGATTGAGACATTCAAGTATCTCACAGGCCGCATCGAGGTGGACCCTTGAAAAAGAAGATATCTTTATCTTTATCTTCTTTTTCAAGGGTCCCACGGCAACAAGGGGGCATCCGTGGAAAATCAGGGGCGGGAAACTGCACGGGGACACCAGGAAATTCTTTTTCACTGAAAGGGTGGTTGATCGCTGGAATAGTCTTCCACTTCAGGTTATTGAGGCCAGCAGCGTGCCTGATTTTAAGGCCAAATGGGATAGACACGTGGGATCTATTCACAGAGAAAGGTAGGGGAGGGTCATTGGGGTGGGCAGACTAGATGGGCCGTGGCCCTTATCTGCCATCTATTTCTATGTTTCTATGTTTCCTCAGTTAGATGCATAGTAGGAAAGCTCGTCAAAGCTATACCTGTATATAATAATAATAATAATAATAACTTTATTCTTATATACCGCCATACCCATCGAGTTCTAGGCGGTTTACAACAGTTAACAAATGATCTGCATTGACAAGCTTATTTACAACCTGTTACAAGCAGATTTACAAACAAATTACCTGTAGATTTACAGTAAATTACAACAGTTTACAATTTACAACAGTCAGCAATGAAGTTACCACAATTTACAGTAGTCTGCAATGAAAGGAAGATGTATAACAGTTTAACTGAAAATTGTGGATTAGATCGGACTAGGCAAGGGAAGGGGAGAGCGGGTCAAGGGGGAATCAGGTGTGGGAGGAAGGGGTTGGGGGTGGGGCCGGGGTTATGTGAGGTGAAGGGATTAAATAGGGGTTGTGATTGTTGAATAGGTAAGTTTTTAGTAGTTTTCTGAAGGCAAGGTAATTAGGGGCCTCGAGTATCAACTGGGCCAGCCATGGGTTCAACTTGGCTGCTTGGAATGCGAAAGTACTTTCAAGGGATCTTCTGAGAAGGCAGTGTTTTGGCGAGGGGAAGGCGAACAGTTGAATTCTGCGTGATGTCCTTTTGTTGCAGTAAAGGTTGAAGTGGGTATTTATGTAACTTGGGGAAGAACCGTTAACCGCTTTGTAACAAAAGCATGCAAATTTAAAGAGAACTCTAGATTCTACTGGCAGCCAGTGCAGTAGGTGATAGAATGGAGTGACATGTTCCCATTTCTTTAGGCCAAAAATGAGGCGCACTGCGGTATTTTGAATTATTTTTAATCTCCTGGTAGTTTAAAAATAATTCAAAATACCGCAGTGCGCCTCATTTTTGGCCTAATTCAAAATATAGGCAGAGTGATCTACATTTGGTATCACAAAATCCTTCTTAATCTTATCAATAGGCTTCACTGTACTATCCTCATTTAATTGTTAGGTATTGCAAAAAATAAAATCAGGGCACTCCAAGTTGTGCATAATGCAGTGGTGATAATGATTACGGGGGTGGCAAGGAATGAGCATATAGTGCTGGTATTGAAAAGTTTCCACTGGTTGCCAATTCAATGTAGAATTGATTACAAAATTTTGATGGTTGTTCACCAACAATCTATGGAGTAATACCATGGTATTTAAAGCAAGTATTGAAACATCACATACCTTCTAGACCGTTGAGGTCAGAATCTGTCATGAGGCTATCAATAGAGGTGCTTGGTGAAACTCATTACAAAAAAACGCAAGGAACAGCCATTTCTGTGATGGGTCCTTTGAAATGGAATGCTTTACCAGGATATTTGAAGCTATGTAAAGACAAGATGCCTTTTAAAAAGCAACTAAAAACATATTTGTTTGTGAAAGCCTTTTACTAGGGAGTGATGTTTCAGATTTAAATTTTCCTTGTCCCCCACTATATTTATTTTAATATTTTTAGCATTGTAAACTGAACAGATACATGTAGATGGTTGATATATTAAATTATAAATAAACTTGGAAACTTAGAAACTTTAAAGAAGTGAGTAGATAATTTTTTACTGATTGTGTGTGCATACATGATTATGTATGTTTACTTGGTAAACCGATTAGGTCTTAAGCAATGTAGAAATTTTAAAAATAAATAAATAATTCATGATATAAATAAAATATGCCTGGTGGAAAAGCTGAATTATGGCATTGGGGTAGATATGGAGAGACTATTCAAGAGGCAGGAGAAGAAGGCAGGAAGAAGCACAGGGCTCGGGGAAGCGGCGAGAGTACGCTCCGCCCACCCCCACCGCATCACAGGCAGCGTCGGACTCCCCCTTGAAAAGGGGGCGGAACCAATGGCGCACAGCCGTTCGGCGTGCGGCGAAGGCGAACGGCAAAGGCGCTCGCCTTAGCGAGAGCGCCTTTGCGAAGAGCATTTACGGAGGGACAAGGCACTACTATCAAGAACAAACGGAGTAAGTCGGAGGGGTAAAGAAGCGACAAGCACAGAAGGTAAGAAAGAGACAGACACAAAGGGCCAAGCCATTCACACAAGTATACCAAGGAGGCAGCAAGCAGGCAGAGGGAGAGAGGACACCAGCGGCTGGTAGAGAACGAGAGGACACCAGCAGCAGGTAAAGAGAGATACCAGCACAGAACACCAACACAGAGAGAGAGGACACCAGCACAGAGAGAGAGTCAGGGAAGACACCAGCAGCAGATAGGGAGAGAGAAAGGACACAGGGCAGACACAAGTCACAAGTAATCACAAGTCACAAGTAATCTCAACTGGTATCTTAAATTAGGAACAACAATGGAAGCAGAGAGAAGCCAGAAGATGAGTTTTCCAGTGTTCTGCACAGATGTCATATGTATGACTATCTCCCCTCGGGGAGACAGTCATATGTATGCAGTCGGTGTCAGGAGCTGAAAAGCTTGAAGAAGGAGGTCAAGCGACTAGAGGACAGGATACAGGAGCTAGAAGGTTTTCACATCACGGAGAGACAGATTGAGGAGGAAGTCAGGGAACTCGAGAGATTCATTGAAGAGGCATACAGGACGAAGGTGGAGGAGAATGAACTTCAGATGAAAGAAGAAGCTACACGGATACCAACATGCAAGGGAGAGCAAGAAGAGGATTACCTCAAAGATGACACCCACAGAGGACTACCGCAAGAGGGGGAGATTTTGGCTAGTTGAGGCCCAGAAGTGGAAAGAGAGAAGCACATTGAGGACATTGACCTGAGACCGAAGTGAAACCTGAAGAAGGGGAAGTCAGCGATCCTAGTGGGAGACTCAATCCTTAGGCATGTGAACAGCCACATAGCAAGAGGGAGAGAGGACCGACTGGTGACCTGCCTTCCAGGAGCAAGAACCAAGGACATCGTGGACAAAATTGAAATGATACTGGAAGGGGCGGAGACAGAAGAGACTGCTGTAGTGATCCACATCGGGACGAATGATGTCAGCAGGAGAGACTACAAAAGAAGCACGTTACTAGAACAGTTCAAGATTCTGGGAAGGAAGCTGAGGATGAGGACCCAGAAGATAATGTTCTCAGAGATCCTACCAGTACCGAGGGCAGATGTGAAAAGACAGGAGGAACTACAATCAATAAATGCGTGGATGAGAAGATGGTGCGAGGAAGAAGGATTCCACTTCGTGAGGAACTGGACGGCGTTTTGGGGCAAGAGCAAGCTCTACAGGAAAGATGGACTCCACCTGAGTGCAGCGGGAACTAAACTCCTAGCAAACAACGTCAAGAGAGGAATAGACCTGGCTTTAAACTAAGAAGAAGGGGAAAGCCGACAGTTTCGACGATTCGGAAGACGGTATCCTGTGAAGATACTGAGGGGAAAAATGGCTGGGAAGAAACAATGGATAAATTGCAGGAGTCGACTAACCCAGAAGAGGTTACAATGTTTACAGCAAAAGAAAAGAAATTAAGGACCGAAGCACAGGGAAAGGAAAGGAGGACAACAAAATACCAAGATCTAAATTGCATGTATGCTAATGCAAGGAGCCTAAGTAACAAAATGGGGGAACTAGAAGCCGTGGTCGATGCAGAAGACATCGACATCATTGGAATCTCTGAAACATGGTGGAATGAGGAAAGCAAATGGGATACAGCTCTGCCAGGATACAAGCTCTATCGTCAGGACAGGTCAGGACAAAAAGGAGGTGGAATAGCCCTGTACATAAAAGAAAGCATACAATCCACAAGAATGGACACAGCAGAGACGACCAACAAGCTGGAATCTCTATGGGTTAAAATACCGGGAAGGAAAGGGCCTGAAATAAAGATGGGCCAATATTATTGCCCACCCGGGCAAACCGGAGATATCGATGAGGAAATGGAAGCCGAGATGAAGCGAGAATGCAAAAATGGCAACACGGTTATTATGGGAGACTTCAACTATCCCGGGATAGACTGGAGGCTTGGAAGCTCGAAATGCGCTAGGGAGACAAAATTCCTGGAAGCCACACAAGATTGCTTCATGGAGCAGCTTGTTAGAGAACCGATGAGAGGAAATGCCACTCTGGATCTAATCCTAAATGGGTTAAGAGGACCTGCAAAGAACGTTGAAGTAGTGGGGACGTTGGGAAACAGCGATCATAATATGATCAAGTTCAAGGTTGAGGTAGGAGTATCAAAAGGCAAGAGATCCATAGCGACAACCTTTAACTTCAAGAAAGGAAACAATGAAGCAATGAGGGAATTGGTAAGGAAGAAACTTAGAAACACTTCCAAAACATGGCTAACGGTAAATCATGCCTGGTCCTTCTTCAGGGACATGGTGAATGAGGTGCAAAATCTGTATATCCCCAGATTCAGGAAGGGGTGCAAAAATAATCGAACCAAAGACCCGGCGTGGATAACCAAAATAGTGAAGGAAGCAATAGGCAATAAGAAAAATTCATTCAAGAAATGGAAAAAGGACAAATCTGAGGGGAACTGGAAAGAGCACAAGAAGTATCAAAAAGAATGTCACCGCGAGGTTCGGAAAGCTAAAAGAGAGTATGAAGAAAGGATAGCCAGGGAAGCAAGAAATTTCAAACCGTTCTTCAGATATGTTAAAGGGAAGCAGCCAGCTAGAGAGGAAGTGGGACCACTAGACGACGGAGACAGGAAGGGAGTGGTGAAGGAGGAGAAGGTAGTGGCAGAAAGGCTTAACATGTTCTTCTCGTCTGTATTTACTAACGAAAACACGTCCAACATGCCGGAACCTGAGCAATTCTTCAACTGAAGTCAAGCAGAAAAATTAACATTCATAGAAGTGAGCATTGAGGACGTTCGCAGGCAGATAGAAAAACTAAAAACTGACAAATCCCCGGGTCCGGATGGCATACATCCAAGGGTTCTGAAGGAATTAAAGGAGGAGATAGCGGAACTACTGCAGCAAATTTGCAACTTATCCCTGGAAACAGGCAAGATCCCGGAGGATTGGAAGATAGCCAACGTTACGCCCATCTTTAAAAAGGGATCAAGAGGTGATCCGGGAAACTACAGGCCAGTGAGCCTGACTTCAGTTCCTGGGAAAATGGCAGAAGCACTGATAAAAGAAAGCATTGATCAACATTTTGAAAAGCACGAACTTCTGATAGCCAGCCAGCATGGTTTCTGCAAGGGACGATCATGCCAAAAAAACTTATTGCACTTCTTCGAAGGGATTAACAAACAGATGGATAAAGGAGACCCCATTGACATCATATATCTAGATTTCCAAAAAGCCTTTGACAAGGTGCCCCATGAACGTCTACTCCGGAAACTGAAGAACCATGGGGTGGAAGGAGACGTACATAGATGTATCAGAAACTGGTTGGAGGGTAGAAAACAAAGGGTAGGAGTGAAGGGCCACTACTCCGACTGGAGGAGGGTCACGAGTGGTGTCCCACAGGGATCGGTGCTCGGGCCGCTACTATTTAATATCTTCATAAATGATCTAGAAACAGGGACGAAGTGCGAGATAATAAAAATTTGCAGACGACACTAAACTATTTAATGGAGCTCGGACTACAGAGGAATGTGAAGAATTGCAAAGGGACTTGAACAAACTAGAAGATTGGGCGACGAGATGGCAGATGAAGTTCAACGTTGAGAAATGTAAGGTATTACATGTGGGGAGCAGAAACTCGACGTACAACTATACAATGGGAGGGATATTATTGAATAAGAGTACCCAGGAAAGGGACTTGGGGGTATTGGTGGACATGACAATGAAGCTGACGGCACAGTGTGCAGCGGCCGCTAAGAGAGCAAATAGAATGCTTGGTATAATCAAAAAGGGTATTACAGCCAGAACGAAAGAGGTTATCCTGCCGTTGTATCGGGCAATGGTGCGCCCGCATTTGGAGTACTGCGTCCAATATTGGTCGCCGTACCTTAAGAAGGATATGGCGTTAGTCGAGAGGGTTCAGAGGAGAGCGACGCGTCTGATAAAAGGGATGGAAAACCTGTCATATGCTGAGAGATTGGAGAAGCTGGGTCTCTTTTCCCTGGAGAAGAGGAGACTTAGAGGGGATATGATAGAGACTTATAAGATCATGAAGGGCATAGAGAGAGTAGAGAGGGACAGATTCTTCAAACTTTCAATTAATAAAAGAACAAGAGGGCACTCGGAAAAGTTGATAGGAGAAAGATTCAAAACAAATACTAGGAAGTTCTTTTTTACCCAACGTGTGGTGGACACCTGGAATGCGCTTCCAGAGGACGTGATTGGGCAGAGTACGGTACTGGGGTTCAAGAAAGGAATAGACAAATTCCTACTGGAAAAGAGGATAGAGGAGTATAGATAGAAGATTACTGCACAGGTCCTGGACCTGCTGGGCCATCGCATGAGCGGACTGCTGGGCACGATGGACCTCGGGTCTGAACCAGCAGAGGCATTTCTTATGTTCTTATGTTCATTCAAATGTTTGCAAACCCATCTCCAAGTAGCCCTAAGGGGAGGCAATAAGATGTGTGCTTTCAGCAAGATTGGTAATTTACCTGGGGCTGAATACAACAGAACACAGAAATGACAACCTTCCAAAAGACCGATCTCGAGAGAAAAGTCCTTGATGCTCCTGAACCAGTTATTAACATATCTCATATGACTGGAAATCATCAGATATCAGACACTAAGGGCTCCTAAACCTCCTTTGTCTTAAAGTTTGATAACTTGAGATATGGTGAACCTGGGATGCCTCCCATTCCATAGAAATCTCTGTACCTCCCTATTATGCTGTTTCTCATGTTAGGTAAATAAAGATAATGGCAATTTCTATCATAAGAGTAACATTTGCCTTGTAACTTTGCAATAGGGAAGTTATATTAATCTGGTACTGTATAATCAGGTCAAATCTGCTGGGATTAATACTCCCAAGTACTTAATTTGTCCTTCAGCCCATTAAAAGGGAAATGAACCCACCTACTGTTGCTATAATTGGGCGATAACAGCAACACCACAAATTTCTAAATATTGATTTGAAAGGCTGAAAGTTGACAACATGAATCTAACATCCTCAATAAGGGTGGTAAGGCTCTCTGTGGATCAACCACAATAAAAGGTAATTTGCAAATACCAACACTTTTACCAGCATCTTCTTAAGACGTACTCTAGTCAGTTCTTACGTATCACACAACATACATAGCAAAGGCTCCAAAGAAATCAAAAATAAAAGAGACGGCAGACAATCCTGTTGTGCCCCTATTTTGAAGCCAGCCATTCAAGTGCCATTGATCAGAAGCAAGATATTCAGTTGTTTGTTTAAGGCTTATAGTGCTCCCAAGAACCATCCAGAAAAGTCTACGTATTCTAGGGTAGCAAATAGATAATCCCAACAAACCCTATCAAAGGCCTTTTCTGCACTGAGACTTAATAACATAGATGGGACCCCAGCCCTTTGATAGTGACTCATTGCCAACAATACTTTATGAATATTGTGAACCGACTGCCTTCCTTTCACAAAACTGACTTTTATTTTTGGGGATAAAAAGGACTCCAGGTTGATATTAAGCTCAAAATATGTTTAATAATGTATTAACTCAAGCAAAGCACATGAAAAAAAATAAAAAAATATATATGCATATATTGCATTCTAAACCTCATTTTCAAAATGTTAAGAAAGATAAGGAAATATACTACTTACAATGGCTGTAGTTCAGAGCTGGTAGATATGCCTGGTGCACAATCTTGATATCATTGTGATATCATCAAGATGCACCTAGATGGCAGAATGACACTAAAAAAAATAGGAATATATGCTGGGGTATCTGGCCATACTTGGGATTTGAACCCATGCCCTGCAAGGAGGGAAGCAGTGCCTTTAACCACTAAGCCACAGGTGCTTTCTTTTAGGCATAGCTTCCTGCTATGTGAGATGGTACCTTAGGACATCATAAACCATCTCAGGATAAAAATGTTTCCTTCTGGACCCTGGAAAGGACAGAGAGCTAATGTAAATGGCAAAGTCCACAATTCATAGTCTTGTATGAGAGCAAATTAGAAGCTGTAAGAGTACTGGAGAGAGGGTGGGAGATGGATTTGAACTCATAACCTTTAGAAGATGTAAGCAGTGCCTTTAATCATTGAGTTATAGGACCTTTTGTTTAGGCAGAGGTTCCTATTATTTTGTAGTGACATTCTGCCATCTAGGTGCATTTTGATGATGTCACAATGATATCAAGATTGTGCACCAGGCATGTCTACTAGCTCTGAACTATAACCATTGTAAGTATTATATATCCTTTACTTTTCTTAACCTTTTGGAAATGAGGTCTAATATGCAATATATATATATATTTAATGTGCTTTGCTTGCTGGAGTCCTCTTTAGCCCCCAAAATAGAAGCTTTAGTATGCAATATGTATACAGTGGTGCCTCGCATAACGGACGCCTCGCACAGCGAACGCTGTGCACAACGAACTTTATGTCTTGATCCGTACAACGAACTTCGTTTCACACAACGAAGTCGCCCGAGCTGCATCCTTCCGCGCAGGCACTGCGCTTAACTGCCCTCTCTCCGCCTGGCTCCCTCTTGCCCCCCCGACTCCCCGACACGATCGGGGCAAAAAGGAGCCCAAGCCCTCTTGCCCCGCCGATTCCCCAACTCCCCACACAATATCGGGCCAGGAGGGAGCCCAAGTCCTCCTGGCCACGGCGACCCCCTAACCCCACCCTGCACTACATTACGGGCAGGAGGGATCCCAGGCCCTCCTGCCCTCGACGCAAACCCCCCTCCCCCCAACGACCGACCCCCCCACGCACCTCCGACCGCCCCCCCAGCCGACCCATGACCCCCCTGGCCGACCCCCGCCCCCCTTCCCCGTACCTTTCTGTAGTTGGCCGGACAGACGGGAGCCAAACCCGCCTGTCCGGCAGGCAGCCAACGACGGAATGAGGCCGGATTGGCCCATCCGTCCCAAAGCTCCGCCTACTGGTGGGGCCTAAGGCGCCTGGGCCAATCAGAATAGGCCCGGGAGCCTTAGGTCCCTCCTGGGGGCAGGGCCTGAGGCACATGGTCGGGTTGGGCCCATGTGCCTCAGGCCCCGCCCCCAGGAGGGACCTAAGGCTCCTGGGCCTATTCTGATTGGCCCAGGCGCCTTAGGCCCCACCAGTAGGCGGAGCTTTGGGACGGATGGGCCAATCCGGCCTCATTCCGTCGTTGGCTGCCTGCCTGACAGGCGGGTTTGGCTCCCGTCTGTCCGGCCAACTACAGAAAGGTACGGGGAAGGGGGGTGGGGGTGTCGTGGGGGTCGGCCAGGGGGGTCGCAGGTCGGCTGTGGGGGGGCGGTCGGAGGTTCTTGGGGGGGGCGGTCGTTGGGGGGAGGGGGGTTTGCGTCGAGGGCAGGAGGGCCTGGGATCCCTCCTGCCCGTAATGTAGTGCGGGGTGGGGTTAGGGGGTCGCCGTGGCCAGGAGGATTTAGGCTCCCTCCTGGCCCGAACAACTAGGGGGGGGGGTCGCCAGGGCCAGGAGGACTTACCGTAAGCACCGTAAGGAGGTAAAGAAGGAGATGTTAGGGCATGTAAAGTAAGGGCATGTAAACAGTACCCGGCGTATAAGACGACCCCCGACTTTGGGGAGGATTTTAAGGTACTGAAAAGTCGTCTTATACGCCGGCAAATACGGTATGTTTTTAGATGTATCTAAATAAAAATAATAACAAAAAATGTATCTTTTTTTATGTCATCTTAGCATATTTTATGCTACAGAACGAATTATTTTTTTTAACATGTATTGTTATGGGAAAACGCGTTTCACATAACGAACTTTTCGCATAACAAACTTGCTCCTGGAACCAATTAAGTTCGTTGTGTGAGGCACCACTGTACTTTTTTTCAAGTGCTTTGCTTGAGTCATGTATTATTAAACATCTTTTTCTATTATCAAATAGGATTCCTCTTTACCCCCACAATAGAAGTTTTGTATGCAATATATATATATATATATTTCATGTGCTTTGTTTAAGTGATGCATTATTAAACATATTTTGAGCTTACTATTAACCTGGAATCCTCTATATCCCAAAAATAAAAGCCCAGTTCACCTATAAATGGATGCCTATGGCATGCCTAAGTGATGCCTAACTCACATCTACCCAGCGCCCAGCTCACATTCAAAGGTAGACCTGGTTTTGCACCGCTTACTTTTTAGGCATTCGGTAGACACGTTCAGGCGCTGAGTCCTTTACAGAATTGGATCCTCAGTGTCTGGCACAATCTCCCCTGGAAATGTCCTAGGAACTAGTAATTTTTCCTGTGTGAAATCACTCATCCTATCTAGGATTTTTATACCTTCTACTTTTGTGTTTCTCTCTACTACAGTCTGAATTTCCTGGGAACTAATTCCCAAAGGAACCTATTGTAACAGAAAGGCCCTTGCAGAATCGATTCCCTTCCTGTACACCAATTTAGTAAAGTTTGCATTGCCATTTCATAATAATATCCAAAAGCACACAAATCACAATTTCTATTTCAGGCCTTTTTCTTGTTTTTATTTTTTCAAATCCCTGCCCTTCGTAGAATTGTACGAGGCTAGCTTTTATCAATTGGCATTAATAAATATTAACTATTCTGAGTTGAGAGCCTTCTTTTTATCTGTATTCAGTTGAAAACAATATCTAAAGCTTCATTCACATTGGCAAATCATTCAGAACAGTGGACCCAGGATTGTAGAAAGTCTCTGGGATGTATAGTAACAGTACAGATTTTAATTTTAAATTATGTCAGTCTTTTATGGCTGTATTGTAGAGCAAGTGTAACCATCTGTTTATAGTAATGAATCTGACAATCTACATAAATGACATTTACTGATCCTTTTGCCAACATAATGGACTGGAATTTAATCCTGATGGTAGCTCAATTATGATTTCATTCAATAGAAAGGGAAGAAGAGGTTGCAAAAATAAGACGTCCATTGGTTTTGGCAGGATAATAATCAAAAGTAGAGAGGTGCGTTAGTGTCATACATTTTACTTTTGTTTCTTTTTTTTCTAGGTATTTCCAATAGCACTCAGCTCCCTGAGGATTTATGGTGGAAACTCATTATTTAGTATTTGCAAAGTAATTACATAAAAGGACAATGAGCAAATAAAGGATGAGATTCCAAATATTTATTTTCTGTCATGATACTTGTAGGGATTTTCTAATTTCCTTGACCTAACTTTCATTTATCAAGGAATAAAAAGAAGCATTTCAATCCCTAAATTTAAAAAAACTGAATTTTTATGAATTTAGATTTAGATCAAGGCAAGTTGCATTTAGGTATATTAGGCATTTCCCTGTCACCTGAGGGATCACAATCTAAGGAGTAATTTTACCAAAAAGTAGTAAAAAGTGACTTTAGCATGCTCTTACTTTGGTCATTCCTGTGTGCTAAGTTAATTTTTACCACTGGAGTAAAATGGCCAGTTTTCAAATTTTTTCAATAGCATGTGACTATTAGCACATGAACCTCCCAGGAGCTTTGTGCTCAGTAACATACTTTTGAGCTTTAAAAACAGGCTGTTCAATTGTGGGGTAGCGTTAGCACAATTGGTTACAGCTGATTATTTAAAGTATACTGAGATGCCCTGCGAGAGGACCGGCTGCCCCCCGTCGTGGTGGTGGGCAACAATGGCGGACCGGGAGGCGGAGAGGAAGGTCTCGGCCCAGCAAGCATTGGCCACAGTGGAGGGGGAGTGGGGCGGCCGCCACGTGGAAGCCTCGGCCAAGGAGAACCGGCAGGTGTTGGAGGTCTTCCGGCAGCTCCTGCAGCAGATCGACGTGCCCGGCCGCTGGAGCCCGGCCCTGCGCAGGAGAAGAGAGACCATCCCCAAGGAGAAGGGGCCCTCCAAACCCCCCCCTGAATAAAACCAACAGCTCTAGCATCTGCTAAAAAAGGGGGGTGAGCGAAGCGCACTGAAAGCCCCCCCCCCAAGACAGATTTACATGTCTATTTGTTTAGTTTTCATTTAAAATTTTCTTAGAATTCTATTGTTTAACTGTTTCTCTTTCCATTCTATTCATATGCCTTCCTCTACCTTTTCTTTTTTTCCTCACTTCTAATGTTTATTTTTCTTTTTACATTTCTATATTTGATTTAATTCTTAAAATTATTTTCTATTTAATTAGTTTCTTTCCATTACATTATTATTTTGGAATGTACGTTTCGTTTAACAGTATGGTATCGAGAGTTCAATGTATTCTTGTTAGGAAGCTTCATATCTCATTTTTTCCTCTATCTTTATTTTCCTCTCTATTATTTTGCTAATTTGTTTGTTCTTTGGTACTTTAGTTAGATTGTGAGCCTTCGGGACAGTAAGGGAATTTCAAAGTACCTATTCTTTATTTATTTATCTTATTTTTATTGTCTATTTTCTGTAAACCGTTTAGAATCCTAACGGAGTTTAGCGGTATATAAGAAATAAATTACATTACATTACATATTATCCCTCTGGTCCTGACACGGAGTTATAATGTGCAATGTCCTACAGGTAAATTATGAATATTTTTTATGGTCTTTGCTGTCTTTTTGGTCAACACATTATTCATTGGTGCTTTTTGCAGCTTGTAGAGCCCTGAAGCAGTGAAAAAATGGCCATCAGATAAGAGTTCAGCGTGTCAGCAACGCTAACGATTACAATACAATAATACAATACAATCTTTATTTGTATACCGCCAATACCTCCATGAAGTTAAGTGGTTTGCATTAGTAATTATGGTGATACAAATTAAAACCAAGTATTACAATATTTAGGAATCATTCGTAACAAATTCTTGAAAAAGATAGGTCTTAAGGTCTTTTTTGAAACATTTAATCCCAATGACGGCAAAGCACATACAGCAAATGTGTTTGGATTGAAAACATTATTTGCTCTGATGTGTTCAATGAACAAGAACTATAATTCAGATAAACATTTATCTTTTTCAATTTACCTGTTTAATAGCACATATTCCAAGTGCAGTTAGCGACAAGGAGATTTTTGGCCAATGATAGAAGTTACAGGGGAGCTAGAACATTTCCAGATCTTCCCTGCATAGCCGCAATGAGGTTTTTCCTGTTGCTTCTGAGGCCTTAGTGGTGATAACATGGCATAATAATAATTTCCAGTATAAATAACTGGAGGTGATTGTGTAGTATAGAGCAGGGGTCTCTAAACATTACGCCACGAGGGCCACATTAGGTACTTCAGAACTTTTCAGCGGGCCGTAGTAAAAAAAAAAAAAAAAAGATGAGTTTTATTGAAAGCAGAAAATGTTATAAACTAATTACAGAGTATGTAAGATTAAATTATCATATACAGTATAATCCCGTTATAACTTACTTTAAGGGATCTGGCAAAACAGTCTGTTATATCCAGAGTTGCATTCTAATACTCTACACTAAAAGATGTCCTAAAGCATTATTACCTAATTGCTTACTGCAACCTCCAGCTGCCAGCGTCGTCTGCCGACGTACAGCGTGCCTGGTGATGAACAGCCACATAGACCAGTCAGTGTTTTCTGCTATTACGCAAGGCCTATTTTTAGAGTGTGATGTATCTGCACTGGATATCACCGGCACATCATGCGCCTTGTAGGCAGAGCCTGCTTGTCCATTATAGCTGAACAAAACTACAGCTAAAAGCAGCTCTGGGGACCAGATTGTTTGTCTGTTATATGTGAAATTCCGTTATATGCGAGTCCGCTATATGCGGTGCTTTTCTGCATGTTTCTAAAGGCGCACAGCTGGGACCAGCAGACCTTGTCCGCTATAGACGATATTCCGTTATAAGCAAGTCCATTACAACGGGTTTATACTGTATTAATGATGATGAAAACTACCCACAAAACTGTAAAAGAGAATAAATGTATAAATAATTATGAAATTATTAAAATCACTAGTGTTTAAGCCCGTTAGATTAACGGGTGCTAGATGTCTCCTGCTTTTGAACCTGGGCAGGGGCAGAGGCAGAGCCGGGGCGGGAGGGAGTGACGGTGGGAGAGCAATTTCAAAGCTTCAGCATCGGCGGCTCCTTGACCAATCCGCGCTTACAACGTCCCCACACTTGTGGTCTGGCTGGCTCCCCCACCAAAGCCCTTCGCAGCGGCAGCCCCTCCCGCATCCGTCCCCGTGTCCCAAGCCTCTCCGAAGGCCGGCTCCCACGAAAATGGTACCCCTCTGTCCAAAGCCGCGGCGGAAGCCTCCCTCAAGACACATTTCAAATCTGACATATTGTAATCACAAAACAGAAAATAAAATTATTTTTCTTACCTTTTGTTGTCTGGTCATTATTCATATCATGTAGGGGTCCCAGGCTATGGTTGGCTTTTGATAACTCGCTTGCCAGGGCCCCTTCTTTCTTCTTCCCTCCCTCCATCCCTGCAGCTGAAGACAGGCACCTCCCCCCAGTGGTCTGAGACAGGAGGGAGCAGTTAGGAGAGGGTCTGAGGGCAAAGAGGGGCTCAACAGCACACAACCACCTTTCCTTCCCTCCCTCCATCAGGTGCTCCAGTGGTCTGAGACAGGAGGGAGCAGTTAGGAGAGGGTCTAAGGCTAAAGAGGGGCTCAACAGCGTCCAACCACCTTTCCTTCCCTCCCTCCATCAGGTGCAGTGAATCCACCAATGTTAAAAGGAGCCGCGTCGAAATCGGAGGCCTGCCACTGCTGTAGCACGTTCCCCTCTGCCTTGGTCCCGCCCCTTCTCTGACATATGGGACCGCGGCAGAGGGAATGTGTTACGGTGGGGGCAGGGCTCCAATTTCAAAGCAACTCCTTTTAACATAGGCGGAGGTAAACTGTACCTGATGGAGGAAGGGAAGGAACGGTGGGTCAAATTTTGGCAACGGCAGGAATTGTTTTACGGGCCAAGCACCGTGAAACTTTGTTTCTTTAGGCAGCCCCAGTTATTTACTTGGATTCAATGTGAGCCGGGTGAGGAAGGCCGCCGCAGCCTCGCAGCTAGGTAGGGGAACAACAATGGCGCTTATGCTCAAGCCCCCGCCGCAGCTCCTCTCTCGATCCTGGTGCGGTTCGAGAGGGGAGTCGTGGCGGCGGCTTGAACATAAGCGCGATTGTTGTCCCCCTACCTAGCTGCGAGGCTGCGGCGGGGTTTCCATGGCAACCCGATCACGGATCTCAGTGTAGGGCCGGGTCTGGCGGCGCCGTATAGTGCGGAGGCGGGACCTCAGCACAGCGCCGCCGGCCCCCAGGAGCTCGAGGCCGGCTGCGGACATGCCTGGCGTGGCATGGTGCAGGAGGAACAGTGATCGGTGGAGAGCAGGTGATGAATAGGTGGCGCGAGGTGGAGAGTAGGTGATGACGTAAAATGTGCGCATGCGCACTCGTGTTTTCGGGACGGATCAGGGAACACGTTTTTTTTAGTGCGCATGCGCGGCTAGCATTTTATTATATTAGATGAGAACTTCGTACAAGCAAATATGTGAATAAGTGAATACACACCTTTAAATATAAATTTATGCAATTACAAATTGAGTATTACACTGCACCACTGCAAGTATTCTTATGGACTGTAACAACTAGTAATGAACTTACAGATTCATTTTAAAGATTAGTCACAGTGCCAGAGCTACCTACAATGCCGCGAATTGACACTATCGATTGAGGCCGAATAAGTACAAAGAAATACTGTGAAGTATACAATTATGATTCAGTATTAAATAAAGTTGTGAATAATATTAATACTAACATAATATGGAATATCAATATATTTTGAACACAATTTGAATTAATGTTTTTGAAATCTAACAGCACCCCATGTTTTTTGTTTGGGTGTTTTTTTGCGGATTCTCATTGGAAAATGAGTCTAATTGGCACATTTCCGCACAATTCTTCCACGGGCCAGATAAAATCATATCGTGGGCCAGATGTGGTCCGCAGGCCATATTGGTATAGTGGATTAAATAGGAACAGCACAGAGACAGCTTTGATGGGGCTGGGGTGTCACTAACTGAATGAGGTGACATCTCCAATGTCAGAAAATAGGGCAATCCAGAGTAACAAGATGAATAATCAATGGCGAAAAAGTAAGCAAGACTCAAATAAATAACAAAGAGGAAGAACATACTAGAGTTGCCCAAAGAAGCATGCCCAAGAAGCACCTCCTGCTCCTTGTTCATGATCCTTCGGCAACTCCGTGGGAGACTTCAACTTGTGAAAGATACCGGGCACGACTTACGAGTACAGTTGAGGCACTGGCACGGGAGGAGCGCAGAGATACTGGGAACAGCAAAAAGGTAGCACTAAAAGTGTCCGTAATAGAAATACAGGTAGTTGCAGCAATAAATACAATAGAATAAGCTGTATTGTAGAAAAACATTAGCATCATATCTATGTTATTTTGAATGTTCTGCTGTGTACTTATTAGTTTTTTCATAAGTTTTATGCTGATATTGTATTAAATCTCTCATATTTGAATTTTTATGATGTTATAAAGTATATTTTTGAAAAAGTTTCATGGTACTCCTATTATTAAATTTCAATTAGCTGATTTAGAGTTTACCTCACTCACTGTCTCTCTCCCCCCCCCCCCCCCTCCCGGGAACTTCACTGCTCTGCTGACATTGGGCCTTCCTCTCTGCCAGGTCCTGCCTTTGCTGAAGCAGGCAGCAAAGCAGAGCAGCAAGTTAAGACTGCCGACAATGAGAGAACACTCTGAACAGGCTTCTTGTGGCCCACCAGGGCCTTCCATTTGCTGTGTCACTCTTGACGTCACTGTCGACGTGGTAGGAGCAGGCTACAAAAAATCTCACAGTGGGGGTCGATCGGGTCTGGAGGTACTGCACAGGGAGATGGGAGGGAGGGATGGAAAACTGCTACACAGGGAGATAGGAGGGAGGGAACTGTTGAACAGGGGAGCTATTGAACAGGGGGGAAAGAAGAAGAATTGTTGGACATGGGGTGGAGGAGAGGAAGGGAGTGCAACAAAGAGGTAGAAAGGAGTGAGAAGGAGACATCCTGCATATGGTAAAGGGGAGGGAAACATGCATGGAGCAGAAAGAAGGAGAAATGTTGGACATAGGTTGGAGGGTAGGGAAAGATGGTACATGAGGAGAGAGAAATGTTGCACATGATAATGGAGAGGAGGAAAGGGAGGGATGCTATATGGAGGGAAATATAGAGGTTTGACTCAGGGCACAAGGCAGGGAGAGAGAGAGAGAGAGAGAGAGAGAGATGAGAGATGGTAGAGAGTGGGAAAGAAATTTTGGCTATGGCAGTGGAAGGAAAGGTCCAGATATGGAAGATTGATGGTGAGCACGGAGAAAAAGAAAACGTCAAACAGGTAGGAGACCCTGATGAGTGAGTTAACAAAAGATGAACAGAAACTAGAGCTTGGGATCAACATGATTTGAATAATAAAATGACCAAAGAACAAAAGGTAGAAAAAAAATTGTATTTTCTATTTTGTGATTACAATATGTCAGATTTGAAATGTGTATTCTTTCAGAACTGGTGTTAGACAGCAAGCATGAGCTAGGACCTAAAAGAAAGAGTAAAAGTCTTTTTTGTTTATTTTGTTTACACTTCAGTGCTTGTATGGGGTTGGAAATGGTATAACCCTATGTAATATTATATTGTAACACTGTGAATGTTAAACTGTAACCCGTTCTGAGCTCTCTGGGGAGCACGGGATATAAAACTAAATAAATATAGGGGAGGTATTAAAAAATGAATGGCCCCAGGTGTCACATACCCTAGGTATACACCACTGGCATGAGCCAGACATGTTCTTTCCCATTGCTTTCAATTTAACAGTGTGTACATCAAGCAAAACTCGCGGCCCATAGGCCACATGCAGCCCACAATAAACATCTCTGCAGCCCAGCCAATGTAATCCAATAAGTCATAACTAGAGTCACAAAATTTATCCCGCAATCCATCAGCATCAAGCAGTTGCCTATCTAAGCCAGTTGAAAAGAACAATACAACGTACGAGTATAACCAGTTGCTTATTCTTATTAAGTACTACCATGTGGATGCCTTTGGTAACCAAGACAGGTTCATACCTCTGTTCATAATGCTCCATTTCCCCCCACTAATACTAGCAGTGAATGAGACGATAATAATACCTACCATGCCATTAGACTTGTATTGACTTGCTTGGTGTGCCTAACAGGAAATATTTCGCCTTCGGAGTACAATAAAAATACGAGTATAGGTTTATTTATGTTACACTTATTTGTGCAATTCTGTGACTGGTAAGTTAGTATTTAAGAAAAGGTATTAATTTTTATTGAAACTTTTTATTTTTTGTGTTAACGATTACTCATTTATATCAGCTCTTTATATTCAGTATGTCTTTATCAAAACCAAGCGGTAGTAAAACTAAACAAAAAATTGCTGATGGACATTGAAATGTCCAAGAAAAGTGGGAATTGGAGTATTTTTGCTGTGAAGTAAAAGATAAAATAATTTGCTTGATATGTAATAATGCTATTAGTGTGTCAAAGGTATGTAACATTAAACAGCACTATGAACAGCATAAATCAAAATATGACAATATGAAGGATTGAGACAAGAAAAGTTGAAAGAGCTCAATTTGGGACTGAAAAAACAATAGTTCGTGTTTGCTAAGTATCACAAGAAAGTGAAACAGTGATGCATACAAGCAACGCCATGTCAGAGTTGATAGCTAAACACTCAAAACCTTTTACCAAATGTGATTTAATCAAGGAATGTCTAATTAAAGCTGCAGAAATTGTTTGGCCTAGAAGTACAAAAGTTTTTCCAAACAATCTCTTTGTCTCGAAATACAGTTGCAGAAAGAATTACTGATTTGGCCAGTGATCAGATCAAATAATAATAATAACTTTATTTTTATATACCGCAATACCACAAACAGTTCAGAGTGTTTTACAGGCAGCGATATTACAAAAAACTTTCAAAATTACATTAACATGGTAAGATTAATCAATTTTTCCTGGCAGTGTTTTAGAAGTACATCATGGTAGAAATGGAGTCGGACAAATTTGTCAAAGAGATAAGTTTTGATTGACTTCCTAAAAGTTTGGTAATCATCTAGTTTGAAAGCTTTTTCAATTGCCTGTGACAAGAGTACAGACATTGGAGGTGTAGCTCAAATACTGTAGCTGGGTTTCTTTGTGCTTGCGACATGAATTTCAACATTTTGAGGAATTATTGGAACTAGCACCAATGCATGGCACTACAACGGGACAAGATATATTTAACTGTGTTTATGAACTTCTCCAAAAATACAATTTACCTCTGTCAAAACTAACTTCTGTAGTTACAGATGGAGCTCCTTAATGCACACTATTGTCACTGATATACAGTACATGCACACCCTATTTTTCAATAATGCTCACACAACTTAAAGAGTGTATGCTCTTATCACAGTGCACAGTTTTAGCAAATAGCAGTCGAGTAGGAAGGTCACCACTAGACACCAGGACCAAATTTTCAGATATCTCCCAGACACATTCAAGTTTGTTGTTTTTTTTTTTTTTAACATGAAACTACTTCAGTTATGTTGGCATTTCCTGTGATATTTCAAATGACAGCCCATTCCTAGATCAGAGCCTCAATCAGGAGACCTGTGCTACAGGATATGATATTGCAATTCATTATTACTTTTAGTAAAGTACTGGGGTTACCTTGGGAGATATGCCTTGGCATTATCTGATATTCAAATTCCAATTAAATGCTGGATTCAACATTAGGGTCCTTATGTCCTAATTATGATTTACGCATGCAAATACCAACATTTGCATATGTATATCAAATAAACAGTGGAAACCCAATTTTAGAAAATTGTGATTTACACATGTAAAGTGGGTATGTTTGGGCTGCACAAGTGTGGAATCAAAAAATTTGTATGCATGCCCCATTTCAAACTGGAAATATATGTCTATGATCAAAGAGATCGGTGTCACAATTTACAGTTGTTCCTAGATATGTAATAATCCTCATTTTGGGCACAGGTCTAAGAGAGGTATTAGGGGAGCTTACCCCCTTAGTCCCTCAGTGTTTTTCACCCAAAATGATTGTAAGCTCTGTACTTAATTTGGAGCATTTAGACATGTAGGTTTCCAAAATGATAGATATACATGTTTTAAGTGTTGGCATTTGCACACCTAGATTCTAAAATGTCAACTTAGATATATAAATTGACTTGTTGCCTCCATTGATGTTGACAGTTGTAAACAGTTGTTCCCGTCTCATGTAGTCACAACATACATACACATTCCTACATGTATTTTAGGCAAGACTGTATATTAGCAGATCCTTTCTAAAATACTAGCAGACTTCTACATGTCCTGACCCAGACATATCAATTGCAATTTCTACATTCTACATGTCTTTTTGCAAACAGGATGTAAAAGCTGTAGTAAGCACTTCATTAAAACCTGCTGTTAATAAGCTCAACATCTGATTTTAATCTTGTATTAAAAAGACCACCTTACTGCTTTCTCAGAATTCAATTTTCTCAGAACATCTCTACCTCACTTTTGCTCCATTTCTCCATGTATGCTTTTGGCAACTTAAGCACGCCTTTTGGCCAGTCACTTCAGTGTCAAAGACAATGGACTCTGAGAGCATAAAGCATATCACATTGACTGAAGCAGTCTAGCAGTCGGGTCTTTTCAAACTTATAGGAAGTAGTATCACTTGAGCAAGACATGGATGGTTTGTTAGTTCCTGACAACAAACTGTGTTTGTTACATGGTGCATGGTGCGTTCAGGAGCATTGTCAAGCTATTGTTCACAGCCATGCTTTCTCTTCCTAGGCCAGCTTTTGACTTTTCTGGTTGAGCAAATAGGCTCAGATATCTAACAGAGCATAAACAGCCCCACTGTTCTTGTAATTTCTCACATTTAATTACCTGATTTCCCTTTCTTGAGTTTACAGAGAAAATGGAATTACAGCACGTACTGCATGATGTCGCTTTGGAAAAGCACTGATTGTCTCTAATAGAGCCACTAGTGACAAGCACAATAGATGTGTTTCTTGTATCACTTCGGATATTAGATCCTCCAAACAAATGTAAATGTTCCTGAGCTGGAGATTCTCAGTAGGAAACAATAGGGACCATATTTCTTCTGTGTCACCCACAGTACCCTACAAAATGAAAATCTTTATTTAGTCTCACTTGATGTGTCCATGTTCTTTTCAAGTACTTTTCTGTAGAATTATAGAAAATAATGTACTTGCCTATAGCCTTTAGAAAATCTCTAATAAACTCCTGCTTTTTTATTGTTTGATTTAAAAAAATACTCTAAACCTGTATTACAGGCTGTGGCTGATTAGCAAATCAGATCAGCCGCCTGAGAGGGATTTCATTGCACACTAGTTGAATAAGACCAAAGATTTGCTTTATGTTTATACCACACAAGTGAAGAGTATTTCTATAACAGTGCACCTAATTTGTGTTTAAGTTGCACCAGTTGTAAAAGAGAAAGTATAAATCAAAAGTATGCATACCTGATGGTTAGGACATGCACAATTTTTGAGAAAATTTGCATGCAGATTTTTGAAATCAGAAAGTATATGCACAAGTCCAAACTCTGTCCCGCTCCAACTCAGGAATACCTCTGCTTGATGTAAATAAAAGTATGTGGAAATAGAATTATACAGTACTTATATTTTAACCACATATAAAACTAAGGGCCCCTTTTACTAAGTTGAGCTAGTGGTTTTAGTGTGCGCTTAGCACGCACTGCATTGCCACGCGCTCTAGACGCTAATGCCACCCTTGAGCTGGAGTTAGTTCTTGGTGCATAGCGTGGGGGGCAGTGCGCTCTAAAAACGCTACCGCAGCTTAGTAAAAGAGGGGGGGTATGTATTTTTATTATGTGCAAATTCATCACTATTTGAGTAAGCCAAGTGATATGCATTGAACTAATACATTGAATTAATGATATGCATTGAAAATACTAAACATCTGATGACTTGTGATATATACTTTATAAAGAAATATGATTCCAAGTTTTTTAAACTAAAGTACCAGCGGGATTGGGAAAATGAATTTAAAGAAAGCAGGGAAGACCATCAATGGGAAGCTATTATTCAGGAAATCAATAGAAGCCTGGACGGCAGCAATTTCAGTAGCAGGTCCTCGGTTATGGAATGACCTAAATGGTTTGTTAAGGTTATGCCAAGATTTGAAGTGTTTGAAAAGATCTTTGACAACTCATCTATTTGTAGATAATCAGCTTGTAAAATATTTTAAGTTTATTTGTGTTGATGTATTATCAATTTGCTCTCTATATATAAATTGTAATCCACTTAGGTTATAAGCAGAATAGAAAATTTTAAAATAAATAAACTACTTCTAAATTGTCAATGAGATGCTATACGACAGCCTACAAATAACACAGAGAACTTTAAATTCAATGTATACAGTACACTGATCAGCAACCAGTGTAGTTCTTGCTAAATTGGTATGATATGATCAAATTTAGATACCCGTACAATAGTATGTGTGGCAGCGTTCTGAGCAAGTTGAAGAGCCTGTACAACATACTTTGGCAGCTCCAAGTATAAAGCATTACAATAGTCAAATACAGGTTAAGAATCAATGTGATGATGGTCCTGAAATCATTCACAGATAAATAATCTCTTAAACCACTCAACAAACAAAGCTTGAAAAAAGCAACGGATACCACTGACTTTACCTGTGGCTTAAACAACAGTGTAGAATCCAAAATGACCCCTAAATATCTACATCACTGAAGTACAGGAACCCCAACATTATCCAGTAACACTTCAGATGGAAAAAGCGATAATTGCCTCTCCCAACCCACAATATCTTTGTTTTAGCTACATTCAGTTTTAATTGATTAGTGCTCATCCAGTCCTGAATAATTTGAAAACAATTTTGAAGACAGGCCAAAGCTTCAGCCATGGATTTGTCAACTGGAATCAAAAACTGAATGTCATCCACATAAAGATGAAAATGCCAAGAGCACGTACTTCCTTACACAATGGCAACAAATAGATATTGAACAACACTGCAGACAACACAGATCCTTGTGGAACCCCACACTTCAGAGGCCCAACCTAACTTCTCCTGACCCAATTCAACACAGAATGTACGATTTTCCATGAATTACCAAAACCATTTAAGCACAATCCCACCGATACCCAAAGCCTGCAACTTCACCAGCAGAATACGATGATTAATGGTATCAAATGCCGCAGACACATCCAGAAAGATTATGAAGTAATAAACTCCATGATCCAATCTCGTGCATTCAGTATCCAAGATGGAAAGCAAAAGCAACTCCGTCGAATGTTATGGTCTAAAGCCAAACTGAAAATCATCCAAGATGCCATATGTATCTAGAAAATGCTGTAACTGTCTCAACACAACTTTTTCTAGCACTTTAGCTAGAAATTTAACAATGAAATGGGCCAGAAATACTCCAAGGCTATCCCATTCATATGGTTCTTTAATAATGGGTGAACAACAGCTTCCTTAAGCCTTGGGGGGAACACAAACTGCTGTCAAAGACTGAATAACAACCTGCATAATCGAAGGCGATAGCGCATCAATCAAAGAGACCAAAACGCCTGAAGGGCAAGAGTCAAGAAAACAAGAGGTCTTGTTCAAACACTGGACAACATGCTTAACGTCTGATTGAGTTACTATTTCAAACTCTTTCCACAGAGTCTCCTGAGTAACAACAATCAGTGGTAGCTGAGCATTACAAAAATCAGTAGAGATTTTCTGGATCTTAGAAGTGAAAAACTGAAGAAAGTCGTGACTAGCAAAAGAGCAGTCACAACTCTTGAAGGAACAACAGTAAACTTCTTAACAGTAATCTTCTTAACGATGAACTAGTAGCACCTTCAATTTTACGATTCAAGAATTCCTTTTTCACTTTCAAGGTCCTGCAATTGCAGTATATACTGCAAGACCCTACTGATAAGCCAGTAAAGAGACATGATCGGTCCATGATTTCATCAATGTTATAAATGTTTAAGGGATGAATGATTCACTATGGGATAAGAAGCAGAGTTTGTATAATGGTTTATAAGCAGCAAGATGTGAAATCATACTGATATTAGAAAAATATGATAGTTCCTACAGTAAGTGGTTGCTGATCGAACCTGGGTCAGGTTATGTTAATGGAAATGCAATATAAAAGATTGGACAAATTTGAGGTGCAATGGTGTGATCTTCATTCTTATGGTACTTCATCACTAATGGTACTAGTATCTATGAGTTGGGGTAGTAATGGGAAACGAGGAGAGAATGGCAAAAGGTCTTCAAAAATTAAAAATTTCAAGAACAAAAATGCCTTTTTCAGTTTTTTTTTAATTGCTTCTAGCTATTTGTGTTTTGTAACCAGTTCATGGGTTAATGATTGGTTTCATTATGTTCCCCTTTCCTTTGGCTCTGCCATTTTGTTATTCCCAGAGCAACGGAGGATCCCCTCAGGTGTGGGAGAGCACTCCGCCCCTCACCGATGCTCCAGCCACTGAGCCAATTAAAAAGTTCAGCACCTAACGACGTACAGCCGTTCGGCACACCATCTAAGGCACAAGTCCCAATTACTTACCACCAACAAACACCTAGAGAAAGATCAACTATCTAACCCCCAGGAAATTACCTACAACCTCATTCCCACCAACCCCCTACCTCCTATCTTTCACAATGAAAGCTATACCACAAACACAAATTATCCTACTGATCATCTTGCTCCTAACCAACTGGAAGGCTGCATCAAACAACATCTCCCCAATATCAATTATTTCAACTACAAATATAATTCACCACCCAGCCAGGAGAGCCATTACAGACAGAAACATAAAAACACAGACCTGCATACACCACATCTTCACACCAACATGGAGCAGAAGACCAACAAACCCTTCAGGACTAAACCACACCCCCAACCAAGAGCACTTGTCTACCCAAAAGCAACTAATAGTGCATACACAGAATACATCACACTAACATGTGCCTACATAAACATCAGAGCTCTAGGCCCAAAGACAGAACACATAAAAGACTAGATAAAAACTGAAAATCTAGACTGCATTTTCCTCACTGAAGCCTGGCTAACCTCAGACTCGGACCCCAGGATAACGGAAGTTTGCCCAAAGGGATACAAGATAACAGTGGTCTGCAGGGAAAAAAAAGAGAAGGAGGTCTAGCCATCTTTGTCAGAAACTCCCTAAACTTAAACATACTAGACAAAACGTCCACCCCATACATGGATCTACTAGCCTGCCAACTTTCATGCACCACACTGAAAGGATCCATAACCTGCATGCTCTGCTACATAACACCAAGGAATTGGAACACAGCAAGACCAGAATTTGAAGATTTTATATACCAAAACTCACTAACGGCAATTTACAACCTAATTCTAGGAGATCTAAACCTCCATCTCAAAGACCATACCTCTAAGCAAGTAGAAAACCTACTATCTTACATCGAAGCCTTAACCTACAAGATCTTAGACCCACAAACCACACACGAGAAAGGCCACTAACTAGACATTGCAGCCTTCATGACCCAACAGCCCATTCTACCAGAGATTCAAACCCCAAATGGAAAATGGTCCAGATCTATCTGTTTAGATTATTACACATACACCTTCAATATCAACTGGGCCAAAGGCAAAACCAAACCAAAATCCCAAAGCTCAACCTTCAAATCACGTACATATATATACCCCTCCAATCCAAGATTGTGACCCCAAAGACTTTATCTCACAATGGTGCAATATAACTACAATTACCCTAGACGAGCTAGCCCCAATACAAACAAAAAACAGAATCAACAGACGATCAGACAAATGGTACAACAACAAACTACTCCTACTCAAAAGACAATGCAGCCAACTAGAAAGAAAATGGAGAAAAAGTAACCAAGAACACACAAGAGCAGCATGGAAAAAACTAAAACAACAATACAAACTAAAACTAAAAGAAAAAAAAAAGACATACTACACAAACCAAATAGGCACAGAAGCCCAAGAAACAAAAAAACTATTCCAATTACTAAAATAATTCACAGACACCAAACCCTACCTAGCCAAAAACAACAACCCTCCCCCTTCAGCCACCCTTTTAGCTGAATACTTTAAAAACAAAATTACAATTGCCAGGACAAACTTCGCAGGAACCCCAACCCACCTAAAAGATATCACAATACCTCCCACAGAAAAAGAATCAGCTGCAGGAGATAGAACCTGGTCCTACTTCTCAACAAAACAATCGTCCAACCTTAACAAACTCCATAAAAAATACAGCCACGCAGCTTGTGACCTCAACCAATGCCCTCCATATCTATTAAAAACCTCCAGCCTAAAATTCCACACTCTCCTCATACAATGGATACAAACCATACTCACAGATGGCCTTTTCCCACAAGACCTCTCCGAAATCATCGTCACCCCAATCTTAAAAGACCCAAAAGGAGCAACAGATCAACCATTCAACTATAAACCCATAGCCTCAATTCCACTATATGTCAAGCTAATGGAAGGCCTCGTAGCTAAACTCCTCACCAACTACCTGGAATACCACAATTTGCTCCACCCTACATAGTCTGGATTCAGAACCAACTTCAGCACTGAGGTACTACTAGGCTCCTTGCTGGACACACTAGACAACACCTCAGCACAGGCAAAAAAATACTGATTAGTCAACTAGATCTCACCGCAGCATTTGACCTGGTAGACCACGACATCCTGCTACAAATACTAGATACAATAGGAATCACAGGCAAAGTACACACATGGTTTCAAGGATTCCTACAATCCAGGACTTACAGAGTAAAGACAAACAAAGAAAAATCAGAACCACTTCTAATTCTTATAAAAATAAAGAACAAGAAGGATTAACATTCTTAAATTCCTTTCTTGGACCTAATATTCCGGATCATATAAAAGGAAGTTTAGAAGATCCTATATCTTTAAAAGAAATAGAAACAGCATTGAAGTTTCTTAGAGTTGGATCCGCTCCAGGTGGAGATGGGTATACTGTTGAATTTTATAAATCATTTCAAAATATCATTTTACCACATCTGTTAAATTTATATCAATATCAAATAAAGAATGAAAATATTTCAGGTACTATGGCAGAATCGATAATTATAGTCTTACCAAAACCAAACAAAGATCCTACTCTGGTTTCAAATTACAGGCCTATTTCGTTATTAAATGTGGATAATAAGTTAATGGCTAAAGTATTAGCACTTAGATTGGCAAAAGCTCTTCCTTTCATTATAGATGTACATCAAACAGGATTTATTGCTAAAAGACATTCATCAAATAATACTAGACTAGCATTCCACTCATTAAATTTAGCAAAAAATATAAATGATCCAGCTTTTCTAATATCTTTAGATGCAGAAAAAGCTTTTGATAGAGTGGAATGGAATTTTATGTATCAAGCTTTACAATGGTTTGGTATAGGCTCCGGTTTTATTAAAATGATCCAGACATTGTATAGCTCTCCTGGTGCAAGATTATATATTAATAATAATTTATCAACTAGATTTAATTTGCATAGGGGAGTTAGACAAGGATGCCCTTTGTCTCCATTACTTTTTGATATTGTACTAGAACCTTTATTAATTGCAATAAATAAGACTAAGGAGATAAAGGGAATCACGTTTTCCAACTGGGAATTTAAACTTTCTGCATATGCAGATGATATTTTATTATATTTAAGAGAACCGGATACTACTATTCCATGTATACTTAATTTATTAGAGAAATTCGGCACTTTTTCTGGATATAAAATTAATTGGAGCAAATCTGAAGTCCTCCCAATTAATGTTCATTGTACGAAAGGACTATTTGACCCATATTCATTTATTTGGAAAGAAGATGGAATAAAATACTTAGGAATTATGATCAAAAATACAATAGAAGACACAGTCAAAGAGAATGAAAAACTTTTATTGAAAAGAATAACAGAAATGTGTGAGCAATGGAATCCATTACATCTTTCTTGGTGGGGAAGAATTCAAACAATTAAAATGATGGTATTGCCTGTGGTTTGTTATCAAATGAGTATGATACCAATATTTTTTCAGGGGTCATTTTATAAAAAACTTAACAATATTCTTACAAAATTTGTTTGGTTTGGGAAAAGACCAAGAATCGCTTTAATATCATTACAAAGACCAATTGTGGAAGGGGGGGTAAATTTTCCAAATTTTTATAGGTATCATCAAGCCTATATTTTAAGACAGGGTATGTATTGGATCCTCCCAGATCTCATGGAAAATGTACCAGATTGGCTGTATTTAGAATGGCAGCTCCTGTTCCCTTTATATCCAGAACATCTAATTACCATAACAATGCCTAGGAGATATAAAGATAACAGAATCTTTTTAGATATTTGGAAAACATTGAGATACATAAGTAACCTATCACCAGAACCAATAGCTAAATCTCTAAATCAATCAATATGGGTAAACTCCAGGATCAGAATTGGCGGATTTAAAATCGTCTGGAAACAATGGATAAATGCAGGAATAAGAACATTGAATGATGTCATATCAGAAGGTTCCTTGCTTAGTTTTTCACAATTGCAAAATAAATTTGGACTAAATAAAACACAATATTTTAAATGGATGCAATTGAAGCAAGCCATTCAGGTAGGGTTCCCTGAATGGAAAGATCTTAATACCCAATATAGTTTGCAAGTTTTATGTTTCCAGGCGGATTTCTTGGGACACCAAGCCGCAAAATGGTATAAATTAATATATGGATTTCTAAATAAAAAAAAGAAAACTGGACTTAGGGATATTTGGAGCATTGAGATTGGACAGACAATTTCTGCATCTCAATGGCCAAGATTCTGGTCCTGGAGATTAAGATTAACAAAGTCAGCATCTATGAGTCAAACATGGATATTTTTATTACATAGAGTGTTATGGACCCCGACGCGCTTGCAAAAAATAGATAATACTAGATCTAATAGATGCTGGCATTGTAAAATAGAAGTAGGGACATTAGATCATTTAATTTTTTTTTGTCCTTGCATAAAAGCCTTTTGGAATTTAATTTGGCCCCAAATTAACATATTACTAGAAAATCATATTGGTCTCTCATATGATACCATATTATTTGGTACTGCAATGAGAACACAAAGTCCAATATCAGCAAACAATAACAAATTGCTTTTAATATTGACAGGAGTTGCCATGCAGCAAATCACACAAAATTGGAAGGATTATACCAAGCTAAATTATACATTCTGGTGGAACTCGGTGTGTCACATATACAAAATGGAGAAAATATTGGCATTACAACAAGGAAATATAAAAAATTTTAAGAAAATATGGGATCCATTGACAAAATATTCTAAAGATCAGATATCTTAACACATTGATAATAATAATATAGGGTTAGGGAGGGAAATATAGAAATTAATATGAGGAAAAATGAAAAAACAAATAACAGGGGAAAGGGAGTCAATATATATGATATGATATTGTACATACAACTATAATTATTATAAACTAAATATTATGCTATTCATTTATTGTAAGAATGAAAATTTTATAAATAAAAATTAAAAAAAAAAGAAAAAGAAAAATCAGAACCATGGTCCAACCCCTGTGGCGTACCACAAGGATCGCCATTGTCCCCAACACCCTTGGCACCTGCCTAGACAAAATAAGCTTAACCTCCTATAGCTATGCAGATGACATCACCATGCTCCTGCCTTTTGATCAGCCAATTCCCACCATGACAGACACACTACACAGAAATCTAGAAACAGTGACAACATGGATGAAAGACCACAAACTAAAACTGAACCCAGAGAAAACAAAATTCATACTTCTCGGAAAAAAAAAATAAAACCCCAACCATAACAAACCTAATAATAAACTCAATCACATACCCCATTCAACCCACTCTAAAACTTCTGGGAATGACGATAAACAAATGCTGCACCATGCAATCACAAATCAACAGAACAATACAAAAATCATTTGCGGTTATGAGAAACCTAAGGCAAGTTCAAAAATTCTTAGACAGAAAACAATTTTAGCTCATGGTCCAGTCCCTAATCCTAGGTCTCCTTGACTATTGCAACATCCTATATCCCCCTGCCCCGCAACAATGATAAAGGAACTACAAACAGTACAAAACAGAGCCCTGAGACTAATCTATTCACTAAGAAAACACAACCACATCACCGAGGCATACCTCGACTCACACTGGCTCCCAATTCAAGCAAAAATACTATTTAAATTCTACTGTCTAATATTTAAATCCATAAATGGTGACAGCCCAGCCTACTTGAACAAACACCTAATCCAAACTACCACAACCAGACACAGGAGAACCCAGACACCATTCACATACCCTCCAATCAGAGACATCAAAAGGAAAAGAACTGTACGATGGCCTTCTAGCCATACTGGCAGCAAAACTAGACCACCAACTCTTCAATCTACTAATCGCAACCCCAGACTACAAAACTTTCAGAAAAGAAATAAAAACCCTGCTATTCAAGAAATCCATGAAGACTAACTAACACTGTATAAAACATTACAATCCTCTGAAACAACCCACTCTACTCTGTAACACCTCTGGACATGTCCAGAAATCCTCTTCTGTAATGCGCCTTGAACCACAAGGTAATGGTGGAATAAAAATCACTAATGTAATGTAATATTTATGATGTGCTGTTATGAATAATACAAACTCAATAAATATAAAGTTAAAAAGGAAGGATGGGCTGAAGTGGGTTTTAATGGAAACTCCAGCAATTGGAAAGTAAAGCAAGTGCCAGACTTCTACGGTCTGTTCCAAGCATATAATATGCTATTATACAGGATGTCCAGTGCACTACTTGGAGAGACCCCCCCCAGGAAAGAGACTTGGGAGTACTGATAGTCAAGTCAATGAATCCGTCCGCGTAATGCGCGACGGCAGCAAAAAGGGCGAACAGAATGCTAGGAATGATTATGAAGGGTATCACGAACAGATCGGAGAAGGTTATCATGCCACTGTACTGGGCCATGGTATGCCCTCACCTGGAATAATGCATCCAGCACTGGTCACTGTACATGAAAAAGGACACAGTTCTACTCGAAAGGGTCCAGAGAAGAGTGACTAAAATGGTTAAGGGGATGAAGGAGTTGCCGTACAGTGAGATATTAGAGAAACTGGGCCTCTTCTTCCTTGAAAAGAGAAGACTGAGAGGGGACATGATCAAAATATTCAAGATAATGAAGGGAATAGACCTAGTAGATAAAGACAGGTTGTTTACACTGTCCAAGGTAGAGAGAACGAGAGGGTACTCTCAAAGTTAAAAGGGGATAGATTCCATACAAACGAAAGGAAGTTCTTCTTCATCCAGAGAGTGGTAGAAAACTGGAACGCTCTGCCGGAGACTGTTATAGGGGAAAATATCCTCAAGGGATTCAAGACAAAGTTAGACAAGTTCCTGCTGAACCAGAACATACGCAGATAATGCTAGTTTCAGTTAGGGCACTGGTCTTTGTCCTAAGGGCCACTGCGTGAGCAGACTGCTGGGCATGATGGACCGCTGGTCTGACCCAGAAGCAGCAATTCTTATGTTCTTATGTTCATATGCTAGGGGGCTCATAATTTAAAAAAATGTCCAAAAAGTGGCCTAAATCGATATTTGGACGATCAAAAAGCCAGATCGTCCAAGTACCGATAAACAAAGCTGGTTTTAAACCAGCTTAGGCCTTTCCCCTGCCTCTAAATGCCTAGAGCAAAAAGAGGCATTTTTAGAGGAGGGGAAAGGGCCAACCTAGACTTAGTCGTACAGCAAGTATAACCAAAAACTTGAGCAGGTTGCCCAGTCGGTACTTATACGTTTTGACTTAGACCAAGACAAAACAGGTATAAGTTCCAAATAGGGGCCGCTGAGCTGATCGTGGCTGCCGCGATCAGCTCATCAGCCCCGGCAATCTGCCCACCCGCCGCTGCAATAATCGCAAGCTTATCTCCCGTGCCATGATCGTGATACCTCCGAACTTCCGTAACTTGCAGCAGAAGAGATGCCCAATCTCTGCTGTTGTGATCGCGATCTACCCTCGAACCCCAAAACAATACTGGCAGGAGGGAGCCTGTCTGTATGTACCTTACCATCTGAGATTAATGGTTTATCTCAATAAAGGACATTTTTGTATTGGAGTTCCTTCCCTCCTTCATGTTGTCAATCCCTCTATATTTGTTTTGGCTTTCACTATTTGTGGGATTTTTGGTTCTTTGCTGCGGAATCAAACTAAGGCAGGGTGGTATGCACAAATTGTAAATACAATACAATGTCAATGGAAAATTAAGTTGACTTTAGAAATGTAGGATAAAGTCCCACTTTTTGATGATAAGCAGTCAAATGATTTTTGTCATTTTTTTCTTCTTTTTTCTACTGAAATGAATGTTATCAAGAACACACATTTTTTGCAGCAGTGTGCACACTTTTCTTAAAGAGTGCATCCTATATTAAAGAGGGTGCATTATTCCTGATAGTTGCATACTGCCCATTTCTACTTTTTCATAAAATATGGCAGCCAGTTCTTGCATCGAAGCAATGAGGGAAATGGTAAGGAAGAAACTTAGGAACACTTCCAAAAAATGGCAAACGGTAGAACATGCCTGGTCTTTTCTCAAAAACACGGTGAGCGAGGCGCATAATCTGTATATCCCCAGATTCAGAAAGGGATGCAAAAAGAGTCGAACAAAAGACCTGGCATGGATAACTAAAATAGTTAAGGAGCGATAGGCAATAAGAAAAACTCATTCAGGAAATGGAAAAAGGACAAAACTAAGGGGAACAGGAAGTATCAAAAAGAATGTCACCGAGTGGTTCAAAAAGTCAAAAGAGAGTATGAAGAGAGGCTAGCCAGGGAAGCATGAAATTTCAAACTGTTCTTTAGATATGTTAAAGGGAAGCAACCGGCTAGGGAGGAGGTGGGACCGCTGGACGACGGAGACAGGAAGGGAGTGGTGAAGGAGGAGAAAGAAGTGGCAGAAAGACTTAACATGTTCTTTTCGTCTGTATTTACAAACGAAGACACATCCAACATACCGGAACCTGAGCAATTCTTCAATGGAAATCAAGCAGAAAAATTAACATCCATGGAAGTGAACCTTGAAGATGTACGCATGCAGATAGAAAAACTAAAAACTGATAAATCCCCAGGTCCGGACGGAATCCATCCAAGGGTTCTGAAGGAATTAAAGGAGGAGATAGCAGAACTACTGCAGCAAATTTGCAATCTATCCCTGAAAACAGGCATGATCCCGTAGGACTGGAAGATAGCCAACGTTACGCCCATCTTTAAAAAGGGATCAAGAGGTGACCTGGGAAACTACAGACCGATGAGTCTGACATCGGTTCCAGGGAAAATGGCGGAAGCACTGATAAAAGAAAACATCGATGAACATTTTGAAAGAAACGAACTTCTGATAACCAGCCAACATGGTTTCTGCAAGGGGAGATTGTGCCTAACAAACTTATTGCACTTCTTCGAAGGATTTAACAAACGGATGGATCATATATCTAGATTTCCAAAAAGCCTTTGACGAGGTGCCCCATGAATGCCTACTCTGGAAACTGAAGAACCATGGGGTGGAAGGAGACGTACATAGATGGATCAGAAACTACTTGGCGGGTAGGAAACAGAGGGTAGGAGTGAAGGGCCACTACTTGGACTGGAGGAGGGTCACGAGTGGGGTCCCGCAGGGCTCGGTTCTCGGGCCGCTACTATTTAATATATTTATAAATGATCTAGAAACAGGGACAAAGTGTGAGATGATAAAATTTGCGGACGACACCAAACTATTTAGTGGAGCTCGGACTAAAGAGGACTGCGAAGAATTGCAAAGGGACTTGAACAAACTAGGGGAATGGGCGACGAGATGGCAGATGAAGTTCAACGTTGAGAAATGTAAAGTATTACATGTGGGAAACAGAAACCTGAGGTACAACTATACGATGGGAGGGATGTTATTAAATGAGAGTACCTAAGAAAGGGACTTGGGGGTAATGGTGGATCTGACAATGAAGCTTACAGCACAGTGCGCAGCGGCCACTAAGAAGGCAAACAGAATGCTAGGCATAATCAAGAAGGGTATTACAACCAGAACAAAAGAAGTTATCCTGCCATTGCATCGGGTGATGGTACGTCCGCATCTGGAGTACTGCGTCCAATATTGGTCGCCGTACCTTAAGAAGGACACGGCGTAACTCGAGAGGGTTCAGAGGAGAGCGACGCGTCTGATAAAGGGGATGGAAAACCTTTCATACGCTGAGAGATTGGAGAAACTGGGTCTCTTTTCCCTGGAGAAGAGGAGACTTAGAGGGGATATGATAGAGACAAGATCATGAAGGGCATAGAGAGAGTAGAGAGGGACAGATTCTTCAAACTTTCGAATAATAAAAGAACAAGAGGGCATTCAGAAAAGTTGAAAGGGGGCAGATTCAAAACGAATGCTAGGAAGTTCTTCTTTACCCAACGTGTGGTGGACTCCTGGAATGCGCTTCCAGAAAGCGTAATAGGGCAGAGTACGGTACTGGGGTTCAAGAAAGGATTGGACAATTTCCTGCTGGAAAAGGGGATATAGGGGTATAGAAAGAGGATTACTGCACAGGTCCTGGACCATTTGGGCCGCCGCATGAACGGACTGCTGGGCATGATGGACCTCAGGTTTGACCCAGCAGAGGCATTGCTTATGTTCTTATGTTTGCAACACATTGTAATTTTCTCAGGTTTGTTCTCCATTCCTTTCCTAATGTTTTATTTGATTTCATAGCTACTGCTGCATGCTAAGCAAAGAGTTCAATGTGTCATCAGTGATGACAACTATATCTTTTTCCTGTGCAGTGATTCCTAATGTGGAGCCTTGCATCACATAGCTATAATCTAGATTTCTCTTTCCTACATGATGTCACATTTTCTATTCCACCTTTACCTATTCCATTCAAGGTCAAATTACATTACAAGAGATTGGATTTGTTGCCTAGGAAGTTACAATGGACAGTTTTACACAGACATTTAATAGAGTTGCTAGTACAGGTAGATCAGTACAGTTTTTAATACACTTAGGTCACAGTTACAAATGTATAGTTACAAATTCAAGTAGGTTATTGTTGGCTCATGATTAGACAGTTTAGAAATGTGATTTTACCATTTCAGTTACTTCAGGGTTGGTTTCCTGTCTTTAAAGTTTTCTGAGTTTGAGATAGCGGTTAGAGAATGACATGGGGATAGGTTCCCGTGGTAAGCTGTGGCAAACTAGGAATGGGAAAACTTGCAGCCAGTTTACAATGGGAACAGGAGCATGCCTTGTTCCCACGGTTTAAAAAAAAATGCACCTGGGTTGGTAATGGCATCTCTAAACTTCCCTTCCCAGCTTTTCTCACCTACCAAGCTGATTTTACCTTTAGAAACCTCAGCCTCACCAGGAGAAGAATCTTCACAGGCCTGCACCAAGGCTTTCCTTCTGCCGAGTCCCTCCTTGATGTAATAAGAACATAAGAACATAAGAAGTTGCCTCCACTGGGTCAGACCGAGGTCCATCTCGCCCAGCGGTCCGCTCACGCGGCGGCCCATCAGGTCTGCGACCTGTGAAGTGGTTTCTGTCCACTTCTATAACCTACCTCAAGTTATATCTGTACCCTTCAATCCCCCTATCCTCCAGGAACCTATCTAAACCCTCCTTGAACCCCTGTAATTTTCAGTTTTGGCAGAAGGAAGGCCTTGGTGCAGGCCTGTGAAGATTCTCCTCCTGGCATGGCTGAGGCTCCTAAAGGTTAAATCAGAATGAAGAGAGAGCAGAGTTAAGAAGGAAGGCATAAGAACATAAGAATAGCCTTATTGGGTGAGACCAAGGGTCCATCAAGTCCAGAAATCCGTTCTCACAGTTGCCAATCGAGGCCTCTACCCAAGGAGTAGCAACATTCCATGCTACCGATCCAGGGCAAGCAGTGGCTTCCCTCATGTTTTTCTAAATAACAGACTATGGACTTTTCCTCCATTGCTAAGGGGCTCTGTCCACTTCTGGCTCCCAGTTACCCTGAAAGTTCACAGGATTGCTGCAAATCCTGCTTGGGAAGCTGATTTCACAGATTCCTTTTCCAATTATGCATAGTCATCTTTCCACTTCCTGTTTGGGTGTCAGGACAAGTTACCTAAAACCAACTTTCTCTTCAGGGCAGAGGCCTTTACAACTTTGATTTTCAGAGAAGACACCATCTTCCAGGGGAAGCCAGTGAATTAGAAACCACTTACAAAGGGCCTTGCAGAGTTTGGGGGCCTTAGTGAAGGCAGCCTGGACCTCTTTATAAACATAAAAACATAAGAATTGCCACTGCTGGGTCAGACCAGTGGTCCATCATTCCATCACGCGGCGGCCCTTAGATCAAGGACCAGTGCTCTAACCTAGTCTAGCCTTACCTGCATGCTCTGCGCTCAAGCTAAGAGTCCTTACTACAAATACCTTCATTCAAAGACATCAAATACAAAAGCATCAGGGCAAGAATGTTCTCGGTAATGGCCCCGATGTGGTGGAATGCCCTACCGAAGGAATTAAAGCTAGAAAAGAACACCGGAATATTCAAGAAAGGGATAAAGACTATCCTTTTCTCAAACTACTTCAACTGAAATTATGAAGTTAACAGAGAGAGGAAACTAGAATTTTAAGATATGCAGGTAAATAGATTATATTTAGTTGAAATGGCCAACCTCCTTAAGAGGTGTGTTAAAAAAAAAAGTGTAAACATATTTAGTTGCAATAATAAACCTAGTATTAAATGTGTACAAACATAGGACAATTGATTTGGTATAAACATGTGCATATAAGTAGGATGATGGATTATGGCATAATCATGCCGGTATTAATAACTCTGCAACCCCACCGTGTATTTCAGTATAGAGCCCATGTATTGTAACACCTCACAACTCCTTATGGTAACATCTCTACAGAAGCTAATGTATCATAACACCTTTACAGAAGCTCATGTATTGTAGTACCTTTGCAGAGGGTCATGTACACCACTCTGAATTGACTCCCCAGTCATTAGTAGTGGTATAGAAGCTCTCAATAATCAATAAAGTCTGGTCTGAAGATGGATGCTTCTGTACCCCTCAGAAGGGAATTGTCAACTACTACTATCTTACACCTCCTAGTGGTCGCGGATCCAGTAATTTTTGGGATTTCAAGTTTTGGTCCTTCCTCTCCTTGAGATGTTCTCATCTCCTCCACTTCCAGGACAGCATTCTGGTTCTTCAGTTCAAGGGCTAGGGGAATCACAGTACCAGTCTTGCAGTGTTCCATAATCTGAGTCCCACTGTCTTCCCTCAGCACAGACTCTTCTTCTCCACTTTGACGCTTCATGAACCATTTCATCGATGTACCTCTCATTCTCATGGATGCTTCTCAGACTTGCCACCTCCTCTCTCAGTTCCTTTACTTCATGAGAGATTCAAGCTAAAGACATCTTGCACATGGTTCTAAAATTAGTGCTTGAAGCTCGCTGACTCAGCATGCATATGTAAGGGCTATTAGGAGGACTATTTTTCAAGTAAGATATTTAAGATTCATAGTTGAGATGGATTCAAAAGGTGGTTGTAGAGGAAGTCTGGTGTGGTAGAGGCCTTTCATGAATCTGGAAACCAAGGTATGTACAGAGAGAGGTTTGCTATCCCATGGGGCACTGATTAGGGATTGCACATGTATCTGGCTGTATGCTATTTTATAAGACTGGGCACACAAATCCCATAGTGTGCAACCCAGAAAGAGGTATGGCTGTGGGAGGGGCATGGACAGATCAGGAACATTCTAAAAAGAAACACCCAGGGAGCTACACCCAACTTGTGCACTAGGATTTACACCAGGTTTCAACTGGTACAAATCCTATGCTCAAAGTGGAGATTAGGAGTCACACCTAGGTGCTATTTTATAAAGTTTTTATCCTAGAGAACCCTTTACAGAATAGCACTGAGCATTGATTCTTCCTTGCACCTATTTTTTAGTACAAGCTGAACATCTTAAATAAATATGTCCATTTTTGTGTGGACATACCTATTTCTTAGTACCATATACTGAATCCTTCCCTATGTGAAAAGAACCGTAGTATGGTTGATCAGTGCTTCTGTGGTTTTGCAGCTTTGGCTGGCTAGCTTCAATTGATCCCTTAAAACTTCAAAGTACCTTTAATAAATTTAAATGCAGCATTTAGTAAATTCAGTTTAGAGTATAAGCAGAGGTGAGAAAAAAAATTAATGATATAAATTATTTTCCTCAGTTATTGTAGCAAAAATACTATCAAGAGATCTTGTAATTTATTTCCTGTTCCAACTGCACATTAATCAATGAATCTTACCAGTAAGATAGGATGATACACAGTGAAAATGACTCTTTTTTCCATGATACATGTATATAAATGATTTTATTATTCTTTATCCAACTAAACATATCCATTTAATAAAAATGATAGCCATAATCAGGTGTACAGAGAACACATTGTATATAGTGTTATCTGAACACTGGATGATTTTGAAAGTTCTTTTCTACTGTTTTCTGTTATTGATTGTTCTGTATTTTCCCATGATAATATAAGTAAAGAAATCTATGAAGGTGTACCAATATACAGTACTCATATCTTAAATAGTAAACTACCCTTTTCAGCATAACCACAAATGGTTCTAATTCTGTATAGGATGCCGGTCTCAGTGGCCACCTAAGAAGTGACTGAGAATCACATACTGGCTTCCTATGCAGAATCACGTCTGCCCTAACAGAATAGACGCCTAACCCCTCGATTCTCTAATCAGCGCCCAGCATCAGTTAGAGACTTTTTAAAAAGTAGACGCAGCCAGCTGTGCTAATCGCAGCATGGAAATATCCAATAAATTGAGCCAGCAGGACTCCCCAAAGCTGCGGCTTCGGAGAATCCTGCTGAATCAGCTGATCGGGTGGAAAATAACCCAGCTGCAATTAGCTTTGACAGAGGACTACCTGACACCAATCCCCTGAAATCAGCAGGAGAAATACCCACTCCCGCCTGCCACTGGCTCCTGCTGACACCCCCCATGGTAGATCAGTAGGAAGGCTGAAAAGTATGTGGAGTTGATTGAGAATCTGGTGGTAAACTACAAGAAAATGGGCTGTAGGATGTCTCTCAAAGTCTAAGTCCTTGATGCTCCATCTTGAGACATTCAAGGAGAACATCGGAGCATACTCAGAGGAGCAAGGTAAGCGTATCCACCAGGATATACTGGACTGTGAATGCTGCTACAAAGGACAATATAATGAGAACATAATGGGAGACATCTGAGGGCTGATTTGTGAAAGTGACATACAATATAATCACAAATCTCGAAAAACTACTCATTTCTAAATCTTCTGTGGCCATGTTTGTATAACTTCAATATAAATATATGTAAATTAGGATTCATATGTTGCTTTTATGACTTTGTAAGAATTGAAAAATGAAAATTTGGTGTTTTCACATTTTAAACAGGTAAATTGTAAAATTTGACTATCCTGGTCACAAAAGCATGGTTTTATGGAAATAACAGACATTTTCTATACTTTTTAGACATGAGCAATTAAGAAATTACACTTACTACCCAGGAACAAAAATTGTGTTACATAGTGAATCAGTGCTATACCCACATAGTTAGCTGGTCAAAGTTAGAATTGCCTTTTGTGCGGTCCAACGTGCCTGATTAGTCATATGAGCACTAGTGCAAAATATTACCTGTGTCCACATAATTCCCAGTTCCTCTCCAACTTCCCACCCAGACCATCCTAGCAGTAATCAGAGAGTGCCATGTTGGTCCTAGCCAGTAGTCAGGGGCACTGTCTAGTTAAGAACATAAGAGCATAAGAATTTCTGCTGCTGGGTCAGACCAGTGGTCCATCGTGCTCAGCAGACCACTCACGTGACGGCCCTTAGGTCAAAGACCAGTGGCCTATTTAAGTCTAGCCTTACTTGCGTATGTTCTGTTCCAGTAGGAACTTATCCAACCTTGTCATGAATCCCTGAAGGGTGCTTTCCCCTATAACAGCCTCCGGAAGAGTGTTCCAGATTTATACCACTCTCTGGGTAAAGAAGAACTTCCTTATGTTTGTATGGAATCATTTCCCTTCTAGCTTTAGCGAATGCTTCTCATTCTCTTCACCTCGGAGAGGGTAAACAATCTCTCTTTCTCTACTATGTCAATTCCCTTCAATATCTTGAATGTTTTGATCATGTACCCTCTCAATGTTTTTTCAAGGGCGAAGAGGCCCAGTTTCTCTAGCCTCTCATTGTACGGCAACTCTCCCAGTCCCTTAACCATTTTTGTCGCTCTTCTCTGGACCCTTTTGAGTAGTACTATGTCCTTTTTCATGTACGGTGACCAATGTTGGACGCAGTATTCCAGGTACCATGGCCCGGTATAACAGCATGATAACCTTTTCAGATTTGCTTGTGATCTCCTTCTTAATCATTCCTAGCATTCTGTTTGCCCTTTTCGCCACTGCTGCGCATTGCCTACAACTACTCCCAAGTCTCTTTCATGGGGGCTCTCTCTGAGTATAGCACTGGACATCCTGTATTCGTGTATATGAAATTTGTTACTGACATGCATCACTTTGCATTTATCCACATTGAACCTTATTTACCACTTTGTGGCCCATTCCTCGAGCGTATCTATGTCTCTCTGTAGGTCTTTGCAATTCTTCTGTGTCCTCACTACTCTGAATAACTTTGAATCGTCTGCAAATTGAATCACCTCACTCATCATGCCTATTTCTAGGTCATTTATAAATATGTTGAAGAGCACGGGTCCAAGCACTGAACCCTGCGGCACTCCACTCATGACTCCTTTCCAGTATGAGTATTGTATATTCACCTCCACTCTCTGTTTCCTATCCGCCAACCAGTTTTTAATCCATGTGAGTATATCACCCTTGATTCCATGTCTCGCAGTTTTTTGAAGTAGACTTAGAACCTTGTCAAATGCCTTCTGAAAATCCAGATATATAATATCGACCAGGTCACCCTTGTCTATCTGCCCATTTACTCCTTCGAAGAAGTGCATTAAGTCTGTCACGCAAGATTTTCGTTTGCTGAAGCTGTGCTGGCTGGTCCTCATTAGTTTGTGTCCATCAAGGTGATCGATGATGCGGTCCTTTATCATCACCTCTACCATCTTTCCCGGTGCCAAAGTCAGACTCACTGGTCTATAGTTTCTCAGATCTCTCTTCAAATCTTTCTTGAAGATCAGCATAACATTTGCCACTTTCCAGTCTTCCGGAATCTTTCCTGATTTCATTAAGAGATTGGCTATTAGTTGGAGCAGTTTAGCTATAACCTCTTTCAGGTCCTTGATTACCCTCGGGTGGATGCCTTCCGGTCCTGGGGATTTATTGTTTTTAAGCCTATCAATACTGACCGTCATCCCTGTCAGTTTCCAGTCTTCATTTTCTGCGTACAGCATGTTGGCTTCCGGTATATTGGATATATCTTCTTCGGTAAACAGAGATGCAAAAAATGTGTTCAGTTAGTATGCCATGGCTTTGTCCTCCTTTAGTACTCCCTTTATTCCATGGCATCTTACGGCCCCACCACTTCCTTTGCTGTTCATTTCCCCTTAATATAGCGAAGGAACAGCTTAAGGTTTTTGGCTTCCTTGCTCTTTTGGTCCCTCTTACCGCCTTATGGCACTTGCTTTGATGTCTGTGCTTTTTCCAGTTTTCTTCCATTTTTGTCCTTTTCCATTCCTTAAATGAAGTCTTCTTGTCTCTGATCGCTTCCTTAACTGCTACAGTGAGCCACGCCGGTTCCTTGTTCTTGGAACCCTTGCTGATATGCGGTATAAATAAATTTTGAACCTCTGTGACTATGTCCTTAAAAAGGGACCATGCTTGCTCTAGCATATTTACAGTACTTATCCTTTTCCTAATCTTCCTCACCATGAGTCTCATCCCTTCATAGTTCCTTTTTCGGAAGTTCTGTGCCGTGGCCATCATTCTGGATCAATTTTTTGTTCCTGTGTCTAGGTTGAAGCGAATCGTGTTGTGATCACTATTTCCCAGCATCCCTTCTACTTCTATACCTTGTGTCGAACCTCATAGTCCATTTAGAATTAAGTCTAGAATTGCATTTCCTCTCATAATTTCCATGACAAGTTGTTCCAGGAAGCAATTGCCTACAGCATCCAGGAACTTGGTCTCTGTACTGCATTTGGAGTTGCCTAGGTTCCAATCTATCCCCAGATAATTGAAGTTGCCCATGATAACTGTGTTGCCTCCCTTGCAATCGTGTTTAATCTCGTCCGTCATTTCTTCATTAGTCACTTCGGACTGCCCTGGGGGCCGTAGTAGATGCTGATCTTCTTATCCATTCCATTTGTTCCCGGTATCTTGGCCCATAGAGACTCCACCTTATTGTTCGTTTCCGGCGTGTTCTCCCTGGTAGACTCAATTCCCTCTTTATGTATAGGGAAATACCCCCACCTTTTTGTCCTACTCTGTCTCTGCGGTATAGCTTGTATCCCGGTAGTACAGTGTCCCAGATGTTATCTTCATTACATCATGTTTCCGTGATGCTGATGATGTCTAGGTTATCTTTTTGCACTATAAATTCCAATTTCCCCATTTTATTCTGTAGGCTCCTTGCATTTGTGTACATACACCTAAGTTTGCGGTCTGTTACTTTCTTGCATTTTCTTCCTCCTTCTGTCTCCCTCGCTTCTGTCCCTTTCGATCTGTCGGGATTTCTATCTTGCCTATGATCCGGTGAGTCTTCCCCACAATCTTCTTGCACTGTATCCTCTGGATATACCGTTTCCCGAACCATCGACTCTTGGTCAACTGTCAGCTTTCCCCTTCTTCTCACTTGATGTTGCTTGCAAGTAGCCTCATTCCATCTCTGCTGAAGTGGAGTCCATCCTTCCTGTATAGCTTGCTCTTCCCTCAGAATGCCGTCCAGTTGCGCACAAAGTGAAATCCTTCTTCCTCACACCAGCATCTCATCCACGCGTTCACTGCTTGCAGTTCCATCTACCTCTACCGGTAAGATCTCAGAGAACACTACCATTGGCGTTCTGATCTTTAGCTTCCTTCCTAGCATCTGGAACTGGTCCTTCAGTGTTTCCCTGCTGTAATTCCTGTTGCTCAAGTCATTTGTCCTAATGTGGATCACTACCGCCGTATCTCTTCCCTCCACACTATCGATGATCCTGTCGATGTGGCTCACTATATCCTCCACCTTGGCTCCTGGTAGGCAGGTTACCAGTCGATCATGTCTTCCTCCTGCTATGTAGCTGTCGACTTGTCAGATGATGGAGTCTCCCACGACGATTGCTGTCTTCTCTATCTTCTCTTGTCTCTCTAACCACAGGTCCGTTTCTTTGGTGTACGTCCATCTCTCTAGCTGCAGGTCTGTGTCCTCGGTGCACTTCCATCTTTCCTCCTCCTGGTGTTGACTCATCTTCCTGTGGGTTCCCTCTGGTATTTCCAGGTCCCGCTGCTGTGTCATCTATTCCTTTCTTGTGGTTGTCCTCCAGGTGGTCCTCACTCTTTGTAGGTGTATTTTAACAGTTCCTCTGTTGTTGTTGATTTTCCACAGCCTCTCGGTGTGCCTCCTCGATAAACTTCTCTAACTCTCCGACTTCTTCTTCAACGTTCCTCTCAGTCATGAAGTTTTCTACCTCTCCAATCTCCTCCTCAACTGCTCTAGTTCTCGTACTCTGCCCTCCAGTAGTATGACTTGCTTCTTCAGACCTGCAATTGCCTCTCAGTTTAATGTGGCTAACAAAGAGTAAGAGACTGTACATATTCAGAAGAATTTATCAAATAAGTAAGTCTGATAACAAATTTTAACTCTTTATCAATCCTTTAGAAAAATGTTACAAAGTTCAAAAGTTCTTATTCTACAATCCAACCTGAAAGGATAAAATTATGTGAAAGAATTGTTTGTATATAAAGACTTTTACAGTGGGAAATGCAAATAATCTAGAATGTCAAGAAAGGCGTTTTCTGCTGGCAAATTTAAAATGATCAATAAGATAATTAGATAAAAGGCCGAACAGTGTCTTACATCAAATATAGCCTTGCTTGAATAGTATTCTTGCCTCAACTGGAAACCAATGTAATATCCAATAGTGTTTTGTTTCGTGAGCAAACTTTTTCAAATTGAAAATTAACCGAATAGCTGCGTTCTGAATAATTTGCATTCTTTTAATATTCTTTTTACTGGAGGCTAGATAAATAATATTGTAGTAATCAAGAGAGCTTATCAATGATTGTACCAGAAGTTTAAAGGAAGAAAAGTCTAAATATGCCCTGATTGTTATAAGTTTCCATAACAAAAAGTAACTTTTCCTGGCTAAAACATTGATTTGAGCATCAAGTGATAGATTTCGATCAAAATGAATCCCTGGAATTTTTATGACTGACATGATAGAATATGGAATCTCATTCAATTTTAAAATTTCATCTTTGATCTTATTGGAAGATGAAGCCAAAAAGATTTTTGTTTTATCTTAGTTGAGTTTAAGTCTAAAATCCTTCATCCATGTCTACTGTCTGAATTATAGACAAAATGAGTAGTAAAGTATCTGATGATAAAGATAAGATGGGGACTGCAATTGTTAAATTGTCTGCATAGCTGAAAAGTTTAATTCTAAAGGTTTAGTCTGGATCCTAAAGAAACTAGATAAAGATTAAACAATCTAGGAGAAATAGGTGAGCCCTGTGGCATTCCAAATGAATTTTTCCATTTAACTGATAGGTGCAGCTCTCCAGAAAACCTTTGAACCATTGAAAGACTTGTCTTGATATTCCAATTGCATCAAGGCATCTCAATAAAATTTTGTGATTGACAAGATCAAATGCACTGCTGAGGTCAAAATGAAGGACCAAAGCACTCATACCTATAAGAACATAAGAACATAAGCAGTGCCTCCGCCGGGTCAGACCATAGGTCCATCCTGCCCGGCAGTCCGCTCCCGCGGCGGCCCGAACAGGTCACGGCCTGTCTGAGTCACCAGAAGGGGCCCCCTTTCCACCTTGGTTTCCCATTGAGTTCTATCTTCCCATCGAAGTCCTAACCCTCCGGTCTTGCACATGCACGACCAGAGCAGGCCGCGACCCCTGGTTAGCTTTCTATACCTGTGTTACATCTCAGCACCTCTCTCAGTATCCCACGATCCCCCTATCCCTCAGGAATCCGTCCAATCCCTGTTTGAATCCTTGTACCGTACTCTGCCTGATCACTTCCTCCGGTAGCGCATTCCAAGTGTCCACGACCCTTTGGGTGAAAAAAAACTTCCTTGCATTTGTTCTGAACCTATCTCCCTTCAGTTTCTCCGAATGCCCCCTCGTGCCTGTTGACCCCTTCAGCCTGAAGAATCTGTCCCTATCCACCCTCTCTATGCCCCTCATGATCTTAAAGGTCTCTATCATATCTCCCCTGAGCCTCCTTTTTTCCAGAGAGAAGAGCCCCAGCCTATCCAACCTCTCGGCGTACGGGCAGTGTTCCAGCCCTCTTACCAGCTTCGTTGCTCTCCTTTGGACTCTCTCAAGTACCGCCATGTCCTTCTTGAGGTACGGCGACCAATATTGAACACAGTATTCCAGATGTGGACGCACCATCGCTCGATACAATGGCATGATGACTTCCCGCGTCCTGGTTGTTATGCCCCTCTTTATGATGCCCAGCATTCTGTTGGCTTTTTTCGAGGCTGCCGCGCACTGTGCAGATGGCTTCAGTGATGCATCCACCAGCACACCCAAGTCTCTCTCAAGACTGCTGTCTCCCAACATTGCCCCCCCCAATTTGTAGTTGAACAACGGGTTCTTTTTCCCTATATGCATGACCTTGCATTTTTCCACGTTAAAGCTCATTTGCCATTTGTTTGCCCAGTCTTCCAGCTTGTCCAGGTCCCTTTGCAGGTCCTCACACTCCTCCCTGGACCTAACTCTGCCGCACAGTTTGGTATCGTCTGCAAATTTTATAACCTCGCACTTTGCCTCCTTTTCCAGGTCATTGATAAATATGTTGAAGAGTAACGGCCCCAGCACCGATCCCTGTGGCACACCGCTCGTGACTCCCCGCCAGTCAGAGTATTGTCCCTTTACTCCGACCCTCTGCAGTCTACCCGACAACCAGTGCTCGATCCATCTGTGCACATCCCCTCCCACCCCGTGGTTCCACAGCTTCCTAAGCAGCCTTTCATGTGGCACCTTGTCGAAAGCCTTTTGAAAATCAAGGTAAATGATGTCTATAGGTTCCCCATTGTCCACCCGACTGCTTATTCCCTCAAAGAAGTACAGAAGGTTCGTTAAGCATGACCTTCCCTTACAGAATCCATGCTGGCTTGTTCTCAGTAGGCCATGTCTCTCGATGTGCTCGCAAATACCGTCCTTGATCATAGCTTCCACCATCTTCCCTATAATTGAAGTCAGGCTTACCGGCCTGTAGTTCCCGGGGTCACCCCTCGATCCCTTCTTGAAGATAGGTGTGACATTCACCAATTTCCAGTCCTCTGGTACCTCTCCAGTTTTCAAGGATAGGTTGCAAACATGCTGGATTGTGCCCGCTATTTCTTGTCTTAGTTCTTTCAGAACCCTTGGGTGGATCCCGTCCGGGCCCGGCGATTTGCCGCATTTTAACCTGTCTATCTGCTTGAGGACATCCTCCTTACTTACCTCTATGTGTTCTAATTTTTCAGCCTGTTCCCCACTCATGAGCTCCTCTGAGTCCGGTATATTAGATGTGTCTTCTCTCGTGAAAACCGACGAGAAGAACGTGTTCAACCTCTCAGCTACCTCTTTATCCTCCTTAATCACTCCCTTCCTATCCCCATCGTCCAACGGCCCCACCTCCTCTCTCGCTGGTCGCTTCCCCTTTACGTAACTGAAGAATGCCTTGAAGTTTTTCGCCTCTCTGGCCAGCCCCTCTTCGTATTTCCCTTTTGCTTTTCTAACCTCTCGGTGGCATTCCTTTTGGCATTTCCTGTGCGCCTGGTGATTTTCCTCCGTTGGGTCCTTTTTCCATCTCCGGAAGGACACTTTCTTGTCATTTATTGCCCTCTTTACTTCTGTTGAGATCCAAACCGGGTCCTTTGACCGCTTGTTCTTGCCGCCTTTCCTGAAACTTGGGACGTACATTCTTTGTGCTTCCTGCAGGGTGTCCCTGAATAGGGTCCAGGCGCTTCCTACAGTCTCCATCCTAAGGATGTTTTTGAGCTTCCTCCCCACCATTTCCCTCATAGCAACATAGTTCCCTTTCCTGAAGTTGAGCGCAGTTGTTGCGGTCCTCCTTACTGTGGGTGTCCCCCTTTCTAATGTGAATCGGATCGCGTTGTGGTCACTGTTGCCTAGTGGTCCTCCCACTTCTACCCCTCTTGCAGGCCCCCCTAATCCGTTTAGGATGAGGTCAAGAGTAGCACTCCCTCGCGTCGGTTCCCTGACTAGTTGCTCCATGAAGCAGTCCCTCACAGCTTCTACAAATCCTGTTTCCCTAGTGCAGTTGGAGTGACCCGTACTCCAGTCAATCCCCGGGTAGTTGAAGTCCCCCATCACTGTTACACTTCCAGTCCTGCATTCTTGTCTCAGTTCAGCTTCCAAGTCGTGTCCGATTTCCTCCGGCGTACCAGGTGGGCCTTTTTCAGTTATATTAAATAACTGAAAAAGATGATCTAGTAATGACATTAGTACAGTCTCTATACTGTGAAAAGAGCAAAATGTTGATTGGGAGGTGTGTAAAGTAGAAAATGTATCAAAATAGTTTCTTAATTCAATACTCACTTGTCCCTCCGTTATTTTAATAAAGAAAGGAATAGCTGCAATCAGTCTGTAATTACTAGCAAGGGCTAAAGATTATTTCAGGTCCTTAGTTATAGTTGTAATTAGAATGTGTCCTAAATTCACTGGGAATTCTCCATTCTACAATAATAATGTAATCCAATTAAACATATTTTCTGAATTTTAAAGGTACTGATTTTAAGATCACTGGAGAGCAATTTTCTAAAGGGCAATAAGATTTTACATATTTATTGTATAGCTTGTCATATTCTTCCTAATCTAGAATTTTAAACTAATTCTATTTTGAGTCAGCCTGACAAGCAACATCTGAAGAAAACAGCACCTTTGGATCGATGTCTCAATTTTAGCAATTTTGAGCAGAAATATTGAGCTAGTTTATCTGAAGATGGTACAGAATCCTGAGGTGCCGGTTTAAGATTACTCACATTGAATATTGTATTAACCAATTTAAATAATTCTTTGGTGTTAAGTACATTAGTTCCTATTTTAGAAGAAGAATAAGTACCTCTTTTTTCTTTGATTTTCCTTTTGAGATTCTGAATTTTAGCACTTCAAATTTCTTTATCCTCATTTCTTCCAGATTTGTGCCATATTCTCTCTAAACATCTAGCTAATTGTTTCAATTCAAGGAGTTTAGAATCATAACAACTTTGAATCCTATGTAGTCGTTTTTCCTAATAGATTGTACTGGAGCAATTGCATTTAGAGTGTTTCTACTGAATCTCTCCTGTTGTGATCTCCCATTGTGCATCTCTCTTTGCTGATGAATATTGGCGCCTGTCCATTTAACTTTTCCTGCCCACTTAAACCATGCTGAATACTGATCCTATTATTTGCAATTTTAAAAGAATCAAAATACAAACATGATCCAATTTTAACTTCTATTATTGTAGAACTAGAGTGAATCTACTAAAACTTAGCAGATGTGTCTTTGGTACTATATGTATGCCTTGGTGAGTGTTATTCCCCCTCCCTTTTTTTTCCATAGTCTCTCCCACATATTATTTCCATCAACCTCTTCTCTCCCATGTTCTTTCCCTCTAAATTCTAAATTCCCACCCCTTCTATGTTTCTGTTAAGATTATGGTGAGACATCATTTAGAATATTGTGTACAATTTTCACCTTCAAAAAGATATAAACAGGATGGCGTCAGTTCAGAGAATGGCTACTAACTTGGTTAGTTGTCTTTCTCATTATGCATATGGGGGATAGAGATTTAAATATATATTATTTGGAAGAAAGGTGGGAGAGGGGAGATATGATTGAGATATTTAAATACCTTTGCAGCACAAATGCACAGGACATGAATCTTCTTCAGTTGAAAGATAGCTCTGGAATGAGGGAACATAGGAAAAAAGTGAAATGGGATAGACTCAGGGTGGTGAATTTGGGGAAGAGCCTCCCAGTGGAAGTGCCTCTCAGTGGAAGTGGATACAAAAACTGTATCAGAATTCAAAAAAGTTTGGATCAAGTATGCCGAGTGTAGATTGTTACATCCACAAAAGTCCTAGGAGAGACCAATCAGGACCCCTGAAGAAGACCATTTTTGGCTGAAACATGGACCGTGTTGGGTCCTCTTCAATTTATTAAAGTTGTGGATTAACTTTATTGCTTTAAGACTGTGGATTACCTTTTTGTTTTAATAAAGCCTGCATCAGTAACATCAGACTCCACAGTTTTCTTTTTTTGTTGTTGTTTTAAAATATATATTTTATTGATCTTCTAGGACCCTCCATGCCTCAATACATAACTGTGCTTGTTTCGTACAGCCTGCAATCGTTATCGATATCCCAAATGGAAATAGTCATCTATATCGCAAGTTGGCATTTTGTACATAACGGGTTACCCCTGTCATTTCTTTCCATTTCAACAGTGTTGTTCTAGCTAAGTCCTGAAAAATAGTTATTTTGCAATTTTCACAAATTTTCAACTTATTTCGTCATTAATTTTTTGGCTAAAATTGAAAAAGCAGTGCTTCTACAGTTACAATCTTTTTTAGAAAGGCATATGCTTTTGGATGATCAACAGTTTGGGTTCAGATCAAAGTATTCAACTGAACTCCTGCTGGTGTCGGTTACTGACATTGTGCACAAGAGGTTAGATCATGGGACTTCTTATTTTATAGTCTTCTTGGATGTTTCCGCCATTTTTGATACAGTTAATCATCAAATTTTGTTGGAGAGACTATGGGATCCTTTTACAAAGGCGCAGTAGCGGTTTAACATGCTGAATATCGCGCATTAAACCACCTGCCGTGCTAGTACCTAACGCCTCCATTGATGAGGCATTAGGATTTTAGGCTGCCAGGGGGGTTAGCGCGTGATGAAATGTCCGACGCGCTAACCCCCATAGAGCGCCTTGATAAAAGGAGCCCTATGTGCTCTAGGTTTGGCTGGGACAGTTTAGACTGGTTCCGGTCTTTCCTGGATGACAGGGTTTATTGTATTGAGGTGGGACAGACCAAATCAGATTGGTTGATGCTGAACTGCGGGATATCACAGGGGTCGGCTTTGTCGGTGGTTCTCTTTAACATTTCTATAAAACTTTGTGTAAGGAACTGAGGAAGCTAGGTGTAAGTTATCATCTTTATGCCGATGATATCTAGTTAACATAAGAACATAAGCAGTGCCTCTGCCGGGTCAGACCAGAGGTCCATCCCGCCCAGCAGTCCGCCCCCGCGGCGGCCCAACAGGTCATGACCTGCCTTAATCACCAGAAGGGGCCCCCTTGCACCCTAGGTTTCTCATCGAAGTCCTATCTTCCCATCAATGTCCTAACCCTCCGGCCTTGCACCTGCACGACCTGGTGAGCTGTCTATACTTATGCAACACCCCAGCACCACCCTCAGTACCCCACGATCCCCTTTTCCCTCAGGAATCTGTCCAATCCCTGTTTGAATCCCTGTACTGTACTCTGCCGGATCACTTCCTCCGGGAGCGCATTCCATTTGTCCACGACCCTTTGGGTGAAGAAAAACTTCCTTGCATTTGATTTGAACCTATCTCCCTTCAGTTTCTCTGAGTGCCCCCTCGTACCTGTCGTCCCTTTTAGTCTGAAGAACCTGTCCCTGTCCACCCTCTCTATGCCCCTAAGTATTTTGAAGGTCTCTATCATATCCCCCCTGAGCCTCCTCTTTTCCAGAGAGAAGAGCCCCAGTTTATCCAGCCTCTCAGCATATGGGCAGTTTTCCAGCCCTCTTACCAGTTTCGTTGCCCTCCTTTGGACTCTCTCAAGAACTGCCATGTCCTTCTTGAGGTGCGGCGACCAATATTGAACGCAGTATTCCAGATGTGGGCGCACCATCGCTCGATACAGCGGCATGATGACTTCCCGCGTCCTGGTTGATATGCCCCTCTTGATGATGCCCAGCATCCTGTTGGCTTTCTTCGAGGCTGATGCACACTGTGCGGATGGTTTCATGGATGGATCCACTAGCACACCCAAGTCTCTCTCAAGTCCGGTGTCTTCCAGCAATCTCCCCCCCCATTTTATACTCGAATAACAGGTTCTTTTTCCCTATGTGCATGACCTTGCATTTATCTACGTTAAAGCGCATTTGCCATTTGTTTGCCCAGTCCTCCAGCTTATCGAGGTCCCTTTGCAGTTCCTCACACTCCTCCCTGGTCCTAACTCTGGCGCAGAGCTTGGTATCGTCTGCAAATTTTATAACCTCACACTTTGCCTCCGTTTCCAGGTCATTGATAAATATGTTGAAGAGTAGCGGCCCCAGCACCGATCCCTGCGGCACACCACTCGTGACTCCCCGCCAGTCAGAATATTGGCCCTTTACTCCAACCCTCTGTAGCCTACCTGACAGCCAGTGCTTGATCCATCTGTGTACATCCCCGCCCACCCCGTGGTTCCACAGCTTCCTAAGCAGCCTTTCATGCGGCACCTTGTCAAAGGCCTTTTGAAAATCGAGGTAAATGATGTCTATGGGTTCCCCTTTGTCCACCTGACTGCTTATTCCCTCAAAGAAGTACAGAAGGTTTGTCAGGCACGACCTTCCCTTACAGAATCCGTGCTGGCTTGTCCGCAGTAGGCCATTTTTCTCGATGTGCTCGCAAATGCTGTCCTTGATCATTGCTTCCACCATCTTCCCTATAACTGAAGTCAGGCTCACCGGCCTGTAGTTCCCGGGGTCACCTCTCGATCCCTTCTTAAAGATAGGTGTGACATTCGCCAGTTTCCAGTCCTCTGGTACCTCTCCATTTTTCAAGGATAGGTTGCAAACATGCTGGATTGCGCCCGCTATTTCCTGACTTAGTTCCTTTAGAACCCTTGGGTGGATCCCGTCCGGTCCCGGTGATTTGCCGCTTTTCAGTCTGTCAATCTGCTTGAGGACATCCTCCCGACTTACCTCTATATGCCCCAATCTTTTGGCCTGCTCCCCACTCATGAGCTCCTCTGAGTCCAGGTATATTGGACGTGTCCTCGCTCGTGAAGACCGACGAGAAGAACGTGTTCAACCTCTCAGCTACCTCTTTATTCTCCTTAATCACTCCCTTCCTATCCCCATCATCCAATGGCCCCACCTCCTCTCTCACTGGTTGCTTCCCCTTTACTTAACTGAAGAATGCCTTGAAGTTTTTCGCCTCCCTGGCCAGCCCCTCCTCGTATTTCCCTTTTGCTTTTCTAATCTCTCGGTGGCATTCCTTTTGGCATTTCCTGTGCTCCTGGTGATTTTCCTCAGTTGGATCCCTTTTCCATTTCCGGAAGGACACTTTCTTGTCACTGATTACCCTCTTTACTTCAGGTGTCATCCAAACCGGGTCTTTTGACCGCTTGTTCTTGCGGCCTTTCCTGAAACTGGGGATGTACAGTTTTTGCGCTTCCTGCAGTGTGTCCCTGAGAAGGGTCCAGGCGCTCCCTACAGTCTCCATCCTAAAGCCGTTCCTGAGCTTCCTCCCCACCATTTTCCTCATTTTCCCTTTCCTGAAGTTGAGCGCAGTCGTTGCGGTCCTCCCCACTATGGGTGACCCCCTTTCTAATGTGAATCTGATCACGTTGTGATCACTGTTGCCTAGTGTTCCTCCCACTTCTACCCCTCTTGCAGGTCCCCCTAATCCGTTAAGAGGTCAAGAGTAGCATCCCCTCGCGTCGGTTCCTTGACTAGTTGCTCCATGAAGCAGTCCCTCACAGCTTTTACGAATCCTGCTTCCCTCGTGGAGTTGGAGTGTCCCGTACTCCAGTCTATCCCCGGGTAGTTGAAGTCCCCCATCATTGTTACACTTCCAGTCCTGCATTCCTGTCTCAGTTCTGCTTCCAAGTCTTGTCCTATTGTTTCTGACGCACCAGGCGGGCGATAATACAGCCCCAGCTTTATGTCTTCACTCTTCTTTCCCGGCAATTTGACCCATAGCGATTCTAGCTCCTCTGCCTTTGTTGCCGTATCGATCCCAATCGAGTAGATATAGTCCTTTATATACAGCGCTATGCCTCCCCCCTTCTTGTGGGTCCTGTCCCTCCTGTAGAGCTTGTACCCTGGCAGCGCCACATCCCATTGATTTTCCTCTGTCCACCAGGTTTCTATAATTCCTATTATATCCAGGTCCTCCCCCTTGGCCATGACTTCCAGTTCACCCATCTTAGCCATGAGGCTTCTTGCATTTGCGTATAAGCACTGTAGGTCCCGGTGTTTGTCCTCCACCTCTGCCTTTACCTGGGCCGCCTTCCCTTGGGTCTCGGGCCATTTTCCCGCTCCCGGTGCCTCTGCTGTGCCCTCCGCCTTTACCCTCGCAACTCTCTTCCTCCCCATGTCCCCTCCACCCCACCTCCCCGCTTTTCCCCGGGGAGTTCCTGATCCCAGTGGATAAATCGATTGATAAAGCCCTGGTAGATCTTAATACTTGCTTTGGGATATTACAGGACTGGATGAATTTAAATCAGTTAAAATTGAATATAGAAAAAACTGAAGTCCTGTTTCTTCGTCGTCGGAAAAATCTGTCAGCTCACCCTCTAGAAGTTATGTTTGGCGATATTGCTGTCCCAGTTTCTCAGCAATGTAGGTATTTGGGGGGTGTTAATGGACTCCTCGTTATCGTTTAAGCTGCAAGTCAGAGCAGTAATTTCTTGTGTGTTCTTTAATTTGCGCTTGCTGCAATGATTGAGAGATTTTTTATCACAGGATAATTTCAAAACGGTCATCATATCGATGATCACTCTCTATTTGGGGTTGCCCAAATATGTGCTGCAAGCTATGCAAATGGCATAGAATGCTGCTACACGTTTTAATGTATGGGCCTCTAAATTCGATCATATCTCGCCGATTTTGCATGCTGTACATTGGTTATCGATTGACCTTAAAATTGAATTTAAGGTCTTATGTACTATCTTTAGGATGTTGCAGAATAACTGCCTAACAATGTTGTGCTACGGTAAATACAAGTGGAATACAAAAATAATTTACTTCACCACACAAATATATTCCAACAAAGACTCACTGCCTTAGAGGTATATAGAGATAATTTCCTACCAAAAACGGAGAAAAGACCTCAGTTTCTTCCAGGGATAATTATCACCTGAAAAAACTATGCTAGCTGTGCTCAGCTATAAAGCTGCATAGGAAAAACATCCTTGGTCCACAAAAACTCCGTATATTATGTTATTCAAAGTCTCATATAATAAATCAATCTTTTAAAAAAATCAAAAAGGTAGGAAAAAACTTATCTTCAACAGTGTTCTATCCTCTAGGCGTGATCCAAATCTGAGCAGTCCACACTCTTTTCCCAGTGCCGTTGTCACTTTAAATGCATGGGAGGAAAAATTCATAGAACTCCCAACAGGCCCTGTTTCGCAATTATTTGCTGCATCAGGGGAAATTATTGTATACTCGAGCTGCCGCTTCAATGATTCTCTTCTTTCTTAGACCAAAGATGTTTTTCCTATGCAGCTGTATAGCCGAGCACAGCTAGCATAGAGTTTTTTCAGGTGATAATTATCCCTGGAAGAAACTGAGGTCTTTTCTCTGTTTTTGGTAGGAAATTATCTTTATATACCTCTAAGGCAGTGAGTCTTTATTGGAATATATCTGCAAGTCTATCAGCCATCACGCACATTACGTTCTATGGAAGGGGCGAGTTTGAAAGTGCCATCTTTGATCTTTGCAAAGCTATCTGTAACTTGTAAAACTGTTTTCCATACAAGGTCTGGTTTGCTGGAATGCTTTTCCTTTGGAGTTAAGGCAGGCTCCTACTCTGATTCAGTTCAGGAAAGGTGTGAAAACAGTCTTATTTGCATGTCGATTTATGAGGTTATAAATTTGCCTCAGGTGGATTTAATTGAATACCTTTTTTAATTGTATGATCTGAAACAGGATTCATTGCTCAAAGACATTCTTCTAACAACACTAGGCTTGCATTACATATGTTGAATTTGTGAAAAGACTTAAATGATCCAGCTTTTTCTGTGTCCCTTGATGGAGAGAAGGCCTTTGATCGTGTTGAATAGACCTTCATGTATCAAGCGTTGGAGTGGTTTGGTATTGGTTCAGGATTTATACAAATGGTTCAAACATTGTATAGCTCCCCTATTGCTAAATTATATATTAATAATATTTTTTCAGATGGCTTTAGGTTGCAGAAGGGGGTTAGACAAGGATGTCCCTTATCTCCTCTACTTTTTGATATTGTATTGGAACCCTTGTTATTAGCTATTCAACAGGCAGAGGAGATTCAGGGTATTCCCTATAAGGATCGGGAATATAAGGTCTCTGCTTATGCGGATGATATATTGCTCTATTTGAGAAATCCTGAGACAACTATTCCCTCTTTACTTCAACTGATTGAGAAATTTGGAAAATTTTCAGGATACAAGATAAACTGGAGTAAATCAGAAATTCTTCCACTTAATGTTCACTGTACAAAAGGTTTATTTGATTCATTTCCCTTTATTTGGAAAGAGGATGGAATAAAGTATTTAGGCATCTGGATTAAAAATACGCTGGAAGAGACAATGAAAATTAATGAAAAATCTTTAATGCAGAAGGTAACAGAATTGTGAGAGCAATGGAATCCTCTACATATTTCATGGTGGGGGAGAGTTCAAACTATTAAAATGATGATTTTGCCTGTAATTTGTTATCAGATGAGTATGTTGCCGGTTTATTTTCAAGGGTCCTTTTATAAAAAATTAAATAGTATTCTTATAAAATTTATTTGGTTGGGTAAAACTCCTAGAGTGGCTTTGGTATCTTTACAAAGACCAATTTCAGAGGGAGGGGTAAATTTTCCCAATTTTTATAGGTAGGGGTGCCCACACTTTTTGGGCTTGTGAGCTACTTTTAAAATGACCAAGTCAAAATGATCTACCAACAATAAAATTTTTTTAAAAAACCACAAAGCGCACTGTACGCTGAGAAAATGTTAATTATCATTCCTATTCCGGGGTTTTTTCAAAGAGGTCAAGGCAGATGACTCTATGCACTGTCACCTCAGTAACAACCATACAAAATAGACAAATATACCCCCCCACACACACCCTTTTTACTAAACCACAATAGTAGTTTTTAGCGCAGGGAGCTGCACTGAATGCCCAGCGCTGCTCTCAACACTCATAGGCTCCCTGCGCTAAAAACCGCTATTGCGGTTTAGTAATAGGGGGCCATAGTGCAAAATATAGACAGCAGATATAAATTCAGACACATTTTGATCACTAAATTTAAAATAAAATAATTTTTCCTATCTTGTTGTCTGGTGTTCATGAGTCTCTGGTTGCACTTTCTTCTGACTGTGCATCCAATCTTTCTTCCCTTCTTTCAGCCTGTATGCTTCCTCTCCTCCAGACCTCATTCCCTCCCCCAACTTTTTCTTCCTCTCTCCCTTCCCTTTCTTTCTCCCTGCCTCCCTTTCTTTTTTTCTCTCTTCATGCCCCCTTTCTTTTTTCTGTTTCCCTTCTTTCCTTCTGTCTCCCTGCCCTCCCCCAAACCACTGCCACTAGGCAGGACCAGGGCACAGGGCAGGCAGGCAGGCATGCCTAGTGACAGGCAGGCCCCATACCCCTCTCGTACCCTAAACCAACTCCCATGCCCCCAGTACCTTTTTTAATCTTACCCCCTGTACTTTTTAAAATCCCTCCTTCCCTCCCTAGACAGCTAACCTGGTATTTTAAACATCTCCCCACCCTCAGTACCTTTTAAAATCCCTCCCTCCCTTCCTCCCTCCCTAGATGGCTATCCTGATATTTTAAATATCCCCTCACCCCCCGGTACCTTGATGCAATCTTGGCGGTCCAGCACTGCATCGGCAGCCTTCCCTGCTGGACAGCCACCCATGTCCTCATCTGCCGTGGCGGTAATAGGCAGGTGTGATCCCCAAGCGCGCCTGCCTGGTCTTGTGCTGCCCGAATGGTGTCAGCTTGGCTGGCTCCCCCTTCTGTGCCGAAAGTGAAATCCAGACGCGAGTCCGGAGCGCGTCTGCCTGGTCCCGCACCGCTGCTCGAATGGTGCAGTCAACTCCTGCGAGTCTCACGAGAATCAACAGCACCATTTGAGCGGCGGCATAGGACCAGGCAGGCGCGAGCCCCGAGTGTGGACTTGGGGAAAGGAAGGGCAGGAGGACCCGGACCTGACCGGCTGTGCACCCGGGGCGGACCGCCCCCCCCCATTGGAACGCCACCGACGTTCACCCCACCCTGCCATCACTCTGATTGGCTGGCGTTCTTCAAGAGGCGGGCCAGTCAGGAGGGGAAAAAAGAGAAGGGGAAAAGGGAACCCGCTCTGCGATCGACTGGGGTCGCCTGAGCGAGTGACCTGTTGATCGCGATCGACGTATTGGGCACCCCTGATCAAGCCTATATTTTGCGCCAGAGTATGTATCGGGTCCTCTCAGAGCTCATGGAAAAACTCCCAGATTGGTTGTGGATAGAATGGCAACTCATGTCTCCATTACGTCTTTGTCATGTGCTCAGTATCAAAATGCCTAGTTACAGTAAAAATAACCGAATTTTTGCTGATACATGGAAAACATTGCGGTATGTAAGTAATTTAACAACTATTCAAATTCACAAATCTACAAATCAGTCTATATGGGTGAACTCCAAGATTCTAATTGGCGAAGAAAGGCTCATCTGGAAGCTTTGGATGATTGCAGGAGTACGTATATTAGATGATGTTATTTCTAATGGTAATATGCTTGAATTTTCATAGTTGCAACATATATATGGACTTAATAGATCTTAAAGTTTTAGATGGTTGCAGCTGAAGCATGCCATTCAGACGGGGTTCCCTGACTGGAAAAATCTTAATAATCATTATAGTATAGAGTTCCTATGTTTTCAGGCAGACTTCTTGGGTCACCAGGCCGCCCAGTGGTATAAATTATTGAATGGACTTATTAAAAAGAAATTAAACACTGGTCTTAGAGATATTTGGAGCATTGAGATTAAGCATCAAATTACTGCATCTCAATGGCCACGAATTTGGTCTTGGAGGATGAGATGTACAGTGTCAGCATCTATGAGACAAACTTGGTTTTTTCTGTTACATAGAGCATTATGGACCCCTGTTCGGTTACAAAAATTGGATAGCTCTAAATCTAATAGATGTTGGCACTGTCATCTCGAAGCAGGGACTTTAGATCATTTATTATTCTATTGTCCATTTATTATGAATTTATGGAAATCAATTTGGGACCAAATTAATTGTTTATTAGATAACCCAGTGGCATTATCATATGATACTGTGCTATTTGGTATGGCAATGAGAGCAAAAAGTCAGATTTCTACAAACAATAACAAATTATTACTCATAATGACTGGTGTTGCCATTCAACAAATTACGTATAATTGGAAAAACTGGAGTAGATTAAATTATAATTTTTGGTGGAATTCCTTATGTCATATATATAAAATGGAGAGATTTCTGGCAATACAGCGGGGTAGTTTCAAGAATTTTCAAGATGTTTGGGAGCCATTAACAAAGTATTGTACTGATTAGATGAAATTTTCTTTTCCCTTAAATTTACAAGTTCAATTGTGAGGGAAGGGGGGGAATTTTATAGTTATGTATAAGTATTGATTATTTGATAGGGAAGGGGGAAGGGGGGGAGTTAAATATTTATCACTGTTACCATTGATGATTATTAAGTGATATAGATATTGTTAATTTGAACATTTTATCACACTTATTGTAAGTTTGAAAATGAATAAAGAATTTTTTTAAAATAATTGTATGATCTGCTTTTTTAAAAAAATTTATTATCCAGTTTTTATGATGTTTTAAATTTGTTGTTTTTGTGTGATTTTATTAGATTTTTGTTATATAGATTTTGTACTTTTTGTGATTTTGTCTTGTTTTGGTTTTTGATTATGTATGTACTTTTGGAACCCGCTTAGCATTGTTGAATTTGCGAGATATAAATATTTTAAATAAAAATAAATAAAATAAAATCTCGCTTAGTTCGGGCGTTTTGTAAAACCTTCTCTTTAGTCTGAAAGGCAATAATATCTCTTGGGGAAGAGTCTTTTCCAGGCCCCAAAGCTCGATGTACTCTATCGAAACAAATTTGGGCCTGTTCTTGCCTTCTGCTGGTTGACCATCTGATTGCAGTAATACAGTACAAATCTGCGTCACAACTAATTCACAATCCTTATTATACTGTTCCAGCTCTAAAACATAAATTATATTGTCGATCTATTTTCAAGATCTTTGATAGATCCAAAATCGATCTTCGGTCCATGAGGACTTGTTGCTCAGTAGAATGCAGGGCCTAATACTGGGCCTCCATTCCATCTATTCTGGATTCCACCATTTCTATACGTCCACCCAGATCTCCCAGGTCTCTATGGAGATCTGAGAGTGCAGTTTACACATTCATTCGTACTCCTTGCATTTCTGCTTTGAGGTCCTGAAAATTTGTGCTTTGTTCTGTCTCCCTCCCTCCCACTCCTCTCTGAACATGAATTGCCTTCCCCACTGCCCAGCTATAGGTGCCACCTTCAGGCCTATCTTACAATTCCTGGCAGTCTAGAGGTGTAGTCAAGTCAGGAATAATCTCTAGATATTCCTGCCCATGCTGGCTCTGCTCTAAAAAAGGTTGCCATTAATTCACAATAGATTGCCACAAAAAATCACAATAGCCATTTTGAGACCAGAGCTGACATAGACAAGAGTGACCAGGGATCTCTCCTACCCTGGCTACACCACTAGATCACAAGGGATTGTAAGGTAGTCTGGAGGGGGGGGGGAACTACTTGCATTTAAATAAATGATTTTGATACAAATATTTAGCAGGAATTTAAGTCTATAAATTTGGGATAAGGTTCTTAGGAATTAGCCTCTATGTGGAGATATGACATTAGATGTTATTCCAAATGTGACGCAAAATCAGAAATTATAAAAACACAGGCTTTTAGTTTCAGTTTTCATTAACTGAGGTCCATATGTACAGAGCTATTTTGTTTGGAGGTAAAATAAAATATGTTATTATTTAAATTATTATATATTTCTGGCTAGGATACCACATGGATAATTCTAAAGAATTTCCAGGCTCTCGTAGGTATGATGAAGATGCAGCATTATAAATCAAACTTATGGCATGCAGAAACTATATTCTATGAGAAAGGAGCCTGTAGTGTTTGTTTTCATGCCCAAATATTGTTCAGCTTATAGTATAGGAAAATAATATTACAATGAAATATAGTTAATATACATTAGAAACTAATTTGAAAAATGTATTGCTCTTGATTATAATTTTTCTGAGCATATAGTCCTCATATTCAGTAACATTAATGGGCTTTTTTATTCTGGATTGTGCATCAGGCTAGTATAATGTTTGCAGTGTAAACCAATGTCTAGACTCCTTTATCCAATTTTAGTAAGAATATATATCATGCTTGTCCTTAAATCAGTTTTATAACTAAACTAGTATTTTAGCCCGTTACATTAACGGGTGCTAGAATAATGTCTGTCTGTCTTTATTTCTGTCTCTCTCTCCCTCCCGCTGTTTTTTTTCTGTCTATCTCTCTCCCTGGTTCCCTTTGTCTGTCTATCTTTCTGGGTCTCTCCCTGCCCCTGTGTCTTTCTTCTTTTCTTTCTGTCTCCCTTCCGCCCGCTGTCTGTCTTTCTTTCTATCTGTCTCTCTCCCTGCCTCCTATGCAGCAGCATTTCTCTCCCCCCCACTTCCCTATGCATCAGCCACAGCAGCATTCCCTCCCCCTCCATTTCCCAGTGCAGAAGCATTTCCCCCACCCTACTTCCCTGTGCAGCAGCAGCATTTCAATCCCCCCACTTCCCTGTGCAGCAGCCATAGCAGCAGCATTTCCTCCCCCTCCATTTCCCTCCCCCCACACCACTTCCCTGTGCAGCAGCAGCATTTCCCCTACCCCCCTTTTCCCTTCCCACGGTCTGGCCGGCTCCCTTAGACCCTTGCCGCCACACCCCCCTTCCCTTCAGGCGGTCCCGACAAACCTGCTGACTCCAGCAGCGTCTGCAGCACTCTACACACACTGCTTCGGGGCCTTCTAATGCCCTTAAATAAGTGGGTTTTAAGATCTTTTCAAAATTGATAGTAAGTAAGAAATGAAGAAACAAGAAGATTCAAACATGAATTCATTAATCCTGCTTGGAATGCTAAGGTCCTATCCCAAAATTTTTTGTAATGACATGCATATAGGCAATGGGCCTGATGGGCCGCCGCGGGAGCGGACCGCTGGGCAGGATGGACCTATGGTCTGCCTCAGCGGAGGCAACTTCTTATGTTCTTATATGCTGAAGGAAAATAAAACCAACCAGATCTACGAATATTTTTCTTAGAAATAAAAAACAAAAATGAGAAACAAGGTAAGCCGGAGCTAAGCCAAATACAACTTTAAAACAAATGTATCCAGATTTAAATAACACTCTAGCCTCAAACGGTAGCCAATGAAGCTTTTGATAATATACACTGATATGATCGTGTTTTTTCAGATTAAAAATCAAACAAATAGCTGTATTTTGTATGAGTTTTAGTCGGCTAGTAGTCAGCTAATAGATGCACCTTCTTGTCCAGTTTGTCTTGACTAGATTGTAAGCTTTTTTAAGCAGGGACTGTCTCTTCTATGTTTTGATGTACGGTGCTGCATATGTCTAGTAGCACTATAGAAATGGTAAGTGGTAGTAGTAGTATTAGAGAGGTGCTAATGGCCTAGGTAGTGGAGGAGTGAGAAGGAGAAGTGCTGCCAGACCTGTGTGGTGGATGGAGATGAGGGGAAGATGCTGCTGGACTGCAGTCAAAGAAGGGAGAAAGAGGTGCTGGACTTACTGGAAGAGGAAAACTGATGCATACTGAGGGGAGGGGGAAAGCAAGAAATAGAAAAAGAGACATGCAAGCCACATGGTGGGGGGCGGCTGAGAGAATAGAAAGGTGATGCATAGAGAAGAGCTGCTAGGCATGAAGGGAAGGTGCTGGATGAAGGATGAGGATATAGAAGGGTAATACTAATCACAGAGGGCAAGTACACAGAGAATAGATGCTGGACAGGATAGATAGGGATGCAGAGGAAGGAGAACATGGAGAGAAAAGACATGTCAAATGGACAGGACACTGCAAAAATGGAAGGAGAAAAATGAAAGAAACACTGCTACCAAAGCGAATGGAAAAATAAAATACTCAAGAAATCAAAAGTAGAAAAAAGTATTTCAGTGTGAATGTATTAATTGGAATGTTTCTGTGTAGAAATCTTGCAGCAGTCCTATTCAGTTTTTTTCATTAGGTGTTGCATTAGAAGGGCATAATAAAAAGAAATGTCTAAATCTGTTTTGTGCCTAAGTTGCAAGTTGCCCAAAGTTGGACATAGGAAAAGGTCCATTTTCGAAAAATACGTCAAACATAAGAACATAAGAACATAAGAAGTTGCCTCCGCTGAGGCAGACCATAGGTCCATCCTGCTCAGCGGTCCGCTCCCGCGGCGGCCCATCAGGCCCATTGTCTGAGCAATGGTCTATACCTATCTATACCCCCAATCCCTTTTTCTTCTAGGAATCTATCCAAACCTTCTTTGAAACCATTTAATGTTTTCTTGTCTACAACAGCCTCTGGAAGCGCGTTCCATGTGTCCACTACCCTCTGAGTGAAAAAGAACTTCCTAGCATTTGTTCTAAACCTATCCCCTTTCAATTTCTCCAAGTGCCCCCTTGTACTTGTGGTGCCCCTTAATTTAAAAAATCTGTCCCTGTCTACTTTTTCTATGCCCTTCAGGATCTTGAAGGTTTCTATCATGTCTCCTCTAAGTCTTCGCTTTTCCAGGGAGAAAAGTCCCAACTGCTTCAATCTGTCAGAATATGGGAGATTTTCCATTCCCTTTATCAGTTTGGTTGCTCTTCTTTGTACTCCCTCAAGTAACGCCATGTCTTTCTTGAGGTACGGCGACCAGTACTGGACACAGTACTCCAGATGCGGCCGTACCATTGCACGATACAGCGGCATGATGACTTCCTTCGTCCTGGTCGTAATACCCTTCTTAATGATACCCAGCATTCTGTTTGCTTTCCTAGAGGCTGTGGCGCATTGCGCCGATGCCTTCAGTGTTGCGTCTACCATCACTCCCAGGTCTCTCTCCAGGTTACTAACCCCTAGTGGTGTTCCCCCCATTTTGTATGTGAACATCGGGTTCTTTTTCCCCACGTGCATGACCTTGCATTTCCCCACGTTGAAGCTCATCTGCCACTTTTCGGCCCACTTTTCCAGCTGCGTTAGATCCTTTTGGAGATCTTCACAGTCTTCCTTGGTTTGAGCCCTGCTGTATAGTTTGGTGTCATCTGCAAATTTAATGACTTCACACTTAGTTCCCGCCTCTAGGTCATTTATGTAGATATTGAACAAGAGTGGTCCCAGCACCGACCCCTGCGGAACTCCGCTCGTGACCCCTTTCCAGTCTGAGTAGTGGCCCTTTACGCCAACCCTCTGCTTCCTGTTTGCCAGCCAGTTTTTGATCCATCGGTGGACCTCCCCTTGTACCCCGTGGTTCCATATCTTTTTAAGCAGTCTCTCGTGTGGCACCTTGTCGAAGGCTTTTTGGAAGTCAAGGTAAATAATGTCTATAGATTCCCCTTTATCCACCTGGCTGTTCACTCCCTCAAAGAAGTACAATAAGTTTGTGAGGCATGACCTACCCTTACAGAAGCCATGTTGACTCGGTTTTAGCTGCCCATTTTTTTCGATGTGCTCATAGATGCTGTCTTTAATCAGTGCCTCCATCATCTTTCCCGGGACTGAGGTCAGGCTCACCGGCCTGTAGTTTCCCGGGTCCCCCCTTGCACCCTTCTTAAAGATGGGCGTGACATTTGCTATTTTCCAATCCTCCGGGATCTCTCCGGTTTTTAAGGATAGGTTGCATATCTGTCGAAGTGGTTCCGCTATTACGTCTTTTAGTTCCTTGAGTACCCTTGGGTGAATGCCATCCGGACCCGGCGATTTGTCGCTCTTTAGTCTGTCGATCTGCTTGAGTACATCCTCTTGGCTTACCTCTAAATCGACCAGCTTATCGTCTTGGTCTCCTATTACGATCTCCTCGGGTTCCGGAATGTTGGTTATATTCTCCATCGTGAAGACTGACGTGAAGAACTCATTTAACCTGTCAGCTATCTCTTTCTCTTCTTTTACAACTCCCTTTCTGTCTCCATCGTCCAATGGTCCCACTTCTTCTCTCGCCGGTTGCTTCCCCTTGACGTATCTGAAGAACGACTTGAAGTTTGTTGCTTCCTTTGCCAGTCTCTCTTCGTATTCTCTTTTTGCTTTTCTAACCACTCGGTGACACTCTTTCTGGTGTTCTTTGTGCCCTTTTTGGTTCTCCTCTGTTTGGTCTTTTTTCCATTTTCTGAACGATGCTTTCTTGTCGCTTATCGCCTTCTTTACTGCACTTGTTATCCACACTGGGTTTTTTGTTCTATTTTTTTTGCACCCTTTTCTGAACTTGGGGATGCATATGCTTTGTGCTTCGTGCACAGTCTCCTTGAATAAGGTCCAGGCCTTTTCTACGGATTCCGTCTTCCCTATGTTGCTTTTGAGCTTCTTTCCCACCATTTTACTCATGGCATCATAATTTCCTTTTTTGAAGTTGAGTGCCGTCGTTGTGGTTCTTTTCCCCTTTGATGATCCAATTTCAAGCCTGCACTGGATCATGTTGTGATCGCTGTTACCTAGTGGGGGTAATACCGCCACCTCCTTTGCTGTCCCCCCTAGTCCGTTGAAGATTAGGTCAAGAGTGGCATCGCCCCTTGTTGGTTCCGTGACCAGCTGTTCCATGAAACAGTCCCTCGTGACTTCTATGAATTTTGTCTCTCTTGCGCAGTTTGAGTGCCCAATACTCCAGTCTATCCCAGGATGGTTGAAGTCCCCCATCACCACCACATTTCCGCTTCTGCATACCTGCTTCAGTTCAGCCTCCATCTCCTGGTCGATTTCTTCCGGTTGTCCAGGTGGGCGGTAGTACAGACCCAGTTTAATGTCTGCTCCTGCTCCTCCCTGTAGCTTAACCCATAGTGATTCCAGGCCATCCGCCCGTACTGTTGTTTCCGTTCTGGCTGATGGTATGGAGTCTTTTATGTACAGCGCTATTCCTCCACCCTTTTTATGTGTCCTGTCTCTCCTGTATAGTTTGTACCCTGGTATGGCCACATCCCATTGATTGTCCTCAGTCCACCACGTTTCTGTGACTCCAATTATGTCTAGGTCCTTATTGCTGGCTGTGATTTCCAGTTCTCCCATTTTGGCCCTCAGGCTCCTAGCATTTGTGTATATTTTTTTTTTTTTTTCCGAAAATCATCCAACTGTACATCCTGCCATCTGATTATCCAGACCACTAAGTCGTCCATCTTTATACCCCATTTTTTGTCCAAAAATTTGTCCAAGTCACAAACGCCTAGAAAAAGACCTTTTGGGCATGGGAGGGGTCAGAAAAGTGATGGACTGGACACCAGTACATGGCACCAGAGTAGTGGGATACGTTACAGGGCACTGCTGTGAACTTCACAAAAAGGGAGCCACTTAAACATTTCACTACAGGTTCCTTATAGTTCATGGTGAGCTCCCCCAAAACACCCCAGAACCTACTAGACCAACCTATCTATTACCCCAATAGCCCTTATGGTTGCAGGAGCCACTTATATGGCAGTACAAAAGGGTTTTGGGGGGTGCACATTTTTCACCATGAATGCAATGATTAGAGTGGCTTATGGGTCTGGGTCCTCCTCTCCATGGTTCACTAACCCATTCCCAAGACCACTTAAGCTACTTCCGTGCAGCTCTACTAGGCTTTACTATGCCAGGCTGCCAGGTGCTGATGTTCTGGAGGCAGATATGTAAAGTTGTTATTACGATTTGTATGGGGTCAGTGATAACTTGGGCAATGTGTGGATGTCTGTACTTTGTGTCTGCAGTGCTTATCTGGTCACTTGGATACCTTCTGTGGACTTATACCTGGTTTTAGATGGCCTAAGTCACAACGTCCAAGTTCCGTCTAGGCATTGTTGTAAAACTTTCAGTTATACATGCAGTATGACTAAATCTAAGATGGCATACGGCCCATCCAAATCCCGCTCTCGCCACTCCTCCCGAAACACCCCTTTTAGCTCTGGTTGTTCAGCAGCACTGTGAAGGCCTAGGTCATTTATAAATAAGTCTAAAACCTGGTTCAATTATCGGCACTTGGACAACTTGTGTTACTGATCATCCAAGTGCCGATTTAGGCCAGTTTTTAGCCGTATTTTTGTTTTGATTATGAGCCCCGTGGAGGAGCATAATCGAAAGGGATGTCTAAGTCCGTTTACATCCATCTCGCAAGTCGTCCAAAGTTAAAAAGAGCCTAAGACACATTTTCGAAAGATACGCCAACTTTTTTTGACTTTCGAAAATCGTCTAATTATACGCCCTGCCGATCTGATCATCCAAGCCACTAAATCATCTATTTTTATACCACATTTCCGTCCAACTTTCCGTCCAAGTCCAAAACGCCTAGAACAAGCCCTGTTGGACGTGGGAGGAGTCTGCAAAGTGATGGACTGCACACCCAGACATGCCAGCTAAATAGTGGGGTACCTTACAGGGCACTGCTGTGAACTTCACAAAAAGAGTGCCATGGCTTCTCCTCACTACAGCTCCCTTATAGGTGACGTTGAGCCCCCCCAAATCACCTCCAGAATCCCCTAGACCCACTTATCTACCACCCCAATAGCCCTTATGTCTGCAGGAGCCACTTATATGCCAGTAAAAAAGGGTTTTGGGGTGTATAGGGGAGTGCACATGTTTAAGTATCAATGCAGTGATTACATGGGCTTATGGGTCCTCCTCTCTATGGGTCCCTAACCCACCCCCAAGATGACTTCAGCTGCCTCTGGGCTAGATGACTAGGCTTTCCTATGCCAGGCGGCCAGGTGATGATGGTCTGGAGGCTGAAATTTAAAGTTGTGAATAAAATTTTTATGGGGTGGGGGGGTTGGTGATCACTGGGGTAGTGTGTGGGGGTCTTTGTTATGTGTTTTCAGTGCTTATCTGGTGAGTTTAGGTGGATGTTTTTGGCTTAGACCATATTTTACATGGTCTAAGTCACAACGTCCAAGTTCCATCTAGGCTCTGTTGTTAAACTTTCGGTTATACATGCTGTACGACTAAGTCTAAGCCGGCCCAAGTCCCACCCAACTCCCGCCCTCGACATGCCTCCTGAAACGCCCCATTTAGCTTTGGACATTGAGCAGCACTATGAAGGCCTAGTTAATTTAGAAATACGTGCAAAACCCGGTTTTATTATTGGCGCTTGGACGTTTTTGAGAAATGTTCGTCCAAGTGCCGACAGGCCGGTTTTTGGATGTTTTTCTCTTTCGATTATGAGCCCCTTAGTGTTTTAGGACGTGCTGTAATATTTACAGTGCAGTTTTTACACATAAGGTTGTTGTTCTTTGAGTCCTGGGAATTAGTGCTGTTACAATATGGTAAGGTACCATGGGGGGGGAGGTCCGCCCCGGGTGCAGCCTTAGGGGGGGGTGCACAGCCGGCCAGGTCCGGAAACTTCTACCGGGCCGATCAGCCTTCCTCTCCCCGATGTCAATTCTGCCATCGGAGAGGAAGTTCGGGCCAGCCAATCGCTGCCTAGCTGGGCGGAACTTCCTCTCCAACAGCAGAATTAACGTCGGGGAGAGGAATGCAGGTCGGTCCGACGCAGGGAAGGAGAGCTTGGGGCAGCAGCAGCTTTGGGACATGTTCCCCGATGGCAGCGGCAATGGCTTGGGGGAGGGCAGGGAGAAAGAAAGAAAGGGGGCAGGCAGGGAGGCAGAAGGAAAGAAGGGAAACAGAGAAAATGAAAGGAGGCATGAAGAGAGAAAAAAAGAAAGGGAGGCAGGGAGAGAGGAAGAAAAAGTTGGGAGAGGGAATGAGGTCTGGAGGAGAGGAAGCATACAGGGAAGAAAGATTCGATGCACAGTCAGAAGAAGAAAGTGCAACCAGAGACTCATGAAATCACCAGACAAGGTAGAAACAATGATTTTATTTTAAATTTAGTGATCAAAATGTGTCTGAATTTATATCTGCTGTCTATATTTTACACTATGGCCTCCCTTGTACTAAACCACAATAGCGGTTTTTAGCGCAGGGAGCCTATGAGCGTCGAGAGCAGCCCTGGGCATTCAGCGCAGCTCCCTACGCTAAAAACTGCTATTGTGCTTTAGGAAAAAGGGAGGGGGTATTTGTCTATTTTTGTATGGTTGTTACTGAGGTGACAGTGCATAGAGTCATCTGCCTTGACCTCTTTGAAAAAACCCTGGAATAGGAATGATAATTAACATTTTCTCAGCGTACAGTGTGCTTTGTGTTTTTTTAAAATTTTTTATTGTTGATAGATCATTTTGACTTGGTCATTTTAACAGTAGCTCGCAAGCCCAAAAAGTGTGGGCACCACTGAGCTAGAGCGTTGAAGCTGCGTGTTTCTACCGTAAAGGTCATCTCTGACGCAACCGGAAGTTGCATCAGAGACGACCTTTATGGCAGCCATATGCAACTACAATGCTCCGGCTGCTGTAAGAAGGCAGTTTAGACATTGCCGGCCACAGGGCAGGGAGGTTTGTCGGACCGGGCCTGTTGTCCGGGCCGTTGGGGGGGGGGGGGGCGGAGAAAGCGCCACGAAAGTAAGGGACAGGGAGGGAGCAAGGGAGAAAATGTGGTTTGGAGAGGAAAACAGGGTAAAACAGAGGGGGGAGAAGGACGCTGAAAGCACATGGGGAAGACAGAGTGGGAAGAAGATGCTGAATGGAAATGGGGAACAAAGAGTGGGGAGAAGATGCTGCAGGAAAATGGGGAAGAGAGAGTGGGGAGAAGAAGCTGAAGGGAAATGGGGAAGAGAGAGTTGGGAGAAGACGCTGGCAGGGAAGAAGACAGAGATGCCAGACTATGGGAGGAGCGGAGGAAAGAAGATGGGTGCCAGACTAATTTGGAAGGAGGGAGAAAGGGAGAGGCACAGTAACAGAGCAAATGGAAGATGCAGAGAGAAGAGAGACAGTGGATGGAAGGAAGAGAGTAACAAGATGAGGAAAGTAGAAAACAAAGAAGACAAAGGTAGAATAAAAATTTTCTATTTATTTATTGCTTTAGGAGACATATGTCACTGTTTCTGTGATGTTGCATTGTATGCAGAGTCCAGCTTTTTGCTGGTTCAATTTAACCTTTGTCTATGTATTTCTATTTTATCCCCCCTTTTACAAAACTGTGGAGCATTTTTTAGCGCCAGCCGTGGTGGTAACAGCTCTGATGCTCAGAATTCTATGAGCATCAGAGCTGTTACCACCATGGCTAAAATCCACACTACAGTTTTGTAAAAGGGGGAGGGGTTAGTTTGTGATGACATATGCCATACTAGGCGAAGATGTTTTCTGTGTTCTGTGTGTTCGAAAGACATTGTTTTCTGTTAGGATTGACGGTGTATGATTGATCTGTACTAGTCTGGCTTGTTTAGCTTTACAATGGGTGTATTGATGTTGTACTGCTCACTGCAGTATGTAAGATGCTGCCTTTTCCTAGGTACTCATGTGTGACATGTGGCTTGTTACTAAAAATCATGTTTTTCGTACAGATGGGGGGGTGCCAAAAAATGATGGGTTCCGGGTGTCACATATGCTAGGTACGCCACTGGGTTCTAACACTCTTTTTGCACAAGCTGTGCATAATGTTTTGCTGTAGCAAGATTGTGCATTGGCCTTACTGAGGTGATATCAAATTTTTAATAAAGTATGTTATACCATCATACAGGGCTTATAGACATTTTAAAGCAACTGATATGTGTTGAGGTGCAAAAAGAGCCAGTTGATCTTGTAATTCCCAATTTCATGAGACAGCAAAATCAACAATCTCATAGAGAAAAGGGCAGAGTGGCTGAAAGTAGGTAGGATGTAAGTGTGAAAAAGACAGAGAAAAAAAGGCAGAGTGGCTGAGGGCAGGTGGGATGTGTGTGTGAGTGAGAGAGAGCGAGAGAGAGAAAAAAGGGCAGAGCAGCTGAGGGCAGGTGAGGAGTGGCTGAGGGCAGGTGGGATGTGTGAGTGTATGTATAAGAGAGAAGAGCAGAGTAGCTGAGGTCATATGGAATGTGTGTGAGAAAACTTGCCTTTAGTGACCTATTTCATGTTTCATTTTCCCAGAGAAAAGTTGAAACTGTATTGGTCACTAATGGCAACTTTTGTGGCAGTCTTCCTTTTCTTAAAAATAGGCCCCATTTAAGTGTCGTTCATTTTCACTCAGCTTATATGAAACTGAAATACGTATGACAGATCATGCCAAGTGTGTCTTGGTCTGAACATCAGTTGCAGTGACCTCTATTTGTTATGCATGTTGCCTGGTTAGTTACTGTTTAACAATAAAATTCCCATTTCAAAATCTCTGCTGCTTAGAGCTCAGAGGTACTTGGTTGAAAAGTTTTTGATCTAGGAGGTAATTGGTTTGAAGAAGTTGGGAAATAGGTCATAGAGTGAGCCTCTGGTGTATCTGTAGGATGCAGGATATGATCTTTTCATTTCAGGGGAAGCTATGATGGTATAGTGATCTCCCATTTATTTATGATCGTGTGCAAGAAAGAAGTTCATATTATAAACAACCTCACGGTATAGCGGTATATAAGAAATAAAATAAAATCAAACTAGTTAATAGGACTTTTTTAATTTTTCATTATCAAATTCAGGGTTTGGGATTTTTCTTTTTTTAATCAATTCCCTCTGCAAGAAAGATAACTATTATAAATATAAACATGTGTTATGGGTGAAAAAGTGTTAATTGGACATTTATTTACTCTGCAGGATTAAATTCCACAGCAATGCAAAAACAAAGCCTAAGCAAATGGTATAGTGTTTTCTCGGCTTCTAAAAGCCTGTGCAGGTGGTGTCAGTACTGGATATTCTGTTTACAAATCATTAATACACTGATTGTGGCCTTTTTTTCACTTGCTCACACTTTTGAAATGCTCACAGCAACACATTCCTAAATAGGGAACACAAGAACAAGGGAAGTGCACAATGTCCTTATTGTGGGGGCCACACAAACACTAGAAATACTGAGGGTTTATATTAACCCAATCAATTAAAAGATGGACAGAAAAGATTCAGCTGGTGGGGGACTGGGGGAAAAAAATGTACACAGCAATGAGTTGCTAGGCATGCTAATCTGGCTGTACAATTTTCCCTTAGTGCTGTAGCTGAGCTTTCTTCCTGAACAATAAAAGATTCCTTTCAAAGCTTAGTCTTAGCCATGCAACTATTTGAAGTCACTTCATTCTCTGAATGAAATAAATGCCCTATTTTAATTCCTGTAAGGCTTGGCTAAGTTTTTCCACAACATGGCCCCATTAGGATTCTGAAGGAAAAGTGCATATATTAGACTATACTGTATCTCTTTTGTACTCTAAACATCAGCTCTCATACTACTGCTATGGAGTTTAAAAGCTTAAATAAAGTGTAGGGTTCCTGCTGGGCAAACAAGATGCATCAACCCAATGAAATAACCTTTTTCTTTAGAAGTCTCATTTCAATAATCAGCATGGTGTAAATGGTAAATGCAGATGGCTTAAGTGGTTCTGTTTATTTCTATCTCAGTACAGAAAAAAAGAAAGCAATTTTGAACAGTTTTAATTGAACAATATTTTTGAAGGGCAGATGACAAAAGCTGTGGAATAAAGCATAAATACTAGCAAAACAGGGCAGACATCATTTAAGTTATAGATTGGTGAATAGAAAGAAGAATTCCAGAAGCCCCTCCTTCAGACACATCTTGAAACTATTTCACATAGCAATAATGCCCCTAAATATGAATACACAGTATGATGGAAAGAAGTATGAATTACTTTTAAGCCCGTCTCTTAAATACTTTTTTATATTTAAACCAGAAGATTCTAGTTTCTTTGTTCTCTAATCAATTGAAACTGTTCAAGTCAAACAAAAAATAAACTGACAAATCGGATGCTAAACTTGTCTTAATTAAAAAAGATAAGGCTTTAAATCTCAAATCCAAATTTATGAAATATTCAAATTATAAAAACAAAACATTCACACAGAGAGGCATTTTTTGAAAAAAAAAAGTCTAAGTCCAACTTGGATGTTTCTAGCTGAGCGTCTAAAGTTGGAGAAAAAAAATGACCATTTTCAAATGTCAAACTGATGGATATATATATATATATATATATATATATATATATATATATATATATATATATATTTGAAAATCATCTTCTTACACATCTTGACCACTGGGACATCTAATTTTCTATTCCATTTTCAATCAGAAAAACACCTATATTGAAAATGTCCTAATCCTGACCATTTGGATGTGGATGGCGCCAGCATAGTAATGGACTGGCCACATAGACATCCCAACAGAGCAATAAAACACCTTACGACCTCTTTTACAAAGCTGCGCAGCAACAGCCCTGAAACCCTTTAAATGTGAAGGAGAAATCCAAATCCTCCAGGTGAAGGGTTCTCCATGCATCCAGAAAACCCAATTCACGCATAAGGTTGGACACTCCTCTATTGAACTGGCCCTTAGAAGCTTGCAATCCAGAGCCGGGTTAGCGACAAAATTAAAATCCCCCCAAGAACTAAGAAGTGAGAGTGGAAAAGTGCTAAAATACCCACAAGGGAAGAAAAGAAAGCGTGAGAGTATATATTGGGTGCATATATATTGCACAGTAACAAAGGTTGGCCCCACAGGTCCCCAACTAGTATGATGTACCTTCCCTCAGGGTCCGCTATTTGCTTGGTGATATGAAAGGGTATGTTTTTATGAATGAGGATAACTCTTCATTATCTGGTGTTCTATGAGGCAAATCCTATCTGACCCACCCATTCCCTCCTAAGCTTGATATAATCAGTACTATTCAAATGTGTCTCCTGAAGGAACACTATGTCAGTGCTCCTTTCGCAGATACGCAAGAATCTTAGAGTGCTTGATGGAAGAATGGAGTCCATCCACATTAAGTGATTTCACAGTTAAAGATGACATATCAAGTAGATAATACCAATGGTAGACTGTAGTACATATGAACATCAAAAGGGAGTAAGATGTCCCAGCCAAATCCCTCTCCCTATAGAAGTGTGAGCATAAAATGTGACATATAGCAACCACTCTAACACAGAAAATAGCATGAGCCTCCAGCCATATATCACCAACCCAAGCACACTCCACACACATACAACAGCCAAACACTCCCCTCCCTCACACAAACCAATCCCCCTCCCTCAAAACCATACAGCCTACCCACTGTAAAACCCAAAGGAAAAATACACGAGCAAACAGCAACAGCTCCGGGCCGGGCCCCTATAGATGGCCAAAAAGCCAAATGGCAGAATTGCAACCCCCCTCTCCTTCTCCCACATCAATCCAAACAGCATGAAAAATAAAGGAAGAAATTCCCCTGAACGGACAATATACAAGTTAAACACACAAGTAGCACTCCTACTCCAGAGGCTGTAGGTACAGGCCATAGGAGCAGGCTATAGAACAAGAAACATAAAAGTGACTATTACATTGTAAGAGAGCAATTCAGAAAAAAACAACATGATGACTAGTAAAAGAGGTGACAGTAAACACCTATAATGGTGCCCACAGGTGTAGAACAGCCAGCAGCAAATGCCGCTCTCCAAATCATAGCTTCAGGAAAGCACACAGGCGTAGCACCAAGACAGAGTCCAACATACATGATGCAGAAACCTCATGTGGCGCTGGACTCCACAGGTAGAGGAGTAGGTAGGCTTTGAACAAATTGCTCCATGTCTCGTGGGGTTTCCAAAACAAAACTTTATTATTATGGAAGATCCAAGCCCTGGCAGGATACAGCAAGGAGACCCGCTTGTGGCGCTTAAATAATTCATTGAAGTAGGGAGCCATAGCTTTCCTGTGGAAGACACCTGAGGGGAAAAATCTTGAAAAATAAGGACTTTATGGCCATTGAAGGTGAGCTCCTTCACCTTCCTGTATTGTGCAAGGATCCGTTCCTTAACAGCAAAAATTAAAGAACCAGCAAGTACCGAGCACAGCCGCTGCTCGTTATCCTTCCGCTGGCCACATGAGGCCAACCCCTGGATCCAGGAGGTCTAGAACTTTAGGGAGCCATCCTTCGAGGCAGATCCACATCTCAAACAGAGCTAGGGATTCCAATAAAGCGTAGATTATTCCGGCGTCCTTGATTTTCCTGATCGTCGATGTGGTCGGTAAGACTTTTATTTGCCAATTTACAACACTCAAATTTGCTCCTTGAAATCTGCCACGCAATCTTCCTGCTGAGCAACTCGGTCCTCAGTGCACTGCAAGTGCCCCACATGGGAGTCCAAGCCCTCCTTGATTTCTTTGAGGAAGGTTTGAAGTTTGGAAAGTTTATCCTCCATCACCAAGGTAAGTGATTTAGTTAGCTCTTGCACAGCAGACTCCTAGAGCATGAACATCGGTACCTCGTGGTTGTCCACCATTTTAAGATCCTGCGACTTCGGTTTGTCTTTGACTCCCCAATGCGATTTTGTAGACATAACGTGATCCGATCACACTCACCCTCACCGCAACAATAAGGCTACACAGACAATGATTGCCTGGTCACTGCAAGTGGGGAAGATAGGGTTTTTTAAAAAGTATTTTCAAAATGGCCCAACCCAGAGCTGAGGAGAGGCACATCTGTTCAGACATTCGGTATCACGTGACCTCCCAAGGCATTCCCTTTTGAGCAGAACCCTTGGGGGCATGCCCCTGCAGCCGTATGCTTGTGACCATTCACCACAGATCAAGCACAATCTTTTTCTCTGGCAATGGCCCATTTAGATGGTGATGACACTAAACCTATCAAATATATATATGGTGTGGTCAATAGACAAATGTCAGAAAATATATCATAAACCCATATTTGATCCTAGTGTTATATTTAAATAAATTGCCAGCTCAAAATCTCATATACCGTATATACTCAAATATAAATCAAGATTTTGGGGCACAAAAATGGGGGTCTCGGTTTATTTTTGGGTCAGTGCTGATCCGTTCCCCTCCTGAACCAGTACTTGGTCCAGTAGTGGGCCAGGACAGGAGGGATCCATTCTGTCTCCTGCCTCAGCCGAATTTAACAACTTTTATCTCCCTCCCAGCGTACCTTTTGAATCCCTGGTGATCCAGCAGTGATCTGCGACAGGCACAACCTTTGTTCGCTCCTGCCTGTACAAAGCCACTCGCTGATTGGCTGCTGCTAGTTTTTGCAGTCTGAGAACTTGTGGCAGCCAATCGGCGAGTGGCTCTGAATGGGCAGGAGTGAACGAAGGTCATTCTTGCCGTGGTTTCTCCCATGTGGGTTTCTGCCCAAGATGTGGCAGACCAGGTGAAATCTTATTCTCCAACATCAGCCCATGTAGAAGATGTCAGCAGACCAACACTTGCTGTAGCAGTTCTGCCTCCATGTGCCTCCTGAACCAACAGATACCATTCTTCTCCTTCCTTCTCCTCAAAATATCAGATTTTATGAGAAATGAGGTATCTATATATTGTTATTCACCTCCCAAGGGTCAAAACGATTTTAGATGAATTAAGATGCAAAGAAAAAATGTGATAGGTAGTACACTCATGAATAAGTATGAGGGTGGTTTGAAAAGTTTGATTAAAAAAAAGCAAGTTAAACAACGTAGTCTCCGTTGAGGGCTATACACTTAGGGCCTCTTCTATCAAACTGAACTAGCAGTTTGTAGCACGGAGAGCCGCACAGAATGGCCCACGCTGCTCCCAATGCTCATAGAGTTCCTATGAGCGTCGGGAGCAGCGCGGGCTATTCAGCGCAGCTCTCTGCACTAAAAACTGCTAGCGCAGTTTGATAGAAGAGGCCCTTAGAGCAGCAAGTTTCCAGTTTTTTCTTCATTTATTTTTCCTATGATACAAAAAAACCCTCCTGGAAACTCACTGGCTGAATGTTTAGCCCTCAATGGAGACTATGGGCCTGTTTTACAAAGTCGCACTAGCGGCTGCAGCGCGGTAACAGCCCCACAGCCCATAGAGATTTAAAGGGCTTCGGGGCTGTTGCCGCACAGCAGCTGCTAGCGCGGCTTTGTAAAACTTGTTTAACTTGCTTTTTTACCAAACTTTTCAAACCACCCTCATATGTCTTAATGTTCTAACTAGTTTCACAGTATTTGTTACTATAATGATATAAAAGATTACTGGTATGTCATATTAGCTATCTATTGAACATATATAATGTTTTGATGATGAACTGATTTATGATGCCCCAGATGGAGTTTCTGTAAATTGTTTTGTCACAATTCAAAAATAACTTTATTCATTCAGTTTTGGCAGTTACATAATACATTTCTAAGCTTAATTGCTAGATTATACAGACTTATTTCACCAAACATAACATTAATAGGAAGTCTTTCTCCCTTTTCTCATCTCAAGAAAATGTATCAGTTGTTAGAAAGCATCCTGTATTTGATGTAAAGATTACACAGTTATTTCTGTCCAAATATGTGTCCTGCAGGGCTGTTCTGTGGTCTTTCAATCAGTAAAAATGTAATAACATTTTCACATAGTCAATATTTAATTCTATAAATGCAACTGGTAGTTGTAATCTAGGTTATTAACCACACAATGATTTATGATGGAGGGCATATAGTGGAAGGGAACAGAGCACTAGGAACGTCCTCTGGTGACAATAAAAAGGTTATAAATTTCATGAGTCTGCCTGAAAAATGTATTTATATCCTATATTAAGAATAGCTTTTTATAAATTTTAATGATCCATGTTATTAATGGCGCTGTCATCATTATTGCCTGTGCAGGACTGCAGCTTTTGTTTTCCATTTTCTTCTCCATCAACCAAAGGCTTTTGTATAAAAAATCCTTAATAGCAATTTGCCACAAATAAGGGAGAAAAAAACTTTAAGGTCTTTGAATCTGTCTTTATTTTGATATATTGCAAAGACTGTAAAGTATAGTTAGCATAAAGTTTATAGAGAAGCAAAGGGTTAAGGGCAGAGTGGAAGAGTATCCTAGTGGTTAATGCAGTAGTTTCCCACTACAGCTCCTTGTGACTCTGGACAAGTCACTTAATCCTCCACTGCTTTGATTGTAACCACAGAAAGGTGGTATATCAAGTCCCATCCCTTCCCCTTAAACTGTTTGAAAAATAAGAGGTACTCTATCATGATTCAAAAGCTTCAACTAATGAGTTTGAGTAAACTTTTGTCATGTCAAATTCAAGAGATGTTTCATAAATGACCATATTTCCATATTTTGCCATTTTTTACATGGCTGAAGAGCTAGTGACTGTGAAGTAGCTATGCTCTACAAGTTGAAGATGAGCTTGAGCAAGTAATTATAATATATATTAAAGATTAGATTTTGTGTCATATTTTTCTATTTTTGAAGCCTCATGGCAAAATGTGGACATCTATTGGGTTTGGGCCTTTTCTCTATAGAAAATCTGATGGTGAAGATAAGATAGTGACTAGATAACTGTACTTTTTGCAACATTATTAATACCAAAGAAAAAGGAATAGTCTACAGAAATTTAACAAGAAAGATTTTTGAAACCTATGGTTGGGAATTATAATTCTAAAGAAAATTGTTGGTTATGTAGTCTTCCCTGAGATCTCTTTTCTTTCTTTCTAGCTTGTCAGTTACAGCACTTTGATAGTTTGAGTGCTGTACCCTTTTGTTATTTGCTGGTCTACTACTGTAGTGGCATCATCAAAGTAATGGCTGCCCCTTGGAGTGCCTCTTAAGAGGGCTTTGTGAAGTCACCTTACATATATGGAGTCACCTTACATATACTTTTTTTCATTTCAAAATTAGATTTATTTATGTATTCTATGTATCTGCTTAAAAAAGCCTACGCGGCTTACAATAAAACATACATAAAATTCATATACAAATTGGCAAACTTCAAAATTACCTATCAGTTTTGACCCTCCTATAAACCCAGTCCTAACAGATCTTCTGTCATACTTCCTTTAGAAAACACATTCTTATATAATATTAACTACAACTCATAAAAACTTGTACAAAAAATACATTTTCAACAGCTTTCTAAATTGCAACATATTTTTGCACAAACATATTGATCCTGGAATGGCATTCCACAATACAGGTCTAATAGCAGAGAATGCAGCTTTTGCAGTATGTCTGTATCTCACTTTATGACTCTTCTTCACTTCTAACAAAGCAAGGTTTTAGACTTATACCAGCCCAGGCATCCCTTCAAATAACTAGGTAACTAACCATAAACTCCTTGGTGAACTAATTTTAAAATTGTATACTATACACGAACGTGTATTGATAACCAATGGAGGTTCTTAAGTATAAGTGTTATGTGTTCAAAACGTGATTTTCCCACACAGACATCCCTCTATAAATTCAATTATAATAAGTTTGGTTCATGCCATACTTTGTAGGACATTTCTAAAGTCCATACTAGACAAAATATTCTTTACTTGCATCAACATTCATAATGCAAAGTAAACTGTCTGAATCACTCTAGTTACTTGAGCCTCCAATGTTAATTTTGAATCCAAGACAACCCCCAATATTAATATCTTATCTTTCACCGCTAGCGAATGTTGATATTTGTAGGCCAAAATTGTTCATTATGATCTCCCACTATTATAACTTCTGTTTTTGCAATGGTCAGAACAAGGCTCTTCTTATGCATCCATTCTTAAATCATATTCACATAATGGTTTAAAATAGACATCAATTGTTCCCCCGATTCCTCAATTTGAAAAAAAAAATTGATCATCTGCATAAAATCTATATGATACCCCCATGAAATCAAAAATCTTTCCCAAGGGAGCCAAATAGATATTAAACAATATTGCAGACAGAGCAGATCTTTGAGGAACCCCTCTTTTAATCAAGGCATTCGCTGTGATTTCTCCCTTGCTAAGCACACAAAAAGATCTAAACCAATCAAGTACAACTCCTGAGATCCCCATATTTTTGAGTCTCAATAATAACAACTCCAAATGAATTGAAAGCTGAGGAGCTATCTAACAACACAAAACAGAAGCACTTTCCTTGATCTACACCCAGCCTTAATTTGTCAAAGTTTGTTAATGTGAAGGGGTGAAAAAAATTATTCTGTGCAGCCATGAACTTGCATTGTACCTGCTAGTTACCCTGATGCTGCAGTTTCTGCTGAGTCAGTTGGGAGGGAGCTATGATAGTGTGTGAAATCTGTGTTAAGTTCTGCTCTCATAGCTGAAATTTGGTTGATTCCTGGAGTGTTCACCTTGAAACCTTTTCTCTAAAACTTTTAGGGAGTATGTGTGAGGTTTAAAAGAAACAAATCAACCTAGGCCCAGATTCACTACAGATAGCGATTCAATCGCTGTTGGTCGATTCCTGGCCGATTTTAAAACAGAGATTTATTTACTGTCTTTTTTGCATGCAAATGATTTGCATGAAAACTTCCGATTCAATCGCTCAGTGAGCAATTGAGTCGGGGTAGAGCCCTGACAGTAGTGACAGGAGAAGCAGCCTCCTGTCACTACTGTCAGGGATTTTGCCAGGTTTTTTTTCTTTTTTTTTTTTAATCGGTCAGATATTTTGCATTTATTACATACGCAAAATAACTTCCCGGTTTTAAAAAAAGCCCCTTCCCCTGACAAGGTGCCCTCTCCCCCTTCCTCCATAATCCCCCCAAAATGGTACCCATCGCCTGCTAATGCCTGCCACTGCCAAAACTGCCTCAAAATTATGGCAGAAGGGATTCCCACTCCCTCCTGCCATCGGCCCCTCATCTTCACCCCCCCAAAAAAAAAAAACAAAGGCACTCCCTCCTGCCACCGGATAACAGCCTAGCCACTGACGACACTCCCTGCCTCTTCCCGTGCCTTAAGTTGGGAGCAGGAGGGGTGCTCGGTCCCTCCTGCTCCTCCGGACTCCAGCGACGCATCTGCCTGGGTCGTAGGCCCCGCACCGGTGCATCATGTGATGCATGGAGAGGGGCCTAAGGCCCTGAATGGCTCAGGCGCCTCGGGCTCTTCCCTTGTGAGGGGTCTGAGATACCTGAGTCAATCTAACAAACCAATGACCAATCAGGGACTTCCTTAGGCTACTCCCTAAGGAAGTCCCTGATTGGTCATTGGTTTGTTAGAACATTGTGTTATTGGTGATATTATTATAAAAATTATAAACATCTTTACCAAATTCATTATTTGAAACAGCTTTCTTTAGATGCTACGCTTAGCTGGGATGAAAACTAAACATTTATTGTAGTAGCTTGTGTTTTTTTAAATGGCGTCTAACACACAAACGCCATTAAAATTCCTTGCTCCAATGAAATAAAACATAAGAATTGCCACTGCTGGGTCAGATCAGTGGTCCATTGTGCCCAGCAGTCCGCTTACGCGACGGCCCCCAGGTCAAAGACCTGTGCTCTAAATGAGTCCAGCCTCACCTGCATACGTTCCAGTTTAGCAGGAATTTGTCAAACTTTGGCTTGAATCCCTGGAGGGTGTTTTCCCCTATAACAGACTCCAGAAGAGCGTTCCAGTTTTCTACCACTCTCTGGGTGAAGAAGAACTTTCTTACGTTTGTATGTTTGACATGTGATTTACTGTTTGAGTGTGTGTGGTGCAGTGGTTAGAGCTATATTGCAGGAACACCTATGTAAAAGGAAGTGTCTGTAGCTCAGTAGTTAAAGGCACTGCTATGGGTTCAAATCCTGGTATGGTAATATTCCAATCTGTCATCTAGGTTGTACATCAAACATGTCCACTTGCTCTGAACGATAGCCATTGTGAGTAGGGTTTCTCTTCTTTTCTAAACCTTTTGGAAATGAAGTTTAGTATGCAATATATATATATGTATATTTCATGCACTTTGAGTAATGCATTATTAAACATCTTTTTCTATTATTATCAAAGATGAGTCCTCTTTACACCCCAAAATAGAAGGTGTGGAGGGGCATAATCAAAAAAACAATCTAAGTTCCCTTTTGGCCTAAGGCCTTAAACGCTGAAAGTAGAAGCAGGGAAAATGTCCATTATCAAAAAACACGTCCAAAAGGAGGTTTTTTTTTGATAATGGTCTGCCTCTATGTTCAGCTGTTTAAATGCCCAGACCACCACTACGTCTACACTTAAACCATATAAATCAATCCCTAAAAGCCTAAGTCCCAAAACAAGGGCTTTTAGGAGAAGGAGGAGCCAGTCCTTCGCCTAAAAACTGGATTCTGTAACCAGTATCTGTCAAAAGCAACACCGATTACAGAATCCACCCCCCCCCAACAATTGGGCTAGGAGAGAGCCCCGGCCTCCTGGCCCCGCCGAGTACGATCAGGGCAAGAGGGAGCCCAAGCCCTCTTGCCCCGCGGCACCCCGACCTTCCCTGACTACAATCGGGGCAAGAGGGAGACCAACCCTTCCTGCCCAGGCGAACCCCCTACCCCTCACCCCCACTAAAATACGGGCAGGAGGGATCCCAGGCCCTCCTGCCCTCGACGCACTCCCCCACGAACCCCCGATTGCCGCCCTGCTGACCCGCGAGATCCCCATGCCGACCCCTCGATCCGCCCCACCTCCAATCCCCTCGTACCTTGAAATCGTTGGCCGGATGGACGGGTGCCAAGCCCACCCATCCGGCAGGCCAGCCACCCCAGGAATGGGCCGGATTGGCCCAGGCAGTTCAAACCCCGCCCACAGGTGGGGCCTGAAGCACCTGGGCCAATCGGAATAGGCTTAGGAGTCTTAGGTCTAAAACCAGCTTTGATTATGGGTACTTGGACGATCAGGCTTTTTGATGCAATATATACATATATATGCAATATATACATTTTTTTATGCGCTTTGCTTAAGTAATTCATTATTAAACATCTTTTTACCTTAATATCAAACTGGAGTCCTCTTTAACCCCAAAAATAAAAGCCCTGTTCACCTATATGTGGACACCTCTGACATGCCTAAATTGTAGCCACCTAACTTGCACCCAACTAACGCTCAGAAGTAGACCAGATTTTGCAAAGGAGTCCTCTTTATACCAAAAAAATAGAAGATTTTATATGCTATATATATATATATTTTTTTTTTTTTTTTTTCATGTGCTTTGATTGAGGAACACAGAGGCCAAAAGAGGAACTGGACAAGTGCTGAACGTACATGTTTCATATTTATCTTAGAGAAATGACTGCTTATGAATCGAGAGGATATAAGCTTGGCTTTTGAATTGACATGTGGTTTACTGTCTGAGTGTGTGTGGTGCAGTGGTTAGAGCTACAGCCTCAGTACCCTGAGGTTGTGGGTTTATTCCCTTTACTGTTCCATGTGACCTTGGCAAGTCACTTAATCCCCTTGAGCCTACCAGGATAAAAGGGAAATATGATAAAGTAGCTTTTTACTGCATACAATTTTAATGTAAAAAAACAGCATATAATCGCTGTTCTAATAACGTCATAATGCTAAAATATGATAACGTTATAGATGTGAAGACACCAGTGCAATGTCTAAAAGGTGATTCTATAAAGGACACCTAACTATATAGACACACCTAAATTTGCTGAGCACCACTGAGCTTGATTCTCTATTGTGCATCTATGCTTAAGAGAATTGCGCTGAGCACTGCACTGTGGACGTCTAAACAATGCCTATCTTTTAGATGTCCTTTATTGAATTTGCCCCAGAGAGTGTGGCATAGTGGTTAAACCTACAGCCTCAGCACCCTGAGATTGTGGGTTCAAATCCACACTGCTCCTTGTGACCCTGGGCAAGTCACTTAATCCCACACATTGCCCCAGGTACATTAGATAGATTGTGAGCCCACCAGGAAGACAGGGGAAAATGCTTGAGTACCTGAATAAATTCATGTAAACCATTCTGAGCTCCCCTGTGAGAACAGTATAGAAAATTGAATAAATAAATTATAAATTTCTATATATTTCTTTAATCTGATCTTAATTAAAATTGTTAATCTGTATTACCGTATTTTCTCGCATATAACGCGCGCGCCCGACCATGTGCCCAAGGCCCCGCCCCCAGGAGGGACCTAAGGCTCCCGGGCCTATTCTGATTGGCCCAGGCGCCTTAGGCCCCACCAGTAGGCGGAGCTTTGGGACGGATGGGCCAATCCGGCCTCATTCCGTCGTTGGCTGCCTGCCGGACAGGCGGGTTTGGCTCCCGTCTGTCCGGCCAACTATACAAAGGTACGGGGAAGGGGGGTGGGGGTGTCGTGGGGGTCGGCCAGGGGGGTCGCGGGTCGGCTGGGGGGGCGGTCGGTGGTTCTTGGGGGGGGCGGTCGTTGGGAGGAGGGGGGTTTGTGTCGAGGGCAGGAGGGCCTGGGATCCCTCCTGCCCGTAATGTAGTGCGGGGTGGGGGTCGCCGTGGCCAGGAGGGTTTGGGCTCCCTCCTGGCCCGAACAACTAGCGGGGGGGGGGGGTCGCCAGAGCCAGGAGGACTTGGGCTCCCTCCTGGCCCGATATTGTCAGGGAGTTGGGGAGTCGGGCGGGGCAAGAGGGCTTGGGCTCCCTTTTGCCCCGATCGTGTCAGGGAGTCAGGGGGGCAAGAGGGCTTGAGCTCCCTCTTGCCCCGATCGTGTCGGGGGTGCCGCGGTTGGCTGGGGCAAGAGGGCTTGAGCTCCCTCTTGCCCCGATCGTGTCAGGGGTGCCGCGGTTGGCTGGGGCAAGTGGGCTTGAGCTCCCTCTTGCCCCAATCGTGTCAGGGAGTCGGGACCGCTAAGAGGAAGCAGCAGGACACCGGTAGGAGCTTCTACATGATGGTGGGGTCGGGAGGCTGTGGGGGTACGAGTGGTTCTTCAGGGTGGGGGTGCGGGTGCGGGTGGGAGTGCGTGCGAGCGGTCCTTCGGGGTGGGGGTGCGGGTGCGTGCGAGCGGTCCTTCGGGGTGGGGGTGCGAGCGGTCCTGGGGGGTGGTGAATCGGACGTCGGGGGGGGCATCAGGCTTTCAGGGTGGGGACAGGACTTCAAGGGGGAGAGGAGAGTCGGGCGGGCGAAAGGAGAGTCGGGGTGGCCAGAGGAGAGTCGGGACGGGCGAAAGGAGAGTCAGGCGGCGACGGGAGAGTCGGGCAGCATGCGCGGTATACGGGTGTGTGCGGTATATAAAAATTTCTGTACATAAATTTGTGTTTTTCGCGCGCTATACCCGTGTGCGCATTTTACACGGGTACGCGTTATCTATGTGAAAATACAGTACTATTGATTTGAGCTAAATAACGCCAATTTTAAATTCCAAGCACTTCTTGTAAATACATATAAAGCATAGCACTAAGAAGTTGTGGATAAAAACCTATAGAGTGAAAAATTTGAATGTACTGTTGAAAAGATTATGCTTGCATGCAGAGTCTTGAATCTTAGGATTTCGTTTGTATATATTAGTACTTTTAGTTTGTGGTCCCAAATTTGCATAGGGGTTATCTGTGTTCTGGTAGAAATGAAGGTTGAGAAGCTTACAGTGTGCTTCGTGTAGTTTATTTTTGTGGTTAACCATTATGTGTTGTTAGTAAGATTATATTGTGTGTGTATATATGAAAAACTAATGTTTAAGCCCGTTACATTAACGGGTGTTAGAGTAGATGACTGGTTTTTTTTTTCCTTTCTCTCTCTGTGCTTGGATGCTGTCTGGCTGTCTGTCATTCTTTCTGTCTGTGTCTCTCCCTTGCCTCCTGCCTGCCTGTATTTCTCTGTTGCACCATGCCTGCCTATCTCTCTGTGGCCCCCTTCTGTTCCCCCCCCCATGATTGCTGTTTGCCCCCAACACCCCCCTCCCCCCAAAGCAGCCCCCTTTCCCACTCCCCCTGTCCCCTGTTGTGCCATGCCTGTCTGCTGCTTGGCCCCCATCTGTTCTCCCCCATGATTGGTGTGTGCCCCCAGCACACCCCTCCACCCAAAGCAGCCCAGTTTCCCTCTGCCCCTGCCCCCTCTTATGCCATGCCTGCCTGCTCCGTGGCCCCCTTGTTTCCCCCCCTATGATTGCTGTCTGCCCCCAGCACACCCCTCCCCCCAAAGCAGCCCCCTTTCCCTTTCCCCCTGCCTGCCTGCCATGCCTGCCTGCTCCCTGTGCATCAGCATTTCCCTCCCCCTCCCCTGTTCCTTCATAGCAGCATGCTATGCTTAGTTCTTTGCTGGAGTTTTTTTAAAGTTTAAAGATGCCGACGTGGCTCCTCTCACGATCCCGGCCTGCATCGGAAGCCTTCTCCGCCGCAGGCCAGGATCGTGAGAGGAGCCACGGCGGCAGCTTTAAACTTAAAAATAACTCAGCAAAGAACTAAGGGTGCTGTTTTCAAAGCCGCCGCCACGGCTCCTCTCATGAGCTGCACTTGCGTCGGAACATGAGAGAGGAACCGCGGCTGCGGCGGCTTTCAAATTAAAATAACTTTGGCCAGGGAGTTTAAGGGACATTACCTTGGCATCCCGAGCGTGGGTCCATAGTCCGAACTGGCTCGAGCTGACGCGCTTGTGCAACTTAGAGGGACTGAAGGGGACGGAGAAAAACAAAACAAAATAGTAGTTCGCGGGTGCTGGGAAGTAAGGCTGGGGAGTCGCGCATGCGCACTCCTGCGGCCACAGACCTATGGATCATGGAAGCACGCAGATAGGAATGCACATGCGCGGCTAGGGTTTTATTATATAGGATGAATGGAAAAAAATTATGGGGATGGAGATTGGGGTAGAGATTGGGTGGGATCTGGCCCACGATTTAGCCTGTGTTTTGGATTTCGGCCCCTTAATGTGATTGATATTTGACACCCCTGTACTACAGTACAGGTAGTGCGGGTAGATCGCATGTCATTAAAAATATAGCTGTTAGCAAGGTAAACCATATATATTTTAAATATAAAGCACACTTGGTATATATATAAATAAATATATGTTTAGCATTTGTATTGTTGGCAGATCATTTTGACTTGGTCATTTTAAAAGTAGCTCACAAACCAAAAACGTGTGGGCACCCCTGCAGTAGACATTCAATTAAAGGTTGCAAATGGGGAGTACCAGCTAATATAGAGAATTTGGCTGAAAAAAATCACTGCAAGACCTCTTCTTCAACTGTCTAAACAATTGGGACAAAATATAAGTGTACTCCTCTGGAGTGGCCTGTGATAAGTAAGAAAAGTCTGGGTCAATGAACCAAGTCGCAACTTGGCTGGGAATATCAAGATAATAATTCTTGATATGATCCCTAATTAGGCCTTATTTGCTGTGAAGATAGTCTGCTGCTGTCAACATTTTAAAAAAATGGGATTATTGTCACCTGGAAAAACTCTATGACAGTTATACAACTGCCATAGGAAAACACATCCTTGATCTAGAAAAACTCAGTTTAAATGATCAGTTTCTCAAAAACTTATCTATATCAATTTTCTTATAAGAATAGGAAACCAGCACTTATCTTATTAGAGACACTCTTTCCTCTGTAATTGGAAAAAATCTCCGCAGTTTCTGATACTAGTCTCCCAATGCTGCTATAATAGTAATGCACAGGAGAAGAGCAAAAAATATGAATTAGTGGTAAATATGTATTCTTTTGGGATTGAATCATAAGCATTTACACTAACTCTTGCTAGCAAAAGTGATCACACCTTTTTCTAGGAACATGTTTGACATGTTAATGCTGGTATTCTATATAAAAGAATATGTATAGATTTTTCTTTATAGAACATACTACATGTAGTCATGTTGTAGAGGCCTATATATAGGTACCTCTTTATAGAATCACCCTCTCAAGTCCTTGATTAGATTCATCCTTCAAAACTGAACACAGTACTCCAAGTGAGACTTCACCAATATCCTGATGACTCCATCCTTTCTTCTTCCTATGTCCCTAACCATGCAGCCTAGCATCCTTCCTGCTTTAGTCACTCCCTTGTTACACATTGTTTCACTGTCTTGAGATCTAAAGACACTATCACTAACAGGTTTCTTTTCTGGTCCATGCTCATTAGCCTCTCCCCTTCTATTGCTTACAGTCCCTTTGGAGTTTTTCACCACAGATGCATCATTCTATACTTTGTGGTCATTTGTTAACTGTCAGCATCTTTCAGTTTTAGAATGCCACTTATTGCCTTCCCACTCTCTACTTGTTACACCAGTATAGTCATAGAACCTCCATTCTCTCTTCCCTATTTCTCTATTTATAACGCTGCCTTTCTCAAACTGCTATAATGTAGCATATGATTCTCTAATTCTTTATATTGTAAGTTGCCTTGAACCTGTTTAGGCATAGCACAACTCAGAAATACTAGATTAGATTAGATTTGTTTTAGATGCCTTAGCATAAGAACATAAGAATAGCCTTACTGGGTCAGACCAATGGTCCATCAAGTCTAGTTCTCACAGAGGCCAATCTAGGTCACTAGTACCTAGTTAAAAACCCAAGATAGTAGCAATATTCCATACTACCAATACAGGGTAAGCAGTGGCTTTGTCAATAACAGACTATGCACTTTTCCTCCAGGAACTTGTCCAAACCTTTCTTAAAACCAGCTATGCTATCAACTCTTACCATAACCTCTGGCAATGCGTTCCAGAGCTTAACTATTCTCTGAATGAAAAAAAATTCCTCCTATTGGTTTTGAAAGTATTTCTCTGTAACTTCATCAATTGTCCCCTAATCTTTGTAATTTTTGATGGAGTGAAAAATCGATCCACTCAGGATTTTGTAGACTTCAATCATATCTCCCTTCAGCCATATCTTTTCCAAGCTGAAGAGTTCCATCCCCTTTATCATCTTGGTCACTCTTCTTTGAACCTTTTTTAGTGCCACTATATAGTATAGTATCTTTCTTGAGATAAAGAGATCAAAACTGAATACAATACTCTAGATGAGGTCACACCTTAGGGGCATTATTACATTACATTACATTAGGGATTTCTATTCCGCCATTACCTTGCGGTTCAAGGCGGATTACAAATGGATTGTCAGGACATTAGAAGTATTTAGGGAGTAGTTTGTACATTTCTTTGAGTTGCTAAGGATTACATCTGAATTGTCATGGTATTAGAAGTACATATGGAGTAGTTGCAGGTGATACTTGGGACATTTCTGATTGAGTTAGTTTGGTTATATGTGTTTTTTGAATAGAAGGGTTTTTATTTCTTTTTTGAAGGTTTTGTAGTCTGTGGTCGAGGTCAATAGGTTGTAGAGTTGGAGGTTGAGTGTTGCAGCTCGAGTGGCTAGAAGGTTGTACAGTTTTTTTTCTTTTGACCTTTTTGGTTGGAGGGTGTGTGACTGCTATGTGGGTTCTCCTATGTCTGATTGAGGTGGATTGAATTAGTCAGTTGTTCCAATAGGCTGGGCTATCTCCATTTATTGCTTTAAATAGTAGGCAGTAAAATTTGAAGTGTACTCTCGCTTGTATTGGGAGCCAATGTGAGTCGTGGTATGCCTATATGATGTGGTCAAATTTCTTCAGTGAGTAGACCAGTCTTAGGGCTGTGTTTTGTATTGTTTGTAGTTGTTTTATCATGGTTGCTGTGCAGGGGACATATAGTATGTTGCAGTAGTCTATGAGACCTAGGATTAGGGATTGCATCAAGATTTGGAATTGTTTTCTGTCGAAGAATTTTCTGACTTGCATCAGTTTCTCATCACTGCGAATGATTTTTAGTCTTGTTAACCATCCCTGTTTTTAATAATTCCTAGCATCCTGTTTGCTTTTTTGGCCGCTGCCACACATTGGGCGGAAGGTTTCATCGTATTGTCCACGATGATACCCAGATACTTTTCATGGGCGCTAACCCCCAAGGTAATCCTAGCATCTGGTAACTGTGATTCAGGTTATTCTTCCCAATGCACATCATTTTGCATTTGTCCACATTAAATTTCATCTGCCATTTGAATGCCCAGTCTTCCAATTTTCTAAGGTCCGCCTGCAATTTTTCACAATCTGCATGTGTTTTAACAACTTTGAATAGTTTAGTGTTATCTGCAGATTTTATCATCTCACTCATCGTTCCAATTTCCAGATCATTTATAAATAAGTTAAATAGTAGCGGTCCCAGTAGACTCCTGAGGCACTCCACTGTTTACTCTCCTTTATTGAGAAAAATGGCCATTTAACCCTGCCCTCTGTTTTCTATCCAGTAACCAATTCCTAATCCACAACTGAACTTTGCCACCTATCCCATGACACTTTAATTTTCTCAGGAGCCTCTCGTGAGGAACTTTATCAAAAGCTTTCTGAAAATCTAGATACACTATATCAACCGGCTCACCATTATCCACATGTTTATTCACACCTTCAAAGAAGTCAAGTAAATTGGTGAGGCAAGATCTCCCTGGGTTGAACCCATGCTGACTGTCTAAGTAAATCATGTTTGTCTATGTGTTCCACAATTTTAGTTTTTATAATTGTTTCTACCTTTTTCCCGGCACTGAAGTGAAGCTTACCAGTCTGTAATTTCCCGGATCATATAAGCTGAGCGCTTAAGCATGCTTAAGAGCAGTGATTCTGCAACAAGGTGCCTAGCATGTAGCCACGCCCACGCCTAACATGCATAGCGCCTATTTTTTTGAAGGCTGCCTAAATTTTTAGAGGCGCCTTGTTACACAATCGCGCTTTCTTAATAGGCGCCTATGTTTCAATCAGTGCTGATTATAAAGCTTAATTGAGCTTGTTATTCAATTTAGATAGGCGCTTATCTAGTTGGGCGCCTCCAAAATAGGTGCCTAACTTTATGCGCTGATTACTTGGGCCTAGTGCTTTGGGTCACGGTAGAAACCTCTACCACAGCTTAGTAAAATAGGGCCTTAGTATTGGAGCCCAGACATGGCCTGACATTGAAATTCCAAGTACAATGACAGCAGGAGTCAATTAAATGCTGATATTTGCCAACTGGCTTTAAGCCAGGGCAGGATTAACCAATAGGCCAAGTAGGCACGTGCCTAGGGCCCGAAATGGTCAAGGGGGCCCGATGAAGGAGGGCATCAACATTGTTTTTTCCAAAGAGCGATGGGCCCCTCCAGCATCGATCGGCAATGTGGGCCCCACTCCAATTGGCAATGCGGCCCCCATCCCCCATCAACGGAAAGTAAGACAAGCAAGCAACGTGGGTAAGAAAGGCAACGGGAACTGTAATTGTGCAAGCGGTGCTGCTTGCCCAAAGCTTCCCTCTGATGCAGCTTCCTGTTTCCGCCTGGGCACATGGTGGGGTGGGGCGGGGAATGGGGCCCAGTGCCCTTGTGTGCCTAGGGGCCCTCGCCAAATTAATCCTGCCCTGCGTTAAGCAGTTTGGCTTGTTCTATTTTCCCAACAAAAGTTATGTTCTAAAAAAAAGGTCATAATATTTGTAATGTGGCTTTTTCACAGGTTCTTTGGACACTTGCTAGGGGTGTGGTTATTATGGGGGCAGGACCCTCTGAAATCATCCTACCTCATAAAGATAGCCCTGCATGTTAGTTCCAGCACTGTGTTTTGTTTTTTGTTTTGTTTTTGCCAGAAATGGTCCGAGTGACCACAGGAGATAGCTGGACTGCATCACACGGTCTGAATATCAGGCACATAATATATTAAATTTTATAAATAAAAATCTTTTTTAAAAAGCTTTATTCAAATATAGATACACTGCATGAATTGGCTCACTTTTATGCATATTTTGATTCATGCTTTGAAAGTGAAGCAAATTGGTGAGGCAAAACTTCCCTTGGATGAATCCATGCTGACTCTGTCCTAAATTAGCACTTAACCAAGTGCTGACTCTGCCCTAGAATGCCCCCAAAATAGTTCATTTTGGCTTGGATGCTAACTGGGCATTTTCAGCAACACTTTCCAGTTAAATACTGCTGAAAACGCCCAGTTAGACTTAGACAACTGATTTAAATGGCCAGGAACCTCTCCTGGCTGTTTAATAATCATTTTGAATTTCAGGCCTGTCATGATTACAAAATAACTCATTGTGGCCACATATTTTATTTGTTTATTTGGATTTTGCTTACTCCTTTTTCAATACTAGCTTAAGGTGAATTACAGTACACTAGGTATTTCATATGCAAAATATGAATACAGCCTCACCAAATACAGAACAAGTGGTCACAAATTAGAAATATATATACAAAAACTGAACTAGAAATGCCATGAAATTAGACTTTCCTCCTCTTCTATGAAACTGCGCTAGCAGTTTCTAGCGCAGGGAGCTGTGCTGAATGGCCCGTGCTGTTCCCGGCCCTCATAGAGTTCCTATGAGCGTCGGGAGCAGCGCAGGTCATTCAGTGCGGCTCTCTGCGCTAGGAACTGCTAGCGCAGTTTCATAGAAGAGGGGGGTTTGTTTGCAATATACCATCAAAGCAATAGGAATAGAAATGCATTTTCTCTTATGTTGTGCGTTATGCAAAGATTTCAGAAATCCTGCACATTCAGGCTGAATTATTCAGATCACTAAATTAAAATTTAGGCCCCCTTTTATCAAGCCATGTGTTTTTTTTATCGCTGGTAGCTGCGGTAAAAGCTCCAACACTCATATGAATTTTCTGAGCATCGGAGCTTTTACCACAGCAGCCAGCAATAAAAACCCCTAACACAGCAGGATAAAAGGGGGCCTTAATTTTTTCCCTATCTTTGGCCCCCTTTTATCAAGCTAGTTTTAATAAAGGCTTGGACAAGTTCCTAGAGAAAAAGTCTATAGTCTGCTGTTGAGACAGACATGGGACAGTAGCATGGAATGCTGCTACTATTTGGGGGTTTTGCCAGGTACTTGTGACTTGGATTGTCCTCTGCAAAAATGGAATACTTGGCTAGATGGACCATTGATCTGACCTATTCTTTTGTTCTTAAGCCACGTTAGGGTTTTTTTTATCACCGGCCGCTGCGGTAAAAGCTCCAACGCTCATAGGAATTCCATGAGTGTCGGAGCTTTTACTGCAGTGGCCACGGTAGTAAAAACCTTAATGTAGTATGATAAAAAGGGGCCTTTATTATCTGAACAAATCAACCTCTGTATAATACATTTTGCAGAGGTTGAGCTATTATGTGCTGGTTGCATCATGTCCCTCTACATTCACCCATGGGCCTTCAGGAATTCATTGAAGATGCTTCTCCTGTGAAGGGTATTCTCTATGTATATGATTCAGAGTCATGGCCATTTCATTAATACTTGGGATTATGGGTCAATTTAGCAGGCAAAATAGAAAAGGTACCAGTACTCAGTACCATCCAGTAACTCCTGGGGAAAAAAAGTCCAGGAGCTGGTTAGTGCAGCTATTACAAAAGAAAAGAAGCCACCAAGCAAAAGGACTTCCATCTGAAAGGTAATTATTGGAATGAAGTGGCCTTTAAATTGAGACACAAAAATGAGTCCATAGGTACCATAGGTATTGCATCTGAGTTCTTTGGAAATGTCTATTTAAAAAAACAAGACAAAAATATAGCCGTGCTTTTCTTCATTGAAATATTTTCACATAGTCTTGCAGTACCAATACAACCTTAAATCCAAAGAAAAAGTCCATAGAGAAGGAAGCATTCTATTGCTTTTGCCATTTTAAAGCACAGACTCTTGTTTTAGTCATGACTCAATATTTGGTAGAGGCGAACTCCTTGGGAAACATTCGTGTTTTGAATGAATGCATCTTTACTTTTTTTTTCTGAGAGTCGCACAGTTTGAATTTAGGATCTTAGCTTATTCTGTCGTAATGCATGCTGATTTGATGCCTAACCTTACAGGACTAGATTCACAGAAAAATAGGCTCTGTTGTGCTTTTAAAGGCCTATTTAACATAGGGCTTGACCTGCTGAGACACTTAAGTCTGATAGCATGAAATAGAGCACTTGCACCCCCTACAGCCTAAATGGCAACATTTCACATTATAGAAAAAAAAATGGGCAAAAAGAGTTTCCTCGTTAAGGATCTTTAATATATCTACAGCCATTCTTTAAAAGGAAAATGCATGCAGTTATTTCAGTTAACACAGTACATTCTCGGAGATTCTCGGCAAGAGGGAGCAGATGCATGCTCAAGGCCGGCAGAGGCAGGAAGATCTACAAGCGGCACCGGCACGTCCTGTGGGCTGCGTGCCGGTGCCAGACCGGGGGGGGGAGGGGGTTAAGTTCAAGTTGTTCAGGCGGGGGGGGGGGTGCCGGTTCGAGCGGGGGGAGCGATGCCGGTTCGGGGGGGTGCTCGCAAATTGAGTCAATACTCGGTTTGCGAGACAAGTGTTACGAGAATGTTTTGCTCATCTTGCAAAACACTCGCAAACCGGGTTACTCGCAAACCGAGGTTTGACTTTACTTTTTTGTTAAAACGATACATGATATATAATTTTAAATGTGAATTTTGTGATCAGCAACCAAAAATCTGTAAGATACACCCAAAAGTGTTGAAGAAGCAAAAACTTTGTTGTCCAGTATATTCAGCCACTGCCATCAGCATTGTTTTTAAGAGCCTGCCATGGCAGATAAAATACTTCCAACCAGATATCAAGTGGTGCTAAATATCTGGGTAGAGCAGTGAATGCTACTGCTATATGGATAGCTGCAACATTCAGACTGCATAGATTGTTTCAGAGGCGTAGCCAGTAGCCCATTTTTTGTGAGTGGCTGGGGTAGACTAGGGAACCACTTATTCCTCTCTTATTTCACCACCCACCTCCACCCCCACCCCCATTAAAAATGTTACCTTTGCTGGTGGAGTTTCTTTCCTGTCACTGTTGCTGGCACTCCTCATGCATGCTCAGTTCATGCAATTAAACTGAGCATGTGCAAGGAGTGCCAGCATCAACTGAAGGAAAGCATGTCACCAACTTCCTCAAACCAGGGGAGATTCAGGCTGGTGGAGCTTGGGCATCCCTGCAATTTGGGGCAGTCCAAGCCCAAAGTGCAGAGCCCAGACTCCCAACACCCCTCTCCAATGTCTAGGCCACTGGCATGTGTATTACTTTCTTGATATAACCCTTCTTTGTGGATAGGGATACTTATTTAGATAAAATTAGGACAGCAATTTTTGTTCTAATTTTAGCTGGATTGTCATGCAAATAATATCTGCATATCGCCACTGTCTATCTAACTACCAACTATGCTTTTGCTCTACCCATGCACCAACATGGCATTATCTGGATAGTATTTTACAAAACTAATAAAAGGAGTATAAGAAACTTTAACAAAACACTATCCTAAATCTCTCCACTATATCAATATAAATCACCAATATAAACACTATCTTATAGCAAAGAAGGAAAAGGCCTCAGACATTGGTGAGCCAACAAACACAGCTCTTACCTTGCACATCACTGGCACAAAAAACCTTCTATGCTTTTTACAATGTTTGTGACAGCTATAGGCTGAATTCTCTAAACAGTGCTTTAATTTAGACCCAGAGTGGCTTTACTTCTGTTGAAACCAATGGATGTTTCAATCCGTCCTCCTTTTTCTGAAGCCATATGGTAACCCTAACTATAAATCACCAGAGTAAACACTAGCTCATAGCAAAGAAGGAAAAAGCCTCAGACATTGGTGAGTCAACAAACACAGCTCTACCTTGCACATCTGGCACAAAAAAATATTCTATGCTTTTTACATTTTTGACAACTATGGGCTCCTTTTACTAAGTTCTAGAAGCGTAGGGTGCAGTAATTTCCTGCGTGCGCTAAAAACGCTAGCGTACCTTAGTAAAAGGAGCCCTATATGTCTAACAATTATGTGCCCTAAAATTACAACCCCCAACTTTTTTCAAATAATATAACACAGTCCCAAATACCCTGATGAAGTGGTCATAAACCATGAAACGTTGGCCGCTGTTGGACGACTGTGTTATATTATTTGAAGAATAGCTGGGGGTTGTAATTGTAGGTCACAAAGATGTCCTCCTTATTTCCATTGCTTTCAGTAGAAGTAAAACCTGGATGTCTCAACCTGTCCTCCTTTTTCTGGAACCATATGGTTTATGGTAGTATTTTATTGTCTGGATTGTGACATTAAATATCTGTGGTCAATGCCAGCTATTCATTTTTGCAATGGGAAGTTGTAGTTTTTGATAGGCAATTGCCATTATTGTATCTGGAATTTGTATAACCCTGTATATAAACAGTATTTATTTGGTTGGGATCAGGGCCATAACTGGAAAACAGTTTTGTTCAATCTCTCTTTATTGCAAACTCACCACTCTCTCAAAAAGTCAGTCCACTCCCAAGGCTATTGTTCTGAACCAATTGCTTAATTAAATCAAGTCTCCTCAGGCAAACAAATACAAAGTGGCAAAGACAGACACAATGCAAAAGGCCACAAATAGTAACTGAATTATTTACAAAGTTTCTGAGGCTTTATACACCCAACTCCAAAACTCAGAGAAAATCCAAACTCCTCTCTTTAAGTCTACTTCTATGGGTAGCAGGATGATTCTAGAATCTTTCGATATTCACGTACAGTTCATATGCTAGCTGCAATGAGACTCAAGGGCTCTGAGGCTCCAATGCAGTTCTTTGCTATCAGGATCACCTGAACTGATTTAGATCTTTAGGAATCCTGTAGATTTAGATGACAAACTTCCTTCAGCCCAGATGTTCCTGGACCATCAGCCATCATAACACCATGATGGAAAATAAATGTGTAGCCTAATTGCTCCTTTCTCCTCAGTATTTCAGAAATATGAGGAGGGTTCCCTCTTCCCTCAGGCACCCAAAAGGACAGATGCGTAAATACCTTCTGTCACCTACTCTTGGATCATACCATGCTAGGGTAACACAATACAAAGTCTATAGAATTTCTGGGTCTATATACTATAGTTCATGGTTAGAAGGCAAAGAACTAAAGGCAGGGGTTTTGTACAAAGGGGAGTTTCCTACCAAATTGTTTCATCTTTCTGCAAAAAACTAGACTGATCAAGAGTCATGTAGTGCTCTACCTGACTACCATTGATAAGAGACATGAGGTAAAATTATACTATTTTTTTTAGTAAAGCTCTGGAAATCTATGCAGTCACACATTACAAGATTCCAGCTGCCATAAATTATTTATTTAACTTGTTTACCCCTCCCCCTTTATACAAAACCGCACAATAGGTTTTTAGCACTGGCTATCATGCTGAATGCTCTGTGCTACTCTGACGGTCATAGAGTTCTTATGAGCATTGGAGCAACGCAGAGCATTCGACGCACGGGCTGGCGATAAAAACCTCTTGCACAATTTTATAAAAGGGAGGGGGCTAATTTACTATACCACCATTAAAAATATATGCGATTATAATCTTAATACTACAGTGCTGTACATTAAACACGCAAGAGACGGTCCCTGTTCGAAAGAGCTTACAATCTCCTGACAGACACACTGGACTATAGAGGGGATGATAGACATATATGGTGCTTTATAAGTTGGTGTGGTTAAAATTTAAACGCAGCTTGGAAAAAGTGTGCTTTTAGCCTAGGTTTGAATCCCACCAGAAACAGCCCAATGCACCGAGTCAGGCAGGTTGTTCCAGGCAGAAGGGATAGAATCGGGAATTGACAGTAGAGTAGAAGGGGACAGACAAGTACCAGTGGAAATGGGTAAAAAGACAACTATAATAAAACAAAATTAGTGAGAAAATATACAATCTGTTTATCACTACAGAGAAAATTTTAATGAAAAAAATATCCAATTGCTGCAATAGAAAGATGATCTAAACATTATCAAATGCAAGAGAGACAACTTAACCTTTAAAATTTGTTTAGGGGGGGCGTGGCTGAGCCCGAGCGAAATGGCAGCTTGATTTCAGAGCTCCTGCTCCAGCTTCCTGAATCAAAGCCACCGTGTATCAATCAGCCCGCATATAACTGCCGAATCGATCAAATTTGGATCACCAGCAACCCCTGGTCTCAATCATCGGGTGACCGCACTGCTACGTCCTCATGGCCGACAAAAAAATTAGTAAACGGCACAAGCCCGATCCGCCATCGCCCTCGAAGGTTCCCCTTCCAACATCAGAGGGAGACTGCAGCGCGAAGGAAATCCTGGCGGAATTAAAGGTACTCAAAGAAATAGTCACAGATACAAAAACTACTACAGATGAAATCAATGATAAACTCACATCTTTATCAGCGGACTTCTCCGTGCTGCAAACACGTGTCACCACGCTGGAAGAAAAAATGGCCGCGACCTCCATCTCTGTGGCTGATTTACACAAACAAACGGCTAGAATCTCGGCACTTGAGAGGGAACTGGAGGACAGCGGGAATCGCTCACGTAGGTGCAACATACGCATTTTAGGTTTGAAGGAAGGTCAGAATGAACGTGACCTAGCTAAATATCTTGAAGATCTGATTCCTAAGCTGCTTGATCTCAAGTTTACACGAGACTTTGAAATTGAAAGGGCCCACCGTGTTCCCTCCTATCGCAACGCTAATGACCGCTATCCCAGGCCCGTAGTATTCAAATCACTCTGGTACCAACATGTACTGGAAATCATGCAGCGGGCGAAGATTCGCGCGCCAGTGAAGCATGAGGATGCCACGCTGTTATTTGTTCCTGATTTGAACAAATCCACTGCCCTTCGCCGCAAGCAACTACTCTCATACAGACCACAACTTAAACAACTGTCAGCTAAGTTCGGCATGATGTATCCTGCCCGCATGAGAGTCACACTGCACAATCAAACTAAGGACTTCACCCAGCCTGAGGACCTTGCAGCTTTCATTGAGCAGCAATCACCTACCCCGATACATCAAGTTTGACCAGACATCCATTGCCTATATACCTCCTCGTTTGGGTCATACTGCTTTTACTTACTTGCGGATCCTGATGACCGTGTCTTACAATGTTTGTGTGCTGCTGTTTGTTTATAGAACTCTGGTATGATAGATTGGTGGCTATCACCTTATCTGGACTATGTCCACTTAGTACTGTTTGTTAAGGGGCTTCTGTTTTTCTCTGCTGCTGTTTTAGCCTCTCTGCTACTCCCACAAGCTTTACCATGGCTCTCTTGCCTGATTTCTCGGTATTTGTTCATGAGCTTCCAGATATGTTTTTCTTCATAATGATGTATACTATGACATGTGTTTACTTTTGTATGAAACTTCCTAGGAATTCACTTTTTTCCTTCTTATACAGGTGGTATCTTAATCTCAGACATGCACTCAATGCAGTCTCTACATTGCACTTACATGACACTTAACATCATTTCATTGAATGCAAAGGGACTTAACAATCCGATCAAACTGAAGAAGATCCTGACTCATCTCGACCAGAACAATCCGGATGTTATCATGATACAAGAAACTCATTTAAACCAGTCTTCCTCCAGCAAGGTACGCTTACCTTGGTCGTTGCCTGCTTACTTCTCTGCAGCTATAGATAAAAAGGGGGGGGGTACTCACCTTGATAAGGAAAAAATCAGGTCTGACTATATCATCTTCCACGTCTGATCTCAATGGTAGGTGGGTGAAGGTCCTGATACAGTATGCTGGTCAATCTATTACCATAATCAATTTATACGGGCCTAACTCTGACTGCCCTGACTTCTTTCAATCCCTGGCTACCTCCATCCTCTCGGATCCTAACACACAGATTATATTGGGTGGGGATTTTAATATGATTCTTGATCCCAAAATTGACAGAAAGTCAAATTGCACTTACAAGAAATCTAGATCTTGGCTTGCATTGCATGATCTCATCCGAATATTACATTTATCTGATATCTGGCGCTGTATGCACAACACTGAAGAAGCATTTACTTTTTTCTCTAATCCACACCTCACCTATTCTCGCATTGACTTCTTTTTGCTGAGTGACTCACTCTGCACTCTGGTCAATCACTCCTCCATCTCCCCTATTACGGTCTCAGATCATGCTTCGATAACAATAAAACTCACTTTCCCTCATCAACCAACTCTTCAAAAACACTGGCGTTTTAACTCTACCATGCTGCAGGACTCCAAGTTTAAAGATGCCATCAGAGGAGCTATCAGAGAATATTTTGAACTCAATTCTCCGGAACATACCTCCTGGCCCATCTGTTGGGATGCATTTAAGGCCTCAATTAGAGGCACAATAATTTCTTATGCTGCCTATCAACACAAACAACGAAGAGAAAAGTTACTTGATTATGAATCTGAAATCAGCTCCATGGAGTCTAAACATCAACAAGACCCTTCCAATGTTGATAATCTTCTTCAACTGAACAGACTCAGATTTCTTTATAACTCGACTCTTCGTAGGCAAGCCGCCCATGAAGTGTTTAAACAATCTACTACATACTTCTCTGAATATAATAAAGGGGGCCACCTTTTGGCTACGTATCTGAAGAAACGGGCTGACAAGTCAAATATTACTAACGTCGTACTAGATGACGGTACCTCGATAACAGACACTGTGGCGATATCTCAAGCCTTCAGGGATTTTTATGAAGACTTATACACCTCTGACTTGTCTCACTCTGGTTCTTCCCCTTCATGTAAATTTTTAGATACCTTGAACCATCCTTATCTGGATAAGGATGACAATTCATCGCTTGACTCTCCGATCACCCCCTCTGAGATATCTCTGATTATCAACTCCATGTCTCCACGGAAGGCTCCAGGCCCTGATGGACTGACCGTAGAATTTTATAAAGAATTTCAAGATGTACTCATACCGCATTATCTTCATTTTATCGAACATCTTATCTCTGCAGGAAGTGCCTCAGGTACCTTTACCGAAGCTCATATCATCGTACTTCCTAAACCGGACAAAGATCCTAAACGCATCTCCAATTATAGGCCTTTATCAATGATAAATGTTGACGCAAAAATTTATGCCAAACTACTAGCCAATCGTCTACAATCTGTCATTACTAAATTAATCTCTCCAGACCAATGCGGCTTCATCACAGGCCGCTACTCCAACGATAACACACGTGTATTCTCACATATCATCAATCAGGCTCAACATGGCAAACAAGATCTCCTGGCTGTGGGCCTAGATGCTGAGAAGGCATTTGACCGTGTGGAGTGGCCTTTTATGTTTTCTGTTTTGAAATGGTTTGGAATATCCCAGTCCTTCATTGATAAAGTTCGCATCCTCTACTCCTCCCCTTCGACCAGGACTCTCATCAATGGTCTGCTGTCATCTCCCTTCCACCCATCTAGAGGAACCAGACAGGGATGCCCCCTCTCCCCTCTGCTCTTTGACTTGGCCCTTGAACCATTACTTATAGCCATTCGCTCTTCATCCGTAATCGAGGGATTCAAACATCAAAGCATGGAGATCAGAACATCAGCATACGCCGATGACATTTTACTATACATGACACCTCCCTCACTACCTTTTCTTTTTCAATTAATCAATGACTACTCCTTGGTATCAGGATACAAACTTAATACTGGCAAGACGGAGGTGATGCCGCTGAACTGCCCCTCTATGGAAACTGAGGTGACATCACTAGGTGTCACCTGGACGAATACAAAAATGAAATATCTGGGAGTCATGTTTGGTCCCTCTCTGGAGGAGACTGCTCAACTCAACATTGAATATCTCTCCAACATTGTTAAATCCACCACGAGCAAATGGTCACCTCTACACTTATCCTGGTGGGGCAGAATGGAGACCATTCGCATGATGATCGCACCTAAGCTCACTTACGTGTTGAGCATGCTTCCATTTCTTCTACCTTCCTCGTTTTACAAATCCATTGAAGCTACTTTATCTAATTTTTTATGGAACAATAAGCAACCACGAATTGCATTGATCAAACTGAAGGCAGATAGAACTTGTGGGGGAGTCAACTTTCCTGATTTTTTCCACTACCACTGTGCTTTTCTGATTCGCCACTGGACACAACACAATTCAATTCCGCTCTCAACTGAATCTCCAGGCTGGTATCTTTTGGAATGTCTAAAATATGGCAAGTCGCGTATGATGAGGCTATTGGGTTCTCAATTATCTCGAACAGACAAATTGGATCGAATACTTACTTCTTACATGGCTGCCTTACGTAAGGTTGACTCTCAGCTCGAGGTTAGCTGGGACAAATCTAAACTCATCCCCATCTGGAATAATGATAGATTCCGTATACAAGGCTCCCCAGTCTCCTGGCGGCAATGGCAACAATGTGGTATTCATACTATTGCAGACCTGTATCAAGGTGACAAACTAATGTCCTTCCAAGACCTCTCCCGTAAGTGGAACCTGCCTAACAATCAACATTTTCAATGGATCCAACTGACACACTGCATAAGTAAAGTGTTACCTGATTCCCATGCACTAACTTCTCGTCCGAGTATGGAATCTCTACTATCCAAGTTCTCAGCATGGCAATATAGAGCCTCTCTCTGGTACAAATGGCTTCAAAAATCCTACTATGGCATTCCCAAGTACTCCACCCTTAAATGGAATGAGGATCTAAACCTTCCCTCAGATGCCATTGATTGGAACACTATTTGGCTTCATCTTTTTAAGTCCATTAAATCAGCCTCCCTTCTACAATCAATGTATTTTGTTCTTCATAGGGCTCTTTGGACCCCTATATTGGCCAATAAAATTGACGCGACTAAATCTAATAGTTACTGGTCTTGCCTGTCTCATACTGGTTCACTGAAACATCTCATGTTTACATGCAAACACCTGACATTATATTGGGAGGAAGTATGGCGTGTAATATGTTCAGTGTTGCCCATTCATGAACCTCTTACATTCAACATTGTCATCCTGAACTCCTCTGGTGTTTCCTCTCACCTTGACCCCTTTGAACGTACATTGTTGTCAATAATGATGTCTCTTGCTATTCAAAATGTTCTTTGCTGCTGGAAAGATCTGTCACAGATAGATCATCACACCTGGTGGAATAACCTTTGTTTAACTAGTAGATATGAAAAAGCTCTGGCTGAAAAGAATATTTCTCTTTGCAAGTATAATAGAATCTGGTCTCCCCTAATAGCATATTGCTCGGAATCCAACATCGCACCATAAATGATGCTGGTGTTGGTGAACAGTTTCCTGCCATACTGTATGTAATGTTGTCTTATTCCTAATTCCTGGAATTTGTTCATTAATGTTCATTTACAGGTCATACTTGTAACATATCTATGCCGTTTTATCTCATGAACGAAATGTCATAATGTTATTCTTTCTCTACCACTGTTTTCTTTTCGTTTAAACTTTAATAAAAATATTTGAACACAAAAAAATTTGTTTACAGTTCACTATAGAAAGTCCAGTATTCATGTGGTTCTCCTCCCCCCCCTCCCCCAATAAAAAGAGTGTTAAAGTAGACCGGATGTGCAGTTAAAAGGAAAAGGCATGGACAAGAGTTAGACAAGCTTTTCAATTCAGATAGCATTCTAGGGCACACATTTTCTGTAGTGTCAGATATGATTTCTTTCTCCCTTCTAATTGTGAGCTTTAAAGATCAACTTGTTGTCAAGAGTGATCTCTAAGATTTTCACTGAGGATTTGATTGGAATGGAGAAGCCTGAAATAACTACATAAAGAAAGAAATCAGGAGGTTGTCTACAGTTTAGTTTCCCATCTGCGGTACATATATTCCAAGGGGTATGTGAGACTTCAGTAGGGGGCACATGCTGTCCAGCAGCACAGAAAACCACCCAGGTTTCAAGTTTATTAAGGTTTTGATATACCGCTCACTGTGCTAACTCTCAGGTCACTTCCTGTTCCTCTTTCCTGCAGTTTGTCATCTTAGGTTTTTCATATAAAAAGCTTGAGTAGGCTAAGCCTCCCCAGTTCAAATTATGACTTCCTCCTCTCTCCTGCTGCCTTCCCAAGTCAGAAGCAGCTGAAGAAACTGTGTGAAAATGCACTTAACCATTTTTCTACATGCGTGGCGGCAGCGAATAAGGCAAATAGAATGCTAGGCATGATAAAGAAGGGAATCACGAGTAGATCAGAGAAAGTAATACTACCGCTATATAGAGCGATGTTCAGACCACACTTGGAATACTGCATCTAGCACTGGTCTCCATACCTAAAAAAGGATTTAAAAGTACTTGAGAGGGTGCCGAGACGAGCAGCGAAGCTAATAAAGGGCATGGAGAACTTGAATTATGAGGAACGACTTAAGAGACTGGGAGTGTTCTCCCTTGAGAAGAGGAGACTCCGAGGGGATATGAGCGAGACTTTCAAGATACTGAAAGGAATCGACCAAATAGAGCACGATAAAAAATTATTTACAATGTCTAATGTGACACGGACAAGAAGACATGGACTGAAGCTAAGGGGGGACAGGTTCAGGACAGATATCAGGAAGTTCTGCTTTACGCAACGAGGGGTGGACACCTGGAATGCTCTCCTGGAGGAGATAATTGCGGAATCCACTGTTCCAGGGTTTAAAGGTAAGGTAGATGTACATCTCCTTATGAGTGGCTTAAGGTAACATAGGTAAGGTTAAGCTAGATGCACATCTCTTATTAGAAGCTTTGAGTATGGGGACTAATACTATGCCAGGGTATACCTGGCAGGGCTTCCTTCTACGTGTGTGGATCGCCGGACTTGATGGACCTAGGGTCTGTTCCAGAGATGGCACTTCTTATGTTCTTATGCTCATCACTGCCAGCTCTGCTGGTTACACCCCCTCTGATGAAAATTTCTGCAACAGAGGATATATTTGGTAAGACCGGCAGAGACACAGGCAGGGAAATAGGTGAAGAGAGAAAGAGATTAGGTGATGCTGGCTGGGGGTGGGGAGAGAGAGATGAGATGGTTGCATGGAAGGGGTGTGAGAAAGAGAGAGAGAAAGAAAAAGAGGGGATATCTATATGACAGGAGGAGAGAGATTCTTAAACTGGGGTAAAGCAAGGAAAGACAGAAAGAAACTAGATTATAAGAACACAAGAACATAAGAATTGATGCTGCTGGGTCAAACCAGTTGTCCATCATGTCCAACAGTCCACTCCCGCGGTGGCCCTTAGGTCAAAGACCAGTGCATTAACTGAGTCTAGCCTTACCTGCGTACGTTCTGGTTCAGCAGCAACTTCTCTAACTTTGTCTTGAATCCCTGGAGGGTGTTTTCCCCTATAACAGCCTCCGGAAGAGCATTCCAGATTTCTACCACTTCCTTATGTTTGTATGGAATCTATCCCCTTTCAACTTTAGAGAGTGCCCTTTCGTACTCCCTACCTTGGAGAGGGTAAACAACTTGTTTTTATCTACTAAGTCTATTTCCTTCATTATCTTGAATGTTTCGATCATGTCCCCTCTCAGTCTCCTCTTTTCAAGGGAGAAGAGGCCCAGTTTCTCTAATCTCTCACTGTACGGCAAGTCCTCCAGCCCCTTAATCATTTGTGTCACTCTTCTCTGGACCCTTTCGAGTAGTACTATGTCCTTCTTCATGTACGGTGACCAGTGCTGGACGCAGTATTCCAGGTGGGGTCGTATCATGGCCCGGTACAGTGGCATGATTACCATGTTTGTGATCCCCTTCTTAATCATTCCTAGCATTCTGTTCGCCCTTTTTGCCACTGCTGCACATTGTGCAGATGGCTTCATTGACTTGTTGACCAGTACTCCCAAGGCTCTTTCCTGGGGGGTCTCTCCAAGTATTGCACTGGACATCCTGTATTCGTGTATAAGATTTTTGTTACCGACATTCATCACCTTACACTTATCCACATTAAACCTCATTTGCCATGTCGCAGCCCATTCCTTAAGCGTGTTTATGTCACATTGCAGGTCTTCACAATCCTTCTGTGTCTTCACTGCTCTGAATAACTTTGTATCATCTGCAAATTTAATCACCTCGCTCATCGTACCAATTTCCAGGTTGTTTATAAATATGTTGAAGAGCACAGGCCCAAGCACCGAACCCTGCGGCACTCCACTCAAGATGCTTTTCCAGTCTGAGTATTGTCCATTTACCCCCAATTTCTGTTTCCTATCTGCCAACCAGTTTTTAATCCACGTGAGTATATCATCCTTGATTCCATGGAGGTAAAAGAAGAGGAGATATTCTAGACCTACAGTATATTCCTCTCTTTGTGGGTCATATTTTTTATTGGTGGAGATTTATCCTAATAATAAATCTATCCATAAATATTTTTAAATTAAATCTCCACCAATAAAATATATTGCCCTCAAAGAGAGGAATATATTTCATAAAGATATATAAATTTGGGGAAAATATAGCTCTGCCTGTTAAAACTTAGCTCTATAATATATATTAAGGGCCTCTTCTACCAAACTGCGCTAGCAGTTTTTAGTGCAGAGAGCTGCGCTGAATGGCTTGAGCTGCTCCCGACACTTATAGGAACTCTGTGAGCATTGGGAGCAGCGCAGGCCATTCAGCACGGCTCACCGCGCTATAAACTTGCAAGCGTAGTTTGTTGGAAGAGGCCATAAGTATAATATATGTGTATACGAAAGGACCAAGATTCAGATCATTTGCAATCCAACTGAAAATTTATTTCTTACAGAGCAGAATTAATTATAAAATCAGGCAGGTAGAGCAGGTTACAGATAGGATCTTTTAACAAGGAAGAATGTGCCACAAGACAAGATATTGCTAAAACAGAATGATTAATTTAGCTGAGTTCAAAAGTTACTCACAATGATGCAGGCCTTGGTGGTTGAAAAGTTATTTAGTTGGAGAGATCTCATGATAGAGCTGGGTACATGGCCTGGAAGTACATGGTCTATAGAAAAAATGTTGCAACACAATGATCCCCAGGAGAAAAGAGAGAGAGCATGGGTGAATCTTCTGGTTTTATAAATGTTGCTGGATTGAAATCTGGTCCCATGAGGCAAGAATCCAGGAGCAATTGTCCAATCCCAAATCAGGAACTCAGGGGCTATGCCTCCTCCCTGAGGCTGGCATCACATCCAATCACAGAACAGTCCAGTTTTTCCCTCAGTTTCCAGGTGGATGATTTCATCTGATTGAATATTCTTATCTCTGTCTGAGTGGCTTAAGTTCTGGCTGGGTAGGGTCTTTCACACTGTTGCATTGTTAATTAGTAGTGAGCTGCACCTGACCATTTCTTTGTCATCCCCTGAATAGGTGTACTTAACACTGTCTGAAGGCAAATGACTGGAAGCAGTGCTGCTTCAAGTCTTTCAGAATCCAAGTTAAAAATCCATTAATATGGATCATATCATGCTACATAAGTATGAACTGAGGACCAGGTGGCTGCTTTACAAATGTCCTCAAGTTGAGTAGAACAGAGGTAAGCTACCGAGGCAGTCATTGGACTAGATTCACTAAAGCCCCCTTACCTGTCCAATCCTATTCTGCTCCATTTCTGAGTCTTGCTGGATGACCCATTCACTAAAGGCTCCCCATGCAAATCACCTAATCGTAAACATGCCCATAAGCAATCCTATGGATTGCTGAAGACCAATTGCGACGCATGCGCAGACCATCATTGATGGCTGTACATGCGATCCTGCATGCACCACTCTCCTGCACCATCAGGAGAAGGGAGAAGGGTTGGGGAAGTAATGGCAGACAAGCAAGGCAAAGGCATCCATAGAGCCAGCACCTCTGATCACCAACATCTTTGTGGCGGGGGAGGGCCTGAGGTGGAGACTGTCGGCTATAGGCAGGAATCGGCAGTGAAAAGGAGCCCTGATGTGCAGGCTGCTAGTGGTAGTGAGGAGAAGCTGGCAGCTGAGCAGGGAGAGCAGCCAGCAGTCTTCCACCTCCATGAACCTGGAAGTGGCACAAGTCACAACTGCAGGCAGGAAGAGCAGGCAGGCCAAAGAAATAAAAAAATAAAATTAGCCAGCTGAATTCCTCAAGATCCAGGGGTGCTGGGCTGCAAGCCGTGGGGAGAGCCAATTGGTACTCGCTGCAGCCTGTAGAAGCAGAGGGGAAGAACTGCCAGATCTGAACAGGAAACCCGCCCCGACTCTCCTGCTCTCTGCTGCCCTTCCCCGCAGTGTAAGCCCGTGGTTTTAAAGCGGGGATGCACTGCAGGGAAGGGCGGCAGAGAGCAGGAGAGTCGGGGCGGCATTTTCACCACAGTGGAGTTTCTCGTATCCATGGTCAGCTGCAAGCAGGGAGTTTCAGGGCTGCAGGGCTGGTATTTCAGCGCGGGAGAGAGTAGGAAAGGAGTGAGCGACTGGTCCTCACCAGTAACTTGGTTTTGGATTGGCCAGCCTAGTCGGTGTGCCTGAAAAATGTTGGTGAATCACTGCCTTGCTAAATTTGCATGCCATCTCCCTCATTTGCATGCGTAGATCAGATCGGGTGCGGACAGGATCGGCTAGAAGGATAGTGAATTGGGTCGAGGTCGAAAAGAGGTCACAAACCGATCGGTACACAATCAGTTTGCTTAGTGAATCTAGGCCATTGTTCTTACTTTATGTGCTGTTACATGACCTTCTAGTGATAGCCCAGTCCAAGTGTAGCAGAATGAGATACAGTCTGCTAACCATGTAGAGATTGTTCTCATGGTAACAGGGACTCCCAGTCTATTAGGATCAAAGGAGAAAAGCAGCTGGGTAGATGAGTGGTGAGGCTTCATACAATCCAGATAGTAAGCCAATGCACGTTTACAGTCCAATGTGTGAAGTGCAGCTTCACCAGGATGAGAATGTGGTTTTGGAAAAAAAGACAGGTACAGTGATACTTTGGAATCCAAATGCCCCAGTACTCGAACAACTTGGAATCTGAACAAAACATTTGAGCAAATTTTGCCCCAGAATCCAAACGCTGCTTTGGAATCCAAACGCCACTTTCGAATCCAAACGCCCTGCACGTTGTTTGTGTGTGTTTGTACCCTGGAATCCGAACGCTGCTTTGGAATCTGAATGCCCTGTACGTTGTTTGTGTGTGTTTTAGTGTGTTTCCCCAGCACGCGGGCCACCGTTCAGTTCATTGTTGGAAGCTGTAGTGAAAGCATCTCGTGTGATTTTCACCTATGTGTAGTGTAGTGAGGAAAATATTGTACTGTATTATTATTATTTGTTAATATTTTGCCTTAAAATCCAGTGTATTTACTATTCAAATTTGAGCATCTGGCACCGGCACGCAGTCCACAGGAGAATCTCAGCAAGAGGGAGAATTAGAAGGCCTTGAGCATGTGCAGATGCATTCTCAAGGCCGGCAGAGGCAGGAAGATCTTCTAGCGGCACCGGCACGTCCTGTGGGCTGTGTGCCGGTGCCAGACGGGGAGGTAAGTTCAAGTTGTTCGAGCGGGGGGTACCGGTTCACGCAGGGGGGGGGCTGGTTCGAGCAGGGGGGCCTTTGCGAGCGGGGGGGGGAGCAATGCTAGTTATCGGGGGGTGCTCGCAAATCAAGTTTTGCGAGAATGTTTTGCTCATCTTGCAAAACACTCGCAAACCGAGGTTTGACTGTACTTCCTCCCCTATTTCCCAAACCTAAGGTATTCCACAAGGCTCAATCCTCTCCCCCTACTATTCAATATCTTCTTAGCCCCTCTTTTGACTCTTGCATAGTCCATTGGATTCACCCCCTTTGCCTATGTTGATGATATTCAGCTTCTTCACCCTATCAATCCCAATGACATTCTAGAAATCAATCTCAAATTGGACAAAATAAGCATATGGCTTAGAAGTAATAGACTCTCACTAAACATAGCAAGATCTTGAGGGATTTTATTTCCAATCAAAAACAATGATTCCCTAGTTGGACAAATATCTATCCATACTGTCCCTTTACAAATCGAGTCCAAACTCAAACTCTTAGGAATCACCTTTGATAAATATCTCACTTATCATGATCAAATTAGCTCCCTGAACAAAAACTGTTTTTATAAACTCCGTCTAATTAATTCCATAACCTCAGCTTTAGAACACACCTCTATTCAAATCCTAATTCACTCTTTGATCATTTCACAAATAGATTACTGTAACTCACTCTATCATGGAATAACCCAAAAAGAAACTCGCCGAATACTACTAATTCAAAATACAGCGATTAAACTCATTAATAAAGCTAAAAAATATGACCATGTCATTCCCCTACTCCGAGAATCTCATTGGTTACTAGTCTCTCATAGAACAATAAAATTCTTCTTTTGGCTTTTAAGATCAAGACGTCTCATCAGCCTGCCTTCCTTGATAAATATCTCATTCCACATACCCCTTCCAGGGCCCTCAGGTCCACTAACCAGAACTTACTAGCTGTTTGTCTGTAAGTCTGTCAGTTAAACCCATTATATTTAATGACCAAATTGGTATATGCTTATACCTTTTTTAAATTTGTAAATCGCTTAGTAAAGTAAATAAGTGATTCATCAAGTCAAAATAAAACTTGAAACTTGTCCCTTCAATCAAGGATTTATATTATACTAGAAATACAATTTTCTGTGTTGTCGTGCCCTCCCTTTGGAATGCAATGCCATCGAACCTTAGTTCTGAAAATTCCGTAAACAAGTTTAAAACACTCCTTAAGACATTCCTCTTTAAAGACGCTTATCAAAATTCCAATTGAGTTCCTAAATAAAAACGGGAAATGAAATGCTTCCAGGAAGCGATACCCCATTTTTTTCTCTTTTTTTATCCTTCCCCTCCTCCCCTCATTTTATTTTCATTTATACAATGTAATTTAAAAACTTTTCCTTCCCTTTTGTCTCATACCCTTCGTAATCAAGTCTTTGTTTCAACCTCATCCCCCCTATTTTCATTTAGATTTTTTATTTTATCTCTTTTTTTATATAAAACTTTTTAAATACCGTATTTGCCGGCGTATAAGACAACTTTTTAGTACCTTAAAATCCTCCCCAAAGTCGGGGGTCGTCTTATACGCCGGGTACAGTTTACATGCCCTTACTTGCGGGGCTGGATGTACTCAGTCGCGCGGCTCTTCTTCTCCCTACCTTCTCTGCTTGCAGCACAGAGCCGAACGGAAGTCTTCCCGACATCAGCGCTGACGTCGGAGGGGAGGGAGGGCTTAAACAAAGCTTAAACAAAGCCCTCCCTCCCTCCGACGTCAGCGCTGACGTCGGGAAGACTTCCGTTCGGCTCTGTGCTGCAGGCATGGCAGGTAAAGAGAAGGAGAGTAGCCTCGCGGTACCAAGAGAGAGGGGCGGCCGCCCCGCCCCGGTTGCAGCACAGCCGGCCAGGTTCCCTTACTTTTGTGGCACTTCCCCGACCGACCGATAACAGCCCGGGTCCGACAATCCTCCCTGCCCTGTAGCCGCGAATCTAAATACCTTCTTACAGCAGCTGTAAGAAGGTAATTTAGATTCGCGGTTAAGGGCAGGGAGGTTTGTCGGACCGGGGCTGTTGTCGGTCGGTCGGGGAAGTGCCACAAAAGTAAGGGAACCTGGCCGGCTGTGCTGCACCCGGGGCGGTAGAGAAGGTGTGCGGAAGAAGGGGTCGTCTTATACGGCGAGTATAACACAAAACTCTATTTTTTAACTAAAAGTTGGGGGGTCATCTTATACGCCCAGTCGTCCTATACGCCGGCAAATACGGTAATTCTTTATTTTTTATTATTGTAAACCGACCAGATACTTGTGATGGTCAGTATATCAAAATATTAATAAACTTGAAACTTTGTTTTAAATGGGAAAAACTGTCTTGGAACTCGAACGATTTAGAACTCGAATGGGGTTCTGCAACAGATTAAGTTCAGATTCCAAGGTATCACTGTAGCAGTGGCGTACCAAGGGGGGGGCAGTCTGCCCCGGGTGCAGCCTTAGGGGGCGTGAATAGCCGGCCCGGTCTCTATCGCACTCCCTCCCTCCTTACTTAAGGTGACCAGCGAGATGACCGAGCAGCAAACCTCCCTCCAGTAGCGTTGGCAGCCACAGCGCTAAACAGGCTGCTTCGCGGCTTTCTCGTGCCGGTGAGTCCCTCTGCCGCGTCACTGACATCATCAGTGATGCTTCACAGGCAGAAGAAAGCCGCGAAGCTGCCTGTTTAGCGTGCTGCGGCTGTCGACGCTATTGGAGGGAGGTTTGCTGCTCGGTCATCTTGCTGGGAGGGTCGGAAGGGTTCACTTGGGGGGGAGAGATAGGAGGGTCAGCAGGGGTTCGGCTGGGAGGGGGGAGAAGCGGTCTGCCTCGGGTGCTCCAAGGCCTGGCGTCATTACCTTCTTCTGGCAACAGCAGCGTTTACAATTTGCTGCTGTTGCCGGCTTCAGGCCTTGCTCTCTGCCAGGTCCTGCCTACTTCCTGTTTTCATGAAGACAGGACCCGACAGAGAGGAAGGCCTGAAGCCAGCAACAGCAGTGAATTGTGAATGCTGCTGCTGCCCGATGAAGTTCAGGACACCAGGCCTTGGGTGAGAGAAGGAAGAAAGGGAGCAGAGGGGGGAGAGAATTGGGGAGAGTGTTACTGTACACAACTGGAGGGAATGAAAGGAGATGCCAGGGCTTGGAGGGAAGAAGAGATGCCAGGGCATGGAGGGAAGGAGGAAGGTATTCCAGACCAAGAGAAAAGGAAGGGGGAAAGGAAGAAGGAGATGACAGAGCATGGAGGGGGAGGGGGAGATGGAAGAAAAGGAAAGGAGAGAGATGCCGGGAATCAGGAAAGGGATGATGCTAGACCGTGGGGTGGGAAGGAAAGAAAGGAGAAGAGAGGGATGCCAGAGCATAGGGGAGGGGGTGGTGACAGAGAGAGAATAATGGAGAAGTGACAGAGTTGAAATCAATCATGTACAAAGGAGAGAAGGGGCACAGGATAGATAGTTTATGGAAGGAGCATAGAAAGAGGGAAGATGCCATATGGAAGAGAGAGAGAGGGTGGACACTGGATGGAAAGAGCACAGAGGGCAGTGAATGGAAGGGGCGAGATAGAGGGTGAACAGTAGATGGAAGGGGTAGGAAGAGGGAAACATACACTGAATGGAAGTGTGAGGGAAAGGGGGAGCAGATGCTGGAAGGAAGTGGGGAGGAGAAAGGAAAAAAGGGCACATGCAGGATTGAGGGAAAAGGATAGAGTTAGTTACAGGAAGGGGTGAGGGAAAGAGGTGGCAAGCTATAGGTTGACACAGTGAAAGAGGGAAATTGAGGACTGAATAGTAAAAAAGAATTTAGACAGAGGCCGAAAATAAACTGAGAAGGAAGACCAGGGAAGAACAGGAGGAAGGGAGCAGAGAGAGAGATGCCAGAGCAGGGGGGAAGGAGAGGAGACAGATACCAGACCAATGGGGGTGAAAGGAGAGATGGAAGGGGGAGGCATACAGTTTCTGGAAGGGGCATAGAAGGAAAGAAGATGCCATATAGGGGGAGAGAGATGGCAGACAGTGGATGGAAGGAAGAGAGTAACAAGAAGATGAGGAAAGCAGAAACCAGAGAAGACCAAGGCAGAACAAATATTTTCTATTTATTTATTGCTTTAGGAGACATGTGTCACTGTTTCTGTGATGTTGCATTGTATGCAGAGTCCAGCTTCTTGCTGGTTCAATTTAACCTTTGTCTATGTATTTCTATTTTATCCTCCTTTTACAAAACTGTAGAGCGTTTTTTAGTGCCAGCTCTGATGCTCAGAACTCTATGAGCGTCAGAGCTGTTACTCCGTGGCTAAAATCCACACTATAGTTTTGTAAAAGGGGGAGGGGTTAGTTTGTGATGACATTCCATACTAGGCAAAGGTGTTTTCTGTGTTCTGTGTGTTCGAAAGACATGGTTTTCTGTTAGGGTTGGCGGTGTAGGATTGATCTCTACTAGTCTGGCTTGTTTAGTTTTACAATGGGTGTATTGGTGTTGTACTGCTCACTGCAGTATGTAAGATGCTGCCTTTTCCTAGGTACTCATGTGTGACATGTGGCTTGTTACTAAAAATCATGTTTTTCGTACATATGGGGGGGTTTCAAAAAAAATGATGGGCCTCGGTTATAACACATGCTAGGTACGCCACTGCACTGTAGTACTATAGACTGGTTGAGATGAAAGTCTGAAACTACCTTAGGTAGGCATTTTGGATGAGTGCAAAGGACAACTCTATCATGGTAGAAAGTCATGTAAGGAGAATCAGATACAAATGCTTGTAACTCTATGACTCGACTTGCAGATGTGATACCAATGAGGAATGCTACTTTCCAAGTGAGATATTAAAGATGAGTAGTCATAAGAGACTCACATGGAGGTTTAATCAAGGTGGTAAGAACCACATTGAGGTCTCAAGCCACTGAAGGAGGTTTGATCGGTGACTTGGAATGCATGAAACCTTTAATGAATCGAGACTGCAACGGGTATGAAGCCAGTGGTTTATTATCCAAGTGTACATGAAAAGCACTGATAGCACTGAGGTGAACTCATACTTAAGTGGTTTTGAGACTAGTGTCGGAAAGATGGAAAAGGTAATCCAGCACTGAAGTCAGAGGGTATGTGTCTGGAGATATGTTATGTAGGTGACACAGAGAGTAAAGTGTGTCCACTTGAAGTGGTAGCATTTCTATGTGGAAGCTTTCCTGGAGGCAGCTATGATGGCTGACACTGAATCAGAGAGATGGAAGTCTGCTATACCTTGGGAGCCAGGAACCAAAAGACGCATCAACTGTCGAGCTGTGTTGGTTGGCAGAATGGAGGCTTGGTTGCATAGTTGAAGAAGAGTGTCTAGTCTCTGCTTAGAGAGGAACATCTGAGCCTGTATTGTATCCAGGCGAGCCCCAATGAAGTCCAGAGTATGAGAAGGTTGAAGATGTGATTTCTGATAATTGACTGTAAATCCCAAGAAATCTAGGAGACAGATGGTTGCATTGGTTGCAGCCTGGACTGCTTGAGAGGAGGATGCTTTTATCAACTAGTCATCCAGATAGGGGAACATATGAAAGCCATAAGAGTGGAATGTTGCAGTCACTAAAACTAAACACTTTGTGAACACTCTGATAGAATGGGAATGTGTATATATGCTTCTTTGAGATCTAGAGAGCAAAGATAGCTGTTCTGGTCTAGTAGTGGGTTTAAGGTTCCCAGAGAAAGCATTCAGAACTTTTCTTTGACTGTTTGTTGAGAGCTCGGAGGTCAAGGATTGAACGTAGACCTCTCATCTTCAGTATGAGGAATACATGGAGTAGAAGCCCTGGCCCTTCTGCTGAGGAGGTACTGGTTCGATTGCACTAAGTTGCAGAAGGTCCAACAGTTCTCAAAGAAGGGAAGTCTGCTGGGATTTGAAAGAGGACTCTTTTGGTGGTGTGCTTGAAAGGAGGACTTAGAAGTAAAGAGTGTACCCATGCTGCACCACCCACAGAACCCATGTGTCTATAGTGATTAGAGTCTGACATTGATGATAATGGGTGAGACGACCTCTGATGGAAAGAGAAGGAGCTAGCTTAGGCTGTACGGTGACGAGACTCTCTAGCAGTGTGTCAAAAAGACTAAGTTGACTTCTGCTGAGCAGTTGACTCATTGCTTGGGGTCATTGCACTGGAGACACCTGTTGTATGGGTCAGTGAATGAAATGGCCCTGTTGTACTGGCTGCACCTCTTGAAGCCTGTGGAATGCTTCGACATGGACGACAAGGGTCAAGTACAAAAGGTTTGAGGCACTCCTCAGGAACCCTGACTTGAGCAGGGACACATGGGTCTAGTCCCAGAGAAATGGAGAAAACAAAAATCAAATTTTGGAAGTCAATTTGGGGACAAATAAATCTAGTTTTGGATTCAAATGTTCCACTATCATATGAGGCTATAATTTGTGGAATGATTTTACATGTGAAACCTACTCTAGATAAATATAAGAGTCATCTATTTATGATCCTAACAGGAATAGCCATTCAATTGATTACCAGTAATTGGAAAACCCATGATAGAATAAATTATACTTTTTGGTGGGTGAATGTGTGCACTACGTATAGATATGAACGAATTACTGCAGAGTGTAAGGGTTTTAGTGAAGTTTATAATAAAGTTTGGAGCCCATTGACTAAATTTGTAAAAATATAATAATACTAGCTTTATAGCCCGTTACATTAACGGGTGCTAGAATGTGTGTGTGTGTGTCTGTCTGTCTTTATTTCTTTCTCTCTCTGTCTCCTTAGCCGCTTTCTGTATTTCTGTCTTTTTTTCTTTTGGCTGTCCATCACCACCCCTTGCCTGCTCCCCCTGTCCATTCTCCCTTCCTTTTACCTCCCCTGTGTCCACCACCACCCCTTCACTGCTCCCCTTATCCAGCAGCAGCCCTTCTCCCTTTGTTTTACCTTCCCCCTGTCCATCAGCACCTCTTCCTGGTCCCCCTGTCCAGCAGTAGGGAGCTACTTCAAAGTGCTCAGTTATTTAATAAGTGCCTTTTCTCAAGTTTTCTATTGTCATCTCTGCCTTTAATTTTGAAGCTAACTGCAATTGTCTACTCCTTTATGACTTCTCTTTTTCTCAGTCTCTGTTCTTGTCTGCTCATCTTTTCATATCACTAATCCTATTGAATGTTGTGCTGCTCAGCCTGCTTTGTATGGAACCTGGGGAGGAAGGCCGCCGCAGCTTCACGCGACTGGTCCGGTGGGAGTTTGGTCGGTGTCGAGCATGGGACTCGGTTTCCCACACAGCGCCGCGCTGTGCTTAGAGCGTCTTTGGCAGAGAGGGTAGAGGCCTGTGCGGGAGGAGAAGCCCCGGAGCTGCCGCCATTCAACGCCTGTACATCGCACTCCTCAGTATGAGCGGCAGCAGCCGGCAAAGGACCAGCTCGTTAGCAGACTTGGGCTCGGGGCCTTCCAATGTTGGAGGAGCGGAGCGGGCTTCTGGAGGCGATCGGAGGCTTGCTGCGGTCGGGAAGACTGACTGCGAGGTCCTCAGTACGCGACTGGAGGTGCACTGGTAAATAGGAAGACGTCGGGAAGGGGTGGGCAGCAGACAATGCGGTTCTCCAAAGTCCCGATCCCTTCCCGAAGCTGGAGAGGGGCGGGAAAAGCTCGCGATCGCCTCTTTTTTAATTCTGAAGTTGATGTGAATTTGGGCTCAGTGTCACTGAGGCTTCCTTCGCTCTCCCAGGCTTGCTCTCCTTCCCCTAAGTACCGACTCCTCACTCCCCACCATCTAACGCATGCGCACTCGTGCCACCACAGCGCGACAGATCAGGAAACACGCGGCACGAGTGCGCATGCGCACTTAGCGTTTTATTATTATAGATATATTTATCATATCTTTTCTTTGGTTCATTTATTTTACACATCTAGGGGAGTGGGAGGTTGGAAGGTGGGGAATAAATATTGATAGCGACATTTGGGTAACTTTATTCTTCATTTGTATTAGATATTAGGATATATTCTGCTATTATTATATGTAAAAAACTGAAATTATTGAATGATATTTATGTTTCCTGTAAGGATTTTAGTGTAATGTATGTAATACATACTGTTCTGTCTTTTGTATGACACTGTTTTTGATTAAAAATCAATAAAGAATTAAAAAAAAAAAATTTTTTTCACAGAAAATAAAAGTAACAAACGGAAAAAGAAGAAATAACATGGGGAGGCACAAAAATTAAAGGGAAAAAGAGTGCTTTGGAGAGATTCCAAAAAACACATCTTTTTGGCTCTGCGGAAAACTAGGAACTGATGGTCCCACAAGCTCATATCAGGCGGGAAGGTACTTGCACATGCACGGGTAAGGGCTGTCTCGAGACTTCTGAAGAGTTAAAGTGATACTACACTTTTAGACTATCTGTACCGTGCTCCGTGGATGATGTCACCCACATGTGGAAATATGCTGCTTGCTGGTCTTGGGATAACTCTTGATTTCAACATACCAATGCCCACCTATTCTCTGCCTACAAGTACATCTCCCTCAAAGTTATTTGCTAAGCATCTCTGATGCTTTCTTTATAGAACAGTGCCTAGCTCTTACCTTGTCACTTCTGACATGTTAAGTGCTAATATTCTATAAACTAAGCACCCACTTGTACCTAATAATACGTATTGCCAAGATTTAGAGTGAGTGGAACTATTCTGGAATAAAATGACCCCCTGCTTTGTGCCACAGAAGTGCACATCAGCTCCTGAAAACCAGACAGAGGCTGATAAAATCCGGAGTGAAACAGGTAAATCCAAATCATAATTTATTCTTTCAAAAGGAACAGTGGTACATTTAAAATACTCCTAAAAAGTTTGTAAAACTTGTGGAAAATCTGATTTATACTACTTTATAAATCATTAACATATGATGTTAATAAATGACCAATAAACTGTCTGAAAAAAATCACTACACTAAGGCAACATTGCTATAGTAGTCAGAACTGGATAAACAATGGTAGATCATAATTGGGAAGGTCAACAATCTATTCTCAACATGTTTATGCACTTCTACTTAAATTATGTATTATTCTTTTGGGCTGAATTCATTTGCAAAATCATTTTTATAGTCAGTTTTGCAGGACTAGAAAACATGCATTAATAATGAGACGATATATTTCAAAAGGATAAATGGCCAGATCCAAGCTTCAGGCAAAAGTAAAGCAACAAAATGCAAAAAAGGAATTTAAACATTGAAGCAGAATAATTTGATATGGCCAAAGTCTCTTTATAACTTTGGCAGCTAAGGGGTAGATTCTGTGGAAAAGCTATGGTAATTTAGCAGGACATCTTTCAAGATAAAATTTTTGGTGGCACCTCCATCATAATTTCTTATACCTATTTATGAAAAATACCATATTTTCCTTGTAAATGAGTTACTATAGCAAATGATGTCAGATAAAGATCTGTATAGTCCTTCTAGTCTGTCCTATTATAAAGGAGGTAAAGATCCTTTTTTTGACATCACATAACAGGGTATCAGCATATGGATGGGCAAGGCAGTTACCAAGAAGTAAGATAGTCCTCTTCATTTCTAAGCATGTAGGTGCTTGCAGACAAGTGAGATACATGGTTTGTGGAACCTTTCAGCATATATTTTTTCAGTCATCCAAACATTCTTGCTATTGCTGTAAGCAACGGGTATGGCATCCATAGTAATGTGATTAAAGCAATGTGATGAGCAGCCAATTATGAGAGGTTTTATAGTTGTATGTTTTGTTGATACAGAGAAGAATGGTTACGTGGAGGGGCATAATTAAAAAATACGGCTAAGTCTCCTTTTGGCCTAAGCCCCTAAATGCTGAAAGTAGCAGCAGGGAAATGTCCATTCTCAAAAATAACGTCCAAAATGAGGTTTGTTTTTAGAATGGTCTACTTTACATTCAGCAGTTTAATCGCCCAGACCATCACAACGTCTAACATTAAAACACATTCCCAACCAAAAAATTGCCTAAGTCCAAATGCACTAAACATGACCTTTTAGACGAAGGAGGGGCCAGTCCTTCACCTAAAAGCTGGATTATGTAACTGGCGTCTGTCAAAAACAACACTGGTTACAGAAACCCCCACTGCAACGATCATGGCAGAAGAGATGCCCAATCTCTCCTGTTGAGGCGCACCCCCAACTCCCCCTCCCTCCCTCGAATACCAGCAGGAGAGATGCCCAAACTCTTCTGCCAAGGCGCACCCCCAGAACCTCCCCACCCCCCAGACAACACCGGCAGGAGGGAGCCCAGGCCCTCCTGCTAAAGATGGCCCCCACTCCCCCTGAACAATCCCACCATCACCCCAGACCCCCTCCCCACCAGCCCGGACCCCCCACACTGACCTTAACATTGGCTGGCCGAACGGGTCCTCGGTCTGGCCGGTGGGCAGGCCCACCATCCTTGGAATGGCGAGCCTGCCCCTTCCCAGTGCATTGTGGGATGCAGCGGGAAAAGACCTAGAGCCTGATTGGCCCAGGCACCTAAGGCCCTGCCCATATGAGGGGCCTTAGACAATTGGGCCAACCGGAATTGGCCCAGTTGCCTTAGGCCCCTCCTATGGGCAGGGCCTTAGGCACCTGGGCTAATCAAGTCCTAGGCCCCTCCCACAATGCACCAAGAAGGGGTAGGCCTGCCGTTTTGAGGATGGCGGGCCAGCCGGCCAGCTAACATTAAGGTCAATGGGGGGGTCCGAGGGTGGGGAGGGGGTTCCAGAAGGGAGCCATCTTCGGCAGGAGGGCCTGGGCTCCCTCCTGCTGGTGTTGTCGGGGTGTGTGGTTTCCAGGGGTGCATCTCAGCAGGAAAGATTGAGCATCTCTCCTGCTGGGATTCAGGAGGGTGGGGGGGCGGGTTGCACCTCAGCAGAAGAGATTGGGCATCACTTCTGCCAGTATTCGCTGAAGTTTGGGGGTGGTCGTGATTGCAGCAGGGGTGGGCAGGTTGCCAGGGCTGCTGAGCTGATCGCGGCAGTTGCAATCAGCTCAGCAGCCCTTATTTGGAACTTATACCTGTTTTGACTTGGTCTAAGTCAAAATGTATAAGTTCCGACTGGGCAACCTCATTAAACTTTTGGTTATACTTGCAGTATGACTAAATCTAGGTGGCCCCCTCCCGCCCTTTCCCCTCCTCCAAAAACACCTCTTTTGGCTCTAGGCATTCAGAGGCAGGGGAAAGGCCTAAGCTAGTTTTAGATACATCTAAAACCAGTTTGATTATCGGTACTTGGACAATCTGTCTTTTTAATTATCCAAGTACCGATTTAGACCACTTTTTGGACTTTTTTATTATTATTATTATTATTATGAGCCCCATATTCTGTAGGTTTCTTGAAACTGTTACTCTTGTCACCATAATGAACTGCCAGTGTCTTGTCCAGTAGAAGTTTTGTAAAGAAAGCTATTTCTTTCTTTTTTTTAATTCTTTATTCATTTTTAAATTTACAATAAGTGTAACAATATATCCAAACAAATTAACAATAAATATAACACTTAATAATCATCAATGGTACAAATAATATGCTCTTATCTCCCACCCTTTCTTATCATATAATCAACACCTTATACAATATGTAGCAATAAATTTACCCTCCCCTCCCCCCTCACAATCAAACTTGTAAATTTAAGGGGAAAAAAAAAAATAAAATGTCATCTAATCGGTACAATACTTTGTAAATGGCTCCCACACATCCTGAAATTTCCTGAAAAAAACACGCTGTATTGCAATAAATCTTTCCATTTTATAAACATAAGGAATTCCTCCAGAAATTATAATTTAATCTACTCCAATTTTTTCAATTATACGTAATTTGTTGAATGGCAACCCCAGTCATTATAAGTAATAATTTGTTATTATTTGTAGAAATCTGACTTTTTGCTCTCATTGCCACACCAAATAGCACAGTATCATATGATAATGCCACTGGGTTATCTAATAAACAATTAATTTGGTCCCAAATTGATTTCCAGAAATTCATAATAAATGGACAATAGAATAATAAATTATCTAAAGTCCCTGCTTCGAGATGACAGTGCCAACATTTATTAGACTTAGAGCTATCCAATTTTTGTAACCGAAGTAAAGAAAGCTATTTCAACACAGTATAAACCTGTTCTTCCTTGTAATTGCCACTCTCAATTAAATTACGCACTGTTGTAGGAAAACTGCTTGCTGCTTCTTCTTTTGCAGATCTATTCATGCCAAGATGGCCTTCTGTGTAATCCCATGCTTTTTTTTTTTTAATATCAATGTAACCATTAGCTTGGAAAGATTCATCTCTCTTGATTTCTTGATTGAATTTTATTACTTGGTTTTGAAGACCAGGGTTACGTAGAAGCACATCTTCATTTCATTCTTGTATGAACCAGGTAAACATTGCTTTGTCCAATGCTGATTCAGCCAAATAATGAACACGTTTTCTTGCCAGAACTGCTGTTGTGTTATTGTTGCTCACAAATTCTTTGATCTTAACTTCATTTTTCAGCCATCCCCAAAAAGTGGCTTCATTAATTCTAAGCTCCTTTGATACTTTTCTTGTGTTTCATCATTTCTCACATTTTCTTTGGCAGTTAGCTTCTCCTCAACTGTACAGTATATGCATGTTGATGTTTTTGATCAAATGACCAAGGCAGTTTTAAATTTTAGTTTCCTATACATGTCAATTTCTGGTTTTCAGTATCATTCATTAATGATTAATATGTGTTATATAGCAGCATTTGGGAGCCAAGTCCTCATCAAATGTTAACTGAATTTATGCATTATCGGTCCATGTACTAATGACACTCCATTATACTTACCTTATTTTTCGCTCCATAAGATGCACTTTTTACCCCCAAAAAAATTGGTGGAAATAAGGGTGCATCTTATGGAGGGAATATCCAAACTACCACCCCTACCCCCCGGTTACCTTATTTTAATTTTGGTGCCCTCCCTCGCTGGACGCAGCTGCCTCTCTAGCGGCAGAGCAGCGCACAAAACTGCCTGCCTGGTCGGCTGACTCCTCTTCTCTTCTGTAGCGGCAGAACGGCTCACCATGCTGCCTGCCTAGTCCCGCGCTGCTTCTGTTCTCACAGGAAGTGGTGCGGGACCAGGCAGGCAGCCTTGTTTGCCGCTCTTCCGCTACAGAAAGGAAGAAGAGGCACATCCAGGTCTCAGCTGCCTCTACCGCCGCTCCTCCGACTCCCTTCGCATTTACCTCAACCCCCGCGGCAGGCAGGACACGGAAGAATGGGCTTGTCAAGCTGCGCCGGAGGAACTAAAATAAGGTATTGGGGAGAGGGGGTGGGATGCCCTGCCTGCCTGCCTCAGGGTGGGGGGTGGAGATGAAGAGTACAGGAGGAAGGAAATGGGGAGGGAAAGAGACAGAGCAAAGAAATGCTGAAGGAGGAGGGAGCATAGGGACAGGGACATGGAATAATGCTGGAAAGGGGAAGAATAAAGATACAGAGATGTGATACCTAATGGAAGGGGAGGAAATGGTACACATGGATAGTGAAGAAGAGAAGAAAGATTATGCACTTTGGGGGGCCATGCCTGCCTGTTTGCTTGCCTCGGGGTGGGGGGCCCTGCCTATCACTAGGCCACTAGGTCTGCCTGCCCTATGCCCTGCCCCTGCCTACCACTAGACCACCAGAAGGGGCACAGGGTTCAGAGGCTGGCAGGGAGGGGGGAGAGGGTGCAGAGCCTGGCAGGGAGAATTTGGTTCAGAATGGGGGGTTTTCTTGTTTTCCTCCTCTAAATCTAGTGTGCATCTTATGGTCAGGTGCATCTTATGGCGCAAAAAATATGGTACATTGTCTGAATTCCTCTCCAATGTTCTTCTTTCCTGTCATACAAAGATGTAGTATAGTATTTTGTAATAAAGGATTATGTCTTTTGGTAGTTAAAACTATTTTTCAGTTGTTGGACATATAAGAATGTTGTTTTTCTTTCCCAGAAAGTTTCTCATTATTTTTATACCTTTATCCCTGGTTCAGTTCATACTGATTGTGTATGTTGCAGTTTGAACTGTTATGTGTGCCCCCTCCCCCATAACTTTTGATTCTGTAGAACTAATTTTAACAAATTGCATGTTAGATGTACTAAAATGCAGGACTACATAAGGTCACTAATGACATTAAAATTTATATTAAATGGATCTGATTGCATAAAACAGTAAATAACACATAGTTATGCATATTAGTGCACGCTAATTCAGTAGCTTAATCTAGTGAACCTAACCCATGTGTGGGCAATTCTATAAAGTTACATCTAGTTAATCAAAGTCTTCATATGTTTGTTTTATAAAGTAAAATACGAGGGATATTCATAAAGTTTCCTCACTTTTATTTTTTAAACGCTATTTATTAAATATCTCTAAAACAAATTATATCATTTTTCCACATAATCACTCTGTTTTGCAATACATTTTCCCCAGCATCCTACTAACTTCTTAATGTCATCAGAAAAGAATGGTTGTGGTTGAGCATGAAGCCACTGATGCACTGCCGCTTTCATGTCATCGTCACAGGAAAATCTTCTGCCCCTTAAAGCTTCTTTGAGTGATCCAAAAAGGTGGAAATCAGATGGCATTAAATCTGGACTGTATGCTGGATGTTCCATGACTTCCCACTTCAGTTTTCTGAGTGTTTCCGATGTGCAGGCTGCAATGTTGGAGCATGCGTTGTCATGCAACAATACAACACTCTTTGATAATGTTTCTCTTCTTTTAGAACGGATAGCAAGTTTCATCTCTCTTTGAAGCATGTCACTTGTGACAATTGTTTCTCTATCCTAGCAGGTTTAAAGAATAGGCCCTTGAGAATCCCAGAAGATGGTCAGCATCAACTTTCTTGCCCACTGTTGTGTCTTGAATTTCTTTGCCACAGGAGATGATGGAAGTTTCCATTGCATACTCTACCTCTTGCTTTCTGGTTTATAGTGGTGAACCCACATTTCATCCGTGTTTTCACCTTCTTCGTGATAATGGGCCAAGTTTGGGGAACAAATGTCTAAGCGCTTACGCTTATTCTCCTCAGTTCTTTATACACCTACCAGGCACACACTTTATGGAATTTAAGGCTATCATGAGTCAGGAAATATGTAGATCCAACATTGATATTCAGCTTTCTGCCATCTGATCAACCATAATTCTTCTGTTTTTATAAATCATTTCCAGGGCTCTATCTTCATTCTGCATGGTAGTGGTTGTCGCTGGATGTCCAGAGCATTCTGCATCAGTAACATTCATACGGCCATTTTCAAACATTTCTATCCACTCATAGATGACTCTATGAGAAAGATCTTAGGCTCCGTATTGAGCAAACATGTGGTGATGAATTTCTGTTCCCAGTACACCTTCTGCCCACAAGAAAATGTACAACAGATTGTTGGTTCTGTTTGATGCAAATTGTAAATTTAGCAGCCATCTTCACCACAGCGTAACAGCTCGACTGACTGATAGTCATATGATATTTTACGACATGCCTTCTTACCACTTCTCCTACCCCAAACATTTCCCATGAAAATATGAGTATGGAAATTTTTAAAGAACCCTCGTATGTGCAGGGCAGGATTAACCAATAGGCCAAGTAGGCACGTACCTAGGGCCCGAAATGGTCAGGGGGGCCCGATGAAGGAAGGCATCAACATTGTTTTTTCCAAAAGGCGATAGGCCCCTCCAGCATCGGTCGGTAACGCGGGCCCCACCTCGATCTACAACCCCCCCCCCATCGACGGAAAGTAAGACAAACAAGCAACGCGGATAAGAAAGGCAATGGGAACTGTAATTGTGCAAGCGGTGCTGCTTGCCCAAAGCTTCCCTCTGACGCAGCTTCCTGTTTCCGCCTGGTGGATGGTGGGATGGGGCGGGGCCGGGGGCCCAGTGTACTTGTGTGCCTAAGGGCCCTCGACAAATTAATCCTGCCCTGCGTATATGTCTAAATGGCTTTAACATAGTAACATAGTAGATGACGGCAGATAAAGACCCGAATGGTCCATCCAGTCTGCCCAACCTGATTCAATTTAAAAAAATTTTTTTTTTTTTTTTTTTTTTTTTTCTTCTTAGCTATTTCTGGGCGAGAATCCAAAGCTTTACCCGGTACTGTGCTTGGGTTCCAACTGCCGAAATCTCTGTTAAGACTTACTCCAGCCCATCTACACCCTCCCAGCCATTGAAGCCCTCCCCTGCCCATCCTCCTCCAAACGGCCATACACATACACAGACCGTACAAGTCTGCCCAGTAACTGGCCTAGTTCAATCTTTAATATTATTTTCTGATTCTAAATCTTCTGTGTTCATCCCACGCTTCTTTGAACTCAGTCACCGTTTTACTCTCCACCACCTCTCTTGGGAGCGCATTCCAGGCATCCACCACCCTCTCCGTAAAGTAGAATTTCCTAACATTGCCCCTGAATCTACCACCCCTCAACCTCAAATTATGTCCTCTGGTTTTACCATTTTCCTTTCTCTGGAAAAGATTTTGTTCTACGTTAATACCCTTTAAGTATTTGAACGTCTGAATCATATCTCCCCTGTCTCTCCTTTCCTCTAGGGTATACATATTCAGGGCTTCCAGTCTCTCCTCATATGTCTTCTGGTGCAAGCCTCCTATCATTTTCGTCGCCCTCCTCTGGACCGCCTCAAGTCTTCTTACGTCTTTCGCCAGATACGGTCTCCAAAACTGAACACAATACTCCAAGTGGGGCCTCACCAATGACCTATACAGGGGCATCAACACCTTCTTTCTTCTACTGACTACGCCTCTCTTTATACAGCCCAGAATCCTTCTGGCAGCAGCCACTGCCTTGTCACACTGTTTTTTCGCCTTTAGATCTTCGGACACTATCACCCCAAGGTCCCTCTCCCCGTCCGTGCATATCAGCTTCTCTCCTCCCAGCATATACGGTTCCTTCCTATTATTAATCCCCAAATGCATTACTCTGCATTTCTTTGCATTGAATTTTAGTTGCCAGGCATTAGACCATTCCTCTAACTTTTGCAGATCCTTTTTCATATTTTCCACTCCCTCTTCGGTGTCTACTCTGTTACAAATCTTGGTATCATCTGCAAAAAGGCACACTTTTCCTTCTAACCCTTCAGCAATGTCACTTACATACATATTGAACAGGATTGGCCCCAGCACCGAACCCTGAGGGACTCCACTAGTCACCTTTCCTTCCTTTGAGCGACTTCCATTAACCACCACCCTCTGGCGTCTGTCCGACAGCCAGTTTCTGACCCAGTTCACCACTTTGGGTCCTAACTTCAGCCCTTCAAGTTTGTTCAACAGCCTCCTATGAGGAACTGTATCAAAGGCTTTGCTGAAATCCAAATAAATTACATCTAGCATATGTCCTCGATCCAGCTCTCTGGTCACCCAATCAAAAAATTCAATCAGGTTCGTTTGGCACGATTTACCTTTTGTAAAGCCATGTTGCCTCGGATCCTGTAACCCATTAGATTCAAGGAAATACACTATCCTTTCTTTCAGCAACACTTCCATTATTTTTCCAACAACTGAAGTGAGGCTCACCGGCCTGTAGTTTCCTGCTTCATCCCTGTGACCACTTTTATGAATAGGGACCACATCCGCTCTCCTCCAATCCCCAGGAATCACTCCCGTCTCCAGAGATTTGTTGAACAAGTCTTTAATAGGACTCGCCAGAACCTCTCTGAGTTCCCTTAGTATCCTGGGATGGATCCCGTCTGGTCCCATCGCTTTGTCCACCTTCAGTTTTTCAAGTTGCTCATAAACACCCTCCTCCGTGAACGGCGCAGAATCTACTCCATTTTCTCGTGTAACTTTGCCGGACAATCTCGGTCCTTCTCCAGGATTTTCTTCTGTGAACACAGAACAGAAGTATTTGTTTAGCACATTTGCTTTCTCCTCATCACTCTCTACATATTTGTTCCCAGCATCTTTTAGCCTAGCAATTCCATTTTTTATCTTCCTCCTTTCACTAATATATCTGAAAAAATTTTTATCTCCCTTTTTTACATTTTTAGCCATTTGTTCTTCCGCCTGTGCCTTCGCCAAACGTATCTCTCTCTTGGCTTCTTTCAGTTTCACCCTGTAGTCTTTTCTGCTCTCCTCTTCTTGGTTTTTTTTATATTTCATGAACGCCAACTCTTTCGCCTTTATTTTCTCAGCCACTAGGTTGGAGAACCATATCGGCTTCCTTTTTCTTTTGTTTTTATTGATTTTCTTCACATAAAGGTCCGTAGCCATTTTTATCACTCCTTTCAGCTTAGACCACTGTCTTTCCACTTCTCTTATGTCCTCCCATCCTAACAGCTCTTTCTTCAGGTACTTTCCCATTGCATTAAAGTCCGTACGTTTGAAATCTAGGACTTTAAGTATCGTGCGGCCGCTCTCCACTTTAGCCGTTATATCAAACCAAACCGTTTGATGATCGCTACTACCCAGGTGAGCACCCACTCGAACATTAGAGATACTCTCTCCATTTGTGAGGACCAGATCCAATATCGCTTTTTCCCTTGTGGGTTCCGTCACCATTTGTCTGAGCAGAGCCTCTTGAAAGGCATCCACAATCTCCCTACTTCTTTCCGATTCCGCAGACGGAACATTCCAGTCCGCATCCGGCAGGTTGAAATCTCCCAACAGCAGAACCTCCTCTTTCCTTCCAAACTTTTGGATATCCACAATCAGATCCTTATCAATTTGCTGCGATTGAGTCGGAGGTCTGTAGACTACACCCACGTAGATAGAAGTTCCATCTTCTCTTTTCAGAGCAATCCATATCGCTTCTTCCTCTCCCCAGGTCCCTTGCATTTCAGTCGCTTGGATATTGATCTTTACATAGAGAGCTACTCCTCCACCTTTATGACCATCTCTGTCCTTCCTAAAAAGATTATATCCCGGTATGTTTGCATCCCATCCATGTGATTCACTGAACCATGTCTCTGTGATAGCAACAATATCTAGATCTGCCTCTAATATCAGGGCTTGCAGATCATGAACTTTGTTGCTTAGACTGCGAGCATTTGTGGTCATCGCTTTCCAGCTATTTTTCAGCAATAATCTCCTTTTTCGTATGGATTTTTGTGTCGTTTCACTTTCCGTTGCAATACTAAGAAATGAGTTGCTGATATTGCTTATGTTGCAGCCTTTACTACTATCACATCTTTTCTTTTGCTGGGGGTGGTCTCTATAATTGTCCTTCGTACATACACCACCCCCACCTTCTAGTTTAAATGCCTGGAAAAATATTGTCTAAATTTCTCTGCAAGGTTTCTTTTTCCTGCTGTAGTAATATGTAGCCCATCAGTGCAATATAGCTTCTTGTCCTTCCATGTATTTCCCCATCCTCCTATGTACCTGAAGCCTTCTTGATGACACCAGGCTCTGAGCCATCTATTAAAGTCCTCTGTGTTTTTCATTCTTTGCTCTCCTTTTCCATATGCAGGCAGTATTTCAGAAAAAGCTAAAGTCTTTACAAAAGGTTTCACGCCCTCACCAAGCTCCCGAAAAGCTTTCTGTGCTGCAAGTGTGGAGTTGTTGGCCAGGTCATTTGTTCCCAGATGGATAACAACATCAGTGTTAAAATCCTTAGTTTCTTCCTTAATTATAGTCTGTATTTGTCTGGAACTCCTGGTAGCTGAGGATCCTGGAAGACATTTCACTATTTTGGTCTCCTCGCCTTGTGTTCCAAGGTTAATGCCTCCGATGATGGAATCCCCCAACAGTAATAGTTTTCTGTTTTTGGCTTTTTTATTTGTACTTAGGGTGCTCTTGTTCTCTTGAGTTTCCTTCATTGGTTCCAGTCCCACCTCCCTTCTGTTTTCCTGAGTATCGCAGTGCACTAGTGGAGCGAAGGAATTCTGTAGAGGTAATATTAGTGAAGGTGGATGTTTCTGTGTTACATGTCGCAGTCTTCCTGAGCCTACTGTGGCTTTATAAATATGAGCTTAGGCATCAAAGAACATGCATTAATATACAGTAGGTGCTAGCATTTATACTAATCTGAGGACTGCTATAAATATTAGCATGCATTATCACAAGTATACATGTAAATTAAGGAGTGTTATAATTGACAAATGTAAGTGTCCACTCTGCCTAAGCTGTATATATTCACAGTGAAAATATGTGCCATGAAACTTAACACACATACCATTATGCAAATTAATATTTTATTAGAGTTTACTAATATGTTTAAGTAGACACACACATGCATAAGTGACTAAAATTCCTATGGGATAATTCTATATAGAGCTGTCTGGTTTGAAGTGGCAAGAATATAAGAATAGCCTTACTGAGTCAGACCAATGGCATAATGAGGAAATACTGGCCGATAGTGTGCTCCGACACTTTTCAAGATTGTAATCTGAGGATTACATTCTCAAGACAGAGAAATCTTAAAGAGATTCTGAGTCCATCAGTGCCAAGAACTAAAGGCATAGCACGAGACATTGTTAGACACTATAAATGTCACTCACAGCATCTGTGAACAAACCTTAAGTCTCCTTTTACTAAGCTGCGTTAGCGTTTTTAGTGCGTGCTAACCCCACACTACACAAAAAATACTAACGCCAATGTAGCGCATGCTAAGTGCACGCTAAAACAGCTAGCACAGCTTAGTAAAAGGAGCCTTGAGAGAATAAATCTTTTATAAATCTAGTGGACAATAAATATGTCCTAGTCAGTTCTCTAACTGCAGATCTACATTTATTATTTACATTGTTCAATGTCCTTGCCCTAAACTATATGTTGGCAAGTCCATCCATTTCTTGCGCACGAGAATGACGGAACACAAATCTAATCACAAATTAGCCTAACCATTAGTATCTCACTTTATGGACTTTAAACACAAGTTTACTGAATTTAAATGCTTATGTGTCGATGTTCAGCAGTTCAAAGAAAGAGGGAGTAATAGCAGTGGCGTACCTAGGGTATGTGGCACCCGGAGCCCATCATTTTTTGACACCCCCCCATGTAAAAAAATATTTTTTGTAATAACCATGAAAAATAAATGGTCATAAAAGAAACAGGCACTGAAAATTTTCTTTTATTGAACCTCATATATGTAACCATTATTCCAAACATAACATAAATTATGTCTGAATTGTCATGACATCAGAAGTACATATGGAGTAGTTGCAGGTGATGCTTGGGACAGTTCTGATTGTGTTAGTTCGGTTTTATGTGATTTTTTGAATAGAAGGGTTTTTATTTCTTTTATGAAGGTTTTGTAGTTTGTGGTCAAGGTCAATAGGTTGTAGAGTTGGGGGTCGAATGTTAGGAGGTTGTCGAACAGTTTTTTTTCTTTTGACGATTTTGGTTGGAGGGTGTGTGAATGGTGCGTGGGTTCTCCTATGTCTGGTTGAGGTGGATTTAATTATTTAGCTGAAGAAATTAGTAACCCCCCCATTCCACACACATTAATTCTCTTCCATTTTTGTTCCCATTCTAAAAAAACACTAAGTTCCCAGAAAAAAATTACATTAAAATAAGAAGTGAAAACAAAGGCCCCTACAGATGAGAACATAACATAAGAATAGCCTAACTGGGTCAGACCAATGGTCGATCATGCCCAGTAGCCCATTCTCATGGTAACCAATCCAGGTCACTAGTACCTGGTCAAAACCCAAAGAGTAGCAACATTCCATGCTACCGATCCAAGGCAAGCAGACACTTACCCCATGTCTTAATAACAGACTATGGACTTTTCCTCCAGGAATTTGTCCAAACCTTTCTTAGAATCAGCAACGCTATCTGCTTTTACCATAACTTCTGGCCACTTCATTTTTAAGCTTAGATCTTTCCTTCCAAACAGAGACCTAGCTAGATGTCAAATACAGAAAGAACAAGGTAACTTCACAAGGACTTAGCTATGCAGGAAATGTGAATCTCCTCATACACCCACCATATAATGCAAAAATGTGCAAAGGTCTGGTTTTTTCTTTCGATCACTACATAGCCTAATGCCACACAAGCAGCGCTGTTACAAATATATTCTGAAGGTCAATGCTAAGGTTAACAAAGTTTCCTTCCTTGGACTACAAGGAGATACTGACAAACCACTGGAAGAGATCCCAAAACACCTACCCAGGCACAACACCCAAAGACCCACTCAGTGTGTGAACCAGTTTAGTGGAGTGGACTAACTGGGGGGTGGAAATGGTCCCGGAGTTTGCGCAGCAGAATTTCCCAGACCACCTCTTCCTCTCAACACATTGACACGCTGCCACCACCACCACCATTAGGAACACCTCACCAGGTAGGCTAGCAATGCTTATAAACTTTATAAAACACATTATTATATTTTCTTATAAAGCACATATTTGTTTGAGATCCAAGATGGCCGCAGTGCAGACGCTGCGAGAGAGACACTTCTGACCGCTCCAATCTCTTTTTTCTTTCAAATTACTTACTTATTTAAAATGCCGAAGAGAAGGGGAAGGAGCGCAGCTAGCGCCTCGCGGCGCCCCGAGGCCCCCTCCTTCGGCAGAATTGACGAGATTTTGCAGCGGCTGGAGGACGCAGTCCCTTCGATGTCGGAAATGAGCCCGTTGAGAGCACCGGAAGAGGGCGAGACCGGGGCAGGCTCTCCAGGGCTGGAAACCACTCTAAGCCCCGACTTGAGAGCTCCACCTCCGTGTCCCAGGTCAGCCAGTTCTCCAGGAGTGGAGGAAACTCCGGAGATGGGGGAAGCAGAGTCATCACAGGAGACTGAGGAGGCAGTACTCTCTGTTCATAGAGTAACTGCAGAAGAGACCAGGGAAGAACAAGCTACCGGAGGTGAAAGATTCCAGCCAGTACCTATCCAGGGAAACTTTTCTTCTTTTGATGGTGAGCACTTCTATACTCAGCAAAGTTTTCCAATTTTTGAAAAACCAGCACAAGTGACTTTAGATTCATTATGGGACTTGATTACAAATTTTACTAAGACTATTAGTCCCAATTTCCAATATATAGAGGGGAGATTGATTCAGCACTCTAGAGAGCTGAAAGATCTATCAACGGATATAACTGTTTCAAAAACTATGACTCAAAAACTTGATCAAGAAATATCAATGACTAAACAAGTACAGGAATCCCTAATTAAAGACAATATTAATTTAAGAAGAAAATTAGAGACACTTGAAAATAACTCCCGAAATAATAATTTGAGATTAATTAATTTTCCTAGATTGACTTCTATTACTCCTAGGGAAATAAGCGCTTAGGAGATATTTGATAGAAATATTAGAAGTGTCAGAAGAAACCTTACCACCGTTTGCTCAAGTATACTATTTGCCAAATAAAGAAGGGGCCCCAATGCAAGTTAAAGCCGCAAATCAAGAATTACTGAATGTTTCTGAATTGTTAGAAACTTCAGATAGAGAAACAGCTGTACCTTCCACTTTGATTTTGACTGTAGCTCTCGCTATTGATAAAACATGGTTATTGAGACTTTTCTTTAAAAATAGACACAAAGAGTTCCTTGGTTGTAAAATACAAATGTTTCCTGACCTTTCCAGAGAAACTCAAAAGCGACGTAGAGAATTTTTGTTGTTGAAATCTGGAGTCACATCACTGGGAGCAACTTTTTACTTGAGACATCCCTGCAAATGTATTATTTATTACCGCTCATTTAAATATGTTTTCTTTGAACCACAACAATTAACAGTTTTTCTGGCTACGTCTAGACTGGATAAAGAGAAAACAACAGCTCCATAATTTTATATCTGCCTATCTCTCAGTTTTGTCTGCATACTATTCTTCCTTTAATAATATTTCTTTGTTCGCTCCAATGAAATCTTGGATCTACATTTGAGGACTTGAGTTGAGTTGGTTAGAAGATTTTCTTGTATTTAGTTTCTTTATTGGACTGTATATGATTTATATTGTATATAGTTCTCACCTCACTAACTTACTTTCTGTACAAGTGAATATTTGACATGTCATTTGAAAAATTAATAAAAAGAATTAAATACATAAAGCACATATTTTAACTGAACTCTTTGACATCCTCAGCCTTGCCATTCACAAAAATAGAAGGAAGAAAAGTTCCCATTTCCCCCGGCCTATACAATATTTGTCTTCTGCAGACCCTTCAAAAGTCTGACCAAATCCTCGTTTCACTTGCATTATAAAGTACTGAGGATGCCATCTCTCCCCAATCCCAGGTCCTAAAGTCTAAGACAGTAGCGCAAACTAGTGCTGCCCGATTCAAGAAAAAAAAAAAAATTTTGATTCGATTCAGCCTATTGAATTGGTTTTTCGATTCAACTTTCCTGCCCAATTGGGTGTTTTTTTTTTTTTTTTTCAAACATCCTGGTGGGTTTATTTTATAGCTTTTTCATCCCCCTTTGGCTTCTCCTAACCACACTGGCGCTGTGGTGTAAATAAAATAAAGAAACAAAAAGGACTTTTCCTCTCTCTGTTAAATCCTTGCTCACGTTTGCGGTCTAACGCCAGCTCTGGCAGGATACACATTTCAAATCTGACATATTGTAATCACAAAACAGAAAATAAAATTAGTTTTTCTACCTTTTGTTGTTTGGTTATTTTTCAAATCTTGTTGGTCCAAGGCTCTGGTTGTCTTCTGATAACTTGCTTGCCAGGGTCTCCTTCTTCCTTCTTTCTGCATGCTAATCATACATCTGCCATCTCTGTCCTCCCCATTTCCTTTCCCTCCCCAGGAGGTCTGGCATCTTTCCTTTTTCGTCTCCCTCCACAGATCCATCTTTTCTTAACTACCCTTTCATCCAGCATCTCTCCCTCCTTCCCCACCACCCCAGGGTCCACCATCTCTCCCTTTCTTTTCCCAACTACACTCCTATCTAGTATCTCTATCCCCCCCCTCCACACCATCCCTTGTGTCCAACTTCTCTCCCTTTCTGTTCCTTCCCTCTCTAAAAACCATAGCCCATCATCTCTCTCCCTTTTCTCTATTTTCAGACCCATTATTTCTTCCCATCCAAAGTCCGGCATATGAGCATCTTTGAACCCCCCCATTCCCTTCGTGTATTTCTACACCAGGGCCCCCCTCCCTGAAGGCCTGCCCCCCCTTAAAGGTCTGCATCCCACCCCCGAAGGCCTGCACCCCCCCGAAGGCCTGCACCCCCCTTGAAAGCCTGCTCCCCCCCTTGAAGGCCTGCCTGCCTGCCTGTCCTCCCCCCCTTGAAGGCCTGCCTGCCTGATCCCCTTGAAAGCCTATCCCTCCCTTGAAAGCCTGCACCCCCCGAAGGCCTGTCCCCCCCTTGAAGGCCTGCCTGTCCCCCCCCCTTGAAGGCCTGTCCCTCCTTGAAAGCCTGCCTGCCAGTCCCCCCCTTGAAAGCCTGCCTGCCTGTCCCCCCCTTGAAGGCCTGTCCCCCCCTTGAAGGCCTGCCTGTCTCCCCCCTTGAAGGCCTGCCTGCCTGTCACCCCCCCTCCCCCTCGAAAGCCTGCCTGCCTTCCCACCCCACCCTGATGGCCTGATGCTCCGACCCACCCCAAAGGACCGCTCGCCCCCCTGGCCTCCCCGCACCACCTACAAAGCAAACCGCAGCGGGATCGCGATGCCAGCGATCCCTGCGCTGCTTCGGAGCTGCTTCCTCCACTGCGGTCCCGCCCCTCCTCTGATGTCAGAGGAGGGGTGGGATCGCGGCGGAGGAAGCAGCGTCGAAGCAGCGCAGGGATCGCTGACATCACGATCCCGCTGCGGGCTGCTTCGTAGGTGGTGCGGGGAGGCCAGGGGGGACGAGCAGTCCTTCGGGGGGGACTGAACACCAAGGCCGGGAGCACCCCCTCAGGGCTTGCACCCGGGGCGGATTTCCCCCCCCCCTCTTGGTACGCTACTGAGTAACAGAGCAATGCTTGCTGCAAAGAGAAGCAAGATGGATTTTCAGACTGGGCTCTGCATCCTGATGATCAAAACAGCGCATTGAATTGGAGCGCATTTTTTCTGAATTGGTTCTTCTCTCTTGGGTTTTTTCTTTTCTTTGTTTCTTAAATTTAAGTTTATTTTCCTCCACATGATTCTAATTTTTAGTGCTGGTGATTTGTAACATCAATTTATTCTTCTGTTAGCCGTTTTCCAGCTGTACAACAGAGCCTTTGCGCATGCGGTAGCATTATACCAAGTGCGGCATTAGTTAGGCATTTTTCTTGCTGGGATCTGAGTTCGCACAGCCCAGGTGATTTTCAGTATTTACTTTTTTGAATGCCATGTTCCAGCTGATGTTAACAACAAAGCCTTTGCACATGCATTAGTATATTGTGGAGTGCTGCGTTTCTTAGGCAACTCCCGTACTGGAACTTTAGTTTGCACAGGCACCGGCATCTTTTTAAACACTCTGCATTCAGCGAGAGAGTATGTACACCGGTATGTTGTAAGTTGGCCCAACTGCAAACAATAAGTGATAGATTAATGAAATAAAGAAAATTGAACTGTGTGCCAGACAGATTTTCTGTAGACACTGCTGCCTGCTTCTAAGACATATTATTTGATGTTATCTTGTAGATAGTTCCTGCACAGGCCCTAGATAAAGATCCTTGTTGGAGGGGCGAAACGGGTCCTGTCAAGGAGGCAGTGAACTACGGAGCAGCAGGAGCCATTCATTAGTGTTATCTAAGATAAGTTCTATCATATTTGGCTTTTCAATTGTGCACCAGTTTTATAAGAAAAAATTCAATATTTATTAAAAACCTAAAAAGTTAAAATAATAACAAAAACAATATGTCCTCAATTTTGAGTGGGGCTGTGGGTAGAGTATGGGCGGGGCTGTGAGTGGAATGTGGGCAGGCTCATATGTCCTCTCTTTTTGTCTTCACAAATATGGTAACCCTACCTCAAAACTATTTGAAACTATTTGCCTTTCCATCTATGTCAGACACTAAATGGCCTCATCAAGTTTGTAACTTCTTTCAGATTACCCACTGTCTTTACTATTTGATTAGAAAAGTATGCCTTCTTACTTTTTCTGATCTTTAAATTATAAATTTTCATATGTTGCTCTTTTTTCACATAAGATCTATACTATTTACTTTTCAGTGTCTTAGTCTGACATTATACAGTTTGTATCTCCTCATTAAACTATGGGGTAAATGTTTTAATTCTCTTCATAATATTCTTCATAATACTTTGAACTGGTGCAATCTCATCTAAAATGCCACCTAACATTGAATTCCAACAATTTAACACATTTTCTACTGGATCCAATCAGGGTAGGGAAGTAAACCTTCCTTTGGCTATATTGAAAGATCCCTTATCTGAATTTTAATTCCTACATCTACAAGTAATGACAAGCCCAGGTACTTGGTATTTATAGTCATAGCTGTACTATATATTTGACACCTACTTGGGAAGCAGAATGGGAGACAGGGGGTATTGTCAGCTGTGGTTACCTTGGGGATGGGAGAGACTGGGCTCACCTGGCAGGGAGGAAGTGTTTTGGGGGGATGGTAGGGAGAACAGGTGTCTGGGGTTGGTGTGTCCCTGTGGTGTTTACCTAGCACCCCAACGGGGGTGGTTGGGGTGATGAGTCCCAACTGCTTTGACATTCCATAGGCCATTATTTCCAGGTGCTGTGGGGTTGGTCAGCGGAACACGATTTGCAGGGGAAGTAAGAGCCTTTGAGAGGAGTAGAGAGAAGAATTTTCATTATCCCCCAAGGAGAAAGGAGCCTCTATACCTGATGGGGAAACTGACTCGATCTCCCTATCAGGGTCCTGTAGTTCAACCATGGGACATGAGTAGGATAAAGAATGTTCCCAAAGACATGGAAACAACTAGAGTATGTTTTTCAATATCTATGCTTGGTACTGGAGGAAGTAGACCTTGTGGTGCCGATCAAACTGGCTACGAAGTATACAGTGAGGTTGACCAACTGGTACGAAACGTTTTGCAGGGTTAATTCCTGCTTGGAAGATATATAAATACTTGTAAAGAGAAAGATATACAAAAAATATTTATAAAGAAAAAGTTTTTTGGCAGGATTTGAAATAAGTTAAAGATGAGTTTTCAATATTAATATGAACAAGGCTGTCCTGTGAACTTCAGTAAGCTAAGTTGCTCTGCATTTCATATTCTGCTCTTTTCACTGGTTTTCAGCATTATAACTGCTTAATTTCTCTTCTCCTCCCTGTTTCTTACTTAAAAAAAAAAGCACAAAAAAATAAACCCTTCTCTTTCCTCTGTTAAATCTTATTTCCTCTTCCTCTTCATAGTAATAAGGAAGGTAAGACTTATAGTCCCACCAACCCCAGGGACCACTATTCATATATAGAGACCCATATAATCAGGACTTCACAACCAATCAAGATGACCTTTATTCTATGCAATCACTGTGGTGCTTTAATTCCAAGACATACTATTTGGAGGCTTAAGGCTTGCCCCATCTGTCTTCAACTTGCTAGTATTAAGGAGGAGCTCTGAAAACTTAAACAGGAATTGAATACAATTAAAGCAGCTTTCATCACTCCACAAAATCATTCCAACTTACCACCTCTACCTCAAAGAATAAAACAGCCCAGGAATAAATGGGTCACAGTAGGCTCAGGAAGACTGCGACATGTAACACAGAAACATCCACCTTCACTAATATTACCTCTACAGAATTCCTTCGCTCTACTAGTGCACTGCGATACTCAAGAAAACAGAAGGGAGGTGGGACTGGAACCAATGAAGGTAACTCAAGAGAACAAGCGCACCCTAAGCACAAATAAAATGGCCAAAAACAGAAAACTATTACTGTTGGGGGATTCCATCATCGGAGGCATTAACCTTGGAACACAAGGCGAGGAGACCAAAATAGTGAAATGTCTTCCAGGATCCTCAGCTACCAGGAGTTCCAGACAAATACAGACTATAATTAAGGAAGAAACTAAGGATTTTAACACTGATGTTGTTATACATCTGGGAACAAATGACCTGGCCAACAACTCCACACTTGCAGCACAGAAAGCTTTTCAGGAGCTTGGTGAGGGAGTGAAACCTTTTCTAAAGACTTTAGCTTTTTCTGAAATACTGCCTGCATATGGAAAGGGAGAGCAAAGAGTGAAAAACACAGAGGACTTTAATAGATGGCTAAAAGCCTGATGTCATCAAGAAGGCTTCAGGTACATAGAAGGATGGGGAAATACATGGAAGGACAAGAAGCTATATTGCACTGATGAGCTACATATTACTACAGCAGGAAAAAGAAACCTCGCAGAGAAATTTAGACAATATTTTTCTAGGCATTTAAACTAGAAGGTGGGGGTGGTGTATATACGAAGGACAATTATAGAGACCACCCCCGGCAAAAGAAAAGATGTGATAGTAGTAAAGACTGCAACATAAGCTATATCAGCAACTCATTTCTTAGTATTGCAACGGAAAGTGAAACGAAACAAAAATCCATACGAAAAAGGAGATTATCGCTGAAAAGCAATGACCACAAATGCTCGCAGTCTAAGCAATAAAGTTCATGATCTGCAAGCCCTGATGTTAGAGGCAGATCTAGATATTGTCGCTATCACAGAGACATGGTTCAGTGAATCACATGGATGGGATGCAAACATACCGGGATATAATCTTTTTAGGAAGGACAGAGATGGTCATAAAGGTGGAGGAGTAGCTCTCTATGTAAAGATCAATATCCAAGTGACCGAAATGCAAGGGACCTGGGGAGAGGAAGAAGCGATATGGATTGCTCTGAAAAGAGAAGATGGAACTTCTATCTACGTGGGTGCAGTCTACAGACCTCCGACTCAATCGCAGCAAATTGATAAGGATCTGATTATGGATATCCAAAAGTTTGGAAGGAAAGAGGAGGTTCTGCTGTTGGGAGATTTCAACCTGCCGGATCCGGACTGGAATGTTCCGTCTGCGGAATCGGAAAGAAATAGGGAGATTGTGGATGCCTTTCAAGAGGCTCTGCTCAGACAAATGGTGATGGAACCCACAAGGGAAAAAGCGATATTGGATCTGGTCCTCACAAATGGAGAGAGTATCTCTAATGTTCGAGTGGGTGCTCACCTGGGAAGTAGCGATCAAACGGTTTGGTTTGATATAACGGCTAAAGTGGAGAGCGGCCACACGATACTTAAAGTCCTAGATTTCAAACGTACAGATTTTAATGCAATGGGAAAGTACCTGAAGAAAGAGCTGTTAGGATGGGAGGACATAAGAGAAGTGGAAAGACAGTGGTCTAAGCTGAAAGGAGCGATAAAAATGGCTACAGACCTTTATGTGAAGAAAATCAATAAAAACAAGAGAAAAAGGAAGCCGATATGGTTCTCCAACCTAGTGGCTGAGAAAATAAAGGCGAAAGAGTTGGCGTTCATGAAATATAAAAAAACCCAAGAAGAGGAGAGCAGAAAGGACTACAGGGTGAAACTGAAAGAAGCCAAGACAGAGATACGTTTGGCGAAGGCACAGGCGGAAGAACAAATGGCTAAAAATGTAAAAAAGGGAGATAAAAATGTTTTCAGATATATTAGTGAAAGGAGGAAGATAAAAAATGGAATTGCTAGGCTAAAAGATGCTGGGAACAAATATGTGGAGAGTGATGAGGAGAAAGCAAATGTGCTAAACAAATACTTCTGTTCTGTGTTCACAGAAGAAAATCCTGGAGAAGGACCGAGATTGTCTGGCAAAGTTACACGAGAAAATGGAGTAGATTCTGCGCCGTTCACGGAGGAGGGTGTTTATGAGCAACTTGAAAAACTGAAGGTGGACCAAAGCGATGGGACCAGATGGGATCCATCCCAGGACACTAAGGGAATTCAGAGAGGTTCTGGTGAGTCCTATTAAAGATTTGTTCAACAAATCTCTGGAGACGGGAGTGATTCCTGGGGATTGGAGGAGAGCGGATGTGGTCCCTATTCATAAAAGTGGTCACAGGGATGAAGCAGGAAACTACAGGCCGGTGAGCCTCACTTCAGTTGTTGGAAAAATAATGGAAGTGTTGCTGAAAGAAAGGATAGTGTACTTCCTTGAATCTAATGGGTTACAGGATCCGAGGCAACATGGCTTTACAAAAGGTAAATCGTGCCAAACGAACCTGATTGAATTTTTTGATTGGGTGACCAGAGAGCTGGATCGAGGACATATGCTAGATGTAATTTACTTGGATTTCAGCAAAGCCTTTGATACAGTTCCTCATAGGAGGCTGTTGAACAAACTTGAAGGGCTGAAGTTAGGACCCAAAGTGGTGAACTGGGTCAGAAACTGGCTGTCGGACAGACGCCAGAGGGTGGTGGTTAATGGAAGTCGCTCGAAGGAAGGAAAGGTGACTAGTGGAGTCCCTCAGGGTTCGGTGCTGGGGCCAATCCTGTTCAATATGTATGTGAGTGACATTGCTGAAGGGTTAGAAGGAAAAGTGTGTCTTTTTGCAGATGATACCAAGATTTGTAACAGAGTAGACACCGAAGAAGGAGTGGAAAATATGAAAAAGGATCTTTAAAAGTTAGAGGAATGGTCTAATGCCTGGCAACTAAAATTCAATGCAAAGAAATGCAGAGTAATGCATTTGGGGATTAATAATAGGAAGGAACCGTATATGCTGGGAGGAGAGAAGCTGATATGCACGGACGGGGAGAGGGACCTTGGGGTGATAGTGTCCGAAGATCTAAACGCGAAAAAACAGTGTGACAAGGCAGTGGCTGCTGCCAGAAGGATGCTGGGCTGTATAAAGAGAGGCGTAGTCAGTAGAAGGAAGAAGGTGTTGATGCCCCTGTACAGGTCATTGGTGAGGCCCCACTTGGAGTATTGTGTTCAGTTTTGGAGACCGTATCTGGCGAAAGACGTAAGAAGACTTGAGGCGGTCCAGAGGAGGGCGACGAAAATGATAGGAGGCTTGCGCCAGAAGACGTATGAGGAGAGACTGGAAGCCCTGAATATGTATACCCTAGAGGAAAGGAGAGACAGGGGAGATATGATTCAGACGTTCAAATACTTGAAGGGTATTAACGTAGAACAAAATCTTTTCCAGAGAAAGGAAAATGGTAAAACCAGAGGACATAATTTGAGGTTGAGGGGTGGTAGATTCAGGGGCAATGTTAGGAAATTCTACTTTACGGAGAGGGTAGTGGATGCCTGGAATGCGCTCCCGAGAGAGGTGGTGGAGAGTAAAACTGTGACTGAGTTCAAAGAAGCGTGGGATGAACACAGAAGATTTAGAATCAGAAAATAATATCAAATATTGAACTAGGCCAGTTACTGGGCAGACTTGCACGGTCTGTGTCGGTGTATGGCCGTTTGGTGAAGGATGGGCAGGGGAGGGCTTCAATGGCTCGGAGGGTGTAGATGGGCTGGAGTAAGTCTTAACAGAGATTTTGGCAGTTGGAACCCAAGCACAGTACCGAGTAAAGCTTTGGATTCTTGCCCAGAAATAGCTAAGAAGAAAAATAAAATAAAATAAAATAAATTTTAAATTGAATCAGGTTGGGCAGACTGGATGGACCATTCGGGTCTTTATCTGCCGTCATCTACTATGTTACTATGGTAAAATAATGGAACTGTTGCTGAAAGAAAGGATAGTGTACTTCCTTGAATCTAATGGGTTACAGGATCCGAGACAACATGGCTTTACAAAAGGTCAATCGTGCCAAACGAACCTGATTGAATTTTTTGATTGGGTGACCAGAGAGCTGGATCGAGGACATATGCTAGATGTAATTTACTTGGATTTCAACAAAGCCTTTGATACAGTTCCTCATAGGAGGCTGTTGAACAAACTTGAAGGGCTGAAGTTAAGACCCAAAGTGGTGAACTGGGTCAGAAAGTGGCTGTCGGACAGACGCCAGAGGGTGGTGGTTAATGGAAGTCGCTCGAAGGAAGGAAAGGTGAGTAGTGGAGTCCCTCAGGGATCGGTGCTGGGGCCAATCCTGTTCAATATGTTTGTGAGTGACATTGCTGAAGGGTTAGAAGGAAAAGTGTGCCTTTTTGCAGATGATACCAAGATTTGTAACAGAGTAGACACCGAAGAGGGAGTGGAAAATATGAAAAAGGATCTGCAAAAGTTAGAGGAATGGTCTAATGCCTGGCAACTAAAATTCAATGCAAAGAAATGCAGAATAATGCATTTGGGGATTAATAATAGGAAGGAACCGTATATGCTGGGAGGAGAGAAGCTGATATGCACGGACGGGGAGAGGGCAGCTGCATTGAGTATTAAGATGATATATTCCCCATTTCTGAGTACTGCAAGCTAAGTTTTTAGCTTAATTTTGAATTGCACATGTTTATACTGATTAGATGATAAAAAAGAAAGAATTTTAAGGGCCGATATTTGGTTCTTGTAGCTGGATTCTACCACAATTGTTGTGGGTTTGAACTTTTTCTTAGGTCCTTTTTTTCTCACATGACAATAGAAGTTGTATACGCTGCATTAGCAAATACTGCTCTTTTGTTTAAGTGTTGTTATTGTATATAATTTTATGAATAATATTTCTGTCTATCTGTGTGGTGGCTATTGAAAAATAGAACATGCAGGCATGCTGCATTGAAAAGGAGTGCACATTTTCACAAACAGTACATACTATTTCAGTTTAAAATTATGTGAAATATTTTAATCTTGGGTTCAATAGCTTCTGTGAGGTATGGAACTCTTCTGCAATCCTAGATGCTGTTTTGCAAGGAAACGGATCTAGATATTATGGTTGTATGAAACTGTCTGAAAGTGTTTGCTATTTATATCATTATGAGTATTTTTATGGAACCTGCCTGAAGCAATTCAGGAGGATGGGCTAAACAGTGAAATGAACAAAATGAAATGCAAATGACACAAAACAAAGCAGCTGATGTCATCAGTGTTTTCATGCTGTTTTCAAGTGACAGCACTTCTGTAATATTTTTGAGGTCTCACATAATCAAAATGTTTTGCTATTTGTATGTTTTTTAACATAAGAAAGAGTTCTCAGAAAGCAATCGAGAAGAAATGAGGAGGCTGCTAAATTGCATTTTAACTTAGTAGTTTACATTTCTCTGAGAATAGCTGGATGCACTGAGGCAATCTGCCACGGAAGCAATCTTTCTTGTAGCATACAACTAACCAAAGCTAAATATCCAGAGCAAAGGTTATGTGCTGTACCATAATTTAAAGAAGTATGACACAAAGGAAGGGTTATGATGTTTAACTTATGGGCATCCAAATGTCATAGGCCTAGGCAAGTTCCTATTAGCAATAACTCAGGTCCACTGAAGGAGTATGACATTTAAAACTGATGAGCACCAATCCCTGGGGCCTGCTCCAACCTAGCCACACTCAGGACATTTGGTAACCTGAGTGACCCAGGAGTCAAACCATGATAACCTTGTTCAATTTAAAGAGCTGCATCTTCCATCTGTCTAAGTTCTGACTTTGCACAATAAATTTCCCAAAGAGCATAAAGAGCCATCTAGTGTATATCAAATCAATATCATTGTGGCTTGCAGCAATATCTGAGGCTACAGTTCACAGAATAAACTAGGCCAGGGGCTGGAGTTTTGCCCTTGGCAATCAATCAGACTCACTGGGTCATAGATTTTAGTGTAAATTAACACAGCAGAAACAATCATGCTCCCAAGATGATGATATAATACAGTATTTGCTTTTCTTTTCCACCATTGCATTACTCATGCTTAGCAGCAAAACAGTAGTGAGCAAAATAATATTTTTTAACACAATATTTGGAAGAGGAAGGGCAGTATAAAGTAGGACATTAAAATTATTCTATAAAAATGTGTATTTCATACAGTGTAAACAAAAATGCTTGAAATTAGTATTCAGGCAATGCAACATTTTTTTTCAGCCAAAAAAGATCTAGGTTAGAAAGTGTGGGTTAAGAGCTTAATTACCACAACTTCATGAAAATTTGCTGCTATCAGACTACTAGACATGGAAAATAATAAAAACATGTAAATAATGTTCTTGCCCCTAGTGAGCTACAGTGTCATTGCTTTCTGCCACTCATTTTTTATACCAGAACTTTCTTTTTCATCAGTTAGAAAACAAGGCAGGCAGTCCACTAGATCCACTATAGGGGAAACAAAGAAGCAGATCAAACAAAATCCCCAAATAAAGTCTTTATTAGAAGTACTCCCAGGAAAACAAAGATGTGCCTGACGTGGGCGTGTTTTGCCTATATGGCTGTGTCAGGGCAAACTAACACAAAATAAAACTACAATTCATAAAATAGGACATTCGTAGTAAAAATGTCATTCCAAAACCTGTGAGTATACATAATCCCAAACAATAAAAGACACTAAATATAAATATGAATTAAATGCATACTTTCTACAAATGTAAAACCAAACACAGTATGGTCATAAAAGCTTACCTAGTTTACCCAGAATATAGTGGATGCCTGTGGATGGGCTTTATCTGCCATCATGTTTCTATGGTGCAAGGCACGCTAAAAACTTTCCACCCCCTCCCCCCTTTTGCAAAACCGCGCAAGAAGTTTTTTGTGCCGGCTGGCATGCTGAATGCCCTGAGCTGCTCTGACACTCATAGGAACTCTATGACTGTCGGAGCAGTGCAGAGCATTCAGCTTGCTAGCTGGTGCTAACAACCTCTTGCATGGTTTTGTAACAGGGGGGATAAAACTGCAAATACAACTTAAAACAATAATGAAAGTCAGATGATGTGCACTAACCACATTACCAACACAACACTTGCCATGGACTAGCTGTGGCCAAATATTATTCCACTTGATTAAGAGTGGTGTGTAAAGTTATTTTTTTATGAAAGGAGGCATAAGAGATAATTATAAGTGAATGGTCAGTATGAATCTGCTAAAATCCAAAGCCAGTGAATGGTCAGTGTGAATATCCTCAGATTCATCTCAAAGGCTAATAACATTGGCTGAGCCTGACAAGATATGAGAACAGGGATTGTAAATTGGTTGGGAGGATGAAGATGGGCTGAGGATGAGTCTGAAGTGATGGGGAGGTATTGAGGAAAAAAACAGCATGCCAGACTTTAAGAATAAATGGGATACCTATGTGGGATCCCTACGAGGGTCGAGTTAAGGAAATTGGGTCATTAGGGCATAGACAAGGGGATGGGTCAGTAGAGTGGGCAGACTTGATGGGCTATAGCCCTTATCTGCCGTCATCTTTCTATGTTTCTATGTTTCTAAAAAAAAAGAAGAACAGGTAGTTAAAAAGGGGGATAGGATAAGGTATTAGTTTTCAATTGGGTCTTAGAGAGAAAGAGGTGAAGAATTGGATGTGCTGTAGCTGGGGCAGAGTTTTGAGTTGTATCAGGGGAGATTTCTGGTGGACAAATTTTCTGTGTATGAAATATGGCAGTGGGGTTGTCAGGGGCAGTTGGGGGGATTTTAGTTTGTAAAAAGTTTGTTTGGTATTCTATGTGGGTTGGTTTCCTATTGGAGTTCAAATTGGTTTTATTTTAATAATGTACTGTGACATTGGGAGGGGTTGAGTTGGGCTGCGCAAGTGCGAGTTATAAGGAGTTTTTGACACCTGATGAAGTAGTAAAGTTCTTACTGGTAGACAGTTGGCTTATTGAGGCTTCCTCTTTCTGGCAGTTTCCTCGGCAGGAGCAGCACAATTGCGCTTTTGACTCAGTTCTGATGGTGGGGTTAGCCTCCTTGGCCTATGATATTGTGGGGTTTCACAAGGGACACCTGGCAACTCCGTGGAGTCTGGATGACTACTTTACTGCCATCCAGTGGGTCAATTTTCTTTATATGGCTCCCAGAATGTGACATGAAATAGCAGCTGGGCCATCTGTAGCTGTGAAGCAGAGGAAGAATTGCAAGGCCGCTAATCAGCAGCAGCAGAAGACTGTTGCCAAAGTGCACCGTACCCTTCACCGCCCCGTCACCGTCTCTACCATCCCATTCACCGCCCCATCACCGTCCCCGCAGCATCCATATAAGCCTTAGTACTGCAATATTTAGCTTATTCCTTCCTTATATATCAAAGTTCTAGCTGCTGAACTAGAGAAAGATGTTCAGCTGGCAGGGCTTTGTTTATAAATTTTTATCAACACAACTAATATACTACTTTATCCTAAAGCAAAAAAAAAAAAAAGAAAAGAAATAGAATTTTTTTTTTCTACCTTTGTTGTCTGGTTTCTGCTTTCCTCATCTTCTCATTCCTTCCATCCACTGTGTGTCTTCTCTCTGCATCTTCCATTTGCTGTTACTGTGCCTCTCCCTTCACCTCCCCCCCCCCAATTGGTCTGGCACCTATCTTCTTCTCTCCGCTCCCCCATAGTCTGGCATCTGTCTTCTTCCCTTCCAGTGTCTTCTTCCCACTCTGTCTTCCACATTTCCCTTCAGAGTCTGTTCCTCTCTACCCTACTTCAATGTCTGTTCTATTCCTTTCCACCACCACCCTTCTTTTACCATCTGTTCCTTTCTACCACCCTTCAGCTCCTCTCGCACGGCCTGCCTATCTACCTACCTACCTCCTTCCCTCCCTCTTACTTTCGTGGCACGTTACAATGTAATTTGTGCAAGCCGCTGGAGCCTGCGAGCTTGGTCCCCAAACAATCTCGCTTCTATGTTCCTATTTTCCCCATTTCTAATATCTCCCCTATGTATCTGGCATTGCCCCCCCCCCGTGTCCCTATACCATCCCCATGGCATGTCCCCTTTATGTCTCTGTCCCTATGTCCCATGCACATAATTTCCCCTCTTTCTGTGTCCAGATTTCCCCTATCTTCCTCTTCCACACCAATATGTCTCTTCTCTTCAACCCCATCTACCTTCTTTCCCTCTTTCTTCCCCACCCCTGCTTCCAGCATCTGGCTCACCTGCCTGTCCTCCCCTTTCTTTCCTGCTGTGGGTTTTTCTCTCCCTCTTCATCCCCTTGGCCCAGAATCTCTTTCCCTTTCACTCCCTCCTTCCTAGCACCCAATTGCAGCATTCCGTCAGCTCCCTCCCTCCACCTCACCTTAGATGCCGAGTTTGCCGTCTTTCTTTTTCGCCCAGCCGCGCACGCGCGGCTGCTCAGTTGTTCAATCTTCTGCTCTGACACAACCGGAAACAGGAAGTTGCTGCAGAGGAGAAGATTGAACAACTGAGCAGCCGCGCGGGCGGCTGGGTGAAAGAGAAAGCCAGCAAACTCTACATATAAGGTGAGGTGGAGGGAGGGAGCTGGCTGAATGCTGCGATCGGGCGGGTGGAGGCTGCTGGACCGCATGATCCTTGATTGCCTCACTGCGGAGACAAGACCATTCACCGCTCCACGGGGTGGTGAATGGCCTTGTCCCTGTTTCCGCAGCGACTACTATTTTTTCTTTCCCCATTTCGGCGGGTTACCCGCGGCTACTCGCGCCTAGCCGTGGGTAACAACCACCGTGTCATTCTCTACTTCTGACTCCTGGGATTCATCCAATGAGGATGAGTTGGGGGAGGGACTGATTACTCCAGGATTCAGTGGTCCCGTTACATCTGCTTGTGAAGGGAAGGTCACACATTGAATGCAATAACTCTTTAGATTATTTTATTTCTAAAATAAAAATGGCATCAGTGGATTTTAAGAGGTAAATATATAGATTTGGTTGCTCAGGAGAATGATGGAGGGGATAAAAAAGAAAGATGGCAAAAAGGAGGATTTGAAACTATTAAAAGATAGAATGCCTATGACTATTTTGAATTGGCTGGTAGGGTTCCACATTTTTGTTAGTGTGTTAGCAGAGGTAAAGCCATCGTTGCATTTAGGACTATGGAAGGATGCAGATTTGATTTTGAGAGCTTACAAGACTTATGGGTGGTGGGCTTGGCTCAACTATGATGAACAATTTAGGAAAAGTATGGCCAGGGATAAATGTGATGCTTTGGGAGTATGGGATATGGATTTGTCGTTGGCAGAAATGACTCCACATCAACAGACCCCCCCCTTTCTTAGGGGGGGGTCCGTATGGCAGAGTCACTTCAAGTAGGGGGCCCTTTCTACAGTATTTTGGAAGGAAGGGGAAAGCTGACAGTCGAGCTGCAGTCGATAGTTCGGACAAGAGTATCAAATAAAGATATTCAGCTGGGAAACTGCTGGGAAGAAACAAAAGACGAACAAAAGGGGTGCGAGGATCAAGAGAAACTAGAGAACGAGCAGACGAGCAAACAACAGGAGCTGGAGGAGCGGGTGGAAATGAGGAAACAGGATGAGGACGAGAAAGATGCACTGCAGAAAGAGGAAAAACCACACGAAACTCAGGGTCTGGCAGCCCATGAGGGGGACGGAAAGAGGAGCAAATCAAAATCACAAGGAAAAACAGCAGGGGAAGGAAGAAACCAGGACTTAAATTGCATGTATGCAAATGCAAGGAGCCTAGGGGCCAAAATGGGAGAAATGGAAATCACGGCCAAGGAGGGGGACCTAGACATCATTGGAATCACAGAAACTTGGTGGACTGAGGAAAACAAATGGGACGTAGTACTGCCAGGGTACAAACTCTATAGAAGAGACAGGACCCACAAGAAGGGTGGAGGAATAGCACTCTATATAAGGGACACCATTCACTCGAACAGACTGGATACAGCAGCCAGGGAGGAAGGATTGGAATCCTTATGGGTCAAAGTACCGGAAAGAAATGGAGCTGACATAAAATTGGGACTGTACTACCGCCCACCTGGACAAGCAGAAGCAATCGACAAGGAACTGGAAGCAGAATTGAGACGGGAATGCAAAAGCGGAAGTGTGATGGTGATGGGGGATTTTAACTACTCTGGGATAGACTGGAGTATTGGAAACTCCAACTGTGCGAGCGAAGCAGAATTCCTAGAGGCTGTGAGGGACTGCTTCATGGAACAGCTTGTCAAAGAATCAACGCGAGGCAATGCCACTCTCAACCTGATCCTCAACGGGCTAGGGGTACCTGCAAAGGAAGTGGAAGTAGTAGGACCACTAGGAAACAGTGACCACAACATGATCCGGTACAAATTAGAAGTAGGAACATCAAAAGTCAAGAGAACAACAGCGACTACGCTCAACTTCAAAAAAGGGAACTACGATGCTATGAGAACAATGGTGAGAAAGAAACTTAAAAACAGCTCAAAAAGGATGGAGACCGTAGAGAGAGCCTGGTCCCTATTCAAGGACACGGTGCAGGAAGCACAAAACCTGTATGTCCCCAGGTTTAGGACAGGGTGCAAGAAAAATTGAACGAAAAACCCGGTGTGGATAACACATGAAGTGAAGAAAGCGATAGGTAACAAGAAAAAATCGTTCCGAAAATGGAAAAAGGACCAAACTGGGGAGAACTGGGAGGAACACAAAAAACACCAAAAAGAATGTCACCAAGTGGTTAGGAAAGCAAAAAGGGAATATGAAGAGAGGCTGGCAGGGGAGGGAAGAAACTTCAAAACCTTCTTCAGATACGTTAAAGGGAAGCAACCAGTGAGAGAGGAAGTAGGACCGTTAGATGATGGAGACAGAAAGGGAGTGGTAAAGGAGGAGAAGGAGGTAGCTGAGAGGTTAAACAAGTTCTTCTCGTCAGTCTTCACGAGCGAAGATGCATCCAATGTACCAGAACCTGAAAAGATCATAAGTGGAGACCAAGAAGAAAAACTGTCGCAAATAGAGGTAAGCCATGAGGATGTCCTCAAACAGATAGATAGATTGAAGAGCGACAAATTACCAGGACCAGATGGAATCCACCCAATGGTACTAAAAGAACTGAGGAACGAAATAGCGGGAATACTCTGACACATTTGTAATCTATCCTTGAAAACTGGGGAGATCCCGGAGGACTGGAAAGTAGTGAATGTCACACCTATCTTCAAAAAGGGAGCGAGGGGCAACCCGGGGAACTACAGGCCAGTAAGCTTGACTTCAGTCCCAGGCAAGATGGTAGAAGCACTGATAAAAGACAGCATCAGTGAACACATAGAGAAAAATGGACAACTGAAAGCGAGCCAACATGGCTTCTGCAAGGGAAGATCATGCCAAACAAACTTATTGCACTTCTTTGAAGGGATAAACAGCCAGATGGACAAAGGGGAGCCCATAGACATCGTTTATCTCGACTTCAAAAAGCCTTTGACAAGGTGCCCCATGTGCGGCTACTTAGAAAATTGTGGAACCACGGGGTAGAAGGGGACGTATACTGATGGATTAAACACTGGTTGGCAGGCAGGAAGCAAAGGGTTGGAGTGAAGGGCCACTACTCAGACTGGAGAAGGGTCACGAGCGGTGTTCCGCAGGGGTCGGTGCTCGGACCGCTACTATTCAATGTTTTCATAAATGACCTGGAAAAGGGGATGAAGTGTGAAGTTATAAAGTTTGCGGATGACACCAAACTCTGTAGCAGGGTTAGAACAGTGGAAGAATGTGAAGACCTACAAAGGGACCTAAACAAACTGGAAGAGTGGGCAAATAAATGGCAAATGAACTTCAATATAGAGAAATGCAAAGTCATGCATATAGGGAAGAAGAATCCGATGTTCAGTTACAAAATGGGAGGATCAGTGCTAGGGGAAAGTAACCTTGAAAAAGACTTGGGTGTGCTGGTGGATGCAACAATGAAATCAACTGCACAATGTGCAGCAGCCTCAAAGAAAGCGAACAGAATGTTGGGTATTATTAAGAGGGGAATTACAACCAGGACGAAGGAAGTCATCATGCCGCTGTATCGCGCGATGGTGCGCCCGCATCTGGAGTACTGTGTCCAATTTTGGTCACCATACCTCAAGAAGGACATGGCAATGCTTGAGAGGGTTCAGAGGAGAGCGACGAAAATGGTAAAAGGGATGGAGAACCTTTCTTACGGAGACAGGTTGGAAAGGCTGGGGCTCTTCTCCCTGGAAAAGCGGAGACTCAGAGGAGACATGATAGAGACTTTCAAGATCATAAAAGGTATAGAGAAGGTGGAAAGGGACAGATTCTTCAGCCTATTGGGAACCACAAGAACAAGGGGGCACTCAGAGAAATTGAAAGGGGACAGGTTTAGAACCAATGCTAGGAAATTCTTTTTCACTCAAAGGGTGGTGGACACCTGGAATACGCTTCCAGAGGCTGTGATAGGACAGAGAACCCTACCGGGCTTCAAGGAAGGATTGGATAAATTCCTGAAGGACACGGGGGTTGAAGGATACAGATAGAGGTAGAGATAAGTTATGAAAGGGCTTAGAGGGAAGGCAAGGGGATTAAAAGGGCTTAGACACCGGTCATCTTACAGGTCATGGACCTGATGGGCCGCCACGGGAGCGGACTGCTGGGCGCGATGGACCTCTGGTCTGACCCAGTGGAGGCAACTTCTTATGTTCTTATGACTCTATATGGGGCAATCCCCAATGGCAGGAACAGGTGGTAGTGGGGTCCACTTTAGAAATTGGGATCTGCAGTATGGCGCAGCAGGAGTTAATATCTGATTCCAAATCAATGCTGGGCGGTATGATAGGGACAACTGCACCAGTGTAGTCAATTTTGGGATAAAAGATAAATTTTAGGCTCTTTCATAACAGTAGTTTAAATTTTAAAAAAGCAAACTTTACTTTTTAGCTAGTTTCCATTGTATAAAAGCCTTTTCCTCATAGTTTTAAACTTCAGCCTTTTGCTAGAGATAGACTTAACTATCACTGCCTAGAGCTTTAACAGCCTAAAGTAGGGCCTAGCTCAGTCTTTATTATAGAAGAAAAAGGCAAACTTCACTGTTAACTAGTTTCCGTGGAGGGGCATAATCAAAACATATCTAAGTCTGATTTGGATGTATGGCTCTAGACGCTCAAAGTCGGCAGTGGAAAAATGCCCATTTTTGAAAAATATGTCTAAATTTTTTTTATTTTTTTTTTAATCATCTATCTAGATGTCCAGGCCATCGGGTTGCCCAAACCAACAGGACGTCAATCTGTATACCGCATTTTTGACCAAAATTTAATCCAAGTCCCAAACGCTCAGAACAAGACCATTTGGACATGGGAGGGGTAGTCCTGTAATGGACTGGCCACCCAGAAATGGCAACAGAGCAGTGGGGCACCTTACAGGGCACTGCTGTGAACTTCACATAAAGGATGCCAGATAAACATCTCACCAGAACTCCCTTATAGGTTATGGAGAGCCCCCCAAAATACCCCCCAAATCCACTATACCCACCTGTCTACAACCCCAATAGCCCTCATGGCTGCAGGTGGCACCTATGACAGTAGAGTAGGGGTTTGGGGAGGCTCACATTTTCCACCATGAAAGTTGTGGTTAGGTTATTTAAGACACCTGTGTGCAGCTCTACTAGGCTTTCCTATACCAGGTACTGATGTTCTGGAGATGGATATGTACTTTTTTATTCTGATCATTATGGGTGTGTGAGGGGGGTCAGTGAACACCGAGGGAGTGCATTTGTTTTTGTAGTGGTTAGTGGTTAATTTGGATACCCTTTTGGCACTTAAACCTGTTTTCACATCATCTAACTCACGTCTAAGTTTCATCCAGGATGTCTAGTAAAACATTTGATTATCCCTGCAGGACATCTAAGTCTAAGTCAGCCCACATACCTCCCAAATACCACCCCGACCACTCCTCCAGATATGCCCTTTTCAGCTCTGGGCACACAGCGGCATTCAGAGGCATAAGAAATCCCGCTACACATCCAGAAAGTCAGTTTGATTATTGGCACTTGGGCATCCTGTCTATTAAGACGTCAAAGTGCTGACTTAGGCAGAGTTTTAGATGTTTCAAAGTTTTGATTATGAGCCCCATAGTGTACAACCCTTTTCTCATAGTTTAAATGTGAATTCTATTAGCAGAAATAGAAACTTAACTGTTAGTCTAAAGCAGGGGTGTCCAACCTGCGGCCTGAGGGCCACATGCGTCCCTGTGAAGTATTTTGTGCAGCCCCGGTCGAGGGCGATACATTGTTTTCCTCTGCTACCCCTGGGTGTTTACCATCTTGCCGGCTCCTTCCTCTATCTTGCTGCAGCATTTGCGCGCTTGTGTGGCCCCAGAAATATTTTTTTCGGCCAATGAGGCCCAGGGAAGCCAAAAGGTTGGACACCCCTGGTCTAAAGCATTAAAAATGTTAGGAGCAGTATCCAAACTTTTTGTTAAAAAAAATTTAGTTTCTGTTTTTTGCCATAAGGAGCAGAAAGCAATGCTTCTGATCTAAATTAAGCTATTAAAGTTTGGACTAGTACAAGCAGTTTTACATATCGTTCATGAGTATGACTCAGCCCCACCACTCCACCACTGTACTATCTTTTGACTGCATGGAGATTTACGTGGTACTTCATCACTGGCTGCTCATATTTTTTATTTATATAATGTTTTGTGCCTTTTTGTGAAAGAATGTTATCTCTATTATAAAAATAGTATGGATACTTAGCTTATCAGCCAACGTCTGGGAGTCTAACCCGACATATTTCGCGCCTCCCGGCGCTGTATCAAGGGTCTCCTGAGAACGCGCTTGTCACCCGACTCATAATGATGTTTAAGAGTAAGATCCTTAAACAGCATTATGAGTCAGGTGACAAGCGCGTTCTCGGGAGACCCTTGATACAGCGCCGGGAGGCGCGAAACATGTCGGGTTAGCTTATCAGCCAACGTCTGGGAGTCTAAGTATCAATACTATTTTTATAATAGAGATAACATTCTTTCACAAACAGGCACAAAACATTATATAAATAAAAAATATGAGCAGCCAGTGATGAAGTACCACGTAAATCTCCATGCAGTCAAAAGATAGTACAGCGGTGGAGTGGTGGGGCTGAGGCATACTCATGAACGATATGTAAAATTGCTTGTACTAGTCCAAACTTTAATTGCTTACATTACTATTTGGGACTGGTAGAACAAAACAGTACCATAGCCATATTTAGGAGGTCTGATCTAATTTAGGCATTAAGGGATCCTTTTATTAAGACGTGCTAAATGCTAAGGTACCCATAAATTATAATGAATGCGCTAAATCGGTTAGTGTGCCTTAATAAAAGGACCCTTAATTTAGGATCTTTGAGGAACACAGAAAAGCTGTAAAGTTCACCAGGGCAATCTGATTACTGTGTTACCTCATAAAGGGTCTATTTGTAGCAGTTCCCTAAGAATCATACCTTATACGAGGTATGTTCAGAAAGTTCCAGGACAGTTTGAATTGCACACCAATGGGAAGTTCTTTTGAGATGCACTAGGCAGTGTTGAGTAGCTTGAACCCTCATGAGTAACCTCCTTTTTTCTGTATGTTGATATCTACGTATTTTTGTCTCTGAGCTACAGCAGTTTTTGTGAAAGTATGCTTTGTCGAAGCCAAATAAAGATCCTATGTTGGTTTCCTTAAATGTATTTCTTTTTTTTTATGATATGTAACTTTAACCTCCCTTTCCTCCCAATTGATGTTGGTCCTGTCTAAAATCTATCGTTTTTATTGTATGTTATTATTATTATTTTAATGAACTGTATGTTTTTATTATCTTATCTGATTGTATTTTAATGTACATCGCTTTGTATAACGATATAGCGATCCATCAAATATTTAATAAACCTTGAAACCTTGAAACCTTGTTTCAAATTACAGGCCTATTTCTTTGATAAATGTAGATGGCAAACTGTTGGCTAAGTTATTGGCTTTGCGCTTGGCCAAGGCTATCCCTTATATTATCGGAATGCACAAAACGGGGTTTGTTGCCCAAAGACATTCTTCAAATAACACCAGGCTAGCTTTTCACATGTTAAATTTAACAAAAGTCATGTTTCCTTGGATGCAGAGAAGGCCTTTGATCAGGTAGAATGGACCTTTATGTATCAAGCAATGGATTGGTTTGGTATTGGATCAGGATTTATACAAATGATTCAAACCTTGTATAGTTCCTCTTCTGCCAGATTATATATAAATAATACTTTTTCAGAATGTTTCTGTCTGGAGAGGGGAGTTAGACAAGGATGTCCGTTATCTCTATTGCTGTTTGATATTGTTTTAGAAATTGTTATTAGCTATACAACAGGCAAATGAGATCGAGGGTATTTCTTTGCGCAGGTCAGGAATACAAGGTCTCTGCTTATGCCATATTGCTTCCTTTGAGGAATCCAGAAACAACCATTCCACATTTACTAGATTTGATTGAAAGATTTGGAAAATTTTCAGGATATAAAATAAATTGGAGTAAATCAGAGATTCTTCCACTTAATGTACATTGTCAAAAATAATTGTTTGATTCATTCCCCTTTCTTTGGAAGCAAGAGGGTATAAAGTATTTAGGAATTTGGATTTATAAAACGCTGGAAGAAACGATGAAAGTAAATGAAAAATCCTTATTGTTAAAGGTCACAGAAATGTGTGAGCAATGGAACCCATTACATCTGTCTTGGTGGGGGAGAGTTCAAACGGTTAAAATGATGATTTTGCCTGTGGTTTGTTACCAAATGGGTATGTTACCAGTGTTTTTTCAGGGGTCCTTTTACAAAAAAATTAAATAGTTTTCTTAGAGAATTTATTTGGCTGGGGAAAGCAGTAAGAATTGCTTTAGTATCCTTACAAAAGCCAACTGTGGAGGGTGGGGTCAATTTTCCAAATTTTTATAGGTACCATCAAGCCTATATAATGTGTCAAGGTATGTATTGGATCCTCCCTGAGCTCATGGAAAATCTTCCATATTGGTTATGGTTGGAATGGCAGCTCCTGTCTCCATTGAGATTGTGTCACGTTTTGAATATCAAGATGCCTAGGTTGTATAAGGACAATAGAATCTTAATGGACACTTGGAAGACATTAAAATTTATTACTCATTTAACAAATATTCCCATTCATAAATCCACTTGTCAGTCCTTTTGGTTGAACCCCAAGGTTTAAATTGGCGAGTTTAAGGTCATCTGGAAGTACTGGATGAAGGCGGGCATACGTACTTTAGACAATGTAGTATCAGTCGGAAAGCTGCTTGAGTTTTCACAATTGCAACAAAAATTTGGTATTACTAAATCTCAAAGTTATAGTTGGTTACAGTTGAAGCAGGCCATTCAGGAGGGGCTCCCTGACTGGAAAAATCTTAAAAATCTGTATAGTTTGCCATTCCTGTGATTTGCAGATTTTCTGGGTCACCAAGCCACTCAGTGGTATAAATTAATATCTGGATTTTTGAATATGAAACAAAAAACTGCTCTTCGTGACATTTGGAGCATCGATATAAATCATCAAATTATTGCGTCTCAATGGCCACGATCTGGACTTGGCGGATGAGATGTATGGTATCTACATCTATGAGACAAACGTGGTTTTTCTTGTTACATAGAGCATGTTGGACTCCGGTCAGATTACAGAAATTAGATAGTTCCAAGTCTAATAGATGCTGTCACTGCCATCTTGAACCTGGGACATTGGATCACTTATTATATTATTGTCCCTTGATACTACAATTTTGGAGATCCATTTGAGATCACGGAAACAAAGTAATGGAAAATCCAGTGGCACTATCATATGACACTGTGCTATTAGTTAGTTGACTACTTGCTCTCACTATTCAGTCAAGGCACAAGCGCTATGATCTTACAACTTGACTTGAGTAGTGCCTTTGATCTGGTGAACCACATCATTCTGCTGGATTGTCTGGAATCCATTGGGATATCGGGCAATGTCCTGAACTGGGTTCCTAGGGAAAAGATCCTATCAAGTATTCAAGGATGATACTCTGTCCTATCATTGGGACAACTCCTGTGGTGTCCCTCAGGGTTCCCCTCTGTCTCCCACCTTGTTTAACGTCTACCTCATTTACCTGAGAAATCTTTTACAGAGCTTAAACCTCAAATTTTACATTTACACAGATGACATTACTATTGTCATCCAGCTAACTTATTTGACATCAGAGTTAACAAACTTATTATCAACAATTTTAAAGCAGATCGAACTATGGATGGCTGCCTTTAAATTGAAATTAAACCCAGAAAAAACAAAACTCTTAGTAATTCCCAATGACAAAATTAAAGATTCAAAGATACATGTAAACTGGTTGGATTATAATATAGAACAGTCCTTAAAAATTTTGGGAGTAACTTTGACAAACACTTTACACTGGAAAAACACTCCAACTTAATATTTAAGAAAGGTATCTCAGTGCTTTGGAAGCTCTGTACCATCAGGAAGTACTTTGACGAAGCTTCATTCCGTTTGTTAGTCCAGTCTTCTATTCTAAGTATTTTAGACTACTGTAACATCATATACCTGGGTGCTTTAAAAAAAAACCACTAATAAATTGAGAGTCCTCCAGAACACGGCTATCCGCCTTATTTTCGGTCTAAAAGAATGGGAGTACATCTCCCCTTTTTTACCAAAAGCTTCACTGGCTACCATTCAAATCCAGAGTACTATTTAAGTTTTCTTGTATCTGCTACAAAGCAGTGTTTGGTATGCTTCCAGGTTACCTCACTCCTCATTTTGCTCCGAGTCACTTCAACAAGAGCTCCCAAAGAGCACACTTGTTCACATATCCTTCAATAAAACTCTGTCACTATAAAAGGTTCCTAGAGAGAATCTTTTCTTTCCAGTCGGCCAAAATGCTGTGGTATCTCCTCTCCTTCCTTTCCCTCTGGTCTGGCATCTGTCTCCTTAGTTTCCCCTCCCTCCCATGGTCTTGGCATCTTTCTTCTCTTCTCCCTTCCCTGCTCTTCATTTTCCCTCCTTCCCTCTCTCTCCTCAATTGGGTGCAGCAGCATTTCTTCCCCCACACCCCCCGACTTCTTGGTGAGGTGAGGTCAGCTTCCCTTCCTTTCATTCCCTCGCTGCCCTCTTGCCCACCGCTCATAAGCGAACTAAACCCAGGCTTTGGGACTTTAACACTGCATGCACCGGCTTCCCTGTGAGGTTATCAAATTTGCTGATGACACCAAACTCTGCAGCAGGGTTAGAAACACGGAAGACTGTGAAGCCCTGCAAAGGGACCTAACGAGACTGGAAGACTGGGCAAAAAAGTGGCAAATGAGTTTTAACGTAGAGAAATGCAAAGTCATGCATGTAGGGAAAAAGAACCCGATGTTCAGCTACAAAATGGGGGGAACACTGCTAGGGGTGAGTAACCTTGAAAGGGACCTGGGGGTGATGGTCGACACATCACTAAAACCATCGGTGCAGTGTGCGACAGCATCAAAGAAGGCAAACAGAATGCTGGGCATCATCAAAAAGGGTATCACAACCAGGACAAAGGAAGTCATCATGCCGCTGTATTGCGCAATGGTGCGCCCGCACCTGGAGTACTGTGTTCAATACTGGTCGCCGTACCTCAAGAAGGACATGGCGGTACTCGAGAGAGTGCAGAGGAGGGCGACTAAACTGATAAAAGATATGGAAAATTTCTCATACGCTGACAGGTTAAAGATGCTGGGGCTGTTCTCCCTGGAGAAGAGGAGACTTAGAGGGGACATGATAGAAACCTTCAAAATCCTAAAGGGCATAGAGAAAGTGAATAAGGACAGATTCTTCAAACTGTGGGGAGCCACAAGCACTAGGGGTCACTCGGAGAAATTGAAAGGGGACAGGTTTAGAACAAATGCTAGGAAGTTCTTTTTTACCCAGAGGGTGGTGGACACATGGAACAAGCTTCCGGAGGAGGTGATAAGCCAGAACACTGTACAGGGGTTCAAGGAAGGTTTGGATAGGTTCCTGGAGGATAAGGGGATAGAGGGGTATAGATAGAACTTGAGGTAGGTTATAGAAGTGGTCAGAAAACACTTCATAGGTCGCGGACCTGATGGGCCACCCCGGGAGCGGACCGCTGGGCGGGATGGACCTCTGGTCTGACCCAGTGGAGGCAACTATAATGTTCTTATGTAATTTCCTGTTTTGGAGGAGCAGGGAAGCTGGCGTGTGCAGTGTTAAAGCCCCATAGCCTGGGTTCAGTTTGCTTACAGGCGAGAGGGCAGTGAGGGATTGGAAGGAAGGGAAGCTGACCTCACCAGCAGATGGGGGCCCCCTGCCCTGTTTGCTCCCCCCCTCAACACCAGTCCTGGAGGCCCTCTGATATTTTCATGCCCGAAGCAAGTGCCTACTGGGCCTACCCTTTAATCCAGCCCTGGACTCAGAGTTCCTGAAAATCATGGATATAGAATTCTCCAAAGGTGAGTCAAAAACTGAGTAGCTCCTCTACCATTTCAGACACCCAGATCATGATTCTCTAATAACAGAAATCAAGTTCTTTCTAGATTCACTTCATTGCAGAAGATCCTGAAACAGAAACCAGAGATGAAAGAGCACTTTATAATATTCATGCAAAATATGCTGGATAATAGCCATGCAGAGCCAGCTCCACCACTGAAAGATAGGTACGTACCAACATTCTTTATTACCTTTAGTGTGGATCAACCACAGAAACAAGGCCAGATCAGGATTGTATTCAATCCTAGTGCTCAGTTCCAAGGAATCTCACTCAACAATAAATTGCTTTCTTGGCCTACAATAATCAACAGTTGATTAGGAGTCCTAATTCTCTACTGGAAGGAACCCATTGCCGTGGATATCCAGCAAATGTTCTACTGCTTTGCCATACATCCAGATTAAAGAAATTACTTGAGATTCTGGTGGTACTATAACAATGATATCAATCAGGAGATTGTGGAACACAGAATGGTAATAGTCTATCACCAGAAGTGGCAACATATGGGCTTAGAAAGACTGTCCAAGAAGGAGAAGGTCTTTCTATGACGTCCCCAATATATCTTAATAACACTCCTTTGCAAATGGTCAATACTATTAAAATCATGAACAGGTCAGCACAGTTATTAAAAACTGCTGTTATAAATTGCGCATGATAAGATCATTGGCAAAGGTTTGGGAACCAGCAGCCTTAAATACCCTAATCCATTCCCTTGTAATTTCGAAATTAGATTATTGTAACTCATTACACAAGGACATTGCACAGAAAGAATTAAGAAGGCTACAAATAATCCAAAATACGACAAAATAATTACAGATTCAAACAAGTTTGATCACATTACACCTTTTTCGAAAAATGCACACTGGCTCCCAGTCACCTAGAGAATTACGTATAAAATTCTTCTAATAATCTTTAAAATTAGATCATCAATATTACCCACATTTCTTGATAGGCTCCTCAAACTCCATTCAGGAGTTTGTTCATTTATGTGTCACCCATTTTTAATATTGTGCATCACTTATAAATTTTAATAAGCGATTGAATCAAATTTTAAATAAAACTTGAAAACTTGAGAGAGATTGGTAAAGATGCCAAACACTTTATTGAAAGAGACTTTTATGTTAATAATGGTTTGAAGTAATTGCCTGCTGAAGAAGAGGCCATTGAATTGCCAAAGAAAGCACTAGCAATGTTGGCAGAGGCCAATATGAGACTTCACAAAATCTACTGCAACAGTCCAGAAGTAATGAGTGCATTTCCTGCAGAGTATCATGTCAAAGATTTAAAGTATTTTGATCTAAGAGAAGATACCACTTGGCTTAGAGAAGCCTTGGATTACATTGGGATTTTAAAAAATGTTTTTACCCTTCAAGTCTCTACCCAAGAGAAACCATATACTCAAAAAGATGTCTTATGTTTACAGTCCATAGTCTGTACAATCCACTAGGATTTGTGGTTCTGGTCACCATTCAAGGGAGATCCCTGCTGAGAAAGCTTTCTCAAAGTACTGATGAATGGGATGTTCCATCGCTACCAGAAATGCAACAAGAATGGGAGAAATGGAAAGATTCTCTAAAGACTCTTTACCAACTGCACATCCTACACACTTATGTTTATGCATTTATGTTTAATATTTATTTTATTTATTTAAAAATCTATAGTCCATATATCTGACAGTTCTAAGTGGGTAACAATCCAACCTACATAATAAAATATACTACTTTAGCTATCTCTGTACTACAAAGTGGTTTACATAAAACAAATAATAGATTTCAGAAAAGGAACTTCTAGTGCTATAGTTGTGTGATTCTGGACAAGTGGGTAATTAATCCAAACGCACACGCTGTGCAAAAGATAACAACTTCTCCTCCTCCCCCTTCAGTTTTTTTTCTGCAACTTGCAATAAGGTGTATGTCTGCTCTGCTCTGTTTAAAATGTTGTTTTCTGGGTGTTTTTTCTCAAAATTTGGAGGTTTTCGGTGCTCCTGAGTTCCCAATATTTCTGTGACAACTATGCCTGGGGGAAGAAGCAGATGGGGTCTGCAGCTGGTAGGCCAATCCCTTTGTGGTACCTGTCTAGCCAGCCCACTTAATATTTAAGGGGATTGGGGTCAGTTTCCCTTGCAGCTAGCTCGCCCCTTGATTTTCAGGAGCTTGAGTGTAGGCTGATTTGGCACCTGCAGTGGTCTTTTTGCGGGGACTTTCAGATACCAGCTGCATGTCACCTCTTCCCTTCTTATGTGCGGTTCGGTGAGGGTAGAGGTCCAGTCTAGGTTTGCTCCAGCTGGTAGCCCAAATATTTCAGCATTATTGTTTTTGGAAACGGAACATTCTGTTTAGGTAGAATTCTTCTCTAGGAACCAGCTCCCCTTCTGAGCTGAAGCAGGCTATAGCACTTTTACAGCACAGCATGGCACTGAAATTCTGAGGGTTCTTAAAGCTGCCCAGAGAGTCATCTTCCTGTAAAAACCCCTTTTCAGTGAAATTTGAGTTTTAGTTTGGCCATTGTAAGCCATTGTTTGGTGCCAAAATGCTACTGCAGCAGCTATCTTGGATTTCCCAGATTTATTTCAAAATCCTCCCTCTGCCTCAAAATCCATCAATTCAACTCAAAATTGATACTAATGGTCTTATCAGACCCTTTCACACACATAATATGCCATATTTGCCTGGACAGTCAGCTGAGGAGTGTCTGTATGTCACGTGTCATAGAACACATGGGGAGGGTAGGAGCCTCAGGCTTAGCCCCTCCTGAAGTCTCTAGGGCTGGAGAGCCACCAGGGGTCACAACTGTGGGGAGAATATCCCTCTCAGAATCCTGAGTCAGTAGGTTGGTGAAGCACAAGGTCGTAGACGCCATGGAGTTCAAGAGGAGGAAGGTAGAGTTCCTTAAGGGGATCTCAGGGCTGATTCATCAGGGTTTTATTCCTGATTACTGAGTCTCATGTAGAAAGCTTATCTAAGCTGCCAATTCTCCTATGCAGTTGGGAGACTCGCCAGAGGCCATGCCAGGGTTTTTCCCTTACTGAGCTTGTGTCCCCCCTCCCCCCAGAACAAGGTGCTGTTCAAGACACAGAGAACCAGTCTGAAAGAGACTTGGATGAGGATGGGGAATCTGAACCTATTCCTTTACTGACACAGAATGATGCTTCCCTGGTGGACACTCAGGATTCCAACTAAGAACTGATAGTCAGGATTAGGGACTGGTAGTTGAGAGGCAGTAGTAGCACTTGATCAGGGAGAGGACCTATCTGTGTACTGCCTGATCAAGTCCACAGCGTTGCTAGAGATTATTACAGAATTCTTGAGGGAACTAAATCTAGAATCCCCATCCAACTCTAATGCACAGTGTTCCAACATGAGTGTGGTGCAGTGGTTAAAGTCACAGCCTCAGTACCCTGAGGTTGTGGGTAAAGAATGACACGGTGGTTGTTACCTGCGGCTAGCCGCAGGTAACCTGCCAAAACAGTGACCAAAAAAAGGTGAACGCGCGGTGAACGAGGGTTCGATCCGGCAGCCCACTCTCTCATGCTGGCCGTCCATGCATCTCCCTCCCTCCTTTTCCCTTACCTTTTCTTCTTGAAACTGGCGATTTCTATAAGGCTACGAGCTGTATTACAACCAGAGCCTTGAAGTCGCGTCGCCTGCTGGAAAAAGTCTCCTCTGACGCAACTTCCTGTTTCTGGTTGCATCGAAGGAGACTTTTCTAGCAGACAACCTGACGCGACTTCAAGGCTCCGGCTGTAATACAGCTCGTTGCCTTATAGAAATCGCCAGTTTCAAGAAGAAAAGGTAAGGGAAAAGGAGGGAGGGAGGGAAATGCACGGCTGGCCAGCGGGAGGGAGCTGCTGGACCGCGTGAAGGGTACTGGGGATGGGAGGATGGAGAGGAGAAGACGCTGAAAAGGGGGACAGTGACAGGGCGGTGAAAGAGACAGTGGGGACAGTGACGGGGCGGTGAAGGGGACGGCAGAGACAGTGATGGGGCGGTGAAAGGACCAGCGGGGAAGGGGCGGTGCAGAGGATGGTGGTCCGGGGACGGGACGGTGACCGGGACATTATTTTTCCCCGTGTCATTCTCTAGTTGTGGGTTCAAATCCATGCTGCTTCTTGTGACCCTGGGCAAGTCACTTAATCCCCCCATTGCCCCAGGTACATTAAATAAGTTGTGAGCCCACCAGGACAGACAGGAAAAAATGCTTGAGTACCTGAATAAACCATTCTGAGCTCCCCTGGAAGAACAGTATAGAAAACTGAATTAATAAATGAGTGGTGTGAAGTCCCAGGCTTCATCCTTTCCCTTGCATCTGGATAGAGCATTGGGATGCTCCTAAAGATCTTTTAAAGGTGGCTAAGACCATGTTTAGGTTGTAGCCTATGGCTCAAGAATGTCAGCCCAAAGTGGACTCTCTGGTGGCTCAGGTGACTAAATGCACTCCTTAGTGAGGGAGGCATAGTCTTGAAGGATGCTCAGTATCGCAGAGTGGATGTGATTCTGAAGAGATAGTTCAAGGCCTTAGCCTTGGGAATTAAAGTAGCAACAGTGGCCTTGTTTGTGGCACATGCTTGCCATACCAATTTCCGTCAGACTTCCTCAGTGGAGGCCAACTCTTTTCCCGTGCATATAGTAGCAGGAGTGAATTATATAGCCAATGCCCTATTTGATATAATCTTGGCTTATTCTATCTCAGCCTGTAGAATGCTCTGGATCAGGCAATGGGCAGAAGACTCACCTACTAAAGCTGCGCTCAGTGAACTCACCTTCAAAGGGAAAATGTTGGATGGAAAGGGACTGGACGATCTTATGGTGAGTGTGGCAAATCGTTGCCTAAAATTATCAGATAGTAGCCCTAAACCCGCTAGAGAGGCTGGACATTCTACTTTGCCAAGTCTGACCTTTGCTGTCTGATCATACAACCAAAATCCTTATCCACGCTCATCCCTTCTCGCTTAGATTACTGCAACCTGCTTCTCACTGGTCTTCCGCTAAACCATCTCTCTCCCCTTCAATCTGTTCAAAATTCTGCTGCACAGCTTATATTCTGCCACCGTCACTATGCTCACATTACCCCTCTCCTCAAGTCACTCCATTGGCTCTCTATCCACTTCCACATACAGTTCAAACTCTTCTTATTGATTTACAAGTGTGCTCACTCTGCAGCTCCTCAGTATCCCTCCTCTCTCTCTCTCCCTATGTTCCTCTCCAGTATCCTTCTCTATAGCCAACTCCAGACTCCTTCCATTTTACTGACAGTATGCCTGGAACAGACTCCCTGAGTCAGTATGCCAAGAACCGTCTCTGCAGTGTTCAAATCCAGGCTAAAAGTCCACTTTTTCAAGGCTGCTTTTAACTCCTAACTTCAACCCACTTGTAAAGTACCCAAGTCTATTTTGTCACTCCGTATGTAATTTCCTACCCCCAGTTATCCTGTTTTTTGTTTGTCTGTTTGATTAGACTGTAAGCTCTATTGAACAGAAATTATTTCTTACATGGTTAATGTAATATACAGAGCTGCATGCATCTGACAGCGCTATAGAAATGATAAGTACAGTAGTAGTTTTTCATTATTAAAACAGATCTAGCCCCAAAAATTCAAAATTGTGCCCTGGATATATTCTAAAATGTTTGATTATTGCAGCAAAACATCCAAATCATAAGCCCATCCTAGTCCTGCCCAAATCATGCTTTCCAACATACCCCCTTGAGATTTAGATGCACCACAGACAAACAGAATAGAAATCCACCTAGAACAACTTGTTGGTTGTTGACGCTTTTTTCTGAATAGAGGCTAGTACAATGTTTTTAACATTTGGTGCTGTTATATAGTTATGTGATTTGTAAAGCATTTTTTAAAGGGTAATGAAGCAAATATGAGTAATATATTACTGTTTTACGCCGATCTTCAAGAAAGGTTTGAGAGGACATCTGGGAAACTACAATCCAGTGAGTCTGACATCGGTACCGGGAAAAATGGTAGAGGCGCTGATAAACGACTGCATCATTGATCACCTTGATGGACACAAACTGATGAGGACCAGCCAGCACAGCTTCAGCAAAGGAAGATCTTGCTTGACAAACTTACTGCACTTCTTCGAGGGAGTAAATAGGCAGATAAACAAGGGTGACCCAGTCAACATCGTATATCTCGATTTTCAGAAGGCGTTCGACAAGGTCCCACATCAACGTCTACTTCGAAAAATTGCGAGCCATGGAATCGAGGGTGATATACTTATGTGGATTAAAAAACTGGTTGGCAAATAGGAAACAGAGAGTGGGGGTAAATGGGATAGATTCCATACAAACGTAAGGAAGTTCTTCTTCACCCAGAGAGTGGTAGAAATCTGGAACGCTCTTCCAGAAGCTGTTAAAGGGAAAACACCCTTCAGGGATTCAAGAAAAGGTTCGATGTGTACATGCTGGACCAAAACATGCGCAGGTATGGCTAGACTCAAATAGGGCACTGGTCTTTGACCTAAGGGCCGCCGTGTGAGCGGACTGCTGGACCACTGGTCTGACCCAGCTGCAGCAAATCTTATGGCCTTATGTTCTTATTGTTTTATGATGTTTCTTATGTATTATATATGATATCTGTATCTTGTGAATGTTATGTTGTAACTCGCTTACGATTTAAGTGGACTAGAAGGTTTTTTTTATAAATAAATAAACATTGGCTTCCAGTGTATCTCAAAATTCAATTTAAGTGCATTTGCATTGCATTTAAGATCTATTTGGCATTTTTGCCACTTTGATTCCTTTAGACTAGAATGTTCATAGATCTCGTCTTGCCAGAAGTTCTCAAAAATTTAAACTTACATTTCCCTTTCTCAGTGGTAAAAACAGAACCTTTAAGAGATTTAGGGCTCCTTTTACTAAGCTGCGGTAACATTTTTAGCTCTTAGTGATAGGAGCCCTTAGTCATTCTTTTGCTTTTAAATTAACCAAATTCTGGAATGCTTTGCCACTTACATTAAGAAGTTTAGAATCTTTTGCTGTATTCCGGAAAGTTCTGAAAACTTTTTTGTTTGCTAAACATTTTGGAAATTAATTATTTCAGTCTACTTTTCCTTGTCAAGTTTATGTATTATGTATTACATTATTGTTAACCGAGTCAAGCTTCTCTTGGTTGATGACTCGGTCTATAAAACTAAGGGCTCCTTTTACTAAGCTGCATTAGGGCATTAATGTGCGGAATAGCGCGCGCTGAATTGCCACATGCACTAGACCTTAATGCCAGCATTGAGCTGGTGTTGGTTCTAGCCATGTAGCGTGCGGTAATATCCTGCGTGCACTAAAAATGCTAGCACACCTTAGTAAAAGGAGCCCTAAGTTTTAGTTTAGTTTAGATTTTGAAATTAGCAAATTGGAAGGGTTTGGTGAGGAAAACGTCCATCTGCCCCTTTATACCACTTTTTGGATGCTTTTCATTTTTTGAAAATGAACCTAGTGAAGACAGGATGCTGTGCTCAATGAGATATTGCATAGTATTTTTTATGTTCTTAATCCCCCCCCCTTTTTTTTTTTTTACTAATCCAACAGTAGAGGTTTCTACCACAGCCCGGAGCTCTAAATGTTCCAATGCTGCTCTGATGCTTATAGAATTCATATGAACATCAAAGCAGCATCAGAGCTTTTGGCATCGCAGGCTGCAGTAGAAACCTCTACCATGGCTTAATAAAATAGGAACCTATATTTGTATTATACAGTACATATTGAATTATTAAGTGTTTATAATTTCATATTTTTCTGCTTTCCATCTTCTTTGAAATAAAAAATAATGTCATTAACATTTAAGAGACATAACTTACAGGCAAAAATATTTTTGGTAAAGGGCAGAACCTTCAATTTGACTAATTTTGGTCCTCTTCTACGATGTCATTTAGCGTGAGCCGCTGAGGTAACTGCCCTGAAGCCCATAGGGATTTAGAGGGCTTTGGGGCAGTCACCACGTGGAAGCTGTTAGCATGGCTTTTATATAAAGGGGGGGGGGGTTGCTTCCTATGTTATTATTGTCACATCATTATGCAATTAAGCCTCAGGCTATAGTTTTAGATGGCTAAAATAATTGTGACTGCTAGAGCTTCAGCATCATCATCAATAATTTTTGTACCTCTTTAACTTTCTCAAATGATTAGAAAATCTGAATTTTTTAATGTTTTGAATTATTAATATATTTACTAATATTTATTCCTACAATGGCAAAAATCACTCTATCCTGATAGGAACTCATGCATACAAAACTTCTGCACTGAACGTCTTAGTTTCATCTCTCTCACTAGTAGACCATGTCATAGAGCAATCAATATTGGTTAATAGGCCACATCTTTGTTATTAGCATTCTTTACAGCCTTGACATACTTTATTTTATGTTCAGACTGTGCATGAAAACTTTGACTTATATCTTGTCTAGACAATGGTTTACATTGCCATTCAAATTAATAATGTGCCAGAATTATCCTAAGCTTAATGCAGCTGTGCTCAGTATTGACTCTGAAAATTAAATTTTCTCTACAGTGCTATTGACAGCTGGGTCTCAGTCATGTTTTATGGATTTCAATAGTGCTGAAGCAGTAGCTCATGCCTTCAAGCACAATACTGATTGATAAGCATTTTCATAAGAAGTGTCTTGTTTTATTTTGAACAAAAAAAGTAAAAATTTTTCATATAGATTCTTTGAAGAACATATCTAACAGAAGAAACAAATGTCATGCTGTAATTGAAAATATAACATAGCTTTTATAGATACAATACAATAATTTGAAAATAATTAGAAAATGAAAATTTTAGCACTTGCAATGCAGAATAGAGAGAAATAAATGAATCCTCAATGTTCATCCTTGTGAAGTAGATGTCATAGGGCATGCATGACTTGGCATTAGGAAAAGTACTTTATAATCACTGGTAATGATAAGAACCAACAGATCTAGATAGCAATGTATCCAGATCTGGTTCCAGATCAACTGTATAGAAACATAGAAAGAGATAAAAATGCAGAGAGATAAAGACCAATTGCCCTATCCAGTCTTCCCATCCATATCATCTACTATCCCTTCCTCTCCCTTATAGATCCTATGTACTTGTCCCAAGTTTGCTTGAATTCAGTTACAGTTTTTGCCTCTGCCATCTCCACTGGGAGGCCATTTAAGAATTCACCACCCTTTCCATGAAGAAATACTCCCTTAGTTTACTTCTTAGTCTATTCCCTTTCAACTTCATCCTATGTCCTCTAATTTCAGAGCTTCCTTTCAATTAAAAGAGGCTTACCTTTTGTGCACTTAGGCCATGTGAGGTATTTAAATGTATCTAATATATCTCCCCTTTCCCTCCTTTCTTCAAGTATACACATTGAGATATTTAAGATCAGTATTGTGGTAAAATAACAGATGATGGAAGAGTCAAAAACAATTAGGAAAGTGCAATGTCAAAAGTTGTATATAATGTGCCACCCATCCAAGACAAGATTACTGCATAGTCCAGTGCTTCTCAAACTTTTAAAATTTTTGCCATAATTTTGAATTTTTCAGCACATCATGGAGTTCATTTTCAAAAAAAAAAAAAAAAAAAATCTAAAAAATGGTATAAAGTGGCTATTTTTGAAACTTTGTATAGCTGTAAACCAGTAAAGAGTGCCCAACAGCTACACAGCCATCTACAATGTCTCCAAGTTCCGGAATCCTATTTCTATACAGATTTCTATACTTTTCATCTGCAGTTCATCTACATCTCAAGGGGGCAATTAGATGCCTAGTTTGGGCAAGACTAGGGAAGGCTTATGACCTGGATGTTTTTCTACCATAAACATTTTAGAATACATTCAGAGCACAATTTAGCCGTTTGGGGCTATGCCTGGTTTAACATTGAATAAGTGCCTAAAAGGTGTCCAAACTGACCATACCTACTAGACCATTGAGACATCCAGGTTTTACTTCCATCAATCGATAAAAACTTTTTTGATAAATCTGGCACTATAACTGACTAATTCAACCTGTAAACTGTATATTATGTAAACACCAGCACTAATTTAATGAAGTATATTAGAATGAAGATACTATATACTACCAAAATCAGCTGAGGGAAATTATCTCGCAGCTTTGCTAGACTTCATTCAATTGCAATTAAGACTTTATGTTCACTGGTCCTCAGCGGGCCACCACATACTCGAAAAATCTCATTGTACATGGCTTTACGCTCCCACTCATCATTGGAACCAGCTTAAATTTTCAGTTTGCTAACAATTTAAGTATAAATACTAAAAGTACTTAGCTTCTAGTAAGACGCTGTGCAGGGGGGAGTTATTCTTTACACCAACATGTTTCACCCGTGAGAGTCAATGGGCTTTGTCAAGGTTCCCTCTCCCTGTAAAGAATGAAACCGGAAACCTAAGCTTCCATAATATAACGTGCTTACTAACAACAAATATTCGGCTAAGCCTAATACAGATAAAACATTTTACCATGTCTGCCTTCTCACCTCTTAATAACGTACAGCCACCATTGCGTCTAAACGGAATGGCAAGCCGGCTCACTATCACGTGTTTTATAGACTCCCGCCCCCGGCGTCAGCAACCCGAACAAGTACGAGATGATGACGTCAGACGCCGGAGTCAACACCTTAAATTTATAGATCAAAACCAATAACTTTAATAAACTGGAATAATGAATGAAGTGGAGGATAAACCCCTGACCCATAGATCTTATATCAACGAGGCCCACTCCAGCTCGTTGTTGAGTCCAGTAGGAACTACAGTATTTAATCGATAGATCCACCGTTATTCTAGCATATTAAGTCTCCTCTCCCAATCCCCTTCCTGCTCACTCGCTTCGATGTTATCAATAATTGTTAGCAAACTGAAAATTTAAGCTGGTTCCAATGACGAGTGGGAGCGTAAAGCCATGTACAATGAGATTTTTCGAGTATGTGGTGGCCCGCTGAGGACCAGTGAACATAAAGTCTTAATTCCAACTGTATACAGTGGTGCCTCACACAACGAACTTAATTGGTTCCAGGAGCAAGTTTGTTATGCGAAAAGTTCGTTATGTGAAACGCGTTTTCCCATAACAATACATGTTAAAAAAAATAATTTGTTCTGTAGCATAAAATATGCTAAGATGACATAAAAAAAGATAAATTTCTTGTTATTATTTTTATTTAGATACATCTAAAAACATAATTGTTTTTTAAAACAACACACATTTTTTAAATTTAAAGACAGACTAAGTAGAGTCTAATTTTACAGTGAGAGAGGGCAGAGTCTCAGCGGCAAAAACTGGGACTTAACTGTTCATTTTTTTTTTTTCTAGCATCGGGGAAGTGGCGAGAGTAGCTCCGCCCCCCCAACGCATCAGCAGTAGGCGCCGGGCCCCTGCGAGCCGACGGTCCGCCACTGCACAGGGAGCCAGGCGGAGAGAGGGCAGTTAAGCGCAGTGCCTGCGCGGAAGGATGCAGCTCGGGCGACTTCGTTGTGTGAAACGAAGTTCGTTGTAGGAAGCAAGACATCAAGTTCGTTGTGCGCAGCGTTCGCTGTGCGAGGCGTTCGTTATGCGAGGCACCACTGTATTATGGACATTGATATTAGATCCCTAATATGTGTTGAGTAAGGATAATAACTTTATATTATGTATTAGGATAAACTTGTACTGAAATCCTAACACAGTAAGGAAAACTATGGCAAATTGTGTATATTAATATTAGACCCCCTAATATGTGTCAGGCTAGGATAAAAATGTGTATTGTAAACTTGTACTGAAATTATGTACTGTATTTTCGCTCTATAAGACACACCCTCCTGCAGAGGAGGAAAAACCAAGAAAAAAAATTCTGAACCAAATGGTGTACCCTGTCCCACCGTCCTTCTTAAACAAAGCTCAGAGCAGTCTGCAACATAATTGATAGCATGCAAAAAAAAACACCCAAAAACCAATACAAAACAGATATTCCAACAAATAACGCATATGAGAAATACTGTACCCCATCCACAAAATAAAAACAAATTCTATTTAATCCCAAACAGAATACTATACCCAACATAATTCCCAAAGAGGTGAGTCTCTGAATTTCCTATTCATGATGGCCTGAGCTAGAATTTGAAACAGGCCTAGAGTTCAGATTGAAGTTGCTGATGGGCATTGAGCTGGACTGAAATGACTAGCTGGGCCAGCTCTTCCCATTGTTCTGGAACTGGAAACAAAGGAAAGTGACTGAAAAGATGGATGCCTAATACCCAAGCCAATGGCAAGGCACAAGGCCAGTCAAGGCTTCCATTATAGTTGTAAGAGTTTTAAAATGTATTTGATAGAGAGTCAATGCACTTGATTGTCCAGGGGCCACCAAAGAGTTGATTCTGTCCTGTTTCCATTATAGTCCATTGGAGTAATTTTGTCAGTAATATTTTATTTATAGAGATAATACTGCTTTCTCAGCAGCATGTATGTCACAATTGATCCTGGAGGAACAAACGAAGGAAAGGGGTGGTACTGATGACATGTGACTCAAAAATGCACAGCTCATCCAAACTCCAAATCACTCAATCCCTAAGCAGGTGCGAGGCACGGCGCAATGGTGGCAAAGGCATAACACACACACACACCGTCGTATCTTTTTTAAAATCCCGATGGAGCAGGAGCTTTCCGTGCTCCTGCCCTTCTCTCACTGGACCACTGCCTCCTGATGTCTTCCGGCGGCAAACAAGACAAGCACGAGCTTTTATATTCAAACATTTTTTATTGAAGGAATAAAGTAAAAATACATTCATATAATGCATAAAGATATTCCTTACAAATGATTTCAGATATTTTAAAATTCTAATTCATATATTCTATAAAATACTATCATTCCTACAAACATTTTATATTACAAACCATAGTCCCCCCCCTTCCCTTTCCCCCCTCCCTTCTTCCCTTTCCTCTTCCCTTCTTTCCATTCCCCTTTCCCTCCCAGGATGAAAGGTAACAAAAACAGCCAAAATTTTGGAATACAATGAAGGCAACCATCGCTTCAATGTAATGCATTAAGAATTAAACTTCTTGTTCTTGGTGAAAGTTTTTGAATATAAGGGTCCCAAGTTTTCAAACAGACACGAGTTCGTCTAGGAGATCAACGAACCTCCCAAACCTCAAATAAAAGTACACGATGAAATTGATTCCTCCAATGCCAAAAACTAGATTCTGTCTGTAACCAATATTGCATAATACATTTATGACCTACCATACAAGCTTTCTGAAATAAAAAGCATCTTCCTTGACCATATACCCCACCAGAAGCTGCCTTACCAAAAAGTACTCCCCTTGGATATCCCACCACTGGACTATCCCATAATGAACCCAAATATAATAGGATGGTAGACCAGAAAGACTTAATTAAAGGACATTGCCAAAAAGCATGAGATAATGTATTGAGATCTTTATCACATTTGATACATATTGGAGAATTTACCAATCCCGCATGAACAGCTTGTATTTGTGAGAAATAGGCCCTATGTATCACTCTATATGTACATTCCTTCCATACAAAACCCATAATAATTTTAGGTAATCTATGAATTGCTTGACTAAAATCAAGAAGCGATATCTGAATCCCTAACTCCTCACTCCAATTTTGTAAAAGTTTATTGTATGTGCGATTTGGAAGTAAATTCCACCACCACTTATGCAATATAGATACTGAAATTGGTAAATCCTCACATTGATTGAAAAAGTAAGAAGTCTGTCATGAACTCCACAGGAAAGACCCGATCTCCGTAATTTACTCACATAATTCACCAATTGTATATAACAGTATAAAGACCCAGGACCACATCCTACTGTTAAAGAAAGGTCAACGAATCTCCTTATCTTCCCTGTCTCGTCCAATACCTGCACTAAATAATGAACACCCTTTGTCCCCCAATTTCAAAAAAAATCCCAGAAGTCATACCAGGAGTAAAATTTCCATTACCATTGTAAGCCCATAACAAATTATCCCATACTAATCTCATTGGATTTAAAATAGAATTATATCGTAAATGAACCGGCAACCTTGACTGATGTACCTGAAGTAAGAATAATAGCTGAAAAGGATGAAAAAAGGCCTGCCTGGTTCCACGCGTCTTCTCAGGCTGCTTGTGAGACTCAAGAGAATTGACCATTCAAAGAGCCGCGCAGGACCAGGCAGACGGTAAAAAGCTCATGCCTGTCTTGTTCACCACCGGAAGACATCAGGAGACAGCAGTCCAGCGAGGGAAGGACAGGAGCAAGGAAAGCTCCTGCCAATACAATGCTGGACTGCCGGGATTTAAAAAAGGTACGGAACCAGGTGTGTATTCGCTCCATAGGACGCACCTTTATTTCCACCAACTTTTGGGGGGAAGAAAGTGTGTCTTATGGAGCGAAAAATAGGGTATGTTAACCTGTAACCCATTCTATAAAACAAACTAAATAAATAAATAAATGTCTCAGTCTGTCCAATTTTGCTTTCAATGGAAGTAAAACCCAGATGTCTCAATCCATTCTCCTTTTTCTGAAGCCATATGGTATCCCTATATATTCCAGCTTCAGATATTTTGGGTAGTTCTAGTAGAACAGCAAGCAGGTCTCTGAAGTAGCCTGGTGGTGCAATGGAATGCAGAGAAGGGGACCCAGCTCGTATCTCAATCTAACTACTATACTTGTTTAGTGGAACATATGAGTCCCCAAAAAACCTACTGGACCATCATATAGGTGCCACTTGCAGGCATAAGAGTTATTGTGTGTACAGTTGGGTACAGTAGGTTTTGGGTGGGTTTTGGAGGGCTCACCACACAATATAAGGGGATTATAGTGAGATTTGTACCTGGGAGCTTTAATGTTAAGTTCACTACAGTGCCCCGAGTGATCCACTGCTATGCTCATATGTCTATGTGGCCAGAGGCCCCATCTACATCACAATACAAGTTGTTTTGGGTGTTTTTCCTTTGGATGTTATTGGGGTTTTTTTCAAAAATGGTTCAAAAAGATAAACTCACATCTGAAAAACGCTCCTGTTCAATATCTACATAAACGACCTAGAGGCGGGAACCAAGTGTGAGGTCATTAAATTTGCAGATGACACCAAACTATACAGCAGAGCTCAAACCAGGGAAGACTGCGAAGATCTCCAAAAGGATCTAACGCAGCTGGAAAAGTGGGCCGAAAAATGGCAAATGAGCTTCAACATAGGGAAATGCAAGATCATGCATGTGGGGAAAAAGAACCCGATGTTCACATACAAAATGGGGGGAACACCACTAGGGGTCAGTAACCTGGAGAGAGACCTGGGAGTGATTGTAGACGCAACACTAAAGGCATCGGCGCAATGCGCCACGGCCTCAAGGAAAGCAAACAGAATGTTGGGTATCATTAAGAAGGGTATTACGACCAGGACGAAGGAAGTCATCATGTCGTTGTACCGTGCAATGGTGCGGCCGCATCCGGAGTACTGTGTCCAGTACTGGTCGCCGTACCTCAAGAAGGACATGGCAGTACTTGAGGGAGTACAGAGAAGAGCAACTAAACTGATAAAGGGAATGGAAAATCTCCCATATACCGACAGATTGAAGCAGTTGGGACTTTTCTCCCTGGAAAAGCGGAGACTTAGAGGAGACATGATAGAAACCTTCAAGATCCTGAAGGGCATAGAAAAAGTAGACAGGGACAGATTTTTCAAATTATGGGGCACCACATGTACAAGGGGGCACTCGGAGAAATTGAAAGAGGACAGGTTTAGAACAAACGCTAGGAAGTTCTTTTTCACTCAGAGGGTGATAGACAAGAAAACATTAAATGGTTTCAAAGAAGGTTTGGATAGATTCCTAGAAGAAAAAGGGATTGAGGGGTATAGATAGGTATAGACCACTACTCAGGCAATGGGCCTGATGGGCCGCTGCGGGAGCGGACCGCTGGGCAGGATGGACCTATGGTCTGACTCAGCGGAGGCAACTTCTTATGTTCTTATAGGCATTTTGCAGTTTTGAAAATGTTTATTACTGGATTTCTGTGTGTTTTCTGCAAAACTTGGATTTGAATGTCATAGCGAAAATGGCTCTCCACATCAGTCTTACATGGTCCTCAATATCATACCCTCCACCAACAGGAGAGCAGCACATTTTATTTGAGCATCTTTCATCCTACTGGCTTTAATGTCTGAACATATGGAGCAAGCTGGTCCTCTAAAATTATAGAGCTGTATTAATTTGCCCAGATAGTTATAAACATACTTCATCAATATCTTGGTATATTCATGGGCCAAATCTAAATACAATTTGAAATGCTTCAGTTAGCATTTTTAAAGCAATACTGGCAATGGAGTTTAAATATCAAGAGGTTTATTTAGTACTTACTATACTGCCATTAACTGTAAAAGAACAGAGCATAGCACTTTACAATCTAAGGCGCCCTTTTATGAAGCCACATAAGGCTTTTTTATCACTGGTTGCGGCGGTATTAGCTCTGATGCTCATAGGAAGTCTATGAGCGTCGGAGCTTTTACTGCTGAGGCAATTAAAAAAAGCCTAACATGGCTTCATAAAAGGGGGAGGGAGTGAGTTAATATAGATAGAAAAGAACTACTATTTTATTAGATCATTCTTTGCATAGGAAGCAGAATGTTTTTTTGTTAGGGGGACCCAAAAGCTCTGCCCTAGTCCCAGCAGGATCCTGTGGCACAACTCCCCACTTACCTTCCCTGGCCACTGTAATTTTAAATCTTTGGGCAACCACCACACAGCATCAATGAACAGGCCTGCCCCAGAAATCTTCATTCTACAGCTACACTGAGCAGCAGCGGCTGCCCATAAATTTAAAATTATAGTGGTCAGGAGGAGGTAGGTGGGTGAGTAGAGCCATAATTGACTCTTCTGACTGCCATTTTTTGGAGAGACCATGGCCCCCTGTGGTCTCCCCCACTCCAACACCTATGATTCTTTGTCAGACACAATGGGGAAAGGAGAGAGGAGAAACAGAGGAAAGGAAAAAAGAAACCAGCTAGAGAGACCTCCAACTTAATTGCAATTTTGAAGTTTTTGAGATGAGATTCACTGTGAATGGTTAGGGGCAGGGAATTCCAGAGCTTGGGGCTCTAAAGAAAAAAGCAATATGGATTCTAAATGCGCTAATCAGGGAAAGGAGAGGGCTATGTGGTGATCATTTAATGAGCGGAGTATCCGAGATGGTGTGTGGGGTATGATAAGGGAATTAAGGTAGTGAGAAAGTCCAAATCTGAGAGCTTTGAAGGTAAGGAAAATTATTTTGTATTTAATTCTTGGCTCAGTTGGAAGCTAGTGGTGTTTAAGGGGAAAACTTGACAGAGAAGCCAAAATGCACAGTTTTGTAGAGCCTGAAGTTTACATGAGACCTTGTTAAATTCCAGAATATACTATGCTGCAATAATCTAGTTTGGTTGTGAATAAAGAGAGTTTCAAGTTTCAAGTTTATTGGTTTTTTATATCCCGACCATAAAACAAATATCTGACCGGTTAACAATGAGAGTAGAAAATGTAGTGGATAGGTTTCTGATTGTGTGTAGTCAGTGTGAAAAAACAGGATTTACTTGTGCTGAGACCCGTGGGGCAAAAAATAAATGAGACCTGTGGGGTAAAAGATAAATGAGAGTCAGAGTATGCCTAGGTAACGGAAGGTGTTTACTGTGGTAATGTTAGTGTTTAAGATGGAAAGGTTGCCCTGAGGATTTTGTAAGTGGCCTGAGAGCCAACAAATGACTGTCCTTTTCAGGGTTTAAGACTTGGTGATGATTGAATAACCTATCTGCAATTTTTAAAGACAATTTTGTAGAGGCTGGAGATTAGAGTTTATGGATGTAGTGGGATATAGGTGGAGGATATCATCTGCATAGATATGAAAAGATAGACTGGAGGATTTTTGTATTAGTTCTGCTAAGGGAGTACGAAAGAGACCAAGCAGAAAAATTAACATCCATGGATGTAAGCCTTGAAGATGTACACAAGCAGATAGAAAGATTAAAAACTGACAAATCCCTGGGCCCGGACGGAATCTACCCTAGGGTACTGAAAGAACTAAAAGAGGAAATAGCGCAACTACTACAGCAAGTTTGTAATCTATCCCTGAAAAAGGCGTGATCCCAGAGGATTGGAAGATAGCCAATGTTACGCCCATCTTTAAAAAGGGATCAAGAGGTGACCCGGGGAACTACAGACCAGTAAGTCTGACCTTGGTTCCGGGGAAAATGGCGGAAGCGCTGATAAAAGACAGCATCAATGAGCATCTAGAAAGGAATAAACTAAATCTACTATTTACCAAATAAGAAGATACCCGGAAGAGAAGAAGGAGAAAGAGAAAAAGAGAGTGAGAAAGAGATAAGGAGAAAAAATAATGAAATAGAATTTGTTAATGTGACTGCTCTTTTTGAACAAACAATTACTGTTGATACTGCTAGAGCTACGCTCTTAGTATCATTTGTTTTTGAGCAAGACGTGAATATGATTATGAAATTATTCTTTAAAAATTCACAGAAACTATTTGGGGAACAAAAAATTTGGATATATCCTGATGTTGCAAAGACTACACAAGAACGGAGGAAAGAATTTCTTTCTATGCGTCAAGATACTATTAAATTGGGAGCAACTTTCTTGTTAGCATACCCCTGCAAATGCTTAGTTAGGTATTTGGGAGTTAAATATACATTTTTCTCTCCTAATCATCTGAAGGAATTCTTGGATGTAAAGAAAATCATCAAGGACTGAGGGAAAATAGAAATTAATAGCTGGTGCTTAGAACAAAAAGCCTAATTGTCAATTAAATTCCTCTTTAATTTTCTCTCAAAAATTTTTGATTGACCATCCCCCTATTATAGTGGTCTAAGAAAGGGGAAAAAAAAGAAATAATTTATTTATTTCTATAAGTATGAATCTGTAATACTTCTGTATTGTTTTTCTTCCCTGTGTTTATTGTAACAAGATGTATTCTTGTAAACTTTGTTGAATAATAGAAATAAATAATAATAAAAAAAAAAAATAGAAAGGAATAAACTTATGATAACAAGCCAACATGGCTTCTACAAGGGAAGATCATGCCTAACGAACTTATTGCACTTCGAAGAAATTAACAAACGGATGGACAAAGGGGACCCCATAGACATTGTGGGCGATGAGATGGCAGATGTAGTTCAATGTAGAGAACTGTAAAGCCTTGCATGTAGGAAACAGAAACCCAAAGTACAGCTATATGATGGGAGGGCCGTTATTGGGTGAGAGTACCCAAGAAAGGGACTTGGGGTAATAGTGGACAAGACAATGAAGCCAGTGGCACAGTGCGCAGCAGCCGCTAAGAAGGCAAATAGAATGCTAGGTATAATCAAGAAAGGTATTACAACCAGAATGAAAGAAGTTATCCTGCCATTGTATCGGGCGATGGTGCGCCCGCATCTGGATTACTGCATCCATTATTGGTCGCCGTACCTTAAGAAAAATATGGTAATACTCGAGAGGGTTCAGAAGAGAGCGACACGTTTGATAACATAGTAACATAGTTATCAAACGTGTCGCTCTCTTCTGAACCCTCTCGAGTATCGCCATATTCTTCTTAAGGTACGGCGACCAATATTGGACGCAGTACTCCAGATAAGAAGAATATGGCGATACTCGAGAGGATTCAGAAGAGAGCGACACGTTTGATAAAATGTATGGAAAACCTTTCATATGCTGAAAGATTGGAGAAACTGGGGCTCTTTTCCCTGTAAAAGCGGAGACTTAGAGGGGACATGATAGAGATTTACAAGATCATGAAGGGCATAGAGAAAGTGGAGAGGGACAGATTCTTAAAACTTTCAAGAACTACAAGAACAAGAGGGCATTCGGAAAAATCAAGAGGGAACAGATTCAGAATCAGTGCTAGGAAGTTCTTCACCCAAAGGGTGGTGGACACCTGGAATGCGCTTCAAGAGGGTGTGATAGGACAGAGTACAGTATTGGGGTTCAAGAAAGGATTAGATAATTTCCTGAAGGAAAAGGGGATAGAAGGGGATAGATAGAGGATTACTATATAGGTCCTGGACCTGATGGGCCACTGCATGAGCAAACTGCTGGGCACGATGGACCCCTGATCTGACCCAGCAGAGGCACTGCTTATGTTCTTATGTAACTACAATCAGATAATCAAAGAGGGGGAAAGCCGACAGCTGATCTGATGTTGACGCTTCGGACAACAGTATCCAGAACAGATGCTGAACGGGCTGACTGCAAGGAGGAAGTAGAGAGACCGGTGGATCTTATGATCTGACAGCGAGGGAAACATCAGGTAAGGGGAGCTTGCTGGGAGGAGACTAAGGGGCATGGAGACACAAGGGGACTGGGTGGCACGAGGGCAAAAGCTGAGGAAAATATAGAGGTGCCACAAGGCGAGGGGGATCAAATGGAGGCTCAAGGGATGATAGCCTAGGAGGGGGCCGGTAGGGCTAGAAAACCCAGAGGAAAAGTGGGGAAGTGGGGTGACGGGAATGTGGGGAAACCGAAAGCTACGAGGGTAAAGGCTGAGGGCAAAGCAGAAGCACAGGGAACAGGAGAACTGCCCGAAATTCAAGGGGAGGCGGCCCAGGTAAATACAGAGGTGGAGGAAAAACGACGGGACCTACGGTGCTTATACGCAAATGCAAGAAGCCTCATGGCCAAGATGGGTGAACTAGAGGTCGTGGCCAAGGGGGAGGACCTGGATATAATTGGAATTACAGAAACATGGTGGACAGAGGAGAATCAATGGGATGTGGTGCTGCCGGGGTACAAGCTCTACAGGAGGGACAGGACCCACAGGAAGGGGGGAGGCATAGCACTATATATAAAGGACTCTATCTACTCAGTCGGGATGGATATGGCAATGAAGGCAGAGGGGCTGGAATCATTATGGGTCAAATTGCCGGGAAACAAGGGAGCAGGCATAAAACTGGGGCTGTACTATCGCCCACCTGGTACGCCGGAAGGAGTCGGACACGACTTGGAAGCTGAACTGAGACAAGAATGCAGGACTGGAAGTGTAACAGTGATGGGGGACTTCAACTACCCGGGGATTGACTGGAGTACGGGTCACTCCAATTGCGCTAGGGAAACGGGATTTGTAGAAGCTGTGAGGGACTGCTTCATGGAGCAACTAGTCAGGGAACCGACGCGAGGGAGTGCTACTCTTGACCTCATCCTAAACGGATTAGGGGGGCCTGCAAGAGGGGTAGAAGTGGGAGGACCACTAGGCAACAGTGACCACAATGCGATCAGATTCACATTAGAAAGGGGGACACCCACAGTAAGGAGGACCGCAACAACTGCGCTCAACTTCAGGAAAGGGAACTATGCTGCTATGAGGGAAATGGTGGGGAGGAAGCTCAGAAACATCCTTAGGATGGAGACTGTAGGAAGCGCCTGGACCCTATTCAGGGACACCCTGCAGGAAGCACAAAGAATGTACGTCCCCAGTTTCAGGAAAGGCGGCAAGAACAAGCAATCAAAGGACTCGGTTTGGATCTCAACAGAAGCAAAGAGGGCAATAAATGACAAAAAAGTATCCTTTGGAGATGGAAAAAGGACCCAACGGAGGAAAATCACCAGGCGCACAGGAAATGCCAAAAGGAATGCCACCGGGAGGTTAGAAAAGCAAAAGGGAACTACGAAGAGGGGCTGGCCAGGGAGGCAAAGAACTTCAAGGCATTCTTCAGTTACGTAAAGGGGAAGCGACCAGCGAGAGAGGATGTGGGGCCGTTGGACGATGGGGATAGGAAGGGAGTGATTAAGGAGGATAAAGAGGTAGCTGAGAGGTTGAACACGTTCTTCTCGTCGGTTTTCACGAGAGAAGACACATCTAACATACCGGATTCAGAGGAGCTCATAAGTGGGGAACAGGCTGAAAAATTGGAACACATAGAGGTAAGTAAGGAGGATGTCCTCAAACAGATAAATGCGGCAAATCGCCGGGCCCAGACGGGATCCACCCAATGGTTCTGAAGGAACTAAAACAAGAAATAGCGGGCACAATCCAGCATGTTTGCAACCTATCCTTGAAAACTGGAGAGGTACCAGAGGACTGGAAACTGGCGAATGTCACACCTATCTTCAAGAAGGGATCGAGGGATGACCCCGGGAACTACAGGCCGGTGAGCCTGACTTCAATTATAGGGAAGATGGTGGAAGCTATGATCAAGGATGGTATTTGCGAGCACATCGAGAGAAATGGCCTACTGAGAACAAGCCAGCACGGATTCTGTAAGGGAAGGTCATGCTTAACGAACCTTTTGTACTTCTTTGAGGGAATAAGCAGTCGGGTGGACAATGGGGAACCCATAGACATCATTTACCTCGATTTTCAAAAGGCTTTCGACATGGTGCCACATGAAAGGCTGCTTAGGAAGCTGTGGAACCACGGGGTGGGAGGGGATGTGCACAGATGGATCAAGCACTGGTTGTCGGGTAGACTGCAGAGGGTCGGAGTAAAGGGCCAATATTCTGACTGGCGGGGAGTCACGAGCGGTGTGCCACAGGGATCGGTGCTGGGGCCGTTACTCTTCAACATATTTATCAATGACCTGGAAAAGGAGGCAAAGTGCGAGGTTATAAAATTTGCAGACGATACCAAACTGTGCGGCAGAGTTAGATCCAGGGAGGAGTGTGAGGACCTGCAAAGGGACCTGGACAAGCTGGAAGACTGGGCAAACAAATGGCAAATGCGCTTTAACGTGGAAAAATGCAAGGTCATGCATAAAGGGAAAAAGAACCCGTTGTTCAACTACAAATTGGGGGGGGGGCATTGCTGGGAGACAGCAGTCTAGAGAGAGACTTGGGTGTGCTGGTGGATGCATCACTGAAGCCATCTGCGTAGTGCGCAGCAGCCTCGAAAAAAGCCAACAGGATGCTGGGCATCATAAAGAGGGGCATAACAACCAGGACGCGGGAAGTCATCATGCCATTATATCGAGCGATGGTGCGTCCACATCTGGAATACTGCATTCAATATTGGTCGCCGTACCTCAAGAAGGACATGGCAGTACTTGAGAGTGTCCACAGGAAAGCAACGAAACTGGTAAGAGGGCTGAAACACTGCCCATACGCCGAGAGGTTGGATAGGCTGGGGCTCTTCTCTCTGGAAAAAAGGAGGCTCAGGGGAGATATGATAGAGACCTTCAGGATCATGAGGGGCATAGAGAGGGTGGATAGGGACAGATTCTTCAGGCTGAAGGGGACAACAGGTACGAGGGGGCATTCGGAGAAACTGAAGGGAGATAGGTTCAAAACAAATGCAAGGAAGTTTTTTTTCACCCAAAGGGTCGTGGACACCTGGAATGCGCTACCGGAGGAAGTGATCAGGCAGAGTACGGTACAGGGATTCAAACAGGGATTGGACGGATTCCTGAGGGATAAAGGGATCGTGGGATACTGAGAGAGGTGCTGGGATGTAACACAGGTATAGAAAGCTAACCAGGTAATAAGTATAGAAACCCAACCAGGTCGTGCATGTGCAAGACCGGAGGGTTAGGACTTCGATGGGAAGATAGGACTCAATGGGAAACCAAGGTGGCAAGGGGGCCCCTTCTGGTGATTCAGACAGGTTGTGACCTGTTTGGGCCACCGCGGGAGCGGACTGCTGGGCCGGATGGACCTATGGTCTGACCTGGCGGAGGCACTGCTTATGTTCTTATGTTCTTAATATCCTCAACAATGAACCACAGATATAAGGAGCAACCACATATTAAAATTCTTCTAAAATTTTCAAATTTGAAGCTAGCTCATTTCAAAATTGGGGGGACCCAGTTCAGCAGGATTTGATTTTGGGTCCAGTCACCCTCTTTACCTGCTTATCTACTATCAAAAAATGAAACTGTGGCGTACTACAGGGATCTATCCTCACAGCCAAGCTGTTCAATCTTGCTTGCAGGTATGGGACAGGGACAGAACTCACAGGACAGGACGGGGATGGAGATAGATTCCTCAGGACAGAACAAATTTGTCTCCGTGTCATTCTCTAGTTGGAAGTCAAACTCATGGCAAGTTAAGTGGAATATCAAAGGAGGACTACCTTTAGGAAAGGAAGATTAGAAATATGAACTACAGAGTAAGTTATCACCTAAGCTGGAACTAGGGATCATTTCCAAATGGGATCGTCCTAGGTTCAGAGAACCCAACCAGAGATGAAGGTAAAAGGTGCCTGAAACTACTTTTTCAGAATTAAGAGGAGATGCAGTTAAGCAAGGGGGAAAGAAGGATCTGTACTGTCACCTTTGCTGTTCAATATTTTTCTCTCTCCGTTATTAGTTATTTGCCAGTCCATAGGTTTTATTCCATATTCCTATGCAGACGATATTCAACTTATTCATCCTTTGGATCCGGAAAATAACACTGAAATCACATCCATTAATCATAAATTGGAAATAGTACAAAACTGGCTTAATACAAATAAATTAGCACTCAACATAAATAAAACTAAATCAATGTTATTTTCCTGGAAAAAAGATTTAACTCTATCAAATCCTTTTATTCTTAACAATATCCCACTTAACTTAGTCTCCTCTGTTAAAATCCTTGGAGTAACAATAGACGACAAATTGGATTATCATGAACACATTTCTATTACAGTTAAAAAGTGTTATTATAAATTAAGAATGATTCGCTCAATTGCCAAATTTCTCAGCTTAACATCAATCAAGATACTTATACATTCATTAATAATATCTACACTTGACTACTGTAACGCCCTTCTTCTCAATATCACACAGAAAGAAAAAAGGAGATTACAACTAATACAAAATACGGCCATTAAATTAATATTTAACGCAAGAAAATATGACCATGTTACACCTTTGCTAATAGATGCTCACTGGCTACCAATAGGTCACAGGATTACATTCAAAATTATATTACTCATTTTTAAATCACTAGTATCAAATGAACCTTTATTTATATCTAGATACTTAATCCCACACAATACACAACGACCACTTCGCTCATCTAGACAAAATTTACTTACTGTACCTTCTTTAAAAATTATTGGAGCACGTAGATCAGACATGTTCACTGTGATGGGACCTCAATGGTGGAACGCCCTACCACATTACATTAGAATTGAAAAAGATATTGCTACATTTAAAAAATTATTAAAGACTTATTTATTTAATGACGCTTTTAATAATTGAAATTTTTTACACTTCTTGGATATGCTTTTAATAATGCTATGGCTTTAAACACCCCCTCCTTTTGTATCTTCCTTTATTTCTACAAAAAATTTAAAAATTGTAACTTTTAACCTTTTTTCCTCCTGACTCATGTATGTATAATATGTAACCACTATGTATATTGTTAGTTTCTTTTTATTGCTCTTTATTGATTTTGTACATCGCTTAGTAATTTTAATAGGCGATTAATCAAATACACTAATAAACTTGAACTTGAAACTTGAGACTTGTTTCAGTATCCAATGACTGTCCAGAAATGAAGGGTCCAACACAGTGGCATATCTAGGGTATGTGACACCCGGGGCCCATCATTTTTTTGACACACACACACACACTCCATCATTTTTTTTGACACACAGGGGTCCTTTTATAAGAAATTGAATGGAATTCTCACTAAATTTTTTTGGCTGGGTAAAACGGCTAGAATAGCTTTAGTATCTTTGCAAAAAACAATTGCGGGGAAGGGGTAAATTTCCCAAATTTTTATAGATACCATCATGCTTTCATACTGTGTCAATGTATGTATTGGATTCTTCCTGGAGTCTTGGAGCATCTTCCGGACTGGCTATACTTAGAATGGCAACTTATGTCCCCAATACAGTTATCTAACAAAAACGAAAAAGAAAACAAAAAACAAAATGAAAATGCCTTTAAAGGCATTTTTATTTTCTTTTTTGTTTCCTTTTTCGTTTTTGTTAGTTCACAGTTCTTTGGGAACTTTCTCTGTTTGAATTTCACCCAGTTGTTATATTGGGGACCATTACAATTATGTCATATATTGAGTATTAAGTTACCCAGCATTCTTTTTACCACCTGGCAAACCTTAAAATTTATTGATAATTTAACATCTATATCAGTACAACAATCCACGTGTCAATCCTTATGGTTGAATTCCAAGATTCAAATATGTGAGTCTAAGATCCTCTGGTTGCAGACAGGTATACGTACTTTAGATGATGTGTTATGGGAAAATGCTCTATTTTTCACAACTGCAACAATCATTCGGCATTGAAAAGTCTCAAACATATAAGTGGTTGCAGTTGAAGCAGGCCATTCAGAAGGGGTTCCCTGATTGGCGTAACTTAAAAAATCAGTATAGTTTTCCAGGCCTATGCTTCCAGACAGATTTACTAGGGCATCAGGCAGCCAAGTGGTATCTACTATAATAAAATGCTAAGCGCGCATGTGCACTCATACCTGCGTGTTCCCTGATCTGTATGTTCATGGCAGGTAAGAGTACACATGCGTACTTAGGGTTCTATTCTAGGAAATACGACTGCCAGCAGGTAACACACTGCGACTCCCCCCCTCCCCGGCGCCGCTACCCGGCATACCCGAAACCCCCGTTGACCCTCCCAGCCGAATCTCCCACCGCGAGACGAACACAAACCTCCCGGCTCCAGCAGCGTCCGAGGTACAGTAAACACGCTGCTTCCTGTCCTTCTACTGGCCTGATTTCCTCTGCCGCATCCCTGATGACATCATCAGAGACGCGGCAGAGGAAATTAGGGCAGTAGAGGGACGCGAAGCAGTGTGTTTACTGTGTCTCGGACGCTGCTGGAGCCGGGAGATTTGTTGGCCGTCTCTAGAGGTGGGAGGGTCGGATGGGAGGGTCAGTGGAGTCAGCTGCACGGCAGCGGTAGTGGCAGGGGGTTTAAATGGAAACATGCTGCTCAGGGGGATGGGAGGCAGGCAGGCTGGCTGGCATCGGGGGGGGGGACAAAGTCTGGAAGATAGTGATGGGGACATAGGAAGGAGACACTGGGGGCTCTAAGGACATAGAAAGGGGCACTAAGCAGGCACTAAGGGCACTAAGGACATGGGAAGGAGGCACTGGGGGCACTAAGGACACAGTACGGAGGCACTGGGGCACTAAGGACACAGGATGGAGGCTTTGGGGGCACTAAGGACATGGGAAAGAGGCACTGGGGACACTAAAGACATAGGAAGGGACACTAAGGACATAGAAAGGGGCACTGAGGGCACTAAGGACATAGGAAGGGGCACTAAGGACATAGGAAGGAGGCACTGAGAGCACTAAGGACATAGGGAGAGACACAGACAGAAGAAATGACAGACAGACAGGCAGTATCCAAGGAGAGAGAGACAAAGAAAAAAAACCCCAGATAGACAGACATCTACTCTAGCACCCGTTAATGTAACGGGCTTAAACACTAGTAAATTAATATCTGAATATTTGAATAAAAAACCTAAATCTAGTCTAAGAAACATGTGGAGCATTGAGATAAAGCAACAAATTTCTGCTACTCAATGGCCATGGATTTGGACTTGAAGGATGAGATGTACAGCATCAGCATCTATGAGACAAACATGTTTTTTTTTTGTTGCACAGAAGTTTTTGGACCCCCTGTTAGATTACAAAAGTTAGATAGTTCAAAATCTAATAGATGCTGGCACTGTCATCTAGACATAGGGACACTGGATCGTCTGTTGTTCTATTGTCCTTTGATACTCAACTTTTGGAAATCTATATGGGGACATGTTAATTTGATTCTGGAGACTGTGGTTCCGCTATTGTATGAAGCGGTAATCTATGGGACATTGTTATCTTCTACACCTCCACTAGATAGACATAAAAGCAGATTACTTGGTATAATGACTGGGGTAGCCATGCAAATGGTCACTAAAAATTGGAAGAATTTTGACAGATTAAATTTAACTTTTTGGTGGAATTCATTATGCTTATAAATATGAAAAAATGAATTCTGAACAAATGGGTAATAATTAGTTGTTTAAACTGAGATGGGGTCTGTAAGGATTGTTAGTATTAGTTATGCCAATTGCAAATGCTGATTGATAGCAATAGCTATGCTGACAGGGTCCATTGACCAATTTTATTAATTTTAATTAAATGGTTTATTCCCCTGTTACCGGTTTGATTTGCACATCCAGGGAAGGGGGGTGGGTGGGAGGGAGAGGGATATTATATTTGGATTTGTTTATTAATTACGTGTATGTACTGTTGTATTATTTATTAAATATATTGGAATTAGGGTGGGTGGGGGGTGAAAATGGTTTCTCATATATTTATTGATTGATGTAAGTACTGTTTTTTAAATTACTGGTATGTATTCCTTTATGCACTGTTTATAGACAAAAAAATTAAAGATATACAAAACAAAAAAGAGAAGAGAATACTGAGGGGACATGATCAAAACATTCAAAATATTGAAGGGAATTGACTTAGTAGAGAAAGAGAGATTGTTCACCCTCTCCAAGGTGAAGAGAACGAGAGGGCACTCGCTGAAGTTACAAGGGAAAAGATTCTGTATAAACATAAGGAAGTTTTTCTTCACCCAGAGAGTGGTAGAAACATGGAATGCTCTTCCGGAGGCTGTTATAGGGGAAAACACCCCTATAACCCCTATTCAAGATAAGGTTGGATAAGTTCCTACTGGAACAAAACATATGCAATTAAGGCTAGACTCTAATAGGGCACTGGTCTTTGACCTAAGAGCCGCGCGTGAGTGGACTGCTGGGCACGATGGACCACTGGTCTGACCCAGCAGTGGCAATTCTTATGTTCTATTGATTTCTTTATAGATGGAAATTGCTGATGTGTGAGAAGCTGGATTCCCACATCTAGACCTATTCATACTTGGACCTATCCTGAGAGAGGGGTCCTCAACCAGATTTTGAAGACCCTAAATGGCTGAAATCCAGAATATAGGACATATGCAGTTAAGGCTAGACTGAAATAGGGCACTGGTATTTGACCTAAGGGCCACCGCGTGAACGGACTGCTGGGCACGATGGACCACTAGTCTGACCCAGCAGCGGAAAATCTTATGTTCTTATTTGAATGTTCTTATATGTACTTATTAGTTGTTTCATAAATATTATGCTGACATTATATTATATCACTCTTATTTGAATTTCAGTGCTGCTATATGTTTGCCACTGTTTCATGGTAGTCCTTTTAAGTTTAATTGGGTTATTCCATGTCAAGTGGTCCAATATTAAAAATCATCCCTACTCAACCTCCTCCAAATTGAATAAATTTTTGTGTGGATGTTCTGTTGGCACTCCCCCGATAACAGACCTTCTTACCAGATGGATGTTGGCGGTCTCAGAGATAAGTCCTTGTAGATGGCAGATAAAGTTAATCAGATGAATGTTATTTCTTGCTTTCATGAGGCTCATTTTTTGCACTTTATTCTGCTTTTTGAATTCTGGAACGATGCGATTTTGCACTTGACACTTTGGGCACTTTATTATCATTAATTTTTACACTTCTGAATTAATGTTTATTAGATATTTTCAAAAAATTTTTTTTACATATTAGATATATATATATATATATATATATATATATATATATATATATATATATATATATATATATATATATATAAAGTCTTTTGAGGTAGAAGAGGATGGTTTTTATGATGTTTGTGGGTGACCTTGCAACGCACTAGGGTGCTTTATACATGATAAGCCCTGGTGAACTGACTTCTTGTCAAAAAAAGTTCCCATGAACTGATTGCTATCCTCAGCTATATATTAAACACCTAGAATTTACTAATGCATTTAATTAACATCATTTAAGCACTGCAAATCTGAAAACCTGTAGGTTCAAGACAGTTCTAAGAATCGAAAGCAGGTCTCTTTTTTCCAGTTCATGTTATGACCCCTCTCTTATAGAGTAGGCTAATTGATTACTTTGCTTCAAATGAAACCATGTAAATTTTTTCAGCTGGATCTCTATTGGCTTGAGAACTAGAGGCTGTCAAATTTAGGTCACTCTGTGCTCTGCATAACACAAAATGGCAACTTTGTCTATCTTCTAAAGCCCAACATAGTCTCTAAGAGAACTGAAATTTTACAGATTTAATACAACCCCTGGTGCTAACTTCTTGTGCATAATCTGGAATGTAACATTAATTTACCTCCCCTTTTATGAGCCAGTAAAGTAGGCAAAAATGTTATAAAAGAAATTTAGGGGGAAATTTTGTATAGGCTGCCTGTTTCTGTAGCCACCTAAGAAGTGGCTGAGAATCACACACCGGACAGACACCCAACCCTACCTTACCGGTCTGATTCTCTAACCAGCACTCATATCACAGGTGCTGCTTAGAGAATCACATCTGATCCCTTCCCATTAGCTGATCATGGCAAGGGAATCCCCCTGCCGTGATCAGCTGATTGGCTGCAGCAGGGAACCCCCACTGTGAACTTGGTCGACAGAGGGATGCACAATTAATTCCGCCACCACTTTCAAACCCCCACCCAACACTGTCCGTAGCAGGAGTGATGCCTAATTCCTCTTGCCATCACCCCTGAGCCCCCGCTCGAAGTCCCCCAGCAGGAGGAATGCCCACTCCCTCCTGCCGCTGGCCCCATCAATCCCCAAAACCTCTGACACCCCCCCAAATCTCTGACACCCTGTAACACCCACCTGACATTCCCCAACACACCCCACCGACACTCACCTGACATTCCCTAACACACACCCCTGACACTCCCTCACACCCCAACATCCCCCCTGATATATCCAGACCCCCTCCTGTACCTTTAAGAGATGTCCGGCAAGAGGGATACATATGGCCAGCAGGCCCACTTGTTTCAAAATGATAGGCCTCACCATTTCCAGTGCATTCTAGGATGCACCAGCGAGGAGCCTAAGACTCTGATTGAGGCCTCCCATAGGAGGGGGCCTTAGGCACCTGGGCCAACCAGAGTCTTAGGCCTCCTTCCCAGTGCATTCTGGGATGCACTGGGTGTGGTCTAAGATTCCAACTGACCAAATACCAAAGGCCCCTCCTATGGGTGTGGACTTTAGTATCTAGCCAATCAAATCTTAGGCCACTCTTAGTGTATCCCAGAATGTACTGGGAAGGAGGCCTAAGACTCCAGTTGGCCCAGGTGCCTAAGGAGAGGCCTTAGGTGCCTGGGCCAATAGGAACCTTAGAACCCTCTCTGATGCATCCCAGAATGCACCAGGAAAGGGAAGGCCCGCCTGCTGGCCGGGAGGAGTAGGTATCCCTCTTGCCAGCCATCTCCTAAAGGTACAGGAGAGGTCGGGAGGTATTAGGTGTGATTTTGGGCTGTCTAGGAGTGTCGGGCATGTTGGGAAATGTCAAGTGGGTGTTGGGGAGTCTGGAGTTCAGGGGATCGGGACCAGGGGCAGGAAGGAGTGGGCATCCCTGCTGCAAATTCAATGGGGGGTGTTGGGAGTATCAGGGGTTCAGGGGATTGATGGAATCTGCAGCAGGAAGAAGTGGGTATCTCTCTTGCCATGGACAGAGTTTGGGGGGGTGGCGGGAAGAAGTGTGCAATCCTCCTGCCAGCCAACTTTGTGAGGGGGGGGGGTCAGTTCCCTGGCGCAGCTGATTAGAAGATCATGGCAGTGAGATTTCTTTGCAAAGATCAGCATAGCGGCTGTGTCTATTTGAAATGTAGTCAACAACAGCAAGGGAACTTGTTTGTCCAAGGTGATACTACAAATAACTCTTTTACTAATCACCTTTCTTTAATTCAAACACTAATACTTATTTCAACACAGAGCTGATGTGGTAAAGTGAACACTCAGACCCACAGCTGAGGTCCGGTGAAAAAATCACGGGGCAGCTGTTAAGGAGACCATCATAGTTGTTCAGTCTCCTCCACCAAACAAAGACTGAATAACATCAAATCAAACTAAATAAAATAATATGTTGAACCACAACTTAACTTTGAATGGTGTAGATCAGTGTTTTTCAACCTTTTTTGGGCAAAGGCACACTTGTTTCATGAAAAAAATCACGAGGCACACCACCATTAGAAAATGTTAAAAAATTTAACTCTGTGCCTATATTGACTATATATAAAGTAATTCTCTTGAATAGGAATCAAATAAACACAAAGAAAGTATTTTATAATGCTGCCACCGCCAACAACACCGTTGGCGGCGGTGGCAATCAAGTGGCTAAAGAGCCGCAGTTTGCCGGCCTAGGAACAACACTGGAGGGTGGCCAGCTGTGCACCCCCTTGGGACGTAAACCCGGGGTGGGGCAGACCGCCCCCCCCCACCCTGGTATGCCACTATCTGTACCTCACTCCCTCCCTATGACCAAAAATTCTCCTTTCTTCTATTCCCCGTGTACACAACCATCTCTTTCCCTCTCTTCCTCTCTCCAAAGTCCATGCCTTCTGTGTCCAAACACTCATTCCCTCCCCCACCTCAGCATCTCTTTCCCTCCCTTCCTCTGTCCCAAGTCCATTTCTTCTATGTCCAAACACTCATTCCCTCCCCCACCTCAGCATCTCTTTCCCTCCCTTCCTCTCTCCCAAGTCCATGCCTTCTGTGTCCAAAAACCCATTCCCTCCCCCACCTCAGCATCTCTTTCCCTCCCTTCCTCTCTCCCAAGTCCATTTCTTTTGTGTCCAAAAACGCATTCCCTCCCCCACCTCAGCATCTCTTTCCCTCCCTTCCTCTCTCCCAAGTTCATGCCTTGTGTCCAAAACGCACTCCCTCCCCCCTTTTGTGTTCCGTGTTTGCCTCCCAGCCCATCTTTGCAACTTTCTCAGCAAAACGAAGCTCAAGCCGCGAGGCTTGTCTTCTGCTTCCTGCCTGCCCTGCCGCGCACAAATAGCCGAACGGAAGTATTCTCCGACGTCAGCGCTGACGTCGGAGGGCAGGCTTTGCTTAAGCCCTCCCTCCGACGTCAGCGCTGACATTGGGGAATGCTTGCGATCGGCTATATGTTAGCTGCAGGGCTGGCAGGAACAGAAGACGAGCCTCGCGGCTCGAGATGTATTGAACTCTGCGGGTCCCCTGTCCAGCTCTCTCCTGTCCACGTGGGGCGGACCGCCCCTCTCCCTAGACTGGTGTTACTGCTCTGATGGCGGCCCTGACCGTACGGCACACCAGGCAACATCTCGCGGCACACTAGTGTGCCGCGGAACAGCGGTTGAAAAACACTGGTGTAGATAGTACACATAACTGCTCCGGGCTCCTCCATTATTCTTATTGCCGACCCCCCAACCTAGGTTTCACCTACTGGCTTCTTCAGGAGGGGTACTAAAATTACAAGATGACTCAAATCAACACTTTACCAAACAGCTTACTTTCTCAATAAACTAAACATTTTGAAATACCAAAATCCATAAGTCTCTCACGTGCCCTCCGGGCCGTCCGATTGTGGCTGGCATTGGTTCAGTGCTGGAACCTCTGTCAAGGTTTATAGACAGTTTTCTCTATGAACATGTACAGTCTTACGTACAAGATTCTTCTCACTTTCTGAGGGTCAAGATTGTAAGTTTGGGTCAAGATTGTAAGTTTTTGGTAACCACAGATGTTTCCGCCCTGTATACCAACGTGCCACAATCGGCGGCCCTGGCAATCATTAAACAAATAGTGAGTAGATCCAATGTTTCAGTCCAAAAGAAGGAGTTGGTAGGAACTTCAGCTGAATTTGTAGTGTGTCAAAATTACTTTCAATTCGCAAATAGGTTCTTCTTCCAGACTAAGTGGGTGGCGATGGGGGCCACGGTGGCCCCGTCCGTCGCTTGCCTCTACATGTCAGAATACGAACACAAACATGTTTACACTTCCAGATGGTTTAGTAAAGTTGGCCTATGGAGAAGGTATATTGACGATATTTTCTTCATGTGGAGTGGGGAGCGTGACGAATTGGAAGAATTCTTGAATGAGTTGAATCAGGCTGATTCTAACATAACTCTCACTCATGAAGTGAGTAGTAATACGATATCCTTTTTGGATATCCGTGTAGTGAAATCCCAGATCAATTCTCAAGTATGTTATGATACTACTTTATATAAGAAACCATCTGATCGGAACACGCTCCTACACTATCATAGTTACCATCCAAAACCCCTTAGGGATAGTATCCCGGTGGGGCAATTTTTAAGGTTGAGAAGGATATGCTCTGACGAACTGGATTTTCACCAGCAGGCCACGCTGTTATACACAAAGTTTAAGGAAAGAGGTTACCCTCCCCGGGTAGTTAAACGGGCATGGAGGAGAGCCTGCAGCTGTCAGCGGGAGTGGTTATTTCTTCCTCAACAAAAGGAGAAAAGTGGGGCCTTGGTATGCGTACCGGAGGAGGAAGTGACATCATCCTAGCGAATGGCTGCCTGATTTCAGAGCTCCGTAGGGGCAGAAGAGGAAAAGTGTTTTTTCGGCTTCCACCGCCATTCCGTTTTCGGCGCTGAGCTTGCTACTCGGTTGCTGTGGAGATGGCGACGCAAAAGAAACTCGATAAGTTCAAATATTTTACTGAGGCGGGCAATAAAGCGGCGGGAGAAGCGCAGGGAGGTGCGGGAGACATGCCTAAGATGGCGGCGGGGCCTGCGATGCTGGCGGAGCCGGTGGAGGCTGGAGACGAGGAGCTGCCGGCGGAGCCTGGGGGGATGGCACACAAGTCTTTCCATGCTTGGTTTAAAGAGCTGAAGGACGAAATGGTTGGAGTCCGGGTGGATGTAAAGGCAGCATTGGCAGAGCTTCGCGTGGATGTGGGGGAGCTGGGGGCCCGAGTATCGGCCTCAGAGGACCACGTGGCAATGCTGTCTGCATCGGTGTCAGGGGTTAAAGAATCATCAGCTCGCCTCTCCTCTGAGTTACAAGAATTACAGGCACAAGTGGAGGATCTCGAGAATCGATCACGCCGCTGTAATTTGAGATTCAAAGGCATACCGGAGGGGGAGGCTTACCGTGATTGCAAACATGTGGTGAGAGAATTTTGTCGCAGCCTGCTTGACCTGGATGGCGCTGAGATACCCAGCGAGATTCATCTTCAGAGGGCACATCGGAGTTTGGGTCCAGTGAGAGGTCCTGGCTTCAAGGATATCATAGCCTGCTTTGCTGACTTTACACTCAAAAGAACGGGTCTTGCAGATGGCTAGGCGCCATCCCCGTTTCTGTTGGCGAGAGCTGGAGGTGGGAGTATACCAAGATTTGGCCTGGTCTACACTACAGAAGCGTAGAGCTTTTAAGGGGAGGGGGAAGGGGGTCACAAGTATCGTTGGCTTTTCCCCTTTGGAGTCTGGATTACAGTAAATGGCAGGTCACGGAGAGTGTCTACTGTGGTGGAGGCCTGGTCTGCTATGAAAGAGCTGGGGTGTGTGAATATTCCTGAATCAGCGCGGGGGACGGAAGCGGCCAGTACCTCGGGTCTCCAAGGAGATTGGTCCACGGTCTTGCGCTCTGGAAAACGTGCAGCTAAATCGGGAACCTGATGATTCGTCCATACTACTTCATTCATGGACTGATTGAACTGTCTGGCCGGGAGCTTCACTGAGTGGTGTGCTGACTCCGGTCTTATGTGGGTATTGGACTCTGCAGTTGTTGCTGTTTCCTAATGCCAGTCTTTGTTGTTTGACCTGTTACAATTCTAGGTTTTGTTTTGGATTTCAGGGAAGCAGCTTAGGTTAGTCACCTGGGGTAACTTTCACTTTCTACGGATTGGCTGGTCCTTCATTGAGGGGGTCAGTTTCTGGGGGGGAGGGGGGGAATTTGGGGGGGAATACTTGTAAACTTCTAACTATAGGATCATGGAATGTGAATGGTCTGAACAATCCAGGTAAACGGAGTATAGTGTATCGTGAATTGAATAGATTAAAATGGGATATCTGTATGCTTCAGGAAACCCATTTGAGGCCCAGACATGTGGGGGTATTGAGGTCCTCTCACTTTGAACAGGTATGGACTCATCAAAGTGCACAGTCTGCTAAAAAAGTGGGAGGACTGGCAATTCTTGTTCGCAAGGGACTGGGTTTTACAGTTCTGAAGGTATATAGAGATTCAGGGGGACGATGTCTAGCTCTACTGGGCACCTTGCAGGGCCGTCAAATCACTGTGATTAATGTTTATGGACCAAACGGGGGTCAAGCGGCCTTTTATGGTTCTCTTAAAGAAGATTTGGTCAACTTTGTTGGGGGGTCAGTATATTTGGGTGGGGATTTCAATGTAACGCCTGATGTGGGGCTTGATCACTCTCAGGGAGGACCTCGGCCATTTTCCTGAGCCTCTCGCAAAGCTTTTCTTGCCTTGATGTCCTCCCTGGGATTGATTGATAGCTGGCGTTTACACCACCCTACTCAGAGGTCATATACACATTATTCATCTGTTCACAGTTCCTATGCTAGGATTGATAGTCTTTGGACCCATCGTAATCAGTGAGGGGGAATACGGGCAGCTGAAATTGAAGCTATACATATCTCTGATCATGCACCTGTTTGGATAGCTTGTGACGGCAATTGGGATGTGGGACATCATCGGGCCTTTTAGAAGCTTAATGAATCACTGTTAAGGCGTACAGAGGTGGACAGAGAGGTGGGGGAGGCTATTACTAACTATCTGCATGACAATGATAATGACACGGTTGGGGACTCCATGTTGTGGGACGCTCTCAAGGCTGTGATTCGAGGGGTCTTTATTAAATGGGGGGCCCGCCTTAAACGACAGCGAGAGCATAGAGCACTATTCCTTCGGGAGAGTTTGATTTCCTTGGGGAGGCAACACCAGTGTTCTCCTGATCCAGAGGTATTTGCACAGCTTTTGAGAGTGCGACATGAGCTTTCCCTTTTACAGATGGAGGATATTGACTATTATAGACTCCGATTGCGCCAAACGATATATGAATATAGTAATAAAGCTGGCTCGCGGCTCGCTCGGTACATTAAATTGAAACAAGCCCGATCCACTATTACACGGATTAGAGATAAGGAAGGGAAACTGCAGTGTACTGATGGGGCTATTAGGAAGGTTTTTCTTTCCTTTTACACTAAACTATATGGAAAAGTGGAGGGGGTACAAGTGGAATCTATCACGGCATATTTAGATAAAGTGACATTACCACGCCTGGAAGACTCTGATATAGCATATCTTAATAGTCCTGTCTCCTTGGGAGAGGTACTAGGGGTTATTACTAGATTGAAATTGGGAAAATCCCCGGGTTTAGATGGATATACCAATAGTTTTTACAAACAGTATCGAGTGGTTCTAGCTCCTTTATTGGTACGGGTTATTAATGGGGTGAGGGGGAGGTAACATGCTGCCACCATCGATGGGAGACACGGGTATTTCTATATTGCTTAAACCGGGGAGGGATCCTGATAGTTATGGTGCGTATCGGCCCATTTCACTATTGAACACCGATGCAAAAATTTTAGCAAAAGTTTTGGCACTTCGGCTGGGGAAGTGTTTGCCTAAACTGATTCATATGGATCAGTCGGGGTTTATTCAGCACCGTCAAGTTAGTGACAATATTCGAAGAACGTTGCATCTTATTTGGGAGGCGCAGCAAACTTTGGATAAAGTAGCTCTCTTAGCAGTTGATGCGGAGAAAGCTTTTGATCAGGTGGGCTGGGATTTTTTATGGCAGGTCATGGAGCGGACGGGGTGTGGGGATTTCTTCCTGGCATGGGTGTGGGCGTTCTACCGCTCTCCAAGGGCGACCATTAGAGTAAATGGGGGTTACACGGAGTTTTTTTCAATTGAACGGGGTTCACGTCAGGGCTGCCCTCTCTCTCCGCTCTTGTTCGCATTGTCTATTGAGCCCTTGGCCATCCGTATACGTGAGCATCCAGATTTGAGAGGAGTATGGATTGGGACTCAGGAACACCGGCTCGCGTTATTTGCTGATGATGTGTTGTTATATGTGCGTGACCCAGGGGTTTCCCTTCCTATCTTGTTAGACCTTTTTGCTGAATATGGATCGGTGTCTGATTTTTCTGTTAATCCGGATAAGTCGGAATTGTTGGGAATCACCTTGACTGCTGATGATGAACGGGGATTATCGGGGCAGTTTACATTTCGTTGGGCTTCTGGGGCGCTTAAGTATTTGGGGATTTATATTTCTAGAGATATTTCCCAGCTATATACTTTTAATTACATCCCCATAATTCGACAGATTAGGGCGGATTTACAGCGGTGGTCTGGGTTGTGGTTGTCTTGGTGGGGACGGATCGCGGTTATTAAAATGAACATTCTACCTCGTTTACTATTTCTTTTTCAAACATTGCCTATAATGCTCCCGTCGGTGGTGTTAAAAGACCTTCATGCCTCATTCTTTAGATTTATTTGGAAGGGGAAACCGCCCCGGATTTCTCGCCAGTGTATGTGGTTGCCTCGGGAGTCTGGGGGGAGAGCGCTTCCCAATTTGTTCTGGTATTATAGGGCGGCGCAGTTGAGATTATTGTTGGACTGGGACATAGCTGAACAAAAACGTGTAGTTCAATTGGAACAGCAACTACTGGGTACTCGGGTCTTACGATCCTTCATTTGGTCTTCTTGGTCAGAGCGAGGGGTATTTAGAACTTTGAGCAATCCTATTTTGAATCATCTTTTAAAGATATGGTGTGAGACGCGAAAGAAATGGGGGGCAGGGATGGTGCCCTCACTCTTGGGGGCATTGTGTGATGAACCTTTTTTCCCAGCGGGTAGGGAGAGCTCGGTCTTTTTGCGTTGGGAGCGTCTAGGGCTCCGGACATTTTCGGATGTCCTCCATAAGGGGATTTTGGTATCCTTTGAGGCCTTTCGGCGGAGTACTGATTTGCCTCAGGGGGATTTCTTGGCTTACTCTCAAACTCGCCATTTTATTCAATCGCAGGGCTGGTCTGGGGAATCGATCAAGTCCCTGGCTCCTTTGGAACACCTGTGGCTTACACTTCGTAGTCTGCCCAAACCCATTTCAGTTCTCTATCAATATTTCAGGGGCTCGGTTGCCTTTCATCCTAAATATAAAGACGTTTGGGATCGGGATTTGGGATGTTCTTTTTCGGAGAGGGAATGGAACCAACTTTGTCTTGAAGTGGGTAAGGCCTCCTCTTGTGTTCTTATACAGGAGAACGCCTACAAGGTGCTTACCAGGTGGTATTATACGCCCGCTAGGTTACAAAAAATGTTTCCGGGGTCTTCAGCAATGTGTTGGAGGTGTGGGGGGGCTGTGGGCACATTTTTACATATATGGTGGGATTGTTTTCCTTTACAAATTTTTTGGAAACGTGTTGTTGGTTGTTTATCCCAATTGTTACAATTTGTGCTTCCGTTGGTACCAACGGATTGTTTATTGGGCTTACATAATGTGTGTGAACATGCCTGGCAAACTAAACTCCGCCGTTGGGGTCTGGCTGCGGCTAAATGTTTAATTGCTATTCACTGGAAAAGAACTGAGGCACCTGCTATGTTAGAATGGTCCCTGAAATTTTATCAACTGTGTACCATGGAACTTTCCATTGCCAAACGGCATGGGCACTATTTTTCATCTATTCGAACTTGGACTGTTATTATGGACAAGATTGATACTTTGGTTTAAGTTTACTGGGGCTAAGGGAATTGGGGGATTGTTGTTGTGGGGATAACTGCCTGAAGGAACAACAGGGAGTTGTCCACTTTGAATACTTCAATTTGTTTGGGAGGGGTGGGGGGATTTGCGATTCATTGCAGGGGATATCTGTCTGTCAATGATGTTTTCTTTTTGTTTTATGGCGACTGCTGATTTTGCTGTGTTTTTTTTTTTGTTTGGTTACATACTATGGGATGATTGAGCTTTGGTATCCACCTTTTGCTTGTATAACACAAAACTTTTAATAAAGATTTCAAGTTAAAAAAAAAAAAAAAAAAAGAAAAATTATTTTGAAACATTGGCCAGTGCTGCAGGTGCATGAGAGCATGAATGATATACCTTTATTCACCCATACTAGGGGTCGGAATTTAGGTCAAATTTTGAAATATCGTGACCCTACTCAGTCGAACAGAGAGGGTCCTCATGTATGTTGTCAGCAGTGTGTATTGTGGCCGGGCCCGTCCCTGAGTAAGTGGGAAACTGCGGCCCGGACCACAAGTAAGATTTTTAATACGCCTTTTATAGGGCAGTGGAAGGAAGACCCGGATACCGGATTCTTTAGAATATAGTATCAGGTTTATTAATGTCCCAAAGTTCAAAGAAAATAAAACAGCAGAAGAAAAAACATAAAACATTCACTTCAGTTGGTTACAGTGCTTAGAGGGCCTCTCCCCCATTATACTCTTACAGTCCAGGTTCTATTAAGGAGCAAGATTGCACTTCCTTATCACAAGTAAAATCCCAGCAAACGTATAAGTCAGTTAATGCTTTCCTTGGCTCGTAGCCCCAGCCGGGCTTGATTGCTCTCACTCTGGACTTCACCTTTTACGAGCCTAGCTAGCTGAGCACGGCTTGCGTCCAGCCTTTCCTTCTCAGCTTTCTGCATTTGTTTAACACATTATTAGCACCTTGTTAACTCTGCCCGCACTGCTCGTGCTGTCGGGTATACAAACAATAGGAGACCGTTCTTCAGGAGTTTAACTTAGGACATGCAAACATCATATTCTCCCAGGTCCATGCCCTCTTCACTTATCTCATTACTTAGTATGCTGTCCATTTCCCATTCACACTCCCGGGAACTCTGGCTTGAAGTTTCTTCACTTCTTTCTGTTTGTGCTTCCCCTACCCCTCTCTGTACGTCTGCAAAACTATCTGCAGCTTTTCTCTGGGGAGGCTTTCCCAGCCCTGCTCTTTGGGGCTTGAGTTGCCAGTCACAATACCTCTCCAGGGCAGTAACACCTTTCCCTAGGTGTGGGCTTCTTGCCCTACGTTCCTGCTGGACTTGAGGCACCCTCTGTGACCTGGAACCCACGTGAGTAGTTTGGCTTCTCAACCACTCCTTCTGGTTCTCCTCTCTCTTCACTCTCGTTCCTTCTCGAGTTTCCTCCCTTCTCCCCTCTCCAGTAAATTGATCTTTCCTATAAGGCCAACCCCGGGGTCTGACTCCACCCCCTTCTAAATTAGCCTCAGGTTTCTCCCTGACTTCAGGAAAGGAGTGATAGGGGAAATCAGTGGTCTGCAGAGCCTTTCTTAATTGGCTCTTCAGCTGTGCTGGAACCTGCCTGGGCTTGCTTTCTTTTGCCTGAGCCAGCTGTCCTGACTCCATGCCTGGTTTTATCCAGCCTTGTGCTGCATTCTGGGGAGTTTCAGTAGTAGTTTTCACCGTGACAGGAGCTTCCCTGTCACAGTATATTGTGCTCATGTCCTTAATACCGACCAAGTGGTAATTCCACAAACAGGGGGTAAGAAATTCTATTTAAGAACTGGCACCAATTGTGTGTCATCTGCAGTAATATACTGTATTATCTGCCCTTGTGGGCTATATTACATAGGACATACTCGGCGGGCTATTAAAATCCGCATCGCCGAGCATTTGAGTAACATAAGATGCAAGCGGGTAACCGCCCCCCTGATGAGCCATTGGATTGAGCAACATCATTCCATAGAGGAACTACAATACACTGTTCTTATGCGAGCCTACAAAGAAACTGGCAATGTTTCACAATATCTTCTTTATCTGGAGCAGAAGTTTATATTTCAGTGGCATACCCTGGCCCCCGCAGGATTAAATAACGACATTGAATGGTTCCAATTATAAGTTTACACTTATGACATTAAAGTCAGTAAAGGAGAGTGTATTTAAAGCGTGGCTTGCTGGGAAGTTCCCTTCGTCAGCAGCGCGTTTGTGTGCGGTATGGAGTGTTTGTGCCGGTAAGTCGGAGAGAGAGTGTCTATTGAGTATTTCAAAATGTTTAGTTTATTGAGAAAGTAAGCTGTTTGGTACAGTGTTGATTTGAGTCATCTTGTAATTTTAGTACCCCTCCTGAAGAAGCCAGTAGGTGAAACCTAGGTTGGGGGGTCGGAAATAAGAATAATGGAGGAGCCCGGAGCAGTTATGTGTACTATCTACACCATTCAAAGTTAAGTTGTGGTTCAACATATTATTTTATTTAGTTTGATTTGATGTTATTCAGTCTTTTTTTTGGTGGAGGAGACTGTGAACAACTATGATGGTCTCCTTAACAGCTGCCCCGTGATTTTTTCACCGGACCTCAGCTGTGGGTCTGAGTGTTCACTTTACCACATCAGCTCTGTGTTGAAATAAGTATTAGTGTTTGAATTAAAGAAAGGTGATTAGTAAAAGAGTTATTTGAAATGTAGACCAGCTTTTTGTTGGCCTACATTTCAGGCACCTATCACAGCCCTAGGGAGATGCCTAGGGCCACTAAAGCTTGCCCAAGTCCACTTCTGGGAAAAATCACACCCACGATCAGCCTTGGGCAATTTTAAGCATCTCTACGCATCTCCCTCAACTGCAATACATACTTACAGTGTAAGTGGCCTTCGTCTAGGTATTTGTTTTTTTACGTGCATCCCGTTTGGCTGGTTAGACAGCGATAGGACACCTACCACCGCCTATAATCAGGATGCCATTTATAGAATTTGGCCCCTAATGCTTATTTTGTCTCCTCCTCCTGACCTGTATTTCGATTCAAGTCATAACTTACCAGCGGTTGTGGCACATGACATAGAAACATGATGGTAGATAAAGGCCAAATGGCCCATCCAGTCTGCCCATCTGCAGTAACCATTATCGCTTCCTCTTTCTAAGCGATACCATGTGCCTATCCCAGGCTTTCTTGAATTCAGACACAGTCTCTGTCTCCGCCACCTCTACCGGGAGACTGTTCAAAGCATTTCTTCCCAACCTGCTGGTTCCTCTGTAGCTTGGGGTAATGACAGACCTTCCTCTGTCATCTCCACTTCACAGCCTAACCACAGCACAGGAGAATGGTCATGCACTGGCTATGCTCTTTTTCTCCCTTGGTTCCAGTTTCCTCCCTCTTGGGTCCAGCTTCCACTCTCTTTTGCTGATCCAAGACCTGCTCTTTATGCTTGGGATAGCCATACCCTCTGCACCTGGGAAGGGTGATGAGGCTTGGCTCCCTTAACTTCAGAACCTTTTTCTGTAATGAGTTATATTAGCATCTTCTGCAAGCAAGTGCTTTTGCTTAAGCCTTGAAGCAAGAAGTTCTGCTTTTTCTTTTGAAAGATTTAGATCAGTGTTCTTTAACCGCTGGTCCACTGACCGGTGCCAGTTTGCAAAAGTTCCTGCTGGTCCATGAAGAATTAGTCTCCTCTGCAAGCGCGTGCCCGTCTTCATTCCAGCTTGGCTGCTCCTTATCTTCAGCGCCAGCTGTACTTGTTTGGCAGAACAGTGCACAGTGGCTCTTGCACGCTGCACGTGGCTGACCCAGAACTATAACTGGGTCACAAGCATGCAAGAGTCGCTGCGCACTGTCCCGGCAAACAAGTGCAGCTGGTGCTAAAGATAACGAGCAGTCAAGCCGGAAGGAAGACAGACACGCACTTTCAGGGGACACTGATCCGGCTTCAGCAGAGGCTGGACAGCCCTGAAGACAGGAGAGAAGCTGGACGGTCCTGAACAAGTAAGGGAGAAAAGAGGGGAGGAAGAATGCGTTGGGACATGGGAGGGGCATGAATTTGGGGGCAAAGGTTGTAAGGCTGGGAGGGGGGGACGGGACACAGAAGGAAGGGAGGAGGCATGAACTTGGGACACAAGGGAGAGGATAGAAAGGGAAAATTGTTGGGGTTGAATATGTAGTGAAAGGGAAAGATGGTGCACATGGAGAAAGGAAGAAAGAGAAAAATTGTTGGGCATAGAAAGAGAGAGGAGTGAGGAAGAGATACATGGGGAAGAGAAGGATGAGAGGGAGAAATGTTGGATATGGTGGTGGAGGGGATGCAAGGGGGAAGAATGTTGGACATAGTGATGGAGGGAGAGGTGTGGCATGGTGCTGAAGAGGGGTGATAGAAGTAGAAGTGTTGGGCATGGTGCTGGTGGGCAATAGTGAAAAATGCTGCACATGATCCGGGGAATGAGAAGGAAAAATGTTGGATATGGCAGTAGAGGGAGTAGGAGAGTTGCACCATGGTATACGTGGTTTGGTATCTCTATCTCTATACAATTTGTATACCATCTTCCAATCTATGGTAATTGGGCGACAACGTGCTTTCGTTGTGAATGAACCACAAACGTAACAGAAACTATCTGATATTAATCACCGTCTGTAGCGTAAAAAAACAAAGACAACTGTCGTTAACCCTCCTTATACGTTTATCATATGAACGAATGATATATCACCCAATTAACGTTTATAATTATATATAATGAGCCTCATTACAAAAATGTGATCTGCTAATGAAAAACCCACCCATTAACTCTGATGAAAATGATGTGTTGACCTGTGTTATCTGTGTATCAGGAATGAGAATAACAAGTGGTGAGATGACACTGGAATGTGATGAGGACTTGATAACATCCCACTGCTATATATGTGTGATTGTTGCACAAAAAAGTATTTTAGAGATTGTATTGGTTTATCAAGAACTGGCATTGTACAGCTTAACTGATTGGGAATATCAACTTGTGAATGAATCATCAGTATTTTATATTCTATTCTAGTGATTTTTTTCATCAGTGATGCATTTAATGTGCATTGTAAAAAATCAGCATAATGATTTTTAATTCATTAATATGTTTTTACTCAGTATTTCAACATGTGCCTTCCACAGAGCTCACCTTACCAAACAATTACAAAAGATGATTGTCTAGGGAAAATGAACATTTGGGAAAGTATAAAGGGAAAGAGGCATGAATAATGAAATAAACAGTATAATACTGCTGAAGTGAGAGCCAAAGTATAAAGGGAATCATACTGCAAGATGTCAGAATGTTGACTGTTGATAAGGGGTTTGCTGGATTGTGCTCCCTGAATGTTTCACAAGTTTGGGTATTGAAAGATATAGGTCATAGGAAATAAAGGCAGCAGAGGAAGAGGAGACAATATCCTCCTGAATTTATTTATAAACTCACACTACCTATTTTGAATGTAAAATGATGGCCAAGTATTCATTAGATATAGATCTGACAAACTGGCTATTTTACATATTTCACCTAATGCAATACGCTGTCGCACAAAACTCAAATGTAGTCTTATAAAACGATATTTTTGAGATTAACTGGGATCTCAAGTGCTCACAGCCATAATATTGAAGTATTTTTCAAAATCAATGGCCGATACCGTGAGCTATCATTGAACCCTTATGTAATCTCTATTTTCTCTTCTGTTTATATTCTATGCATTTTATTATTTGTTTTTACTTTTTTCTTTTATAATTTTTTCTTTTATAAAATGTATTAAGTTATTTGCTTTACTCTCCCATATAGTGTAAAATCACTTATCTTATTTTCTTTCTTAGTATTTCTCCTGATGTTTGTTCACTTCAATATTTCATTCTCACTTCCTTAACTTGGATATTGTATTCCACTTTCTTTCCTTTATTCTCTTTACTCTACGGAAGATCTCCGTTTCGCACCCAAATTTTAACACGGGGCTTCGTCAGGAAAGCGATAACATTCACTCGCTTCTAATCATGACATGAAGATACTTCAAACTGGAGTCTCAAATCAATTTTAGGAGACTTCTTCTTGGTCTGCATAACCGGCTACTGTTGATTGGAGAAATCAATTATGCAGTTATGCAGACCAAGAAGAAGTCTCCTAAAATTGATTTGAGACTCCAGTTTGAAGTATCTTCATGTCATGATTAGAAGCGAGTGAATGTTATCGCTTTCCTGACGAAGCCCCGTGTTAAAATTTGGGTGCGAAACGGAGATCTTCCGTAGAGTAAAGAGAATAAAGGAAAGAAAGTGGAATACAATATCCAAGTTAAGGAAGTGAGAATGAAATATTGAAGTGAACAAACATCAGGAGAAATACTAAGAAAGAAAATAAGATAAGTGATTTTACACTATATGGGAGAGTAAAGCAAATAACTTATACATTTTATAAAAGAAAAAATTATAAAAGAAAAAAGTAAAAACAAATAATAAAATGCATAGAATATAAACAGAAGAGAAAATAGAGATTACATAAGGGTTCAATGATAGCTCACGGTATCGGCCATTGATTTTGAAAAATACTTCAATATTATGGCTGTGAGCACTTGAGATCCCAGTTAATCTCAAAAATATCGTTTTATAAGACTACATTTGAGTTTTGTGCGACAGCGCATTGCATTAGGTGGATAGTGAATTTCACAATAATAGTTTGAGTGGGTATTTTACATATTTGACATACATGAAACAAGCATTTGGAGATTTCAGTGCTGAAAAAGTCATGTCTTGCCTGAATGCACCACTTACCTTTCCTAGTTACTAGCAATTTCCAAACTATCCATTTTGCCACGTTATGACTATAGAGTGTAAAAATGGCAAAACAGATAAAACTTATGCTGGTTTCTTTATAACAGATTTTTAGACAAACAGGAGTAAGGGAATTATTCTATAAGGTAGGCATTAACATTTACAGTATATGCCAATTATGCACACAAATAATTTGAACGATGACACTTTCTAATATCTTGGTATCCTTATTGATTTTGGACTTTCAGACCACAGGTTTCCTCACTGAGTAAATCATATTTCTTTAAGCAGTTGCATACCTAGCATATGTTAGAGTAAACACTTTCAACTCTGAATGTGAAGATGTCTAAAAATGTAAGACAGGAACAGCATAGACCTAACTCAATCTCAGGAGCAAGAGGCTGTTTGGCGTCCTGTTCTGAAAGAAATCTGATCGGTCGGGATACACCCTGAGGCAGCATGAATTTGTGAAACGCTGGCTACTGTTGGTGTACAGATCAGTGAAGATAAGTGGAATATTTCCTCTATTATTTAATTTTCGTGGCACATTACAGCACAGCATAAGACTTTATCACATAATGAAGGTTTTTTGCCAGTGAGGTGAACGCTTGACCACCTCTTTGAGCTATTTTGGTGAGGTGGGAGGGTCCTTTCTGAGGCTTTTTCCTTAATTTTTTTGATTGAGTTAGGTCTATGCTGTTCCTACCTTACATTTTTGGACATCTTCACATTCAGTGTTGAAAGTGTTTACTCTATCATACATTGGTTTTTCATCACATCTGGGTTACCAGCGGCTGTACCTAGCATATGTGACACCCGGGGCTCATCATTTTATTGGCACCCCCACCCCCCCATCTATATGAAAAATATGATTTTTAGTAACAATCCACATATCGCACAACAAGAGTGTACCTAGGAAAAGGCAGCATCTTAAACACAGCAGTAGAACACCAACACATACATTGTAAAACTAAACAAGCCAGATCCCGCACAGTCAGTTGATCCTGCAGTCAATGCCAACTGAAAACTATGTTCTTTTCATGCACACAGAACAGAAAACTTGGCTGTTCAAGCAAGCATTCACAAACTAAGAGGACAGTCGCTCGGTCTCTGACTCCAATCAGATCTGTCTCCAGCCCTCTCCCGTCCACTTATCCCCTGATCCTATTATGTCTGTTTATGTAATGAGTGTGACTGTAGCTATCCTATCTACAAATTGTAGTCCCTTTCATTTAAACTATTTTAGTCTGTACGTTGCCTTGTTCTGTTATTGTGGTTAAAGGCATTATAGAACATTCTGATTAAATAAATAAAATATATTGAGGTGCTTTTGTATATTTCTTACTGTAAAGGGCTGCTCTAAATTGAAATATGTGGAAAAGATGTTGGCTTTTCAGGCTGCTAGTTGGGAGAGAAAACTAGGCCCTATAATACGAGTATCTGTATCTTATAATCAATATAGAACAATGTTAAAAACTTACTTATTTAAGTAATTATGAGAGAAATAATGTGGTTGTAATGCATGTTTCCATTATTATTTTGTAATTTTTTTGTGAATGCACAGTTCTCTTTATGTTACCCACATAGAATTGCGAGGTGTTTGCGGTATACAAATAAAGTGTTTGTTAAATATTGTGAGCTTGCCGGTGCCAGGTTTTGCAACCAGCCACCGACCAGGGCTCAGCAAAGACCGATTTTGACGTGCCTTCAAAAGAAGTTGAAGATCCTGCTGGTTCTTATGAGTATAATAAAGAAAAATGTCAGGAACAATAAAGCTTTTCAAAAGAACTTGAGTCCAACTTTATTTCCTAAATAGCAAACTGCCACAGTTTAGGCTTTGAACTCAAAACATGAACAGAAAATTTGGGCTTACAAAAACCACAGCCCACACCTTTCTTGCAGGTAAGTGTCCAAATGGTTCTATTGTAGCACTGCCCTATCAGTCCCACAGTCAAAAGGGCAAAGTAAGACTACAAAAACTACCCAGTCTTTATACTGGTTATTCACTATGTTGCTTAAGCAGTTTTAGAACGTGTTGCCTAGGCCTGGCTTTTAACAGGCTTTCCCCAGCCAACTTAACAAGCTGGTGGGGGAGGGGAGTAGCTGAATCCACTATATTTAAACTTGCCAAAATTGGCCCCACACTCCCAACCCGAGGATCTTCAGTGGATTCTCCCCACTACTACCCTTTTCATACGCTCAGCAACAGAGTCCCACCCAAACAGAAAAAGGAAAAAGTAAAAAATGCAAAAACACACTTCCTTCAATGTCCCACAGATAAGGCGCCAAGTTCAGCAGTGAGCCTTGCACTGCTCACACTGACTGCACTAGACTTGTGCTTCCAGACAGCCCAAAAGAAAACCAAAATTCAAAAGAACACAAACAATAAGGAAGTTCCACTTAACTTTCATCCATGTGTATTTCTTCAGGTTCCATGGAAGTATCCATAAGTTCTATGGCATCTGTGCTGGCTGTCTGGTTTGCCTCAGGGACAGTAGTTGCATCCACCATTTCAATGACCTTGCTCTGTTGGAATTTAGGAGCCCAATCCCTCGAGCCTCCTTCCTGGGCTGGCCCAGGGTAGACTGATTTGGTCTTTCTCAGCTCAGCTTCTAAAGCACTGAGCTGGCCACGCCCTAACCGGTGAGGGGGAAGGGCAACCTGCTGCTTCTGCTGAGTTTTCCTTTGGGACTTAATTAGGCTCAACAGCTGTGAGCTCCTTGAGCTAGGAGCCTGCCTCCTGGGCTGTCCCTTTCTGCAAGGCACCTCCTGTTGCTCCTGGCTGTTCTCCCAATATTCTTCTCCCCCCCCAGGGTTCTGGAACTTGGTTGTTCAATTTGAACTCAGAGTCTATATGTCTGTCTGAGTTGAAACTGTCACACTGATCAGCCCTTTTAAGGGTAAGGCCTGGGTTTTGAGGAGATTTATCGGGCACAAGCTTCGCCTTAAGGCTGGGGTTGTGACAATATACATGTGTGTGAGCATATACAGTACAGTAAATGTCAAAAGCACATGTAAGCACTATTCTGTAACTGTATTCATATCACCATCAGTACATAATTTGTAGGTGTGTGGACACATGGTCAGACTCTGGGTGGAGCATGAGTGGGGCACACATTTACACAAATGTGTTTAGAATATCTTGTTACAGGCATATAGGCATTCACATACTAGCTCAGTGCTTCTTTAGAGACTGCTGGGCACGATGGACCACTGGTCTGACCCAGCAGCAGCAATTCTTATGTTCTCAACCCTGTTCTTGAGGCACATCGAGTCTCATCCAGTTTTTGAGGTATCCATAATTAATATTCATGAAATAGATTTGCATGCACTGCCTTCTTGGTATGCAAATCTACCTCATACATATTTATTGTGGATATCCTAAAAATCTGATGGGACTAGGTGTGCCTCATGAATTAGATTGAAAAGCACTGTACTAGCTCTATGGCTGGTCTATCTGTTTGCATCTAAGAGCAAACACACATCTGGTTGCACTAGTGTTCTATAAAGGAATCTAGGGGGCCGATTCAGTCCACAGGCCTGGCTATCTCTTGCAGTCAGCAGTGAACCTGAATATACAATGCTGGGCTGTTTCTTGTGACTAGCATTATCTGGGATTTTTTTGACCATTATTAACTTAGCCAGCTAAATAGACAGTCAACACTGATCGGTTAATAGCAGCCATAGATAGGCCCGCTATTTATATGGCTCTATTTGGCCACTCAACTTAAGTTGGTCAGTGCTTATTCATTGCTAGCTGGCTGTCACTTGATATAGCTGACTATTGGCTAGCTGCCAACCACAAATATTCAACCAGCTATCTCCCACTGAGTATTTGTAGTTAGGCAGTCAGACACTATTTAACCGGCCAAGAGTGCTGCTATAGTGCTGCCCATGGCACTTCCGATCTCCACTCTGATAGCATAGCCCCTTCCCGATCCCCACCCAGCCATGCCACAATACCCCTGATCCCTTCAATATGTCCAAATAACCTCAATCCCCCTCCCATACACACACATACACATACACACACAAAAAAACAACAAAACACATACACATGTAGAAATACTCCCCGATCTTCTCCACATGTCCCAAGCCTCCCCAATTCCCCCGTCCCAACATGTCCAAATACTGCCAAAACAGGACATTTCTTCTAAAGTATCTTCGGCTTTTGAAATGTACATACCAGTCATGTATTGTAAAACACAAGTCAGTCTGTCAGATGTCTCCTCTTGATACTGTTAAAACCAGCTGCAATGAACATATTTAGCTTTTTTTTAATGTTTTAAGCAAAATAGAAATTCAGCCCATGGAAGGCAGCCTGGCCACCTCCAGTGGGCTATGATGATCCAAGATATTCAATGCTGGGGCCATATCTTGGGCAAAGTTTGGGCACCCAAACCAATTTTCATTGACTGGCTCACTAAAGCAAAGTAGCCAAAGATAGACCTATCAGTGGCAACGGACAATGTCACGTCTCATAACCAGTCACCAGGTTAGCCAGAAAGCTGGATATTCAGCAGGAGATAGCTGGCTATCTCCCACTAAATAGCAGGTGATAGCTGGCCAAAATAGGAGCCATTCCCGGGGAAATGAATCCATGGCCTAAAAATCTATAAGTAAGATCTTCATATAAGAGTGGTCCTTTTTCTTATCCAGCTGCTGAGTAGGGAACCCTCACAAGTTATTTAATTATTTATTGATTAGGACCTTGAGTCAGGACCAGGTCTCTCTGGCAGGACACAGCAAGCACTTATTTCACACTCCTCTCACCTCTGAAGAACTTCAGACCACACCAGTAGCTATAAACCTAAACATGATTTCCAACTTTATTTCTTCTCTCCAACAGAAAAGCGGCACTTTATCAGTACAGTTGCAACCAAAACAATACTGTTTACAGAGTCTCTTTCATGTAGAATATATTTTAGTTGTAAATCTCCTTGTGTTAAGATCCTCCTTGGGATCTTGATCTAAAGGTGAAGATCTTCCTAAAAACAACTCTCTCACCCAAGGCAGGAGCTTGTGAATCCTCTGATGATGTCACTTAGATGTTTCTTTACATCCATCATTCAGAGAGATTCTAGCTCTGTCTGGGTCTCATGTACTGCAGACTTCCAGAAGTTTCTGGAAACCCAACTGCCTTCTGAACACTGTTTACTCTGCTTTACTAGTACAGAACCAACTGCAAATAATATGCAGCCCCAAGACTAGTAGCTGCTACTCCAACAAGTCCCTATGGCAACATGAAAAAGGACCCATGCTTTCCCAAACATAATTTTAAACTCATATTTCATAGAAAAGGGAGGATTCATGCACCAATTCTTCTAATCCTCTGGTACATAAAAATACCTCAGGCTGCATTCAAATCAAGCTTTAAACATTCTCAGAAGAACAAATCCAAGACCTGTAGTTGGCATATCAAGAACAATTTTATATATAAATTAATCATAATTACTCCCGAAGGACTTAATGAAGAAATTTAATGGCTTTCTCTTTTGTGACCAGTGTGGATGATCGTGAGAATGATCAATGATTGGCTGGTTTCAGTTTGTTTGTTTGTTTTTAAATCCAGGTGCCTTCTTGAATTTGACTTTTTGGAAATTTGTTGCCAGAGAATAAAGCTAAGCTAGGTCTGGATAACTTCCTGAAAAAAAGGGCCATAAGCTATTATTAAGATGGACTTGGGGAAATCCACAGCTTATTCTAAGGATAAGCAGCATAAAATCTGTTTTACTCTTTGGGATTTTGCCCCTGTATAAGACTCTAGTGAAACTTCATTTAGAATATTATAAACAATTCTAGAGACCATACCTTCAAAAAGCTATAAGCAGGATGGAGTCGGTCCAGAAGAAGGCTATTAAAAATAGTTGGTGGTCTATATGTGGTTAATATGTATACTTTCGAGGAAAGGTTTGAGAGGGGAGATATGATAGTTTCATAATTTCATAGTTTATTTAAAATTTGATTACACGTCTATCAAAATTCTAGGCGAGAGTACAATATTAATAAAAATAAGGGCTACAATAATTTAAAATAAAAACATCTACAGACTAAGAACAAACCATACTGATTATACATGGGAAGGGGGGAGTAACTACAATAAAGTCAAGAAAGAAAACATAAAAGGAACAAACACAAGAAATGGGAAGACACATTATGCTGCTGTATTTCTTTTAAAATAAGAGAAACTGTAAGGGGCGAGCAGTGCATTCAGAAAAGGTGCCTGGTGTTCCTAGGCATTTTTAAACAAAAGGGTACCTAGTGTTCATAGGCATCTTTGAACACAAAACATTTTAAAACGCCTTTGAATTTATCTAAGTTAGTTTCTGATCTAATATGTAAAGGTAAAGAATTCCAAATTGTGGGAGCAGTCACAGAAAATAGTGTTGTACGAAAAGTGCCTATTATTTTCAATGAGGGTACAAAAAAAGAAGTTGGTTTGAGGATCTTAGTGTTCTAGATGGTTCATGTGGGATAGAGATGTTTAAATACCTATGTGGCATAAATACACATGAGGCGAGTCTTTTTCAACTGAAAAGAAACTCCAGAGTCAGAGGACATAGAATGAAGTTAAGAAGTGATAGGCTCAGGAGTAATCTAAGGAAATACTTTTTTACAGAAAGGGTGTTAGATGCATGATATAGTCTCACAGTAGAGGTGTTGCAGACAAAGACTATGTATGAATTCAAGAAAGCATAGAACAGTATGACAGGATGGGTGTTCCATCATCAGAAACCCTAAATTTAAAGAAAGCCTCAGAGAAAATACACTATCTGAAAACAGCATAGGGCTCATAATTGAAACAGAAATACGTCTAAAAACTAGCCTAAATCAGCACTTGGACGGTCAGTAAGATAAGTCGTCCAAGTGTCGATAATCGAACCGGGTTTTAGACGTATCTAAAGACAACTTAGGCCTTTTCAGTGCTGCTGTACACCCAGAGCTAAAAGGGGCATTTTAGGAGGATTGGCGAGGCCGGGATTTGGGCAGGATGTGGGCTGATCTAGACTTAGTCGTACTGCAAGTATAACCGAATGTTTAACAAGACTGCCTAGACGGAAATTGTACGTTGTGACATAGACCATGTAAAACCAAGTCTAAGTGCCCAGAAGGTATCCAAAGTGACCAGATAACCATTGTAGACATAAAGTACAGACCCCCTCACACTCCCCCAGTAATCACTGACACCACCACCCCCACACACACACCATAAAAGACAGAATAAAAACTTTACATATCTGCCTCCAGAACATCAGCACCTGGCATAGGAAAGCCTAGTATAGCAGCACAGAGGTGGCTTAAGTAGTCTGGGGCTATTGATGTTGTAGACAGGTGGGTCTAGTAGGTTTTGGGGTATTTGGGGGGTTCACCATAACCTATAGTGAAGTTGTGGTGAGATGTTTATGTGGCACCCTTTTTGTGAAGTTCGCAGCAGTGCCCTGTAAGGTGCCCCACTACTCTGTTGCCACCTCTGGGTTTTCCAGCCCATCACTTTGCTGGCCCCTCCCACATCCAAAAGGTTTTGTTCAAGTCACTTTTGATTTGGATGAATTTTTGGATGAGAATGGGATATAAAGATAGACGACTTAGTGGTCTGGACGATCAAATGGCTGGACGTATACTTAGATGATTTTCAAAAAAGAAAAATATTTTGGACGTATTTTTCGGGAATGGATTTTTGGCACTGTCGATTTTTGGCAACTTGTGACTTAAGCCCAAAATGGACTTAGATGTTTCTTTTGATTATGCCCCTCCACGGGTTTAAAGTCGGGAACAGATACCATTGATAAAACTCATTAGCATATAAATTTGCATATGGACACTGCAAAGATACCTGGAAGTTTGCTACTCACCTCAAGAGAAAAAGAGGTTAGAAAATAAGATTCCCAGGGCTGGTAATCTGGAAAAGAAGAGCTTGTCAAGAGCTCTCAGGCGTCATTACATTCATTGCTTATATACTGCAAGAGTGGAGACAATATCCAGAATAACAATTAGAACATAAAACTAGAATGCACCCATTGTTTTGCTTTTAACATGAATTTACTAAAAAGCTATGGGGCTCAAAATCGAAAGAGAAAAACGTCCAAAAACCAGCTTAAGTCGGCACTTGGACAAACATTGTCAAAATACGTCCTAGTGCCGATAATAAAAACGGGTTTTGGACGTATTTCTAAATGACCTAGGCCTTTATAGTGCCGCTGAATGACCAAAGCTAAACGGGGCATTTCAGGAGGCGTGTCGAGGGCGGGACGTGGGCCGGCTTAGACTTAGTCGTATAGTATACAGCCCAGGATCGATGGAACTTAGACGTTGTGACTTAGACCATGTAAAACATGGTCTAAGTCACAAAAACCCACCTAAAGTCACCAGATAAGCACTGCAAACACATAAAACAGACCCCCACACACTACCTTAGTGATCACTGACCCTCCCCACCCCCATAGAAATATTAATCACACCTTTAAAATTCAGCCTCCAGATCATCATCAGCCTGGCATAGGAAAGCCTAGTCGTCCAGCACAGAGGCAGCTTAAGCTGTCTTGAGGGTGGGTTAGGGACTCATGGAGAGGAGGACCCATGCCCATAAGCCCCTGTAATCACTGCATTGATACTTAAACATGTGCACTCCCCTATATACCCCCCAAACCCCTTTTTACTGGCATATAAGTGGCTCCTGCAGCCATAAGGGCTATTAGGGTGGTAGATAAGTGGGTCTAGGGGACTCTGGAGGTGGTTTGGGGGGCTCACCGTCACCTATAAGGAAGCTGTAGTGAGGAGAAGACATGGCACCCTTTTTGTGAAGTTCACAACAGTACCCTGTAAGGTACCCCACTATTTAGGTGCCATGGCTGGGTGTTCAGTCCATCACTTTGCAGATCCCTCCCACATCCAACAGGGCTTGTTCTAGGTGTTTTTGACTTGGATGAAAATTTGGACGTAAATGTGGTATAAAGATGGACGATTTAGTGACTTGGACGATCAGATCGGCAGGACGTACAGTTAGACGATTTTCAAAACAAAATAAATTTTGGATGTATTTTTTGAAAATGTGTCCTAGGCTGTTTTTTATATTGGATGACTTGCGACTTAGACGAAAACGGACTTAAGACGTCCCTTTCGATTATGTCTCTCTATGTTTTTAAAATTTTTCTAAAACTCTTATAATTAATCTGAGAAGTAACTTCAACCGGTTAATTTTTCCAAGATTTAGCAGCTTGATATGCAAAGGTTTGTCTAAACATTCTAACATTTTTTCCTCATCTATGGAAATCAAAATGAGGATATCATACTTAGATTGTACATCTTCAACAAATTCACAAATTCATATAACTTGGTGGTGAGCAGAGTAACCAGAGGAGACCATAGTAAGTAGAAGCAACTGCTTGGCAACCGGAGGTGACCACAGTAACCAGAAATGACCAAAGTGACCAGAAGTGACCGTTTAACAGACAGGTATGTGGGATCTCTTCGGGAGAGGAGGTGATAGTGGATACTGTGGATGGGTAGACTGGATGGGCCATTTGTCCTTTATCTGCAGTCATGTTTCTATGTTTCCAATTAGATAGATCATTTTAGGGCCATCCATTAACCATACCACTCCACTTTTAAACAGTAGGCTTTATAATTCCATATAACCCTAGCTCAGCCTAGTGTCCTAAGAAATTGTTTGCTACTTTAAACCAATTAAGGGGGGGGGGGGGAACCACCTCCACTCACTTCCATTGAATTGGCCAATTATTTTCTCTCTAAAATTATCCTTTTTTTCTATAATATAAGTCTTCATTAGCACCTGCAGTCAACTCATTATCTCAATAAACATAAATATAAACATTATGTACTGTTTTGTGAGATAAATGTTGCTGTAATGTATGTTGAATAGCAAAATATAAATAAACAAATCAACTTGCCTCAGGAGTACCTGATTCTATATATCATGCCTAAAAAAACAGCACTGACTAGAGAGAACTAAAGCGCAATTCTATAAAGTTATGCGCAACTTGTTAAATCGTCCTTAGTGCTACTTATGTGAAAGACATTTTAGGCATGCCTATTTAGGCCAGCTAAAACCAGGCCTAAATGCATGTGCCTAAGCTGTGCACACATTGGGGCATATTCTATAAACTTCTGTATAGCTTAAAACCATATCTGTGATTGGCCCCCTAACCACACCCCCTTTTCAGGATACACACTAAAACTCATACAAGACTTATAGAATCGTACCTAACAAGTAACTTCCAATTAATGTCACTCCCACTTCAATTATGAGGTGTTTATTGGTGCCAATTAGGTCTATTATTCAATTAAGTTGTGCACATACATTAACTATGCACACCAATCTATGCACACAACTTTAGGCACCATTTATAGAATTTAGGAGTTAAAGTATAAAATACACATGACCATGCCTAATTAAGAACAACATAGACACATGTGTCCAATCAAATGTTTTGTTTTGGGGTTTTTTCACAATAGAAAACGGCAGGCTCTCAATAAACAGTTAAAGTGAGATATGGCCAAATTCAATATCACTATAAATTATCCTCACTAGCGCAGCAGCCATTCAAAACATTGCTCTAGGAACATTGGGGAAATTCTACTTAATGTAAAAAATACAAAAAACATTAATAATATCATATGTGAGGGTATACATATCTCATGTGGGAAATGCCAATGGTGTAATTCTAATATGGTAGGATTTTCCGGTAGGGACCCTGATTCAGGGAACAGATACTACTCAAATAATAACTCTGCCTGAAATAGTTCATATGTGGTCTATATGATAACCTGCCCTTGCAATAAAGCTTATATAGGCAGAAGTAGTCGTCAGATTAAAACACACCTTACGGAGCATAAATCCCGTATAACAACTAAAGATCTGCAGGCTCCTATAGTAGCTCCCTGTCTGGAGGCAGGACACTCTATTGAAGATCTTAGATGGCGAGTGATTGATGTTGTTACTGCAGGGTGGGAGGGAGGTAACTGATAGTTTTCTAACTCGAGAACTGATGGCAGCCATCCAGGGAGCGGCATGGGACCAGGCAGAGGACCACAAAAAGCTTGCGCCTGCCTTCTGTGTCACTCTGAGTCTACTACAACAGATGGAAGCAGCCGTCCAGTGAGGGAGGGAGAGGAGCTTTCAGCGCTGGACCAACATATTTTTAAAAGGTACCGGGGGGCGGGCTACTGCCTGCCTGCGGGGGAGCCGAGCCATACAGCGAAGGAGGGGCAGGAGCTTTCAACGCTGGACCAACAGATTTTTAAAAAGATACCGGGGGACCCCTGCCTTCCTGCTGCCAACCATTAAATGTGCCTACCATTAGATGTGCCCACCACTAGTCATGCCCTGAACCCTGTCCCAGCCTACCACTAGACCACCAGAGAGGGGACAGGGTGTAGGGCACACCATTTGATTCAGATTTTTTTTTTCTTGGTTTTTACTCCTCTGCAGGTGGGTGCGTCTTATGGTCAGGTGCATCTTATAGAGTGGAAAATATGGTATATACTACTGTAATTTTAGCAACATGTTAGCAGTTAGCATTGTTAGCAGCTAACAGTCAATAGTCAGTAGTGGACATGTGGTTTAGGAAGGGATTATAGGGTTTCATTTATCACTTAAAGGGGTGCAGGAATCAAAAAAGGTTTTTAAAAACCATTGATGTAGACAAATGCATGGCACTTGAACATTGGACATCTTCTAAGTTTGTGAGATAGCTAATATTTCTGGCTCTTAGGTTTGGAGCTCTACATTGCCCATTCCTACCTATTCTCTTACTAGGAACCAACCATGATTGAGAATAATTGCTGATTGCCTTTCTGGCTAAGTACCTCAAGGTGTCATTACTAGATGTATTGGACGTAGACATTAATAGAGATACTATAAATAAAAAAACTGTGTAGAAATGAACTACTGTGATTATTAGAGGGTTAAGCAGACATATCAGACTTGATAGACAAGACTGATAAAGAAAAACAAAAAAAGTAGAGAAAAGCAGACCTCACTTATCCAGCTCCTTGAGAATATTTGTTTATTTATTTATTTATTTAATTTTCTATCACATTCTCCCTAAAGAGCTCAGAATGGCTTTACTAGTTCTATTTTATTTTATTTTTTTATTTATATACCACTTATATCCTAAGTGGTTTACATTCAGGTACTTTATCATATTTCCCTATCTGTCCCAGTGGGCTCAAACTCTATCTAGTATTCCTGGGGCAATGAGGGGATTAAGTGACTTGCCCAGGGTCACAAGGAGCAGCAAGGAATTTGAACCCAAGCCTCAGGGTGCTAAGGCTATAGCTCTAACCACTGCATCACACACTCCCATCATTGCTACATATCAGTTTGGCCAATGATGTGGTTCATGGAATACTACACCTCCACATTGGATCCCAATCTGATTATATCTATTTATTTACTTAATTATCTATCCATTATTTTTATATTGTCTCACTCAGAGCCAGTATTTCTCTTGTACTTCTTCACACTTTATTCATTTTTATCTGAACCTCTTCCCTCCTTCTTTAGATGTAGTTTCATGTAGTATCTCTCCTCCACCTTTCCTCTTCACCCAATAATTCAGGTACTGGTCTTGAAATGACTTTCCTTCCTCCACTGTCAGTATGATCTCGCTAACCCTTGCTTCCCCTAAAAACTAAGGAGATAAACCTGCTCCTTCAGTTCTTTACTTTCCATCACTATCTTTCAGCCTCCAGTTCTCTGTATCCCAACACTTGCCCCTTGAGCTCTTCATATCCCCCTTGCAAGAGAGCAACCCTTAACTAATTTGTGCTCCTATCAGCAGGGCAGGTTCAATGCTCCTCCCCCTGCAACCTATAAATTTGTATCCTTTTCCTTCATTAATATTAATGATATGTCACACACACCTCTTTTCCCAAAGCTTCATTACCAGGTCCGGTCACACAATGCTACTATATAATTAGTCAAACAATTTTTATTGAATATTACATAACAACCACCATAGAGATAATATCACAGTTTGTTCAATATTTTAAATTATATAATGAACTACCTCTCTAATTAACCCTATCCCTCCCTAAGCTTTTCCCAGCACAACAGTTTTTATCAAAGGAAATTACCATGAGCCCCTCATAACTTAAAAACCCAACAAAAAACATTCTCCATGTAACATTCGTCCTATAAGAAACAAGAGTGAAAGGCTTGGACTCTTATAGATGATCACAACCTACTTAGCGTGGATCAACAGTAGCCCCTACTCCCGTTCCTTTGTCTAACACCTGCAGTACAATCATTCAATCTTTGAAATGTGTACTTATGGAAATACTCCAAAGATAAGACAAAAGTCTAAGAGGGGGAATTGGCCTAGCTTCCAATCCCTTTCTTGGGGCCATATAGCAAAATGTTCTATGGTGTGTGAACCCTATAGCCTACCGGATTTATCAAAAAGCACAAAGGGAAGAAGGCAGAAGGACAAGGAAAAAAGAATTTTAAAAATCAGCAGAAACAGAAATTATCATTAACTCTCCTCCTACACATATAATAAAGGGGAAAGGGATTGGGATTTGATATACAGTACCACCATTCTGTGATTACAGCCAAAGCAGTGTACATACAGTGTTTCTCCGAAAATAAGACCTAGTGACTTTTTTGGGCCCAAAATTAATATAAGACAGTGTCTTATTTTCGGGGAAACGGTATTATTTTGTGAGGCAATGGAAGGTTAAATGACTTGCCCAAAGGAGCTGTAGTAGAAATTGAACCTGGCTCCTAGGTCACTAAGCTATGGTGATTCCTCTTCTAATGACATTGACTCTTCTGCTTTCCAATCAATGGAAGGGGGTGGGGGTGATAGAAGATAGGGGAATATAAGAGTCTAGCTCCCCCATAAGATAATACAATCTTGGTTGTCATAAAAGCAACTTAAGTACTGTATGTGTCATTACCAGTTTGTTCTGGTTGATGGCAGAGGGGCTGGGTTTGAGAAGGGAAATTGTTGGGGGGAAAAAAATCTTATAGACTATTGTTCTTTTTTGCTTCTCATATGCTAGATCCTGTAATACTTTTTTCAAGCAATTTGTTTATTGGGTGTTTTTCTAAGCTCCAATCAAGGTTCCCCTTGCCCTGGACTAATCTCCTCTCCTTCTGCTGCCCTTAAGTTGTGATGTCAACACTGCTGTGTTGCAATATGCCCATGGGCGATGGGCACATCAATCATCAGAGAAATCAAAATAAGATAAGAAGCAGGAGTTCCTTGGAGGCCATTACTCTTAGCTCCTAAAGAAAGGCCCTACTTGGTCCCTCAGCTCCCACCCATTCTGATTCATGCTTCGTTCTCTCCAACTCAGGGCCAGGGACAATCTGAGACTTCCCTTCTTGAAGTCCTACTTACACACCTGCCTTTAATTTACACTTGATTACTACCACTGCTATTGCAGCCCTTGCCTTAATCTGAGATTACTACTGCTACCTTACTGTTACTGATTGCCTCTGCTTTGACTGTTTCATCACCATGGGCCCGCCAGCAGCCAACCAGCAACACTCAAAAAAACTATCAACACTTTCAGTGGGAACGCTCCTTGTGTTCTTAGCTATAGAGCAGTGGTCTTAAACTCAAACCCTTTGCAGGGCCATATTTTGGATTTGTAGCTACTTGGAGGGCCTCAGAAAAAATATAATCTTATTTTTAAAAATGATATTTTTGCATGAGGTAAAACTCTTTATAGTTTATAAATCTTTCCTTTTGGCTAAGTCTTAATAATAATATTGCAATTTATAGCTAAAGAAACTGTTTTATTTTACTTTTGTGATTATGATAAACATACCGAGGGCTTCAAAATAGTACCTGGTGGGCCGCAAGTCTGAGACCACTGCTCTAGAGGTAAGGCCCTGCTCATCCTGCCCTCTTCTGAAAGTGTTGATAGTTTCTCTGAGTGCTGCTGTAGTCCCATGGTTGCAGGGGTGGAACAGAGGCAGAGAAGCTGGTGATGACAGTAGTAACCACAAATTATGACAGTAGCAGCTAGCAGAAGGGGAGTTCAACTACTCGGCTCGTCGCCCATGCCCGATGTGGCAGGGCCAGAAGAACATTTTGTGGGTGGCAGTGATGGTGCTTTCCTTGAGGCTCTGACTGATGCATTCCAAAGGCTGACACCCCCTGCCATGTTTACATTTTTAACCAAGTTGAGCTGCCTCTTCCCATCAGCCTTCTGCTATCTGACTTCATTCTACCCCACTCTTCAACCCTCTCCTTATTCTGCTCTTGCTGGCAACAGTGATAGCTGCAACATCGCTTAGGAAATTAAATAAGCGATTTATCAAGCTCTAATAAAAACTTGAAACTTGAAACAATCATTTTATACTTTAACATCACTTAATATATAATCAAATTATAGCTCTCATCAAATATCCCACCTCCCTTATACCCAACAATTATTCCTAAGCAAAATAAATCATAAAATATTCCCACCCCCACCCCACCCTGGATGTGTATGAACAAAAGGGAAAAAATTAATATTTATTCTATGCATTAATTTCAATCTTTACAGTATCTTGTTAATGGCTCCCAAATAACCTGAAATTTCTTAAAATTTCCCTGCTGCATGGCAATTATCCTTTCCATTTTGAATATGTGACACAAAGGGCTCCTTTTACGAAGCCGCGGTAGCGGCTTTAACGCGTCCAACTTTTAATCACGCGCTAGCCGGAAAACTATCGCCTGCTCAAAAGGAGGCAGTAGTGGCTAGCACGACTGGCGGTTTAGCGCAAGCTATTATGCGCGATAAACCGCTACCGCGCCTTTGTAAAAGGAGCCCAAAGAGTTCCACCAAAAGCTATAATTCAGCCTATCCCAATTTTTCCAATTATTCGTAATCTCTGTCATAATGAGTAGAAGCTTATTATTATTAGAGGATATTTGACTTTTAGCCCTCATTGACATGCCAAACAATATGGTGTCATAGGATAAAAAATAGTTTTAAGATTAAAAATAACACACGCCGATAAACAAGGGTTCCAGTGAGGATTGCTGCCACACTATTTAAATGAGTTAGTGCGACGTTCTGAGGACCTTCGGTGTGAAAGGAATGCCATATATCAAAATGTTATATGTTGAAGAATTATTGATTCTTGCTGGCAACAAGCATTGGGGCAGACCCAAACTTATAAAGCTTATTTGTTTGAAGTCATTGTCATAAAAACAGCAAGTTACTGTGTGCAATAATAAATTAATGTTGTGGCTTTCCACTAATTAATGGAATTTTGCAAACAATTGTTTCACAGTTTTGTGCAATAGGAAATGAGTGGGTGTTAAATTGATATTTTTATTAGGATTAGCCATTACATTGTTCTTTTTGTATTTTGCCTCAAGGAAAACTACACCGAAGAGAAAAAAAAAAGGATAAAAGTTGCCATTATGTTCAACTATGCAATGACACAAACATGTCCAGATTTAAATGCATTCTTTTCCTTAAGAACTACTAAATGCCAGTCTTGTTAAAACATTATATGGATGTAGAATCCAGTCTGTCCAAACCAGTTGTTGAAAATTGGTATGTACCTATCCCCTCTTTTACTAAGGCGCACTAGCCGATTTAGCGCATGCTAAACGCTAACGCGTCCATAGAATATAATGGATGCGTTAGCATTTAGTACATGGTAAATCGGCTAGCGTGCCTTAGTAAAAGGACCCCCTAGTTTTTTAGTGTTTTATTAATATAACTTATCAAGATATTCTTTAGGAGGATCCAAGATGGCTGCCGCTTGCTGCTGCTGAGAGGACGCTTAGGATTGTATCTCTTACCTTTTGAAATGCCTAAGAGAAGGGGTAGGAGCATTGGTGGAGCCTCCCGACCCTCAGAAGCCCCATTGCCTGCTGTAGATGAATCTTTAAGAGCCTCCTAAGTGAGCAGGGAGCGCCGGCAGAGAGTAGTGCCGTGGCGAACTCCCTTGGAGTGCCGCCCCTACAGCCGTTGCCGCTGGGAGCTAGCTCACTGCGAGAGGAGAGCACGCCAGAGGAGGAAGTGTTCCCCTCTCGAGAGGCCAGTGCATCGGAGGGCTCGCTATTGGAGTGATTTTCTCCTCTTGGAACCGGCTAAAGGGAATCAAGACTTCAGAGAGGTAAACCAGCCGAATGAACAATTATTAATGGCACAAGCAACTTTTGTTTCCCCAGTTAAACCCTCTGAAGTCACTGGAGACTCTCTTTGGGACTTAGTGTCCAATCTTGGTAATTCCCTTAATCTTCAAGTAAGAAATTTGGATAAAGAAATACAAATCCAGAAAGAAGAAATTAAAATTATACAGCAAGAGACAGTATCGTTGAAGTCAGATATTCAAGAAGAAAAGAAGGAATTAAAAACAATTAAGAGTAATCAACACTTATTTGTTAAAGATAATATAATTATGAAGAAAAAATTGAAAGCTTTAGAGAACAATATTCAGGTTAATAACTTGTGTTTAATTAATTTTCCAAAAATGTTATCAATCTCACCACGAGATATGATAAAGCGATACTTTCTGGAAATTCTTAAAACACCTGAGAATTCTTTACCACCTCTTACAAGGGTGTATTATTTGCCTATAAGAAATCAGGATCCTCAAAAGAAAGAAGATGAAGGAAAACCACAGGAAGAACTCTTGGACGTTTCCACTTTACTGGAACAATCAGATAGAGAATTGGCTATTTCAGCCACTCTCTTATTGACTGTGGCTTTGACCCCAGACAAGGATTGGATTCTTAAACTTTTCTTTAAAAATAGATCTAAGGACTTCCTGGATTTCCACATTCAGATATTTCCTGATGTCTCGAGAGAGACTCAGAAGAGAAGAAGGGAATTCTTAATGTTAAAACCAGGGGTGACTCAGATAGGGGGTCTTTTCTTTCTTAGGTATCTCTGTAAATGTGTCATTAGATAACGTTCCTTAAAATATGTATTTGTAGAACCAGCTCATTTGACTGCTTTCCTCTCTTGAGTGTAAAGAACCATCTCTACCTATGTAATAATTAGCTCTTTTCAGCAGCAGATTAAGTGATATTCTTTGTTAAAATATCCTTTAATTCAATTACTCTTATCGTTAATCTTGGATCCTAATTTGAGGACTAGTGTGTGATTAAGTTAAGATGTTTATTTTTCTTCTTATATTTTGATTTATTTTCAAGATTGAAAGTAAATATTAATATTATGTTTTCTTGATCTCACTTTCTTGATAATAATGTTTAAATTTTATAAATAAAGATTAAAAAAAAGATATTCTTTAGGACCTTTCTGAAGAATTTTCAAATACTTTAATTTGCAGAGGTAAATAACTTAAAAGAAAAAAAGTCAAAATATAAAATAGTAGAAACATTTAAACAGATATTAAAAGGATTTAAGAGAGCAATTTTATAAAGATCACTATGGATGTACAGTACATGCATAAAAAGACACATAGACAACTACTGTATGTTGTGGATTATTTGGTGCATGCAATGTTATAATGTGCATACATTAGAAGATAACTTTCAACAAAAGGAATAGAGGAAGAAAACTATGAAAAAAACAACTCCACTTGAATAGCTGCTCTGGCACAGCACAGAAAATCAGTCTTTAATGGAGGAAAAGCCTCAGATATGAAGAGAGCAATCACAATAGCTCAACGTCTTAAACATCACTGGCTCAAAAAACCTCCAGAACGTTGTGGAAAATAATAGAGGGTGATGTGACTAAATAAATACCAGTTAGTAGCCCCTTCCAAGGCGGAACTACTACTACTACTATTAATTATTTCTAAAGCGCTACTAGACGCACGCAAAGCTGCACAGAGTCACAAAGAAGAAGAAAACAGTCCCTGCTCAAAAGAGCCAAGACAGACAAACAGGATGTCATGGATACCGTTACGGGGAATCAGCTGGCTGGGATGAAGGGCAGAGGAGTAGGGTTAAGGATAGAAGGCTATATCAAAAAGGTGGGTTTTCAGTCTGCTTTTAAACAAGGGAAGGGAAGGGGCTTGACAGACAAATTCGGGTAATTTATTCCAGGCATAGGAGGCAGCTAGATGAAAGGAACGAAGTCTGGAGTTGGCAGTGGAGGAGAAGGGTAATGCTAAGAGCGGCTTATCTGAGGAACAGAGGTCTCTGGGAGGTTTATAAGGAGAGATATCGAGGAAAGATATTAGGGGGCAGCAGAATGAACACACTTGTAGTTCAGGAACAAATACCAGTTAGTAGCCCCTTCCAATAGGGAGCCCGCGTTTCATGGCTGCCTGCCGCTTCTTCAGGGCAATGGGGCATAGGTGCTGCAATGGGGCATAGGTTGCAGCACCTATGCCCCATTGCCCTGAAAGAGCACCCTCAATTATTTTCCACAATGTTCTGGAAGTTTTTTGAGCCAGTGATGCTTAAGAAGTTGAGCTATTGTGATTGCTCTCTTCATATCTGAGGCTTTTCCTCCATTAAAGACTGATTTTCTGTGCTGTGCTAGAGCAGCTATTCAAGTGGAGTTGTTTTTTCATCGAAGTTACATTAGATGATATGCACATCTTGTGCTTTGTGCTGAGACTGGGTATATGTGGGATGCAATGCAAAGTAGGTTACATGCAGTTGGATCAATAGTCAACAGTTTATATGCATAGCAAAACATAGACAGAAAAGAGCTAGAATTTTCAAAGTGGGTAAATGTATACGTATGCCACATAATTCTATAAGAAGCACCAAAACTTGTGCATGTCATTTGGTCGCATAGCCAAATGGCATACACAATTTAATTGAATAACAAGCTAATCAGTGCTGATTCTTTGTGTTTTAACAAGCAATTATTGGCAATAATTGGAATCGATTAAGAATTGCGCACATAAATTTAGAAGCAGGATTTGTTCCTTAATTTTATATGCAGGTCAAAAAAGGGGGCATGGAAATGGGCGGATCGGTGGTGTTCCTCTAAATTATGTGTGTACAGAATTTTCACGCATATAACACATACGCTATACACGATTTTACAAACCGAACATAACCATGCGCGTTATATGCGTGAGCGCGTTTTACAATTTGTTTTTTATATTGCTGGTTCCCCCCCGACGTCCGATTCATCCCCCAGTCCCCCCCCCCGCACCGTTTGCAGTGGAGAAGCAGCCTACCGTGGGTTCTCATGCCAGTGAGCCCTGCGCTGCTCCCTCTGCCGCGGTCCCGCCCCTTCTCTGATGTCAGAGAAGGGGCGGGACTGCAGCAGAGGAAGCAGCCCAGAGAAGGGGCGGGACTGAGGCAGAGGAAGCAGCGCAGGGCTCACTGGCATCGCGAACCCACGGTAGGCTGCTTCTCCACCGCAAACGGTGCAGGGGGGCTGGGGGATGAATCGGACGTCGGGGAGGTGCGAGCAGTCCTTCAGGGTGGGGAGGCCAGCGGTCCTTCAGGGTGGGGGGGCCAGCGATCCTTCGGGGTGGGGCATCAGGCTTTCAGGGTGGGGCGGGCCTTCAAGGGGGGGACAGGGCTTCAAGGGCAGGGCGGCGAGAGGAGAGTCGGGGCGGCAAGCAGCATGCGCGGTATACGCGTGTGCGCGCTATATGTCAATTTATTTACATAAATGTTGTTTTCCCACGCGCTATACCCGTGTGCGTATTTTACACTGGTGCGCATTATATGTGTGAAAATACGGTAGTTACAAAACTAGGGCTTGTGCACCTACATTTACCCCCTGCTTTACTAAGGTTCGCTAACCGATTAGCATGCACTAATCGGTTAACGCATCTTAGTAAAACAGGGCCTTATGCATGGGCATTGCCGCATCTAAATGTAGTTGCAACCACTACTCGCAGAACTCGGGGGGGATATGAACAGTGCAATATTCATGCAAACTATTGTTTCATCTTTTTTTATACATTGCAGTAGTATTTTAGCTGAAAGCAAACAGATAATAATGGCCCGCTCACTATATATCTGTCATGTTAAAGTCGATGCTGTTTGTTTATCATACTGTGATCTATAATGCTCTATTAATTTAATTACAGTAAAAGAGCTTAAAAGCCCGGAGCTAAGTAGCATGTCAATTACAAATGAATTTAACTTTGAAAAAAAAATATACATTTAATATTTATAATTCATACTTTTAAATATAAACAGAGCTTTCAGTATGACACAATTTTTTTTATTAATTGCTACAATGCCCTAAGTCCAATTAAGCAAATCCATTTACATTTTCTTCAGAGAAAATCAATGTTCATTTCTCAGAGGAAGTCCAAAACGCCTACCTTTCATTTCTTCAAATTTATATTATAACAAAGCACTTTTTTGTAATATCGTCCATCATGTGACTCCGGGGGAGGAAAAAGCATGAAATAAGACTTGGTGTTTCTTCTGGGAAAACTTACCTGTTATTTCTTTGTAAAAAAAAAAGAAAAAACAACAAAAAAACCACAGACACCACAGAGTACAATACTTCCATTTTGAGTAGCATTTTAAAACAGATGCCATATCTTCATATTAAGTTTCATATCCTGAAGAAAATTCCATGACTTCTTTATGAGCAGAAATATTCAGAGGCAATCAAAGAAATTAATCACAAAACTTAGTCACTGAAAGAAAACATTCTGTGGTAACTAACTGCCTCTGTCCAAAATGGTCTCATCTTTCCTCCAGCAACTGGGAGGACAGCAGATTCTCCATCCCCCATCTCTCTTGCAGTCCTCATCTATGCCCTCCTCTGCTGTCTCTGACTGGCTGACTGTAGCCCCTCCCAAGCAAGCACTCAGGGAGGACAGCAGATTCATCTCTCCATCCCCCATCTTTCTTGCCGTCCACATCTAGGCCCTCCCCCACTGCCTCTGACTGGCTGAAAGTAACCCCTCCCAAACAAGCACTCAGGTGACCTCACTTGCCTTGCTATCTATTTAATCTGAATCCTCTTAGGGTGGCACAAGCCACCCTTTCATAACGCATCGCACGACGAAGGAGAGCGAACAGTGCGCTCCTTCATGCGCCTCCTGAGGGCGTCTCCCTATTCACACTACCTCTCTTCTTGTATATTTCTATTTCCTTTCTCTGATCCTCTCCTTATGGCTCCAATTCACTTTCTGTTTCTCATTCTCACTTTCCACAATCTTTCTCCCTTTCCCTCTCCTCTCCACACTACAAGTCCTCACTATCCTTCTTTTCCTATCCCCTCACCAGCCATCTTGTCATGCATCTTATTCACTGCACTCAAGCTCAAGCATTCTTTCTTCCATTCATCCATCTCCTTTCTCATTGAGCCCCACCCATCTTCATAATTATACTCATTATTCTCCTTTGCTTTGGCACATTCTCATACTCTGTCTGCTCACTGCTGGGAATGTCAATCCAAACCCTGGCCCTCCATGCCATCTGCTTCCTCACGTATGTAATCGCCCTAACCTTATACCTATTCCTCTTCTTCAGTCCTCCTCTCTCCCTTTCTCATGTGCTTTCTGCCTCCAAACAAACTGCCTTACATTCATGACCTCTTTATCTCCCAGTCCCTCCGCTTAATTGCTCTAGATTTGCCCTGAGGACTCCACTTCAGCTGCTGCCTTCTCCCATACACCCAGGGCCGCCATCAGGGCAGTACTACCAGTCCTGCATTCAGAGGCCCGGAGCTGACAGGGGGCCCGGGCTCCCCCAGGGTCCTAGCAGTGTTCCCTCTAAGGTGAGCGCATGAGCGATCGCTCACTATTTTCAGTGGCGTCGCTCATACGCTTTCCTCTGTCGCTCACTCGAGGGCGGGAGGAGGTGAGAGGAAGCGGCGGCGGTGACCTGTATTTTAAAGTTAAAAGATGCAGCGGCGGCTCCTCTCAAGATCCCCGACTGCATCGGACTTCCGACGCAGGTGGGGATTCGTGAGAGGAGCCACTGCCACGTCTTCAGTGTCCTACCAAGGGGGGGGGGGTGGTCCGCCCCGGCTGTGCACCCGCCCTAAGGCTGCCGTCAGAGAGGAAGTTCGGGCCAGCCAATCGCTGCCTGGCTGGGCGGAACTTCCTCTCCGACGGCAGAATTGACGTCGGGGGAATGCTGGTTGGCCCGGTGGGAATCAGAGAGAGCTTGGGGCAGCCGCGGCGGTGGCTTTGGGGCCTGTTTCCCCCGATGGTTGCGGCGGTGGCTTTGGGGCCTGTTTCCCCCGATGGTGGCAGCAGTGGCTTTGTGGAGGGTAGAGAGAAAGAAAGGGGGCAGGCAGGGAGACAGAAGGGAAAAAGAAAAAAAGAAAGGGGGCATCAAGAGGAAAAAAAAGAAAGAAAGGGCAAGGAGAGAGGAAGAAAAAGTTAGGGGAGGGAATGAGGTCTGGAGGAGAGGAAGCATATAGGCTGAAAGAAGGGAAGAAAGATTGGATGCACAGTCAGAAGATGAAAGTGCAACCAGAGACTCATGAAATCACCAGACAAGGTAGGAAAAATGATTTTATTTTAAATTTAGTGATCAAAATGTGTCTGAATTTATATATGCTGTCTATATTTTGCACTATGGCCCCCTTTTACTAAATCACAATAGTGTTTTTTAGCGCAGGGAGCCTATGAGCATCGAGCGCAGCGCTGGGCATTTAGCGCAGTTCCCTGCACTTAAAACTGCTATTGTGGTTTAATAAAAAGGAAGGGGGGTATATTTGTCTATTTTTGTATGGTTGTTACTGAGGTGACAATGCATAGAGTCATACATAGTAACATAGTAGATGACGGCAGATTAAGACCCGAATGGTCCATCCAGTCTGCCCAACCTGATTCAATTTAAATTTTTTTTTTTTTTTAATTTTTTCTTCTTAGCTATTTCTGGGCAAGAATCCAAAGCTTTACCCGGTACTGTGCTTGGGTTCCAACTGCCAAAATCTCTGTTAAGACTTACTCCAGCCCATCTACACCCTCCCAGCCATTGAAGCACTCCCCTGCCCATCCTCCACCAAACGGCCATACACAGACACAGACCGTGCAAGTCTGGCCTAGTTCAATATTTAATATTATTTTCTGATTCTAAATCTTCTGTGTTCATCCCACGCTTCTTTGAACTCAGTCACAGTTTTACTCTCCACCACCTCTCTCGGGAGCGCATTCCAGGCATCCACTACCCTCTCCGTAAAGTAGAATTTCCTAACATTGCCCCTGAATCTACCACCCCTCAACCTCAAATTATGTCCTCTGGTTTTACCATTTTCCTTTCTCTGGAAAAGATTTTGTTCTACGTTAATACCCTTCAAGTATTTGAACGTCTGAATCATATCTCCCCTGTCTCTCCTTTCCTCTAGGGTATACATATTCAGGGCTTCCAGTCTCTCCTCATACGTCTTCTGGCGCAAGCCTCCTATCATTTTCGTCGCCCTCCTCTGGACCGCCTCAAGTCTTCTTACGTCTTTCACCAGATACAGTCTCCAAAACTGAACACAATACTCCAAGTGGGGCCTCACCAATGACCTTTACAGGGGCATCAACACCTTCTTCCTTCTACTGACTACGCCTCTCTTTATACAGCCCAGCATCCTTTATACCAGCCTCTCTTTATACCAGCCTCTCTTTATACGCCTCTCTTTATACCAGCATCCTTCTGGCAGCAGCCACTGCCTTGTCACACTGTTTTTTCGCCTTTAGATCTTCGGACACTATCACCCCAAGGTCCCTCTCCCCGTCCGTGCATATCAGCTTCTCTCCTCCCAGCATATACGGTTCCTTCCTATTATTAATCCCCAAATGCATTACTCTGCATTTCTTTGCATTGAATTTTAGTTGCCAGGCATTAGACCATTCCTCTAACTTTTGCAGATCCTTTTTCATATTTTCCACTCCCTCTTCGGTGTCTACTCTGTTACAAATCTTGGTATCATCTGCAAAAAGACACACTTTTCCTTCTAACCCTTCAGCAATGTCACTCACATACATATTGAACAGGATTGGCCCCAGCTCCGAACCCTGAGGGACTCCACTAGTCACCTTTCCTTCCTTCGAGCGACTTCCATTAACCACCACCCTCTGGCGTCTGTCCGACAGCCAGTTTCTGACCCAGTTCACCACTTTGGGTCCTAACTTCAGCCCTTCAAGTTTGTTCAACAGCCTCCTATGAGGAACTGTATCAAAGGCTTTGCTGAAATCCAAGTAAATTACATCTAGCATATGTCCTCGATCCAGCTCTCTGGTCACCCAATCAAAAAATTCAATCAGGTTCGTTTGGCACGATTTACCTTTTGTAAAGCCATGTTGCCTCGGATCCTGTAACCCATTAGATTCAAGGAAGTACACTATCCTTTCTTTTAGCAACACTTCCATTATTTTTCCAACAACTGAAGTGAGGCTCACCGGCCTGTAGTATCCTGCTTCATCCCTGTGACCACTTTTATGAATAGGGACCACATCCGCTCTCCTCCAATCCCCAGGAATCACTCCCGTCTCCAGAGATTTGTTGAACAAATCTTTAATAGGACTCGCCAGAACCTTTCTGAGCTCCCTTAGTATCCTGGGATGGATCCCGTCTGGTCCCATCGCTTTGTCCACCTTCAGTTTTTCAAGTTGCTCATAAACACCCTTCTCCGTGAACGGCGCAGAATCTACTCCATTTTCTCGTGTAACTTTGCCAGACAATCTCGGTCCTTCTCCAGGATTTTCTTCTGTGAACACAGAACAGAAGTATTTGTTTAGCACATTTGCTTTCTCCTCATCACTCTCCACATATTTGTTCCCAGCATCTTTTAGCCTAGCAATTCCATTTTTTATCTTCCTCCTTTCACTAATATATCTGAAAAAATTTTTATCTCCCTTTTTTACATTTTTAGCCATTTGTTCTTCCGCCTGTGCCTTCGCCAAACGTATCTCTCTCTTGGCTTCTTTCAGTTTCACCCTGTAGTCCTTTCTGCTCTCCTCTTCTTGGGTTTTTTTATATTTCATGAACGCCAACTCTTTCGCCATTATTTTCTCAGCCACTAGGTTGGAGAACCATATCGGCTTCTTTTTTCTCTTGTTTTTATTGATTTTCTTCACATAAAGGTCCGTAGCCATTTTTATCGCTCTTTTCAGCTTAGACCACTGTCTTTCCACTTCTCTTATGTCCTCTCATCCTAACAGCTCTTTCTTCAGGTACTTTCCCATTGCATTAAAGTCCGTACGTTTGAAATCTAGGACTTTAAGTATCGTGCGGCCGCTCTCCTCTTTAGCCGTTATATCAAACCAAACCGTTTGATGATCGCTACTACCCAGGTGAGCACCCACTCGAACATTAGAGATACTCTCTCCATTTGTGAGGACCAGATCCAATATCGCTTTTTCCCTTGTGGGTTCCGTCACCATTTGTCTGAGCAGAGCCTCTTGAAAGGCATCCACAATCTCCCTACTTCTTTCCGATTCCGCATCCGGCATCCGATTCCAGTCCGCATCCGGCAGGTTGAAATCTCCCAACAGCAGAACCTCCTCTTTCCTTCCAAACTTTTGGATATCCACAATCAGATCCTTATCAATTTGCTGTGATTGAGTCGGAGGTCTGTAGACTACACCCACGTAGATAGAAGTTCCATCTTCTCTTTTCAGAGCAATCCATATCGCTTCTTCCTCTCCCCAGGTCCCTTGCATTTCGGTCGCTTGGATATTGATCTTTACATAGAGAACTACTCCTCCACCTTTATGACCATCTCTGTCCTTCCTAAAAAGATTATATCCCAGTATGTTTGCATCCCATCCATGTGATTCACTGAACCATGTCTCTGTGATAGCAACAATATCTAGATCTGCCTCTAATATCAGGGCTTGCAGATCATGAACTTTGTTGCTTAGACTGCGAGCATTTGTGGTCATCGCTTTCCAGCTATTTTTCAGCGATAATCTCCTTTTTCATATGGATTTTTGTGTCGTTTCACTTTCCGTTGCAATACTAAGAAATGAGTTGCTGATATTGCTTATGTTGCAGCCTTTACTACTATCACATCTCTTCTTTTGCCGGGGGTGGTCTCTATACTTGTCCTTCGTACAAACACCACCCCCACCTTCTAGTTTAAATGCCTAGAAAAATATTGTCTAAATTTCTCTGCAAGGTTTCTTTTTCCTGCTGTAGTAATATGTAGCCCATCAGTGCAATATAGCTCCTTGTCCTTCCATGTATTTCCCCATCCTCCTATGTACCTGAAGCCTTCTTGATGACATCAGGCTCTGAGCCATCTATTAAAGTCCTCTGTGTTTTTCACTCTTTGCTCTCCCTTTCCATATGCAGGCAGTATTTCAGAAAAAGCTAAAGTCTTTACAAAAGGTTTCACGCCCTCACCAAGCTCCCGAAAAGCTTTCTGTGCTGCAAGTGTGGAGTTGTTGGCCAGGTCATTTGTTCCCAGATGGATAACAACATCAGTGTTAAAATCCTTAGTTTCTTCCTTAATTATAGTCAGTATTTGCCTTGAACTCCTGGTAGCTGAGGATCCTGGAAGACATTTCACTATTTTGGTCTCCTCGCCCTGTGTTCCAAGGTTAATGTCTTTGATGATGTAATCCATCTGCCTTGACCTCTTTGAAAAAAACCCAGAATAGGAATGATAATTAACATTTTCTCAGCGTATAGTGTGCTTTGTGTTTTTTAATTTTATTGTTGGTAGATCATTTTGACTTGGTCATTTTAAAGTAGCTCGCAAGCCCAAAAAGTTTGGGCACCTCTGAGCTGGAGCATTGAAGCTGTGTATTTCTATTTTATCCCCCCTTTTACAAAACTGTGGAGCGTTTTTTAGCGCCAGCCGTGGTGGTAGCAGCTCTGATGCTCAGAATTCTATGAGCGTCAGGGCTGTTACCACTGTGGCTAAAATCCACACTACAGTTTTGTAAAAGGGTGAGGGGTTAGTTTGTGATGACATATTCCATACTAGGCGAAGGCGTTTTCTATGTTCTGTGTGTTCGAAAGACATGGTTTTCTGTTAGGATTGACGGTTTAGGATTGATCTGTGCTGGTCTGGCTTGTTTAGTTTTACAATGGGTGTATTGATGTACTGCTCACTGCAATATGTAAGATGCTGCCTTTTCCTAGGTACTCATGTGTGACGTGTGGTTTGTTACTAAAAATCATGTTTTTCTTACAGATGTGGGGGTGCCAAAAAATGATGGGCCCCGGGTGTTACATATGCTAGGTACGCCACTGTATGTAAAGATACCAGAAAGCTGGCATAGCAAAAACTTTAAGTAAATTGTTATTCTTCTAAGCTTTGAGTATTTAACCCTCCCACAATCTCACGGGCACTCTTTTCAAGTTTCAAGTTTATTGAGATTTTGATTTAAACGCAATATCAAATATTTTCAATGCGTATAACAAAAATAAATTTGGGGAAATAAATAAAACTATTTGAACAATAAACATACAAACATATCCATAGATGATTAAAATTACATAAGGAGTACAAGAATAAACTACATTTGTTTAAAAATGCGTCCTCCACGCCTGCTCATAAATTTGTGGAGTATGTAACTTGTCGCTCATGCATATTTTTTTTGCACACACCTCATCAATCCTTAGAGGGAACATTGGTCCTAGGCCACCATAGCACAAATTCCTGTATTATGCTTCTGCTGTGCACAACAATAAACAATAAACACTGCTGTCATACTTTTTTTTGTCTCCTGCCGATTTCCTGATAGCACCCCCCCGGACAAAAGTGGGGGGGAAGGGGTGCATGGGGGGGCCCAATAGGATTGCTCAGTAAGGGGCCCAGAAATTTCTGATGGCGGCCCTGCATACACCTCAGCCTACTGGTTCAGGTGGAGGTATTAGGCTTCTTCTTTTGCCTTCTTGCAGATCCCAACCTCTTCTCCTTCCTCAATGCCATGGCCTTTCCTCACTTGATGTCCACTCTGTCCGCCTATTCACTCCTATACCTCTTTGGATAGCAGTCATTTATTGCCCCTCCCCCCCCCCCCGACAAGTCCCCTTTCTCCTTTCTCACTGAATTTGACTCCTAGCTTTCAGACTTCCTTGATTCATCTTCTCCCTCCCTTATTCTTGGGGCTTTTAACTTTCACCCTGATGATCCCTTTGACACATATGCTTCTAAGTTTCTTGCCTTAACCTCTTCATTTGACCTCCAACTATGCTCCACTATCCCCACTCACCGGGATGGCCACTGCCTTGATCATGTCTTTTTCTCCAACTGCCCCCCCCTAACTTCTCTTCCTCACTGTTCCCTATCTTGATCATCATCTGATAACCTTCACAATTACTAACCCTCCCCCTCAGCCATGCCAAGTCACCTCCAACAGGTTTCAAAATTTTCAAGCCTTCGATGCTTCCATGCTCTCAACCACTGTTTCACATCTTTTTGCCTCCACTATGTTATCCAAGTCTGTTCATGAGTCTGTCTCGTCGTGCAACTCTACTCTCTCCTCTGAACACCCTTGCTTCCCGTGTTCCCCGCTCTGTCAGGTGTACCAAACCTCAGCCTTGGCTCACTCCCAGTATCCGTTACTTATCATCCTGTACCTGCTGTGCCAAGAGCTTTTGGCTCAAATCTCACACACATGCTGACTTTCTTCACTTTAAATGTACAGTATGCTGAGTTGCTGACCTCCTTTAATTCTGTGCTTACAAGGGTCAAACAAGACTACTACATCCAACTCATTCCCTTTCTTCCAACCCCATCATCTCTTTGCCTCAGTGAACTCCCTCCTCAAAGTGCCCCCACCTCTGACCCCTCCTTCTCACTCTCTCTCTCCAGACATGGCTGATTCCATAACAAGGTCCACAAGATTGCCCTTGAATTCACTACAAAGTCATATCCTTCTCTTCTAACCACCATCCAGTCTCCTAAATGTCAAATTCACACCACCCCTTTATCCTTCACCCAAATAACTCAGGAAGCTACTCTTACCTGGTCCCACCTTATCATCCCTCCATCAACTACCACTGACTTTTCTTCCTTCTCTGAAATCACGAAGGAAGAAACTGCACAACTTCTGTGTTCAGCCAAACCTATTACATGCCCCTACTGTTCCCACCCCTCTTCTTGACACCATCTCACAAACTGTTATCCTTCCTATCTGCCATATTCTCAACCTATCCATTTCCATTGCAACTGTCCCCACTGCCTTCAAAAAACCCTTGCTGGACCCCACCTGCCCATCCAACTATCGCCCTGTCTCTCTTCTTCTGTTCCTATTAAAGCTAGTCTATCGGTGTCTGGACTTCCTTTCAACTCAACAGATTCTTGGTCCTCTACAATCTGGCTTTTGCCCCCAACACTCCACAGACACTGCCCTCACCAAAGTCTGAAGTGACTTGTTCATGGCCAGATCTAAGTGTTTACTCGATCCTCACCCTTTTTGACCTGTCTGCTGCCCTTGATACTGTTAATTACAGCTTACTCCTTGATACACTGTCCTTGCTTGGATTCCATGAATCTGTCCTCTCCTGGTTTGCCTCCTACCTCTCTCATCACACCTTTAGTGTATGTGTTGGTGGGTCCTCTTCTGTTGCTACCCCGCTAGTGGTTGGTGTACTCCAGGATTATGTCTTAGAACCTCTTCTCTTTCTCTCTACACCTCTTCCTTCGATGCTCTGATCTCCTCCCATGGCTTCCAGTATCACCTATATGCTGATGACTCCCAGATCTACCTCTCTACACCCCAAATTTCACCTAAAGTCCAAGAAAAAGTCTCTACCTGTTTGGCTGACATTGCTGCCAGGATAGCCTGCCATCATCTGAAACTAAACTTGTTCAAGACTTTGCTGCTCCTCTTCCCTCCCAAACCCTCTGCTCCTCCTCTTCTATTCTCCATCATTCCAGTCTCCTCTGCTCACAATCTTGGAGTCATCTTTGATTCCAACTTCTCATTTTCTATACATATCCAACAAGCTGCTAAGGCCTGTTGCTTCTATACAACATCACCAAAATTTGCCCCTTCCTCTCTGAACACACTACCCGGACCCTTATCTACACTCTCGTAGCCTAATGCTTAGATTATTGAAATCTACTTCTAACTAGTCTCCCACAATGCCGCTTCTCCCCTCGCCCCCCCCTCCCCCACTGCAATCTGTGCAAAACTCTGCTGCAAGACTCATCTTCTACCAACCTCGCTATATTAATGTCACCTCTCTCCTTAAATCACTTCACTGGCATATATTGCTGACCTACAAGTGTGTTCATTCTGCTGCCCCTCAATATCTATCCTTTCTTCTCTCTCCTTATACACCTCCCAGAGCTGCTCTTAGCTGTGCTTCTCCTCTGCTGCCAATTCCAGGCTTCATTCCTTTCATTTAGCTGCCCCCTATACCTGAATAAATTATCTGAGTTTGTCCGCCAAGCCTCTTCCCTCACCTTGTTAAAAGCAGACTGAAAACTCACCTTTTGATATAGCCTTCAATCCATAATCTTACTCCCCACTGTCTGCCAACCCAGCCAGCAGATTAACTGTATCCATGAAATCCTGTTTGTCTGTCTTGTCTGTTTAGATTGTAAGCTCTTTTGAGCAGGGACTGTTTTCTTCTTCTTTGTGACTCTGTGCAGCGCTGCGTGCATCTAGTAGCGCTTTAGAAATAATTAATAGTAGTAGTAGTAGTTCCCCGTTGGAAGGGGCTACTAACTGGTCAAAGAAAATCAGCTAGACTATCCTCCCAACGGGCCCCACCCATTCAATTCCCCCATGGTGGGGGTTGGTTTTCAAATAAACACATCAGCCTCCTGGTATTTACAATGGCTCCACTTAACTCTGTCTAACCCCTGTATATCATCACCTCCCTTACCCACTCCAACCTCATAGGGCCAGACATGTCCTATTTCAGCTCTATGCTGATACCCCATCACTGGTCTTCATTGTAAAATGCAATGAATGATCACTGTTTTGGTTTACATACCTTTAAACAAACTAAATTATTTAGAGTCTGATTTAAGCCAAATTCCTATTGATAGGATTTGTTTTTGGCAACAAAACATGCCTATAGGGAAGATGCAGGGCAGAGAAACCAGACACTTGGGCAGAGAGAAGGCAGAAGTATGAGACATTTTACCAATCAGGTGAGACATTTTGACAAGCCTGTAAACAAGTCTAGCCCTGCCACCTTTCCTCTGCCAAGAGATTTTCTTGGATTGGTGTGAAATAAATGTTGGTATAGAAAATATATTCCATGTTGCCATGAACGCCTACTTAGGAATGTGCATGAAAAGAAAGCAGACACCTTTTTATTATTTCCAACACAACTTAAATTAGAAAGAATTATTCAATAATAGTCAAGAATGTCTGTCTTTCTGCCTATCTCTTTAGGGGCAAAAAATTCACCAAAAACTTAATGGAATGAAATCAAAATTGGTATCAGTGGAAAAGGGAATAAACAAAAAAACACACTCTGAGAAAACATATAACCCAGCTTCACAGAGACATCTCTAAACTCACCAGAGATTTTTCCATTCTATAGGAAACCGAACTTTCCCAACAAAATTCAAATTCATGACCAATGGACTTCCCTGTTCTCAATGGACCCACTATATATAAACCTGATAAGACCTGGAAACCTGCAACAAAGATGATACCAACTGAGGAAACCCTGAGAGAACACCACCACAATGAGTTCAAGAATGGGCAAACTTAGATTTGGATTCTAGAGAAATAACCTCCCCACCCCCCATCCTCAATCACCACCAACAAAAACTATAGGGCAATGCAACTGTATGGGAGAAAGATTTCTAGGTTAATAGAAATTAATGGAATGAGATGAAACTTACTTTGTGGGGGAAATAAAAAGATTTGCAAAGGGAGTTCCAGAGAAATAAGCACCACAAAATGTGACTCAATGCATTTCTATAGGAAAAGGAATTCCCTATTTTGCAGCATACAAACTTGGTGTGAAATATAGCAGTCAAAGAACAGAACAAGGCAGCTGAACAAGTAGAATTTCCTATTCTTTCAAACCTTCATACTGTCTCTGTCCCTCCTGAAGTGCCAGAAGCAGGACCACAGAAAACAAATGCAAATAGGGATGGAGATGTGGTAGACCCTGATCGATTTTCAGAGGATGGTGTTCATGAGGAGGTACTTAGAGAAGTTCTGGCAACTGCACTGGTTGATCTTTTCAATGCTTCTCTAGAATCAGGAGTAGTACTGGAGGTCTGGAGAAGGGAGGATGTGGTCCCTCTCCACAAAAGTGGAAGGAAAAATTGGAAATTACAGGCCAGTAAGTCCAACTTAGAGATGTTTCTGGAATCCAGTGGATTACAGGACCTGAGGCAACATGGATTCACTAGAGGCAGGTCTTATCAGACAAATCTGATCAATTTCTTTGACTGGGTGACCAGAGAATTAGATAGAGGAAGTATGCTAGATGTGGTGTATTTAGATTTTAACAAAGCCTTTGACAGTATACTACTATTAATTATTTCTATAGCACTACTAGACACATGCACCGCTGCACAGAGTCACAAAGAAGAAAACGGTCCCTGCTTGAAAGAGCTTACAATCTAAACAGCCAAGACAGACAAACAGGAAACTCACTCTTCCTCACACCGAGGGTTACCAGATTTTCCTGAAGAAAAATCCAGACCTATGACTACGCCCCCAGGCCCACCTAGTTCTAGTTTAAGGAATGGAAAAGGTCAAAAATGGTTGAAAACTGGAAAAAGCACAACCAACTTCAAAGCAGGTTCCATAAGGTAGTGAGAGGGGCTAAAAGAGACTACGAGGAAAAAATAGCCAAGGAGGCAGAAAACTTGAAGCTGTTCTTTCGAAATATTAAGGGTAAACGACCCACAAAGGAAGCGATGGGGCCGTTCAAGTTTCAAGTTTCAAGTTTATTAGCATTTAATGAATCGCCTATGGATGACTATGGAATAAAGGGAGTGCTAAAGGAGGACAAAGCCATCGCTGACAAACTGAACACATTTTTTGCATCTGTATTTACCAAAGAGGATGTACACAACATACCGGAAGCCGACAGGCTATACACAGGAAATGATAAATCCCCTGGACCGGATGGCAAGGAACTGAAAGGGGTTATAGCTGAACTGCTTCAACTAATAACCAATCTGTTGATCAAATTGGGAAGGATTATGGAAGATTGGAAAGTGGCAAATGTTACGCCGATCTTCAAGAAAGGTTCAAGGGGAGATCCAGGAAACTACAGACCGGTGAAAGACCTCAGTACCGGGAAAGATGGTAGAGGCGCTGATAAAGGACCGCATCATTGACTAGCTTGACGGACACAATCTGATGAGGACCAGCCAGCATGGCTTCAGCAAAGAAAGATCTTGCTTGACGAAGTTGCTGCACTTCTTCGAGGGAGTTAACAGGCAGATAGACAAGGGTGACCCGGTCGACATTGTATATATGGATTTTCAGAAGGCATTCCACAAGGTCCCGCATGAACGACTACTGCGAAAAATTGCAAGCCATGGAATCGAGGGTGAAATACGTGAATTAAAAACTGGTTGGTGGATAGGAAACAGAGAGTGGGGGTAAATGGACAATACTCGGACTGGAAAAGCGGCACGAGTGGAGTGCCACAGGGTTCGGTGCTTGGAGCCATGCTCTTCAACATATTTATAAACGACCTGGAAATTGGTACGACGAGCAAGGTGATAAAATTTGCAGACGATACGAAGTTATTCAGAGTAGTGAAGACACAGAAGGATTGCGAAGACCTGTAATGTGACATAAACACGCTCGAGAAATGGTCTGCGACATGGCAAATGAGGTTTAACGTGGATAAGTGTAAGGTGATGCATGTCGGTAACAAAAATCTTATACACAAATACAGGATTCCGGTGCGGTACTCGGGGAGACACCCCAGGAAAGAGACTTGGGAGTTCTGGTCAACCAGTTGATGTAGCCGTCCGTGCAATGCGTGGCGTCAGCAAAAAGCGTAAACAGAATGCTAGGAATGATTAAGAAGGGGATCACGAACAGATCGGAGAAGGTTATCATGCCTCTGTACTGGGCCATGGTACACTATCACCTGGAATAACACGTCCAGCACTGGTCGCCATACTTGAAGAAGGACACAGTACTCAAAAAGGTCTAGAGAAGAGCGACTAAAATGGTTAAGGGGCTGGAGGTGTTGTCGTACAGTGAGAGATAAGAGAAACTGGGCCTCTTCTCCCTTGGAAAAGAGGAGATTGAGAGGGGACATGATCAAAACATTCAAGATAATAAAGGGAATAGACTTAGTAGATAAAGACAGGTTGTCCATCCTCTCCAAGGTAGGGAGAACAAGAGGGTACTCTCTAAAGTTAAAAGGGGATAGATTCCATACAAACATAAGGAAGTTCTTCTTCACCCAGAGAGTGGTGGAAAACTGGAACGCTCTTCCGGAGGCTGTTATAGGGGAAAACGCCCTCCAGGGATTCAAGACAAAGTTAGACAAGTTCCTGCTGAACCAGAACAGAGGTAAGGCTAGACTCAGTTAGGGCACTGGTCTTTGCACTAAGGGCCGCCGAGGGGGCGGACTACTTGGCACGATGGACCACTGGTTTGACCCAGCAGTGGCAATTATTATGTTCTTATGGTGGATTTGTGGAGGATTTGGTTCTGGTGTTGCACTGCTTCCCTGTGCACTGTGCTTTTCTGCAAAGGTTCATTTGGTTTGGGCAATCTGCAATTGAAGGTGATGTAGAGCACACAAATACTATCCCTGTATTCCTAACTGTAGCAGTACCATTTATCTGTCTATATCACCAGAACAGTGTCTGTTCCTCTCTTTCCTCTCCTTCAGTGCTAGTATCTAATATCTTCTCCTGGATACTATCAGGACAGTGCTATAACTGGGCACCTCCAGCGTGTGTGCATCGGTACCACATACTGATCACCAATTCTATAACATCATCTGTGCACCAAGATGCTGTTATAGAATAGTAGCATAAATTGGCCTAAAGGGCCTAAAATTTGGGTGTGCCCACTTACCTAGGTCTATGGCTGACATAAATGTACATGCCTAAATATGGCACTCTAACATGTAACTTACTGTACAGTATTCTGGACGTTACATGCATCTGTGGGAGCCTTGTTTATGCCTGGCCTTTGCTCATCCTCCGTGAACACTTGCATTTACATGCTATGGCATTGGTGCACGTGCTTTACAGTATGCTGCTGTAAGTGTTATTATTTCTATATGTCACAGTGCTTTTTTATAGAATGAGGGCATCTATTTGTACACACCATAGTCACCTCGTCAAGCAGACGCTTGACATATTTTGCAGCATAGTTTAATACAGAGGCTACAAACATAAATATTTGTTTGATAAAACAGTGCACCATTGGTATGCTGCACTTCCCCTGACTGTCACAGAAAGTATTTTACTCTCTTAGGGGATTTCAGAGTTTAAAAAGTTTTATTCAAAACATTTACCTAGAACTTTGAACCAACCTAGGAAACAACTTTGAAGAAATTAACAATACAAATATCTGAACATAAATATTTCATAAAACGCATTATTAAACATACAATTTATACTTAGAACAATCATTTTTCCCCCCTCTTACCAAATTACTACAATAAAACAAATTATGTAATTATAATATTATAATTAAGTATTTTAATAAACAAAATATCTTTCCCTCCCTCCCCTGGATGTGTAAGGAATTCTACCAACCTCAAAAATAAATAAATAAATACATTACAATTATTATGATGTAACAAATATAGTCATCTATTAAATGTACTGCTAAACCCTAAACACTCTGCATTAGTTTTTTCATATTTATACGTGGTACAAACATTTGTCCACCAAAATGTGTAATTTAGTCTTGTCATACCTCTTTCAATTTTGTGTAATCAATTGGATAGCTATTCCCATCATTATCATAAAAAGTTGACTTTTATATTTATCCAAAGAAGTTTGACATGTAAAAGCGTACCACAGATTACGGCTTCATATGTTAGGGGAATTGCTGAATCAAGAATAAGTTTAATTTGTCTCCAAATTGATTTCTAGAAATTAAGTATCAAAGGACAATAATAAAACAGATGATCTAAAGTCCCTATATCATTATAACAATGCAAACATCTATTAGACCTGGAGTTATAGGGCAGAGTACGGCACTGGGGTTTAAGAAAGGATTGGACAATTTCCTGCTGGAAAAGGGGATAGAAGGATAGAGGATTACTGCACAGGTCCTGGACCTGTTGGGCCATCGCATGAGTGGGCTGCTGGGCACGATGGACCTCAGGTCTGACCCAGTGGAGGCATTGCTTATGTACTTATGTTCTTATGAACTGGGGTCCAAAAAATCCTATGCAATAAAAATAACCAAGTTTGTCTCATAGATGCTGACCTTGTACACTTCAACCTCCAAGACCAAATTTGTGGCCAACGAGATACAGAAATATACTGTTTTATCTCGATACTCCAAATGTCTCTGACTATTTTTTGGCTTTTTATTCAAAAATTTAGAAATTAATTTATACCACTGGGCAGCCTGATGTCCTACTAAATCTGCCTGGTAACAAAGGATCTGCAAGCTATAACAATTTTTTAAATTTTTCCATTCAGGGAACCCACTCCTAATGGCCTGCTTCAACTGCAACCACCTATAATGTTGAGACCTCAGAATGCCAAATGATTGTTGTAGTTGTATAAAAATCAAGCTGTTTTCCATTAGAAATATCATCCAATGTTCGAATACCTGCTTGCATCCAATTCTTCCAGGAGATCCCAGCACCGCCCACTTGTATCTTGGAGTTTAACCATAAGGACTGAAAAGTAGATTTTATTATTGGAATATCTGTTAATTTATCAATAAATTTAATTGTTTTCCATGTGTCCAATATTATTATGTTGTCTTTAGCATATCTAGGTATACTGATACTTAACACATGAGATAATCTCCTGGGAGACATAATTTTCCATTCTAGATATAGCCAATCTGGATTATGTTCCATGAGCTCGGGGAGGATTCAATACATTCCCTGGCGCATTATATAGGCCTGATGATACCTATAAAAGTTAGGAAAATTTACCCCACCCTCCGCAATTGGTTTTTGCAAAGATACTAGAGCAATTCTTGCATTTTTCCCCAACCAAATAAATTTTGTAAGAATACTATTTAGTTTCTTATAAAAGGACCCCTGAAAATAAACTGGTATCATACCCATTTGATAGCAAACCACAGGCAAAATCATCATTTTTACTGTTTGAACTCTCCCCCACCAAGACAAATGTAATTGGTTCCATTGTTCACACATTTCAGTGACCTTCAGCAATAAGGATTTTTCATTTACTTTTATCGTTCTTCCAACATTTTCTGAATCCAAATACCTAAATATTTTATGCCCTCTTCCTTCCATAGGAAAGGGAATTTATCAAATAACCTTTGGAACAATAAACGTTTAAAGGAAGAACCTCTGATTTATTCCAGTTTATCTTATATCCTGAAAATTTCCCAAATCTATCAATCATATTAAGTAAATGTGGAATGGTTGTTTCAGGATTCCTCAAATGAAGCAAAATATCATCTGCATAAGCAGAGACTTTGTATTCCCAACCTGCATAAGGAATACCATGAATCTCCTCTGATATTGTTTTGGAACCCTTGTTATTGGCTATTCAACAGGCAAACAGCAGAGGAGATAATGGACATCCCTGTCTAACTCCGCTCTCCAGATGAAAGTGTTCTGAAAAAGTATTATTAATATATAATCTGGCAAAGGTTTGAATCATTTGTATAAATCTAGAACCAAATACCAAACCAATCCATAGCTTGATACATAAAGGTCCATTCCACATGATCAAAGGCCTTCTCTGCATCCAAAGAAACAGAGAAAGTCGGATCATCCATGGCTTTTGTTAAATTCAACATATGAAAAGCCAATCTAGTGTTAAGAGAAGAATGCCTTTGAGCAACAAACCCCGTTTGATGCATTCCAATGATGTAAGGGAGAGCCTTAATCAAGCGTAAAGCCAATAACTTAGCCAAAAGTTTTCCATCCACATTTATCAAAGAAATAGACCTGTAATTTGAAACCAACATGGGATCTTTATTTGGCTTTGGTAAAACAATAATTAATAATTCTGCCATAGTACCTGATATACAACCTTTAGTTAGTTGAGCCTGATATAAATTTGAAAAATGAGGTAATAGGGTAATTTGGAATAATTTGTAAAAGTCTACAGTGAAACCATCACCACCTGGAGCGAATCCAACTCTAAGGGACTTTAACGCTGTTTGTAATTCTTTCATTGATATAGGTGCCTCAAGACTTTCTCTTATAAGATCAGGAATTTTTGGTCCCTTAATTAAATTCAAAAATTCTAAACCTTCATTTTCATTATTTGAATAAGACTCAGAAGAATACAAAGCTTTATAAAACTCCAAAAACTGTTTTCAAATACTTGCAATTTGAGGGTGAGCCTCACCTTTTTCATCTTTAATCGCAACAATTTTTACTTTTCTTTTATTAGCTTTGAGATAACTCGTTAAAATTCTTCCCGCCTTATTCGAGTTTCCATAATATAAAGCTTCCTGAGAAAACAATTCTTTTCTAGCCAATTGAAAGGAAATCTCATTGTATTTATATTTAGCTTTTAAAAGAGCCTGTAAAATTGATTGTTCCCATTTTAAAGCCAGTTGTGATTCTAATTATTTAATGTTTTGTTCAAGATCAGAAAAATCCTTTATAAGTTGTTTCCTAATATGAACAGAATATGAGATGATTTATCCCTTCATGGTAGCTTTAAAGGCATCCCATAAGGTTTCCACTGAGATTTCCTCTGAGGCATTAATTTGAAAATATTCATTCATTTTTAATTGAAATTCTTCAAGAAATTTTGAGTCTGCAAGCAATGTATTATTAAATCGCAATACAGATCTACTAGAATCTTTATCTGTAAATTTAAATTCAATCCAAACACCACCATGATCAGACAAAATAATTGGATCTATGGGGGCCTTTATTACCTTCTGTACTAAAGTATCTGATATGAAAACATAATCAATTCGTGAAAAGGATTTATGAACCTGGGAGCAAAAAGAAAATTCCCTATCATTAAAATGGAGAATCCTCCAAATGTCCTTGAGTGCACATGAATGCACCAGATTATTTAATCCTAATGACTTTATTATTCTTCTAGGCTTTTTATCCAATAATGGATCCATCACAGCATTAAAGTCCATGCCACAACTACATTAGAAGCAGCCTGTGGTAGTATCAACTGTTGAAGAGTCTTATAAAATTAATCCTGATGCAAATTAGGGGCGTATACATTAAAAAGCGCCATCTTGTTTTCCCCCAAGCTCATGTCTACATGGATCCCTCTGGCTCCCTCCTGGCCCGAACGTGTCACGGGGTAGGGGGTCGCCTGGGCCAGGAGGGCTTGGGCTCCCTCATGGCCCGAACGAGTCTTGGGGGGGTGGTCGCCTGAGCCAGGAGGGCTTGGGCTCCCTCCTGGCTCGAACGAGTCGCGGGGGAGGTGGTTGCCAGGGCCAGGAGGGCTTGGGCTCCTTCCTGGCCCAAGCCAGTCATGGGGGGGGCTTGCTGGGGCCATGAGACTTGGGCTCTCTCCTGGCCCGATGTTAATCGGCGTGGCAAGAGGGCTTGGGCTCCCTATTGCCCCGATATCGTCGGGGGTGCCGTGGTTGGCCGGGGCAAGAGGGCTTGAGCTCCCTCTTGCCCCGATGTTGTCGGGAGGGGGGGATCGCGGTTTGACATGGCAGGAGGGCTTGGGCACCCTCCTGCCTGGATGGTTGTGGGGGAGGGGGGATTCTGTAACCGGTGTTGTTTTTGACAGACATCGGTTACAGAATCCAGCTTTTAGGCAAAGGACTGGCTCCTCCTTCGCCTAAAAGCCCTTTTGTTGGACGTTTGGGGCTTAGGCGTTTTTTTGTTTCATTATGGCTAAAAAGTGTAGACGTCGTGTAGGTGTACTTGTAGATGTAGTGGAGATTGGGCGTTTAGGCAGAGGAAAGCCATAATCAAAACAAGGAGTCAAGGACGTTTGTTTTGGTTATGGACACTTTCCCTGCTTCTGCGTTGAACATTTAAGGACTTAGGCCAAAAGGGGACTTAGACGCTTTTTTTGATTATGCCCCTCTATGTGTTCACTTTTGCATAACTCAGAACTGTCTCTCAAAAGGCTCCATTTTAGCATAGGTTCACTTCTTTTCTAGTTTCAGGTATGTTCCCTTGAACTCTTATTCTCATATCAAAATTACATCGCCTTTGAATTATAGAATTTGTTTTACTGTTAGCTAAAACAGAATGATTAATGACACAAGGCTTGAGACAGTGTAAAAGCACTGGGTAGAAAAAGAGAAAAAGTATAGCAATACCAGAACATCAGTGTATTTTTCTGTTTGCAGTACTGATTCTTCTGTAACTATTTTGAGGGGGGGGGAGTAAAGATTTGAACCTATTCACCTATATGACAAAAATGGTATGGATGGTTAAAAAAAAAAAAGCTAACAATCTAAACGAGAAGCATACAAGCAAATATATTACATAACTTGATGCCACAGTCAGCTCTGGAGTTAATATGTTTAAAGCACATTTCTGCATGCTTTCAGACAGAAAAATAAGGCAACAACTTAATGTAACTGTACAGTACGAGTATTTGACTCATAAGCAAAGGTTATAAAAAGCATCTTCTTGATTGAAACAGGGTAGTATTGATTCTTCAAGATCATGGCATTAATAAACGTCAGTGATAACTGGTGAGCTTACAAGGACAAAGGAGTCAGATGTTCCCTACATGATAATGCATTAAACTAAATTCTTGAACATCTTTATAATCATAAATTTGTTCTTTTTACTGTGAAAAGTAGAATTTTTCCATTTACATTTCTTCAGTTACATTAATAATTATAAAAATGAAACTCCTATAGCTCCTGGAACAGCTAAGTTGACAGAAAATAAAATAAAAAGGAGGAAAGGAAAACCAGCTACTATGGGGAAAGGATCTGAAGAACCTGAGTGACTATGATATGACAATCTCTCATCTCGGAGACACAGAAAGTTATCTTATTCGTACCAGCTTTTATGAAGACTTTCTATTCCAGAAATAACAATATAAGTATTTAACGCATACCTTGGCAACTCATACGGTAACAACTGACAATCTTCTCTAAGAGAGGAAGTACTGTAGTAGCAAATGGCTTTACTACTGTACATATTTTTCCCATAATCGCTAATGCTAGACAACTTAGCTACATCTTTTCCTATAATTAAGGAGATAAGTTCACAAAAAGGTTACATTCTGAGCTAAAACTCAAGCTGCAGAATTAGGAGCACAATAATAATAGCAAACCATAAATAAACCTTTTTATGTAAAGCTACATACTGCTTTAATTTGCTGTTTGTCAAATTAAGACATACCGGTACAGCTAGACATGGAGCAATTAATATTGCAAATTCTAAATCAAAACCAGAGAATGATAAATATATGAGCTAGTTGTAGTACTATGAATGAAAAAAACTCATCGCAGACTGGATGGACCATTTCGCCTTTATCTGCCTTCGCATGTTTCTCTGTTTCTAAATTAACATCCATGGTATGTCCCACAGTCCAAGAAATAAAGATTCCTTTTGTTGTTATGTTTATGTTTTGAAGTTGAGTATCTTTTTACTAAAAGAGTACTATCATAATCTGTGGTCTTAGATTTGTGATTTTGCACTGAAGTTTTTCAGGATTTATTTATTTATTTATTTTTAGGAATCATCTCTTTGTCATCATTGCATTTAATATTAAAGTGGGAAGTTATCAGCGTGTGGTAAAAGTCTGATTTTTACCGCACCTTAAGTTACCATGGGAGTCGCCAACTAGTGATTGCACAGTATCACAGCATATTGACTCCCTTGCTATATGGATGGTGCTTCTGAGCAACCTCAAAAGCATTGTACATTCTTGGGTTCATTGGGCTGCAAGGCTACAGTCCAATGTTCTTGAGCATTGCTTAAAGGGAACACCCAAAGTCATAGTTGACCTCTGAGGTCCCCCCCCCCCCCACACACACACACAGAGCAAATTTCACACCTCCCACCTGAAGGCCCTCCTTATCTGAACCCCTTCTTGAAACTCAAGATTCAAGCCCCCCAACTGGAAGACCCTGCGAAGTCCAAATCCCTCTCCCAGCTAGAAATGCCCCCAATTAGCAAAGCCCCTTTACCTTCCTATATCTCCCTTCCCCTGGCCTACCTTGCTATATCCCTCGGTCTAGAGGGGTCAGAGGGAGTGATTCTCAATTGATCTTGCCCTTGCTAGTCCTGGGTTAAAAATGGTACTAATGATAGAGGTATCCTTATGGAAAAAGACCCTTATTCAGCCAATGCCATTCTGACCCTGGTGCTAGATTTTCATTTTTTAAATTTTTTATTGGAATTTTAAGATATGAAATATAACTTTAATTTTTATTTTTTTTAAAAATCTTTATTCATTTTCAAACTTACAATAAGTGTGACAATATATTCAAACAAATTAACAATAAATATATCACTTAATAATCATCAATGGTACAAATGATGTGCTATCTCCCACCCTTTCCATCCTTTCTTATCATATAATCAAATACCTTGTACAATTTGTAATAATAAATTACCCTCCCTCCCCCCCTCGCAATTGAACTTGTAAATTCAAGGGAAAAATGTTCTCTAATCAGTACAATATTTTGTTAATGGCTCCCACACATCTTGAAATTTCTTAAATCACTCTTTCTGTATTGCAATAAATCTTTCCATTTTATATATATAACATAGAGAATTCCACCAAAAATTATAATTTAGTCTACTCCAGTTCTTCCAGTTATAAGTAATTTGTTGAATGGCAATCCCAGTCATTATAAGTAATAATTTGTTATTTGAAGAAATCTGACTTTTTGCTCTCATTGCCATACCAAACAGCACAGTATCATATGACAATGCCACTGGATTATCTAATAAATAATTAATTTGGTCCCAAATTGATTTCCAAAAAGCTATAATATATGGACAATAGAATAACAAATGATCTAAAGTCCCTGCTTCAAGATGACAGTGCCAACATTTATTAGACTTAGAGCTATCCAATTTTTGTAACCGAACAGGGGTCCATAATGCTCTATGTAACAGAAAAAAACATGTTTGTCTCATAAGAACATAAGAAATGCCTTCACCGGATCAGACCCTAGGTCCATCCTGTCCGGTGACCCGCACACACGGAGGCCAATCCCAGTGTTCCCTGCTAAAGACCTTGTTTACCTGTATCCCTCAATGTGGTTTGCAAGAAGGTGTGCATCCAACTTGCCCTTGAATCATGGAATGGTGGTCTCCAACACCACCTCCTCCGGGAGAGCATTCCAAGCATCCAGCACTCGCTGTGAGAAACAGAACTTTCTGATATTTGTCCTGGGCCTGTTGCCCTTCAGTTTCAGTCCATGTCCCCTTGTCCAAGTCACATTTGACAATATGAATAACGATGTTTTTTGCTCTATTTTGTCGAATCCTTTTAGTATTTTGAAAGTCTCTATCATATCCCTTCGCAGCCTTCTCTTCTCGAGGGTGAACAATCCCAGTTTTCTGAGGCGTTCATTGTAGCTCAAATTCTTGATGCCTTTTACTAGCTTCGTGGCTCGCCTCTGCACCCTCTCCAACAGGGTTATATCCTTCTTCAGGTAGGGAGACCAATGTTGGATATAGTATTCCAAGTGTGGTCTGACCATTGCTCTGTAAAGCGGCTTTATGACGTCCGCCGATCTACTCGATCTACATTGTACATCTCATCCTCCAAGTCCAAATTTGTGTCCATTTAGACACAGAAATTTGATGTTTGATCTCTATGCTCCAAATGTGTCTCAGACCAGTGTTTGGTTTCTTTTTAATAAGTCCAATTAACAATTTATACCACTGGGCAGCCTGGTGACCCAAGAAGTCCGCCTGAAAGCATAAGAACTCCATACTATATTGATCATTAAAGTTTTTCCATTCAGGGAACTCCGCCTGAATGGCCTGCTTCAATTGCAACCATCTAAAACTTTCAGATTCATTGATGCCATATTTATGTTGCAACTGTGAAAACACAAGCAGTTTACCATTAGAGATAACATCATCCAATAAACGTATTCCTGCTTTCATCCAATGCTTCCAGGCGACCTTTTCTCCGCCTATTTGAATCTTGGAGTTTAGCCATAAAAATCAATTTGTAGATTTATAAATTGAAATAGTTGTTAAATTACTTACATAACGCAATGTTTTCCATGTATCAGCTAATATTCTATTATCTTTACTGTACCTAGGCATTTTGATACTGAGCACATGACATAAGAACATAAGCAGTGCCTCTACTGGGTCAGACCCGAGGTCCATCACGCCCAGCAGTCCGCTCACACAGCGGCCCAACAGGTCCAGGACCTGTGCAGAAGCCCTCTATCTATACCCCTCTATCCCTTTTTCCAGCAGGAAATTGTCCAATCCTTTCTTGAACTCCAGTACCGTACTCTGTCCTATTACGTCTTCTGGAAGCGCATTCCAGGTGTCCACCACACGCTGGGTAAAGAAAAACTTCCTAGCATTCGTTCTGAATCTGTCTCCTTCCAACTTTTCCGAATGCCCTCTTGTTCTTTTATGTTTTGAAAGTTTGAAGAATCTGTCCCTCTCTACTCTCTCTATGCCCTTCATGATCTTGAAGGTCTCTATCATGTCTCCTCTGAGTCTCTGCTTTTCCAGGGAGAAGAGCCCCAGTCTCTCCAATCTTTCAGTGTATGAAAGGTTTTCCATGCCCTTAATCATTCATGTCGCTCTCCTCTGGATCCTCTCAAGTATTGCCATATCCTTCTTAAGGTACAGTGACCAATACTGAACACAGTACTCCAGGTGCGGGCGCACCATTGCCCGATACAACGGCAGGATGACTTCTCTCGTTCTGGTCGTGATACCCTTCTTAATAATACCCAACATTCTGTTTGCCTTTTTCGTGGCTGCTACGCATTGTGCTGTTGACTTCGTTGTTGTGTCCACCAGTACACCCAAATCTCTTTCAAGGCTACTTCTCTCTAACACTAATCCCCCCATTTGGTAGCTGAACATCGGGGTTTTTCTCCCTAAATGCATGACCTTGCATTTCCCCACATTGAAGTCCATCTGCCATTTATTCGCCCACTCCTCCAGTTTGCTTAGGTCCCTTTGTAGGTCCTCACACTCTTCCGCATTTCTAACCCTTCTAAAGAGTTTAGTGTCATCCGCAAATTTGATAACTTCACACTTCGTCCCCGTTTCCAGGTCATTGATAAATACATGACTTCAAGGCTTTCCGCAAAGAAATCAAGACCCTACTATTCAAGAAATTCACCCAAACGTCCTAATCCCTCCCGTTTCCCCTCTCACCCCCTCTTAGAATCATCTCATCAAAATTGCTTTAGACCTTACGCCTTCAATTGTATTCCTTTACTGGAAAAGTCCAGCTATCTTTTTTGTTGTACTAGGACCAACTTCTTTAATTGTATTTCTCTTCCTGGAAATGTCCAGCTATCTTTCTGATGTAATCCGTTTAGAACTGCAAGGTACAGGCGGAATATAAGCATGTAATGTAATTGAACAGCAGCGGTCCGAGTACAGACCCCTGCGGAACCCCGCTCGTGACCTTCCTCCAGCTCGAGTAATGACCCTTCACTCCAACCCTCTGCCTTCTGCCTGCCAACCAGTGTTTGACCCATCTGTGCACGTCCCCTTCCACCCCGTGGTTCCACAGCTTCCTAAGTAGCCACTCATGGGGTACCTTGTCAAAGGCCTTTTTGAAGTCGAGGTAAATGATGTCTACGGGTTCCCCTTTGTCCAACTGACTGTTTACCCCCTCAAAGAAGTGCAGTAAGTTTGTTTGGCATGATCTTCCCTTGCAGAAGCCATGTTGGCTCGCTTTCATCAGCCCATTTTTTTCGATGTGCTCACAGATGCTGTCCTTTATCAGTGCTTCTACCATCTTGCCCGCAACCGATGTCAAACTGACCGGCCTATAGTTTCCCGGGTCTCCTCTTGACCCCTTTTTAAAGATAGGTGTAACATTTGCTATCTTCCAGTCCTCCGGGATCTCTCCAGTTTTTAAGGATAGGTTTCAAACTCGTTGGAGTATTCCCGCTATCTCATTTCTTAGTTCTTTTAGTACCCTAGAGTGGATACCGTCCGGGCCTGGTGATTGCCATTGGAGTTGCCATTCTAACCACATCCAATCTGGGAGTTTTTCTATGAGCTCTGAGAGGACCCAATACATACCGTGGTACAAAATATAGGATTGATGATACCTATAAAAATTGGGAAAATTTACCCCTCCCTCTGAAATTGGCCTTTGTAAAGATACCAAAGCAACTCTAGGAGTTTTACCCAGCCAAATAAATTTTATAAAAATGCTATTTAATTTTTTTTATAAAAGGACCCTTGAAAATAAACTGGCAACATACCCATCTGATAACAAACCACAAGCAAAATCATAATTTTAATAGTTTGGACTCTCCCCCACCTCGAAAGATGTAAAGGATTCCAATGCTCACACATTTCTGTTACCTTCTGTAATAAAGATTTTTCATTTATTTTCATTGTTTCTTCTAGCGTATTTTTAAGATCTGTATTCTTCTGAGCCTTATTTAGATAAATAAAAGGATGGATTGGAATTTTTAAATTTAATTAAGGGGCCGAAAATTCCTGAGCATATAAAAGAAAGCTTAGAAAAGCCAATATCAATAAAAGAATTGCAAGCAGCATTGAACATAAGAACATAAGAACATAAGAAGTTGCCTCCACTGGGTCAGACCGAGGTCCATCTCGCCCAGCGGTCCGCTCCCGCGGCGGCCCATCAGGTCTGCGACCTGTGAAGTGGTTTCTGACCACTTCTATAAACTACCTCAAGTTCTATCTGTACCCCTCTATCCCTTTATCCTCCAGGAACCTATCCAAACCCTTCTTGAATCCCTGTACAGAGTTCTGGCCTATCACTTCCTCCGGAAGCGCGTTCCATGTGTCTACCACCCTCTGCGTAAAAAAGAATTTTCTAGCATTTGTTCTAAACCTGTGCCCTTTCAATTTCTCCGAGTGACCCCTAGTGCTTGTGGCTCCTCTCAGTTTGAAGAATCCCTCCTGCCCGAAGACGCACCCTCCCCCCCCGACAATATCGATCGCTGGCAGGAGGGTGCCCAAACCCTCCTGCCAGAAGATGCCCCCCGACACTACCAACTGCCCCCCCGACACTACCATCCGCCCCCCTCCGACATTACCGATCTCCCTCCCACCCCGACATTACCGATCGCTGGCATGAGGTTGCCCAATCCCTCCTGCCCGAAGACGCACCCTCCCCCACCCCCCGACAATATCGATCGCTGGCAGGAGGGTGCCCAATCCCTCCTGCCCGAAGACGCACCCTCCCCCCGGCGCTAACAACCCCCAATGAGATATTAGACTTAGTGGGGATGGGCGGACCCGCTATGCCTAAGGCCTGATTGGTCCAGGCTTCTAGAGCTTGGCCAATCAGGCCTTAGGCTTCAGCAGGATGGGCCGGGAAGGGGCGGGCCCGCCTCATTTCGACAAGGCGGGCCTGCCGGCTGGACGGGCAAGAACCGTCTGGCCTTAAGAAAAGGTTAGTTTGGTGGGGTAGAGGTTTGGGGGTTGTTAGCGCCGGGGGTAGGGGGAGGGTGCGTCTTCGGGCAGGAGGGATTGGGCACCCTCCTGCCAGCGATCGATATTGTCGGGGGGGGGCATCTTCTGGCAGGAGGGTTTGGGCACTCTCCTGCCAGCGATTGGACAGGCCGCGGCCCGCTATACTTATAGCAGCAGAGAGATCCCTTGCCGCAATAAGTATAGCGGCCGCGTCTACTTACAATGTAGACCAGCATTTTGCTGGCCTACATTTTAAGCGTTTCTTCCTCTACTAGGGAGACGCGTAGGGCGGGCCTTAGGCGAGCTTAGGCGTCTTGCAGGTCTCCCTAGGCTCCCGGAGGCGCCTTCAGGCCTGTCTGGGGAGCATTTTTTAAAAAAACGTGCATCCCGATTGGCTGATTAGACAGCTGTAGGACGCCTACAGCTGCCTAAAATCGGGATGCACTTTGGAGAATCAGGCCCTTAATGTCCACTGTACAAAAGGTTTATTTGATTCATTTCCCTTTCTTTGGAAAGAGGATGGAATAAAATATTTAGGCATTTGGATTAAAAATATAACATTAGTTAAATAAATATAATAAAAAGGAAATTTTACAGTACAGATAATACATACATATTAAACACAGATGCATAAAGGATAAATGAGCAAACATGTAAATTAATCTAATATAAATATGAAGCCATATAAAAACAATTCCTATGGAGACCAAGATATTAAGGTATAACATAATAAATTAAACTAATTTAACAATATGAAAAACATTAGAGTTAAATATTGTACCAACGTATGCATTGGAACCTTGTGCTAGAAAGGGGAAGAGTGACTGGGGATCATTCCTGCCTAATCCCTCTAGATCCCAGTGATATGGCATGGTAGGCCTGGGGACCTATGGGAAGGTAGAAATGCTTTGCTAATTTGGGGAGACTTTCCTGGTAGAGGGATCTGTGCTTGAGAGGGTCTTCTGCTTGGAGGGGGAACCTTCAGGGGGGGTGGATTTGGACTGAGCATTATTCCAGTTGGGGAGGTTGATTTAGGAAGGCTTGAATTGTGAGAACTGGGAGGGGGCTCAGATATGGAGGCTTCAGGAGGGAGGTGAGTAATAGGAGGGAGGCTCAGGGATCATCTGAGACATTGGACAGATCCTTTAAGCAGTTCCCAGGAGCATCAGGTCACAGCTTTGGTGCCATAACCCCAGTAGGGAATTACAGGCCAATAAGTCTGACTTTTGTGGTAAGCAAATTAATGGAAACACTTTTAAAACAGAGAATGGTGACGTTTCTGGAATCTGGTGGATTACAGGACCAGAGGCAACACAGATTCACTAGAGGTCTGTCTTGTCAGACAAATCTGATCAATTTCTTTGAATGGTAACCAGAGAATTGGATAGAGTGAGTACGCTAGATGTGATGTATTTAGATTTTAGCAAAGCCTTTGACAGTATTCCACACATATATAAATAAACTGAGTGCCCTCGGAATGGGCCCCAAAGTGACAAGCTAGGCCAAGAGCTGTTTGAGTGGAAGACAACAGATGGTAGTGGTTAATGGAGATCGCTCTGAGGAAAGGGATGTTACCAGTGATGTGCCTCAAGGATCTGTTCTTTTTCACATTTTTATAAGTGATATTGCAGAAGGACTATCAGGTAAGATTTGTCTCTTTGCGGATGATACCAAAATCTGCAATAGAGTAGACACCTCAGATGGTGTGAATAACATGAAGAAAGACCTAGCGAAGCTTGAAGAATGGTCTGAAATTTGGCAGCTAAAATTTAATGTTAAGAAATGCAAGGTCATGCATTTGGGCTGCAAAAACCTGAAGGAACAGTACATTTTAAGAGTAAAGAACTTATATGCACGACAGAAGAACGGGACATGGGTGTGATTTTATGTGATGATCTTAAGGTGGTCAAACAGGTTGAAAAGGTGATGGTGAAAGCTAGAAGGATGCATGGGTACATAGAAAGAGATATGGCCAGTAGGAAAAAGGAGGTATTGATGCCCCTGTATAAGACTCTGGTGAGACCTCATTTAGAATATTGTGTACAATTCTGAAGACCACACCTTTAAAAAGGATGGAGTAGGTCCAGAGAAAGGCTACTAAAATAGTGTGTGGTTTTCATCAAAAGGCATATAGGGACAGACTCAATATGTATTCTTTAGAGGAAAGGCGGGAGAGGGGAGATATGATAAAGACATTTAAATACCTACATGTCGTAAATGCGCATGAGTCGAGTCTCTTTCATTTGAAAGGAAGCTCTGGAATAAGAGGGCATAGGATGAAGTTAAGACGTGATAGGCTCAGGGGTAATCTAAGGAAATACTTTTTTACAGAAAGGGTGATAGATCTGTGGAACAGTCTCCCGGTAGAAGTGGTGGACACAGAGACTGTGTCTTTAATTCAAGAAGGCTTGGGATAGGCACATGGGATCTCTGAGAGAGAGGAAGAGTTAATGGTTACTGCAGATGGGCAGATTAGATGGGCCATTTGGCCTTTATCTGCTATCATGTTTCTGTTTATTGCAGTTAGTATATTTCTTGTCATAACACTTCTTGTGGGGTTCATTGCAAGCTGTGCTATTTAATTTACATGCTAGTGAGCTGTTTTGCATTATTTTGCATATTTTAAATTTCATTTGTATGTCACCCACACTAACTTCATCTACCATGTGTTACAGCATTATATATAACTCATTTTAGTGTCCTTTAACCTGCATTAAGAGGCAAATAACGCATGTTATATAAAAATTGATTGAAAAATGTTCATAATCAAATAAATGAGATTTTGAAAGAGAAGGGATAATCAGGGGGATTTTCAGAAAGGGAGTTGGATAAACTTTAAAGTTAATTAATGAGGATCAAATATATATTCAACTTGGAAATAATGTGTGAGGTGTCCTTAGACCTATCGGTTGCATTTGATACAACAGAGTTTGAAATATTAATTGATAGATATTCAGTAGAAGTGGTTAAAGTTTTGGTTGTCATTATGATTTATGATTTATTAATTTGATATACTGCCTCACATTATGATACTATCAAAGTACTTTACAATAAGGAGATTATACTGTAGAAAAAGATGGAGTGGTACAAAAGCAGATAGCCAGTGTTACTAAAACAGCACTGTGGATGCTAAAACTGATAAGACAGTTACAGCCTTTTTGAGAGAAGCAGGCATTACAGATGTTAAAACATACCCTCTTGATAATTCCATTGTGTTATTGTAAATGTACTATACAGTATCTAGGATTAGCAGGAAAGTTCCTGAAACAAATTCAGATAGTTCAAAATGCAATAGCTAGTTATATCTGGGGGTGTAGAGGAAATGAGGAAGTACTCATTCCCTACTTAGGGTATTGGCATTGGTACACATGGACATTTCTGCTGTCTGTCAAGCTTGGAAAAAGGGTGCTCTGGCTGCCTTTGGAGGAAGTCTTTAGGAGATTGGAGGGAGAACAAATTTTGTATCCACCCACTTTGAGCTCAGGCCCACCCAAAATTGGTTGTCTAGCTACGCCACTGATCCTTGCTAACTACACAACTGACAGCGCACAGTAAAGAGCTATGCAGTAACTGTAATGTGTAGTTCACAACCATTCTCTGCCCCTAACCTGCCCAGTTTCCATCCTTAAAATAACAGGCAGTTAACATGCAAATTAGTGCCTACTGTCATGCCAACATGCAGTGGCGTACCTAGTATATGTGACACCCGGGGCCCATCATTTTTTGACACCCCCCCCATCTATATGAAAAATATGATTTTTAATAACAATCTACATATCGCACAAGAGTGTACCTAGGAAAAGGCAGCATCTTAAACACTGCAGTGAGCACTAGAACACCAACACATATATTGTAAAACTAAACAAACCAGATCCTGCACAGTCAATTGATCCTGTACAGTCGATGTTATCAGAAAGCCATGTCCCTTTCATACACACAGACAGATACACCCTCGCCCAATATGGAATAATCACAAACTAAAAATAGAAATATGTAGACAAAAGTTAAACTGAACTGCCAAGAAACCAGACTCTGCATACAATGCAACACCACAACACCACAAAAACAGTAATACATATCCTCTAATACTGTGCAAAATATAAAGACAGTAGATGTAAATTTGAAAAAACTGAAACATAACAATCACCAATTTACAAATTAACAAATAAAAATAAAACAAATAATGAGAAATAAGAAAATACCATTTTATTGGACTAATCCCCGTAAGCTCGGTCCTCATCCCCACAAACCACCTGATTCCATCCACACAAGCCTTGAATTGTTTTATATTGAAATTATTATATTAAAGTATAAAAAGAAACAATATTCTGTACAATTGTCAATTTATAAATCAGCGTCTTTTCCCCACTCTCTCTTCCCCATTTCCCTTCAGCGTCCTCAGCCCACTCTCTCTCTACTTTCCTTCAGCACACGCACATAAAAACAAGCAAGTAATTTTATATCATTTTCATTCTATTCATTCATAGAAATTAAAGTCTAAATAATGCTAGTCACATAACAAAACATGATTTTACAAAAATAATTCCCTGCACAGTCAAGCCCGCAAGGATTACTAGATGTCTTTCAGCAGCTCCCCTCCCTCTTTCCCCCTTATCTTCGTGGCCAAGTCAAAATGATCTACCAACAATAAAATTTTAAAAACACAAAGTACACTGTACGCAGAGAAAATGTTAATTATCATTTATATTCCGCGGGTTTTCAAAGAGGTGAACGCAGATGACTTTATGCAATGTCACCTCAGTAACAACTATACAAAAATAGACAAATATACCCCCTCCCTTTTTACTAAACTGCAATAGCGTTTTTTAGCACAGGGAGCTGCACTGAATGCCCCATGCTGCTCTCGACGCTCATAGGCTCCCTGCGCTAAAAACTGCTATTGCAGTTTAGTAAAAGGGGCCCATAGTGCAAAATATAGACAGCATATATAAATTCTCAAAACGGACACATTTTGATCACTAAATTGAAAATAAAATCATTTTTCCTACCTTTGTTTGGTAATTTCATCAGTCTCTGGTTGCACTTTATTCTTCTGACTGTGCAACCAATATTTTTCTTCCCTTCTTTCAGCCTCCTGTATGCTTCCTGTCCTCCAGACCTAATTCCCTCCCCCAACTTTTTCTTTGTTTCATCATGTCCCCCCTTCTTTCTTTCTCTCTCCATGCCCCCCTTTCTTTATGTATGTCTGTCTGTCTTTCTCTCTCTCTCCGTGTCCCATTTCTTTCTTTCACCCTGCCCCCTTCTTTCTCTCTCCATGCCCCCTTTCTTTCTGTATGTCTGTCTTTCTCTTCTCTCCGTGCCCCATTTCTTTCTTTCTTTCACCCTGCCCCCTTCTTTCTTTCTCTCTTCATGCCCCCTTTCTTTCTCTATGTCTGTCTTTCTCTCTCCCCATACCCCATTTTTTTTCTTTCCTTCACCCTGCCCCTTTTCTTTCTTTCTGGCTCCCTGTCCCCCCTTTCTTTCTTTCTCCCTGCCCTCCCCCATGCCACCGCCATTGGGAAACATACTGCTGCCACCACTGCCGGGGAAAGGCTGCCACTGGCCATCGGAAACAGGCCGGTGCCGAATTCGCCCTGCTTCTTTTCCCACGGGCCGACCAACTCTAGCTGCCTGACGTCAATTCTAACGTTGGCGAGGATGTTCCGGGCCAGCCAGGCAGTGATTGGCTGGCCCAGAACGTCCTCTCTGATGTCAGAAATGACATCGGACGGCTAGAGTGGTCAGCTCGCAGGGAAGAAAAGCAGGGAGGGAGAACTGGCGCCGGCTTCTTTCTGATGACGGCAATGGCAGCTTTTCCCCGGCGGCAGGCTAGCTGTGCACCCCCTTGGGCCGTGCACCCGGGACGGACCGCCCGCCCCCCCCCCTAGGTACGCCACTGCCAACATGGTAACAGTTACTGTGCTCATGTGTTAATACCAAGCATTAATTTGCTCGCTTAGAGGGTAATTCAATAAAGGGAATCCTATTTTTAGGTGCCAAAATGCACCTAATTGGAGCCAATTCTATAAAGAAAAGTAGGTGCTTACCTTTCTTTAAAAAATACTAGTATATCCTAGTATAATGGACAATATTTTAGGTGCATTCACATACACCAACCATAGAGCTGGTTTCAATGATCATGCCAGGATTGTTACAGAACATATGCAGTAGAAAACAGATACAGCTCCTTTCCTAAATTTGACTGCTTGGAAACCACACAATGGATCTCATTTTCAGACCAGAAAAATATCCAAAAGGGACATATATGTAGTGGCAGATGGACATTATATTTTCTCCAAAACATCCAAATCACTGTTTTCTATGCTGTTCGTCAGTAGTGTATCTATATCTCGGGTGGTGGGGGGGGGGGGAGGTTGGGACATGTTTTCTGTGAGACTAGAGTGGGTTTAAGATTTGAACATTTTTCTGCAATAATGGAATTTTGTAGAAAATGTCCAGGGCAAAAATTTGATGTTTGAGACTGCATTAAAAAAAAAAAAAATCACAGGCAGCTGTTCTGGTAACTATTTTTAAAAAGAGACTTATTCTCCCAAAAACACTCATGTAAATGAGGTTGGCGGAGAGTAACGAAGACTTGCTAAATTTGCATGTGCCCTGAAAAAATGCAAAAACAAAAAAAACAAAACACAACAGCGGGAGAGATGTCCATTCTCTCCCGCTGCATCACAACACCCCCCCCCCCCCGCCTCTGACCCCTTTCCCTCATATATTTAATTAGATAGTTGACCGGGTAAGCTGCCCGCCTCTTCCAAAATGGGCCTTCCCCTCCCTGGTGCATCCTGGATCCACCGGGAAGGGGCCTAAGACACTGATTGGCCCCGGGTGCTGGGCACCGGGTTAATCAGAGCCTTAGGCGCCTTCCTGGTGCATCCGTGGAGGGGCCTGAGGTTCTGATTGGCCCAGGTTGTATAAGGTCCCTCCTATAGAGCCCAACCATAAATATAAAGGAGTTCCTCCAAACCTCCAGCCCCTCACGCTTACCATACTAGACTGTCATACAATAATACTGTCGAGCTGCCAGTGCCACTAGCAACACCTAATTGTTTCCACTCAGCAGGCAGCTTCTGAAGCCACCCAGCATCCAGTGCTGCCAGAGGGGTCCTTCCAGGCCCCATAAAAGATCCAGGTAGCCACGGTACGCAGCCCGCAGTCGCAAGTCTGAAGGGGCGTGGCCAAAGGGGCAGGATACACCCCTTTTGAGCCCCTTCTTCGGAGCCCATGAGGAATCGGCAGAGGACTGAGTCCTAATCCTTCTACCATGGGTAAGAGGAAAACTAAGCTTCATTCCCTTCTTTCAAGTTCGGGTCCAATGGATCATTTTATTTTGGTTCCATCGACACTGACAGAAGAGCAGGTAACTTAAAGCATGCAGTCAACTTCCCTTTCCTCAAGAGGCCCTTCACTACCTCCTCAGCCGTTAACTTCTGTTGGAAGAGTAGAGACACCCTCCAATGTTGAGGATGTAGCCTCTTCCTCACAATCTTTAGATACAACTGGACTTAATATAGTGGACCAATTAAGTGGGGTGTTCAGATGGTTATGGAGTCAACCCTTGATGTTCTTCCCAAGGATAAAATTATCACTTTAAGTGATATATGGTTAACTGTTAACAGAATTGAGTCTTCTTTGCAAAACACGGTTTTGAAATTGTGTCAATTTTCCTCAGATGCTACTGTTAAAATGAAAGAGCATGATGATCAAATAACTTAGATAAATTGGATAAGTCTGTGGGCAATTTACAAAGTACAGCTCTTTCTAAAATTAAAGAAAGTATACTATCTCATGCCAAAATGGAGAACTATATGAGAGTCAGGAACCTTCATTTTCTGAATTTCCCGATTACACACTTCCTATCTCCTTTGGAGCTAATAAGAATGTATATGAGGGAAATTCTGCAATATTCTGAGGTGGATAATTTTCAACCTGATAACCTCTATTATATTCCGAAGGCTTCTAGGGAGGAAGGTACGGAAGGGGAAATTGATAAATTAGTCTCTCCAGATAGCTTAGATCTTTCTCAGTTTCTTGAAGCATCTAAAGACACAATTACAAAGCGTGCTACACTTTTAGTAGTCTTCAAAATATAGTTAGAGAAAAAACTATTTTGAAATTATACTTTACAAAAAAACAAGCTCTCTTTTGTGGCCAACGTATTGTTATATTTCCTGATTTCTCTAAGCAGACTCAAATGAAGAGGAAGCAGTTCCTAGCACTTAGCCTTAACAGTAGGTGCAACCTTCTTCTTAAAATTTCCATGTAAATACCTTATATCATATGCAAGTGATAAATATTAGATTACATTAGTGTTTTCTATCCCGCCAATACCTTTCAGTTCAAGGCGGTTTACAAAAAGAGTTGGCCTGGGCATTCCCAGGGAGCTTACAGAGTTGATAGATAGAGTGAGCTTACACAAATTGACGTCTAGCATGAGCGATGGGTTTTGGGGGAGGGTTTATAAGGTTTTTGATTAGCTCATTTGACAATTTCTTTGAAAAGTATAGTTTTCAGTTCTTTCCTGAATGTTTTGTAGTTGGTCATCTTGGTCAGTAGCTTAGAGAGGTAGCAATCTATTTTCGCTGCTCTGTTGGCTAGTGGTTCATCATATAGTTTTTTTGCTTTGTATGCCTTTTTACTGGGGGATGGGTGAAGACAGCCTGTGTTCTCCTTGATCTTGAGGTGTTATTTCTGATCAGGAGTTTGTTTAGGTAGCTGGGACCAGATCCATTTAGGGCTCTTAAAAGGGTGCAAAAGAATTTATATTGTATACGTGCTTGTATTGGGAGCCAGTGTGAGTCTTGGTAAGCAGTGGTAATGTAATCGTATTTTTTTCAATTAATATATCAGTCTAAGAGCTGTGTTTTGCACCATTTGTAATTGTTTTAAGGTATAGGCAGGGCATGATAGGTATAGGCTGTTACAGTAGTCCAGGAGGCCCAGGATTAGCGCTTGGACCATGAGATTGAATTGTTCTTTGTTGAAGTATTTTCTGATTTTTCTTAGGTTGTACATGGTTGTGAATGCCTTCTGGACTGTTTTGCTGATTTGAAGTTGCATGGTGCAGCCCTTGTCTATTATTATTCCCAGCAGTTTTAGATTGGGTTATAGGAGGTATAGGATGGAGTTTAATTCTAGGTTTGTTATGGAAGGTGTTTTGTTTAGCTTGTAAGCTCTTTCAAGCGGGACTGTTTTCTTCTTCTTTGTGACTCTGTGCAGTGCTGTGTGTATCTGGTAGCACTATAGAAATAATTAATAGTAGCAGCAGTAGTAGTAGTAATAGTAGACTGGCATCCACCTTCTTAGCCACAGATCTAAATTTAAAATTATTTCAGAACAAGAGCCACTAACTCAAGTTCAGTGGTGAGTTTTTCCATTTTATAAATCTCCTATACTATTACTCCATTCCAAAATAGAAGCCCCCCCTATCTTTAAGTTTGCTGCTATGGAACATCTATTCTAGCCACATTAAGGAGGTACTGAATCACCATGCCTACTTTGGGAAAAGTAGATGGAATAATTGTTTCCAAAAATAATAAACAGGGTGATCAAAGGATGTCTATGGCATCTTTGAAAGTCTTGATAATAGTTAAGCAGAAATTAGAAATAAATTTATAGGACACCTATAGTTCCCTGATGGCCACACTCCTACCAGTACTTGTGTCTGTCAATACATTTTCTTTCGTGGAGCAAAAGATTAGCAGACAGTAAGGAGATTCAAGCCAGGTTTATTCAAAATGCTCCCAGGAACAGTGCCCGATGCGTTTTTCCCAAAGAAACTATCTGGAGTAAGGGACAGTTATCACCAAAAATTATCAACTGATGTGAATGAAGCACTTTACTGGAAAGCTATTAATACACAGACAAGATGAATAAAAAAAACTTCAGGAAATATATGTGTGATATATTTTTAGAAAACAGCTGAAATGATCAGACTGGGAGATCCAAAGTTTTTATTATTTAAGAGCAGCTTCAAAAATTCAGGAAGACTACTTCAGGCAAGTCACAGCAACATGATGGGTGATGGAGGAATTCTCTGCATCCTGCATATCCCTAATATCATTTTTCAGCCTATATTTTTTTTTATTTTTCTTGAGTATTTCCTGAATGTCTTCTTTGTCTGTTAACAAAATCTGAACATCCTATAGTTTTCCTTCAGAATAAAAAACCATAGTGATTGAAGTGAGCTTCTAAATTCACAATGCCAATGGTGAAAGCTAGGTTTGTCTAATGGCTTAAATCCTAGTGTAGGAAAATTTATAGAAGGGTGGCTGAAGGATTTCTTCCAGAAAAGAGGTTGGCTAATAAGGCATTCATGACCAAATAAATGGTGTACCCTTTAACCTGACAAAGAAAAATTAAATTGAGAAACCAAATACTGTATATTTGAACCAATGAATAGTCTATAAAAGTCTTTAATGAAATTTTGATCCCAGAAATAGGAATGTTATTATGATGAGGGAATTACATATATAGTGGCTTTGTAAGGCATGCCATTTTAAAAGTCTTACTGGTTTGAAATCAATGATGAATAGTTTTCCTTTGTCATTTTCTACTGTCAGTGGTTTTATGTAATAAATTCAAACTTTCTCTGGGTTAAATACTGAAGTAAATCCAATCTGAATCCTGGCTGAGCCATTTGAAGGAGAAGAGGGAGCAATAAACCACAATGTTGGATTAATGTAAATTGATTTGTCCAAGGTTATTTGTTTAGATAATGGAGGTAATAGAAGCGAGACCCAAGGTCTCACAGAACTGATGCTTTGAGACATCCCACCCTGTCATCTTCTTCAAAGCAAGTTCACATCAGGGCATACTCCATTTAGACAGGGAAATTCAATTAGGATCATTCTGTGGACTGAAGACTCCCAATAGAGATCAGGAAAAGTAATATTCAGATTCCTTTGTCTTTAAAAAAATATACACCATTAAATGATTTAATTTTTGTCCTGACTTGACTTTCCTTTTGTGTATGTCACTATTTAAAATATACAATAATAATTTCATGTTAAAACAGATTGGGAATCATACATTTTTCTATGTTAATGCAAGCTGCTATTTATCAAATTTAATAATTTGTAACTTATGGATCACACAAAGAATCTTGAATTATAATAAAAGTAATCACAAGAAAGTAGTGCATTTAGGGCCCCCTTTTTCAAAGCTGCAGTAGTGAGTCACGGCATTGCAAATGTGATGGAAGCACATAGGAATTGAATGGGCTGTGTCACATTTGTCGCACAGGAATCACTACTGTGATTTTGTAAAAGGGTTTTTTATTTTGCTCATCATTTATTTAGAAAATAAATCAGCCATGCCATGCTTCATAATGGGGATATATTTGTAACTTCCTTAATAAAAGTAATAGCTATATAAATGTTAACATATAGGGCTCCTTTTACGAAGCCGCATTAGCGGCTTTATCACATGCAACTTTTTAGCATGCGCTAACACCCGCGCTAGCTGAAAAACTACCGCCTGCTCAAGAGGAGGCAGTAGCAGATAGCCGGCAAATTAGCGCGCATTAAATTGCTAACATGGCTTCGTAAAAGGGGCCCATAGAGCTATTATTGGGGAGTTGTAAAATGAGCACCATTACAAAGCATTACATGTTCTTAACATAGTAACATAGTAACATAGTAGATGATGGCAGATAAAGACCCGAATGGTCCATCCAGTCTGCCCAACCTGATTCAATTTAAATTTTTTTTTTTTTCTTCTTAGCTATTTCTGGGCGAGAATCCAAAGCTTTACCCAGTACTGTGCTTGGGTTCCAACTGCCGAAATCTCTGTTAAGACTTACTCCAGCCCATCTACACCCTCCCAGCCATTGAAGCCCTCCCCTGCCCATCCTCCTCCAAACGGCCATGCACAGACACAGACCGTACAAGTCTGCCCAGTAACTGGCCTAGTTCAATCTTTAATATTATTTTCTGATTCTAAATCTTCTGTGTTCATCCCACGCTTCTTTGAACTCAGACACAGTTTTACTCTCCACCACCTCTCTCGGGAGCGCATTCCAGGCATCCACCACCCTCTCCGTAAAGTAGAATTTCCTAACATTGCCCCTGAATCTACCACCCCTCAACCTCAAATTATGTCCTCTGGTTTTACCATTTTCCTTTCTCTGGAAAAGATTTTGTTTTACGTTAATACCCTTTCAGTATTTGAACGTCTGAATCATATCTCCCCTGTCTCTCCTTTCCTCTAGGGCACAGGTGTCAAAGTCGGTCCTCGAGGGCCGGAATCCAGTAGGGTTTTCAGGATTTCCCCAATGAATATGCATGAGATCTATGTGCATGCACTGCTTTCAATGCATATTCATTGGGGAAATCCTGAAAACCTGACTGGATTACGGCCCTTGAGGAGGGACTTTGACACCCCTGCTCTAGGGTATACATATTCAGGGCTTCCAGTCTCTCCTCATACGTCTTCTGGCGCAAGCCTCCTATCATTTTCGTCGCCCTCCTCTGGACCGCCTCAAGTCTTCTTACGTCTTTCGCCAGATACGGTCTCCAAAACTGAACACAATACTCCAAGTGGGGCCTCACCAATGACCTGTACAGGGGCATCAACACCTTCTTCCTTCTACTGACTACGCCTCTCTTTATACAGCCCAGAATCCTTCTGGCAGCAGCCACTGCCTTGTCACACAGTTTTTTTGCCTTTAGATCTTCGGACACTATCACCCCAAGGTCCCTCTCCCCGTCCGTGCATATCAGCTTCTCTCCTCCCAGCATATACGGTTCCTTCCTATTATTAATCCCCAAATGAATTACTCTGCATTTCTTTGCATTGAATTTTAGTTGCCAGGCATTAGACCATTCCTTTAACTTTTGCAGATCCTTTTTCATATTTTCCACTCCCTCTTCGGTGTCTACTCTGTTACAAATCTTGGTATCATCTGCAAAAAGGCACACTTTTCCTTCTAACCCTTCAGCAATGTCACTTACATACATATTGAACAGGATTGGCCCCAGCACCGAACCCTGAGGGACTCCACTAGTCACCTTTCCTTCCTTCGAGCGACTTCCATTAACCACCACCCTCTGGCGTCTGTCCGACAGCCAGTTTCTGACACAGTTCACCAATTTGGGTCCTAACTTCAGCCCTTCAAGTTTGTTCAACAGCCTCCTATGAGGAACTGTATCAAAGGCTTTGCTGAAATCCAAGTAAATTACATCTAGCATATGTCCTCGATCCAGCTCTCTGGTCACCCAATCAAAAAATTCAATCAGGTTCGTTTGGCACGATTTACCTTTTGTAAAGCCATGTTGCCTCGGATCCTGTAACCCATTAGATTCAAGGAAATACACTATCCTTTCTTTCAGCAACACTTCCATTATTTTTCCAACAACTGAAGTGAGGCTCACCAGCCTGTAGTTTCCTGCTTCATCCCTGTGACCACTTTTATGAATAGGGACCACATCCGCTCTCCTCCAATCCCCAGGAATCACTCCCGTCTCCAGAGATTTGTTGAACAAGTCTTTAATAGGACTCGCCAGAACCTCTCTGAGTTCCCTTAGTATCCTGGGATGGATCCCGTCTGGTCCCATCGCTTTGTCCACCTTCAGTTTTTCAAGTTGCTCATAAACACCCTCCTCCGTGAACGGTGCAGAATCTACTCCATTTTCTCGTGTAACTTTGCCGGACAATCTCGGTCCCTCTCCAGGATTTTCTTCTGTGAACACAGAACAGAAATATTTGTTTAGCACATTTGCTTTCTCCTCATCACTCTCCACATATTTGTTCCCAGCATCTTTTAGCCTAGCAATTCCATTTTTTATCTTCCTCCTTTCACTAATATATCTGAAAAAAATTTTATCTCCCTTTTTTACATTTTTAGCCATTTGTTCTTCCGCCTGTGTCTTCGCCAAACGTATCTCTCTCTTGGCTTCTTTCAGTTTCACCCTGTAGTCCTTTCTGCTCTCCTCTTCTTGGGTTTTTTTATATTTCATGAACGCCAACTCTTTCGCCTTTATTTTCTCAGCCACTAGGTTGGAGAACCATATCGGCTTCCTTTTTCTCTTGTTTTTATTGATTTTCTTCACATAAAGGTCTGTAGCCATTTTTATCGCTCCTTTCAGCTTAGACCACTGTCTTTCCACTTCTCTTATGTCTTCCTATCCTAACAGCTCTTTCTTCAGGTACTTTCCCATTGCATTAAAGTCCGTACGTTTGAAATCTAGGACTTTAAGTATGGTGCGGCCGCTCTCCACTTTAGCCGTTATATCAAACCAAACCGTTTGATGATCGCTACTACCCAGGTGAGCACCCACTCGAACATTAGAGATATTCTCTCCATTTGTGAGGACCAGATCCAATATCGCTTTTTCCCTTGTGGGTTCCGTCACCATTTGTCTGAGCAGAGCCTCTTGAAAGGCATCCACAATCTCCCTACTTCTTTCCGATTCCGCAGACGGAATATTTCAATCCGCATCCGGCAGGTTGAAATCTCCCAACAGCAGAACCTCCTCTTTCCTTCCAAACTTTTGGATATCCACAATCAGATCCTTATCAATTTGCTGCGATTGAGTCGGAGGTCTGTAGACTACACCCACGTAGATAGAAGTTCCATCTTCTCTTTTCAGAGCAATCCATATCGCTTCTTCCTCTCCCCAGGTCCCTTGCATTTCGGTCGCTTGGATATTGATCTTTACATAGAGAGCTACTCCTCCACCTTTATGACCATCTCTGTCCTTCCTAAAAAGATTATATCCCGGTATGTTTGCATCCCATCCATGTGATTCACTGAACCATGTCTCTGTGATAGCAACAATATCTAGATCTGCCTCTAATATCAGGGCTTGCAGATCATGAACTTTGTTGCTTAGACTGCGAGCATTTGTGGTCATCGCTTTCCAGCTATTTTTCAGCGATAATCTCCTTTTTCGTATGGATTTTTGTGTCGTTTCACTTTCCGTTGCAATACTAAGAAATGAGTTGCTGATATTGCTTATGTTGCAGCCTTTACTACTATCACATCTTTTCTTTTGCCGGGGGTGGTCTCTATAATTGTCCTTCGTACATACACCACCCCCACCTTCTAGTTTAAATGCCTAGAAAAATATTGTCTAAATTTCTCTGCAAGGTTTCTTTTTCCTGCTGTAGTAATATGTAGCCCATCAGTGCAATATAGCTTCTTGTCCTTCCATGTATTTCCCCATCCTCCTATGTACCTGAAGCCTTCTTGATGACACCAGGCTCTGAGCCATCTATTAAAGTCCTCTGTGTTTTTCATTCTTTGCTCTCCCTTTCCATATGCAGGCAGTATTTCAGAAAAAGCTAAAGTCTTTACAAAAGGTTTCACGCCCTCACCAAGCTCCCGAAAAGCTTTCTGTGCTGCAAGTGTGGAGTTGTTGGCCAGGTCATTTGTTCCCAGATGGATAACAACATCAGTGTTAAAATCCTTAGTTTCTTCCTTAATTATAGTCAGTATTTGCCTGGAACTCCTGGTAGCTGAGGATCCTGGAAGACATTTCACTATTTTGAACTCCTCGCCCTGTGTTCCAAGGTTAATGCCTCTGATGATGGAATCCCCCAACAGTAATAGTTTTCTGTTTTTGGCTTTTTTATTTGTACTTAGGGTGCTCTTGTTCTTTTGAGTTTCTTCATTGGTTCCAGTCCCACCTCCCTTCTGTTTTCCTGAGTATCGCAGTGCACTAGTGGAGCGAAGGAATTCTGTAGAGGTAATATTAGTGAAGGTGGATGTTTCTGTGTTACATGTCGCAGTCTTCCTGAGTCTACTGTGACCCATTTATTCCTGGGCTGTTTTATTCTTTGAGGTAGAGGTGGTAAGTTGGTATGATTTTGTGGAGTGATGGAAGCTGCTTTAATTGTATTCAATTCCTGTTTAAGTTTGCAGAGCTCCTCCTTAATACTGGCAAGTTGAAGACAGATGGGGCAAGCCTTAAGCCTCCAAATAGTATGTCTTAGAATTAAAGCACCACAGTGATTGCATAGAATAAAGGTCATCTTGATTGGTTGTGAAGTCCTGATTATATGGGTCTCTATATATGAATAGTGGTCCCTGGGGTTGGTGGGACTATAAGTAAGACTACTAGTAAGGCAGAAATATAGGCTCTATACCACCTAAAACACAGTATTTTAAACAAAACTGCAGGAAGAGGAAATAAGATTTAACAGAGGAAAGAGAAGGATTTTTTTGTGCTTTTTTATATTTTTTTTTTTAGTAAGAAACAGGGAGGAGAAGAGAAATTAAGCAGATATAATGCTGAAAACCAGTGAAAAGAGCAGAATATGAAATGCTGAGTAACTTAGCTTTTAGAAGTTCACAGGGCAGCCTTGTTTCAGCAATGTCCCAAAGATAATGCAATTAACCTTAGAAGTAAAACAGAGCCCCTCCCTTCTCCACCTAATCAGACACAATGGCTAAAAACTAGTGAGTCAGAAATATAGGCTCTAAACCACCTAAAACACAGTATTTTAAACAAAACTGCAGGTTCTATCAGTGCTACCCTAAAACACAGGATTTATAACAAGATTTTCCCTACTTTAGTCACCCTGAGCCACAGGCACCAGAAATATAGGCTCTATACCACCTAAAACACAGTATTTTAAACAAAACTGCAGGTTCTATCAGTGCTACCCTAAAACACAGGATTTATAACAGGATTTTCCCTACTTTAGTCACCCTGAGCCACAGGCACCAGAAATATAGGCTCTATACCACCTAAAACATAGTATTTTAAACAAAACTGCAGGTTCTATCAGTGCTACCCTAAAACACTTAAGAAGTGCACCATGCAACTTGCTTATTGCAGAGCTAATAATAACACCTATTTACCACAAGTGCTGTAGGAGAATGTTGAGTTAAAAGTTCAATAAAATATTTTCATATTATTTTTATCTCCTGACCATCTATTTTTTTTCCTTCTTTTTGGCTTTCATGTACTAACCCACAAAAACATCTGTGGGTTAGCACATATTTTCATATGCCCTAAATTTTATGTAAAATTTCTTATGCATTATACACTTTGGAATAATGATAAAAAATGCATGCCTCCTATTCAGCTGACCCTGTTCTTTAACCCCCATACTGATAAAATATGAGAACTCATGTAAGTAATGATAATAACAATGAAATATTTATTTGCATAAGAACAAATGATGCCTCCTGAACAAATATGTGAGAAAGTCAGATCCAGTGATTCTAAAATGGCAGATGGTTTGGCAGTTATCTCCCACAGGAGAATGGATTCAGGAAATCCCCAAAATTATGACCACAGCTCTTGAGGACCAGTTCAATAAGTTGCAATCTGCCGTTGATGAAATTTAGGAGAGATTTGATTCTCAAAATCAATGCTTACATGAGGTGGAGCATAGAGTATCAAGCCAGGAAGATGAGAGTCAGTGGATGGTGCAACCAATTGAGGACTTGAAGAAGGAAACAGGACCATGTGAATGAGCAAAAGAATAGAAATTGATGAAATAATTTACGGTTGGAGGGCCTCCCAGAAAAAGTTTTGGATGTGGAACTATACAACATGTTTGCTAAGTAGCTTCCTCAGCAGTTGAGCTTAGGCCAGTCAGACTCTGCATTTCGCTGTGAGAGAGTGCATAGAATTGAGGTGAGAAGGTGAATGTAAGCTACAAACATTTTATTTATTTATTTAGATTTTCATCCCGTCCTCCCAGTAGCTCGGAACGGCCTACAAGCAAACATTCATAGTGGAGTACATTTGGACAATACAAAGACTATACAGCAATTTAAGTACAAGGACTATACAGCAATTTAAATACAGGTTAAGAATGCAATTTAAGTAGAGGTTCAGAATGGAGAAGAGAGGGTAGAAGGGAAGGGGAGTTTAAGGAGGGTGAGGGATAGATTGTGGTTGTAATTTTAGTTGAAGAGGAGGGTCTTTACCACTTTCTGGAAGTTCATCAATGAGTTCTGTAATCTGATTTGCGGGGGGAATTGGTTCCAGAGTTGGCGGATGAAGTGGCTGTAGGAGCGTTTGTGGGTGGTTTCTGACAGGAGGGACCTTCCTGGGGGATGCATAGGTGTTTCTCAATTTCCAAGCGGAGCTGGTGGGTGGGGTGTACAGGGTTAGCTTGGATTCTATGTAGGCAGGGATGTTGCATAAATTATTTTATGCACTATTACCAGGGCCTTGAATGCGCAGCATTGGTTAATTGGAAGCCAGTGCTCTGCTTGGAGGGCTGGGGAGATGGGATTGTGGTAGGTGAGGCTATGTTGGAGACTGATTGCTGCATTTTGTACCCGCTGGAAGCGTTTGAGATCCTTTTTGGCTACTCCATTAAATCGGGAGTTGCAGTAATCCATCCTGGAGAGGACATAGGCGTAGAGGAGTTGGGCTAGGTCAGGTGTGGAGATGTAGGGTTTGACCCTTCTCAGTTGGCAGAGGTAGTAGAATGAGGTAGAGCCTACTTGAGATATGTGGATGGACAGGGACAAGGACAGGGACAATGTTACTCCTAGGCTGCGTATTTGATCTGCTGCTGTTAGTAAGGTGGAGTCCCATGATAGTGTTAGGCGTGTGTATTTGGTACTTTTTTTCCTGATTCATAAAAGTTCGGTCTTGGAGGCGTTCATCTGTAGTTTGATGTTTGTCATCCAGGTTTTCATGTCAGAGAGGCAGTGTTGGAAGTTGGCAATTTAGGATGATCGGTTTTCGCCTAGTGGGAGGTACATCAATTGGTAGGAACAAAGAAGAAGTACTAAAAGCATACTGTGAAGGTAAAAAAAAAACCCTTCTGCTGTTTAATGATTATTCTGTTAGAGTGGCAGCACAGAAGGGCATCAGATTTGTTCTGTCATATCTGGCCAAACTCCATATGTGGCAGATAGTGACCCTTAATAATGTTGAAACTCTTCATAACTGTTTTGAATACCCCAGCTTCATGCATATAAAATATTAACCCCCCTTTTTTTTTTTTTTACAAAAGCATGGAAGAGGTTTTAGTGCCAGTTGATTCGCTGATTGCTCTGTGCAGCTCCGATGGTCATATAGTTCCTATGAGCGTCGGAGCAGCCCAGCGCATTCAGCACACTAGCCTGCACTAAAAACCTTTTCCGCGCTTTTGTAAAAGGGAGTGGGGTAAATTATTGAGCAAAATTTGTTGTTGAATGCTTCTGCTAGTGTGACTCTACAGTGAGTGACTTATAATTCTCACATGATCATCGGCACACAGAATCTATTTTAAAGCATGCCAGCTAAATAGTATAGGTTGGAGGATGTTACAAATGAAGTCAACGAATGGTTTAAATAGAAATGTTCAAGAAAAGAGGTTCAAACATAGTACCAAAAGTTGTGTTTACATTATCCTGGTGGGAGATTTGGCCATTGAACACATCTTATGGCAGCCATATGGTGGATCTACTACTACTACTTATCATTTCTATAGCACTACCAGACACACACAGCATTGTACATTAACATGCAAGAGACAGTCTCTGCTTGAGAGAGTTTACAATCTGATTATGACAGACAATCTGATTATGACAGACAATCAGGACAGAAAGGTAGGAAATTACAGAGGGAATAACAAGGCAGATAAGGTAGGGATCTATAGAAGTAATGACAGATGTGGATGCTTTACAAGTGGGTTGGAGTTAAGACTTAAAAGCAGCTTCAAAAAAGTGGGCTTTTAGCATAGATTTGAATACTTTCAGAGATGGAGCTTGATGTACCAAGTCAGGCAGTTTGTACCAGGCATATGGTGCAGCAAAGTAGAAGGGATGGAGTTGGCAGTTGAGGAGAAGGATACAGACAAGAAAGGCCCAATGAAAGGTCAGATTTTAGTGACGTTGTAGAGAAAGTGACAACAGATTTTGGTAGTCTGTTGGATACATGAAGAGAAGGAGAAAAATGAGTCACAGATGATCCTAGGTTGCAAGCTGACGAGACAGGGAGGATGAGAGCATTATCCACAGAAACAGAAAATGTAAGAAGACAGTGGCGTACCTAGGGTATGTGGCACCCAGGGCCCATCATTTTTTGACACCCCCCCATGTAAAAAAATATTTTTTGTAATGACCATGAAACGGAATAAATGGTCAGAATAGAAACAGGCAGTGAAAATTTTCTTATATTCCAAACATAACATAACATAAATTATGTCTGAATTGTCATGACATCAGAAGTACATATGGAGTAGTTGCAGGTGATGCTTGGGACAGTTCTGATTGTGTTAGTTCGGTTTTATGTGTTTTTTGAATAGAAGGGTTTTTATTTCTTTTTTGAAGGTTTTGTAGTTTGTGGTCGAGGTCAATAGGTTGTAGAGTTGGGAGTCGAGTGTTGCAGCTCGAATGGCTAGGAGGTTGTCGAACAGTTTTTTTCTTTTGACGTTTTTGGTTGGAGGGTGTGTGAATGGTGCGTGAGTTCTCCTATGTCTGGTTGAGGTGGATTGAATTATTTAGCTGAAGAAATTAGTTACCCCCTCATCCCACACACATTAATTCTCTTCCATTTTTGTTCCCATTATAAAAAACACTGATAAGTTCTCAGAAAAAAAATACATTAAAATAAGAAGTGAAAACAAAGGCCCCTACAGATGAGAACATAACATAAGAATAGCCTAACTGGGTCAGACCAATGGTCCATCATGCCCAGTAGCCCATTCTCATGGTAGCCAATCCAGGACACTAATACCTGGTCAAAACCCAAAGAGTAGCAACATTCCATGTTACCGATCCAGGACAAGCAGACACTTCCCCCATGTCTTAATAACAGATTATGGACTTTTCCTCCAGGAATTTGTCCAAATCTTTCTTAAAACCAGCTACACTATCTGCTTTTACCATAACTTCTGGCCACTTCATTTTTAAGTTTAGATCTTTCCTTTCAAACAGAGACCTTGCTAGATGTCAAATACAGCACAAGGTAACTTCACATGGACTTAGTTGTGCAGGAAAAGTGAATCTCCTCATACACCCACCATATAGTGCAAAAATGTGCAAAGGTCTGTTTTTATCTTTCAATCACTACATAGCCTAATGCCACACAAGCAGCGCTGTTACAAACATATTCTGTAGGTCAATGCTAAGAATAACAAAGTTTTCTTCCTTGGACCAGAAGGAGATACTGATAAATCACTGGAAGAGATCCCAAAACAACACCTAAAGACCCACTCAGTGTGTGAACCAGTGGAGTGGAGTGGAGTGGACTAACTGGGGGGTGGAAATGGGCCCGGAGTTTGCTCAGCAGAATTTCCCAGACCACCTCTTCCTCTCAACACATTGACACGCTGCCACCACCACCACTAGGAACACCTCACTGGGTAGGCCAGCTATGCTATAAACTTTATAAAACACATTATTATATTTTCTTATAAAGCACATATTTTAACTGAACTCTCTGACATCCTCAGCCTTTCCATTCACAAAAATAGAAGGAAGAAAAGTTCCCATTTCCTGCTGTCTCATGTCCCCGGCCTATACAATATTTTTTTTCTGCAGACCCTTCAAAAGTCTGACCAAATCCTCGTTTCACTTGCATTATAAAGTACTGAGGATGCCATCTCTCCCCAATCCCAAGTCCTAAAGTCTAAGACAGTAGCGCAAACTAATGCTGCCAGATTCAGGAAAAAAAAAATTCGATTCAATTCAACCTATTGAATTCGATTTTCCTGCCCAGTTGGGTGATTTTTTTTCAAAACTCCTGGTGGGTTTTATAGCTTTTTCACCCCCTTTGGCTTCTCCTAACCACACTGGCGCTGTGGTGTAAATAAAATAAAGAAACAAAAAGGACTTTTCCTCTCTCTGTTAAATCCTAGCTCACGTTTGCAGTCCAACACCAGCTCTGGCAGGATACACATTTCAAATCTGACATATTGTAATCACAAAACAGAAAATAAAATTAATTTTTCTACCTTTTGTTGTCTGGTTATATTTCAAATCTTGTTGGTCCAAGGCTCTGGTTTTCTTCTGATAATTTGCTTGCCAGGGTCTCCTTCTGTCTTCTTTCTGCATGCTAACCATCCATCTGCCAACTCTGTCCTCCCTTTCCATTTCCCTTCCCTCCCCAGGAAGTCTGGTATCTTTCCTTTTTTTTCATCTCCCTCCACAGATCCACCTTTTCTTAACTACCCTTTCATCCAGCATCTCTCCCTCCTTCCCCACCACCCCAGAAATATCCACCATCTTTCCCTTTCTTTTCCCAATTACCCTTCTATCCAGTATCTCTATCCCTCCTCCATACCATCCCTTGTGTCCAATTTCTCTCCCTTTCTGTTCCTTCCCTCCCTCCCTAAATTCCCATGGTCCATCATCTCTATCCCTCTCCTCTATTTTCAGACCCATTATTTCTTCCCCCCCCAAATGTTTTGCATATGCACGTCTCTTTGAACACCCCCTTCCCTCCGTGTACTTCTAAACCAGGGTACCCCCCCAAAAGCCTGTCCCCTCTTAAAGGTCTGCCTGTCCCCCCTTGAAGGCCTGCACCCCCCTTGAAGGCCTGTCCCACCTCCTTGTAGGCCTGTTCCCCCCTTGAAGGCCTATCCCCCCCTTGAAGGCCTGTCCCCCCTTGAAGGCCTGCACCCCCTTGAAGGCCTGTCCCACCCCCTTGTAGGCCTGTCCCCCCCTTGAAGGCCTGCCTGCCTGTCCCCCCCTTGAAGGCCTGCACCCCCTTGAAGGTCTGCCTGCCTGTCCCCCCCTTGAAGGCCTGTCCCCCCCCCTTGAGGGCCTGCACCCCCTTGAAGGTCTGCACCCCCCCGAAGGCCTGCACCCCCCCCCGAAGGCCTGTCCCACCCCCTTGTAGGCCTGTCCCCCCCTTGAAGGCCTGCCTGCCTGTCCCCCCTTGAAGGCCTGCATCCCCTTGAAGGTCTGCACCCCCCCCGAAGGCCTGCACACACCCCGAAGGCCTGTCCCCCCCTTGAAGGCCTGTCCCACCCCCTTGTAGGCCTGTCCCCCCCTTGAAGGCCTGCCTGCCTGTCCCCCCTTAAAGGCCTGTCCCCCCCCTTGAGGGCCTGCACCCCCTTGAAGGTCTGCACCCCCCCCCGAAGGCCTGCACCCCCCCGAAGGCCTGTCCCACCCCCTTGTAGGCCTGTCCCCCCTTGAAGGCCTGCACCCCTTGAAGGTCTGCACACCCCCCCGAAGGCCTGTCCCCCCCTTGAAGGCCTGCCTCCCCCCTTGAAGGCCTGCCTGCCTGCCTATCACCCCCCTCCCCCTTGAAAGCCTGCCTGCCTGCCCGCCCGCCCCACCCTGAAGGCCTGATGCCCCAACCCACCCCGAAGGACCGCTCGCCCCCCTGGCCTCCCCGCACCACCTATGAAGCAGCCGCAGCAGGATCGCGACATCAGCGATCCCTGCTTTGCTTAGGCGCTGCTTCCTGCGCTGCGGTCCCGCCCCTCCTCTGACGTCAGAGGAGGGGCGGGACCGCAGCGCAGGAAGCAGCACCCAAGCAGTTCAGGGATCGCTGAGGTCGCGATCCTGTTGTGGGCTGCTTCATAGGTGGTGCAGGAAGGTCAGTGGGGCGAGCGGTCCTTCGGGGTGGGGGGGACTGAACAGTAAGGCCGGGAGCACCCCCTTAGGGCTGGCACCCGGGGCGGACCGCACCCCCCGTCCCCCTCTTGGTACGCCACTGGAAGAAGATGAGAGATAGATTTAGGAGAAAAGCTAAGGAGTTCAGTCTTGGCCATGTTTAATTTTAGATGGCAGTAAGACATACAGGTAGCAAGCTGAGACTTGGGCCTGGATTCCTGTAGAAATTTCAGGTGTAGAGCGTTAAATCTGTGAGTCATCAGCATAAAGGTGATACTGAAAGCCATGAAAGGAAATTAGAGCGCCAAGGGAAGAAGTATAGATGGAGAAAAGAAGAGGTCACAGGACAGAGCCCTGAGGTACCGTAAAAGGGGTAAGCAGGGAGGAAGATCCAAAAGAGCATACACTAAAGTATGATGGGAAAGATAAGAAGAAATTCATGAGATAACAGAGCACTGAAACCCAAGTGAGAACAATACATCAATGAGTAAGTAGTGATCTACAGTGTTAAAAGCCACAGATAGATCAAGGAGGATGAGCATGGAGTAGATGCCTTTGGATTTGGCCAGAAACAGGTCATTGGCGTCTTTAGCAAGGGAAATTTCCTTAGAGTGAAGTGTGTTGAGGATAGCTCATGATGAAAGAAAGTCAAGGCAATGGTGTTGAACTGCACATTCAAGTAGCTTGGATAAAAAGGGGAGGAGGGAAATTAGGCAATAGTTGGTGGGGCAGATAGAGTCCACCAAGGGTTTTTTGAGGAGCAATGTAACTATGGCATAATTGAAGGTATCGGGCACAGTTGCAGTGAGAATGATTGGTTGAAGATATGGCAGTAGGAAAGATGATGATAAGTTGGCAGTAGAAGAGATGATAAGTAGATAGGTGGGACTGGGATCAGAGGAACAAGTTGTGAGTTTGGAAGAGAAAAGAAAATGTAGTTTCCTCTTCAGTGATTTCAAAGAAGGAAAACAAGGTGGCAGGGATTGATGGAGGGTTGAAAGAGTAGATTGGAGGAGGGAGAGATGGAGGTGATTTGGTTGAGAACCCAAAGTTAATCTTGTGAACCTTGTCATGGAAGTAGTCAACCAAAGTCTGGGGAGAAAGCGAAGGGGGGTGTGTGGATGTAAGGGCTCTTTGAGTAGAGAGTTAAGAACATAAGAAATGCCGCTGCTGGATCAGACCAGTGGTCCATCGTGCCCAGCAGTCCGCTCACGCGACAGCCCCCGAGTCAAAGACCAGTGCTCTAAAATGAGTCCAGCTTCATCTGTGTACGTCCCAGTTTAGCAGAAACTTGTCCAGCTTAAGAGCATAAGAACATAAGCATGACCTCTGCCAAGTCAGACCATGGGTCCATCATGCCCAGCAGTCCGCTCCCACGGTGGCCCCCCCAGGTCCATGACCTGTAAATGATCTTATACCTAAAACATTCTATTCCTTAATCCTTTAATATCCTGTATGGTAACCCTCTAACTATCTAACTTAGTCTTGAAACCCTGGAGGGTGTTTTCCCCTACAACAGACTCCGGAAGAGCATTCCAGAGAACTGTGTGAAGAAGAACCTCCTTACGTTTGTACAGAATTTATCCCCTTTCAACTTTAGAGAGTGCCCTCTCATTCTCCCTACCTTGGAGAGTGTGAACAGTCTGTCTTTATCTACTAAGTCTATTTCCTTCAGTATTTTGAATGTTTCGATCATGTCTCCTCTCTGTCTCCTCTTTTCAAGGGAGGAGGCCCAGTTTCGCTAATTTCTCACTGTACTGCAACTCCTCCAGCCCCTTAACCATTTTAGTCACTCTTCTCTGAGTGTGGCAAAGAGATGGTGAGGGTTAGATCCAAGATAATTAGTCTTGTAGGTATAGTAGTATTGTTTTGCAAATGAAAGGGCAAACTAAAAAGAGGTCAGCAGGAATTTGAAATCCACAAAGTCAGAATGAGTGTGGGAACTTAAGTAGTGGATTGTAGAGATCAGCCAGGGCTGAGGGTTGTCACACCTTACAGAATGTGAAGTGGGAGGAACAAGGATATGAAGAGCAAAGGAAAGAATAGCATTATAGCAGGGGTGTCAAAGTCCCTCCTTGAGGGCTGCAATCCAGTCGGGTTTTCAGGATTTCCCCAATGAATATGCACGAGATCTATTTGCATGCACTACTTTCATTGTATGCTAATAAATCTCATGCATATTCATTGGGGAAATCCTAAAAACCCGACTGGATTGCGGCCCGAGGATGGACTTTGACACCCCTGCATTATATGAAGAACCTGCCTCACCGACACCTCTCTGAAGACCTTTCTATTCAAACACGCCTTTGAAAAATGAAACTTTTTCTCTATTTCAGACAGGATTCACACTCCCTACTGATCTATCCCTAACCATATTGCTGTCCTATTGATTTAATGGAGTTCTCCCCCTAACCTCTTGTTTTCTGTTATTCTTTTGTATGTCCAACTAAGTACAATTGTATGTATGACCCTATTTTTTTATGAAGTCTGTACACCGCTTAGAATTAGGATAAGCGGTATAACAAATTTTAAATAAACTTGGAAACAGTGATGAAAAGAGTGCAAGGGTGAATAGCCTAAAGATTCCTGAATATATTTTTTTGGGGGGAGAGTTGATGAGTTGTGAAGGTGATCAGATGATAGTCAGAGAGGAGAAGAATTGAGGTGGAGAAGATAGTAATTGAGCAGTTGGAAGAGAGGACAAGATCAAGGTAGTGGCCATTCTGCATGGGGTTAGTGGAGAACATGCGGAAGATTGAATGAGGATATTAGAGAAAGAAACATTGAGGCATTGAAGTCAGAGGATTTATAAAATTCCTAATATTTTTTTAAGGGGTGAGAGAGGGATAACACATGTAAGAGGGAATGTTTTTGCAGGGCTCCATGAACAGTAAGGGCATAGGCAGTGGAATGCTTTTTTGTTTGGGGGGGAACAAAAGCTCCGCCTTAGACCCCCACCCCAGACCTGCCCAAGCTCCTCCCCAAACCTCACCTCCATAATAAAAGTACTACCCCGGTAATTGTAAACACCATTTCTTTCATTCATTTTTCATATACACACAATATAATCTTATTAATAATACACAATGGTAACCACAAAATTAAACTACACAAAGTACACTCTTTTTCCCCTCCCCGCCACTGCACAGCATTTCTTCCTCTCTCCTCTACCCCCATGCGCAACATCTTCCTCTCTCTCACTGTCCATCATCCTTTCTCTCTCTCATTTCCTCCCTTGCTGCAAAGGGAGTGGGAAAAGAGAGAGAGGGATCCTCTACTGCCATCTCCAATATATCTCCCTCTCTTATCCCCCGGACTGTGTGCAGCATCTTTCACCCCTACCCACCAGCCCCATGTCCAACATTTCTGATTCTATCACCCCTCTCCATCACCATGCCCAACATTCCTCCCTCTTGCATCCATTTCCATCTTTCCCACCGTTTCCTCTACACCACCAAATCCAACATTTCTCTCTCTTATCTCGCTCTACCTTACTCCTCTCCCATCATCATGTCCAATAATTCTCCTTTTTCTTCCTTTCCCCATGTACACCATCTCTTTCCCTTTCACTCACACCCATGCTTAACAATTCTCCTTTTCTACTCCCTCCCCCCTCAGCATCTCTTTCCCCCATTCTTCCATCCTACTGTATGTCCCAAGTTCATGTCCCCTCCCTCCCTTCTGTGTCCCAAGTTAGTGTTCTCTCCCTCCTAGCCTATCTCAAGTTTGTGCCCCCTATCTCGCTTCTGTGTCCTAACACTTCCCCTCTCTCCATTCTGTGTCCAAAATTCATGCCCATTCCCTTATTTGTCCCATTTTCACACTCCCTTCCTTCCTTGTCTCAATGTGCCCCTCCCTCCTGTGTCCCAACATTCCCATCTCCCTCTCTCCTGTGACACAATGTAACATAGTAACATATTAAATTATGGCAGATAAAATGTGCCTCTCTTCCTCCCTCTCGTTTGTGTCCCAAATTCATGCCCCCTCCCAAGAGTGTGTACCTGTATTCTGGCTGGCTCTAAAACATCTAAGTAGGTCTTCTCCTCTTTCTTTCCAGCTGCACTTCTTTTTTCACAAAGCCACAGGCAGCAGCAGCAGAGTATGGCCAGAGGTCCTGGTGTGCTCCCAAGTCCTCTCTCGGTCCCCAGTCAATATCCCCTCCGCCTTTCCCTAGCCATGTCTTCTCTTCCTTCTCTGCTTTCCTCGAGTTGCCTGAATCTCTTTCCCTTTCCCCATCTTGCCTCCTCCACCAAATCTCTCTCCCTCTCACCATTTTGCCCTTCCACATCCATTTCTTCCTTCTCCCATGTCCATCTCTCCCTCTCTTACTCCCTCTGTCCTCCAAATCCATCTTATTGTCTCTCTTCTGCCCACCCTGTCCTTTTTCTTCCCCCTCTGCTGTCCTCAAATCCATCTCTCCCTGTCCCTCACACATCTGACATAATTCCCTCCCTTACATCTCTCCCTCCTTCCCTCATCTGAGTCCAATATCTCTCCCTTCTTCCAGTCCCAAATGCTCCTCTTTACACCTAGCTACCAGCCAGTGTGCCTGCTGGTCGGCACTCTCTAACACGCTCCTTCACCTATCAAAACTCTCCTGCACTTTGTGGGACCGGGATCCTGGCGAGGCCTAGTAACTCCACAGAATCCCAGTCTTGGCTCGAGCGTAACCGTGGTGGGCCACAGCTGGCCTGGTGCCTCCCATAAACTGCACACCACACTGGCCGGGTTTTTGTCCAAATATATCACTTTTATTTATCCACAAGAAAAGTTTCAAACAAAAAGGGTCAAAATTTGGCATTCAAAGTAAAAACCCAAAACATTCCAATTTTCTCTTGTTCTGCTTTCTTTCTCTCCTGTGCCAGTTCTTTTCACTGCACCCTCAGTGCTGGCCAATTCAAGTTCACAAATTAAGAACATAAAATACAGTTCATGTTAGGTATTCTTTCCACAAGCAGTGCTAGAACCATACCTGCCTTGGCAATAGTTAGGCTACCCGGTTCTAAGCACTAATTAGGCTTCTGGTAGATTTGAGTGGCAGTTCCCTTTTCCTAGGAGCAGAGGGACTTGTACTCCCACAGGTGTGGCCACTGTTCCACTTATCTAACCCAACAGTAAATTCAGCAGCTTCCAGCCCAGGTTGAAACAGGATACAAAATCCTTCACAAAACATAAAACTCAAAAAAAAAGGAAGAAACAAAAACAAAACCCTTTCACCAAGGAAAAAGGACATTCAGGCTTTCCTAAACCTATTCCCATTCCATAGGGTGTTCTTCCCCAGAAGACATAGCATTACTCTCTAACCAGTCCATGTCACAAACCTCAGATTGTGTTTCAAGGTTTTGCATTTCCCTATCCTGGTGAGAACTTCTGAAGGCTGGCCAAAAGTTAGCTGCTGTAGCTGGTTTCCTTCTCAGCTTCCCCTGAGCTTCCAGTCCCAGCTGTCCCTCCTCTCTCCCTGACGAGGGAGCTTCAGAAAAAGGGAGACTTGGCACATAACCACGCCCCCTCACAGCAGCTTTAGCTAATTCCTTAAAGAGCCCTGTCCTTCCCGTTCCAGCCTGAGCTCTGTGAGCTTTTAAAGGGACAGGCTCCCTCTTAACCTTGTGCTCAGGATTTTCCCTATACTCAGGATATTTCCTCTCCTTAGACCCTGGCACATTATTAATGCTTCCCTGCTCTTTTCCCTGGGCTTTACCCCGGGCTTTATTAGGACTAGCCAGATCCCTGTCACATTCCCCCACCCTCAAAATCTTACCCCGGGTAAGAGAAGGATTCTGTGACGATAGTTCCGACAGACGCGACAGAGTGTCTACATTAGTATGCAGCTTCCCTGGCCTGTGAACCACCTGGAATCGGTATCCTTGTAGAGCTAAATACCATCGCGTGAGCCTAGTATTTTGTGGTGAGACCCTTCTTCTTTCTTCTACCCCTATTGGTCATGGAAATCGGTGGCCCTGTTTGAAAATCGTCAGGCCAATTGAGAATAGGGTACTCCGAACTTTCAGCAAAACCCCCTTCTCCTAACTCCTCTGGGTGTTCTAGCCCCTCAATCCTCTCTGTCAGAGCCCCAAGAGAATCTTTTAATTCCCCTATTTTCATCTTCTCTAGAGTCTCCACTCTGTGAGCTAGAGCCCCCACTCCCATTTGGATTTTCTCTAGGCCAGCCTGGATTTCCCTCAGCCGGGTATTTTGTTGCTCCCTAGTCTCCTGTTCCATGGTCCACCGTTGGCACACTTCAGCCACCTGCCCCCCCTTTCGCTCAGTATCCTTTTGTAAGGACGCTACCTGTTGCGCTAACATTTCTGCTTGGGGACAGGCTCCTGATTTCTCTCTGAATTGTTCTTTTAGGGCCTGAACCTGTTCTCGCAAGACCTGAGATGCTTCCTGTAATTGCACAAAGTTCCTCTGGCATTCCTCAGTACCTTCCTTAAGTAACCTTAAGGCCTGCTGACTCCCTGGGTCAGAAGAAGGATACTTCTGGGCTCTATCCCCGTCTTCTTCCTGCTCCCCAGCCTCACGCTCCTTCCTCCACTGGGAAAATTGTTCTATTTCTTTCTGTAGGGCCTGTACTTGTTCCTGTAATGGTCCTAGCTGCCTAGCCTCAACCTCTCCCAGGGAACCCCCTTCCACCTCCTTCCTTACTTCTTCAGGTGCACCTCCCTGCATACCCGAAGAGCCAAATCCATTTTCACCCCGAAGTGTTGGGGATAAATGAGGCCATTCTTGCAAACGGGGTTTACATAATCGCTCACATACTAACTGAGCTACCTTGTCCCCCGCCTGTATAGAAAAGGGTTCAGTGCCAAAATTAAATAACAGGACTGCGAGATTACCCCTATAATCAGGATCGATAACTCCCGCCCCTACATGGATGGCATGACGGAGTGCTAAGCCCGATCGCGGGGCAACCCGTAAATACGTCCCTGGTGGAGGTGACACTTGGAGATCGGTTTGTACTAAGCTTCTACCTCCAGGAGGAATCACTTCCTTCTGAACGGCATACACATCATATCCCGCTGCGCCCTCATAAGCTTGTGTAGGTGCTCTAGCCTGGGCAGACATACGCGCATACCGCAAAACAGGGTGTTTGTTCTCCCTTCGTGCTTGCTGTTTATAACGTTGGTGGATTGTTCTAACCCCCATAACTACCTGTGGGTCAGGTCTCTCCCTCCTCTGGGGTCTTGATATCATTTTACCCCCTATTCCAAGTCCCCTAGAGAGATCAGGCCAGTCTCTGCCCAACAGTAGCGTAAAAGGCGCATCTTTAATTACCGCCACTAGCAGAGAGTGCCTTCTGCCTTCATATTCAACTGTGAGCCAATGCTGCGGGCAAGATTTCGTAATCCCATGAACACACATAATAGTCGCCGGTGTCTGACTTTGATAGGGATTTTTATTTCCCCGTATCTTTTGCCAATATATGCTTGATATCAGGGTCTGATCTGCTCCTGAATCTAACAGAGCCCATACCGGGTGTCCCTCCAGAGTCACTTTAAGGAGATACTGATTCCTCCGCCCAGTACCCCAAGTTGTTTGGGAACTAAATTCTTTTCGCACTCTACACTCTCTTTGTAAGTGTCCTACTTTTCCACACCTATAGCATATCACCTCCCTCTTAGGCCCCCCTCGCTTATTAGGCAAGGTTTTAGGCACTATACCGGGAGCTGCTATTCGTCTCATCTCATTCTCCATATAAGCACCCTTTGAGGTTTTAGCCCCACTTTCTGTACCCGGGTAGGAAGCCGTGGCATCCATAAAGTGTTCTGTGGCTTCCACCACTTGTGCCAACTCATCTCCTCCCAGCTTCTTAACCCAGCCACGAACCATCTCTGGTAGTGCTTCAATAAACTGCTCCTTTAGGATCTCAGCGAATAATGCTTTAACGTCAGTTAAACAAGACTGTAGCCACCTCTCCGCCATGCGTTGCAGGCGCTGCAGTAGTGTTTTAGGGCGCTCCCCTTCCAACATATGGGAGCACCGAAATTGCTGACGGTAATATTCTTTCGTGAGACCTAAAGTTTCCAAAATGTGGGCCCTAACTTGGTTATAATTGGTAACATATTCAGGATTTAAAGTTTGGTATGCTGACAAAGCTTTCCCTGCCAGACTAGGTGCTAATCTTACGGCCCACTGGCTCTCTGGCCATCCAGCCGCCTTAGCAACACGCTCAAAAGTATTAAGAAAGTCATCAGCCGCATCCTGCGGACCCATTTTACATAGCGTTAAAAATTGTAAAGGTTGAGGTCCCACCAAACTCTGAACCCCAGCACCTGGCATACTTGCGTCCATAGGTGTCTGTCCACCCGCAGGTCCCAGACTAGAAGTCCTTAACTGTGTTGAAAGTACTTTCACAAGTTCCTCATGACGGTGTTGTGCCGTCTCCTGGGTAGCTCTCCATATTTTTTGGTTCGCACGAATCACCGCACGCAGGTCCTCAGTCAATTGTTGTCTCCCGGCATCCATTACCGCCGCCCACTGCTTGACATCCATCCTGAAATAAACAAAAGGACAGGAAACACCAAGTGCGGCTCCTTAAATCAGAGATTCTCCCTCCCTGGCTAAACTGGGAGACCACTTCCCTTTAGGAATCCTCTTCAGTTTCCCCCCTAGGTACCCCTTACCTCAGGGACTGAAGAGTCTACGCCTTTGGGATCTCAGGGCGTCCCAAAACCACAATCCTGTCGTTCCTCCGTCTCCTGGATCTGCACTCTCGCTCGTTCACACCGCAAACTGCTGTTGTTCCCACGTTGTGACTCTCCACCGACTCCGCCCAAGCGTTGTTTCCTCAGGAACAAAATCCTCTTAGCCGATAGTTGTTAGGCCCCAGCAGACTGATCGCTCCTCAGAAGAGTAGCAGGAGAGAAAAGAAAGCCAAAACCAAAAAAAAAAAAAAAAATTTTCTGTGTCCACCTGGAGGCAGTATAATCCCCTCTGATACCACTTGTGGGACCGGGATCCTGGCGAGGCCTAGTAACTCCACAGAATCCCAGTCTTGGCTCGAGCGTAACCGTGGTGGGCCACAGCTGGCCTGGTGCCTCCCATAAACTGCACACCACACTGGCCGGGTTTTTGTCCAAATATATCACTTTTATTTATCCACAAGAAAAGTTTCAAACAAAAAGGGTCAAAATTTGGCATTCAAAGTAAAAACCCAAAACATTCCAATTTTCTCTTGTTCTGCTTTCTTTCTCTCCTGTGCCAGTTCTTTTCACTGCACCCTCAGTGCTGGCCAATTCAAGTTCACAAATTAAGAACATAAAATACAGTTCATGTTAGGTATTCTTTCCACAAGCAGTGCTAGAACCATACCTGCCTTGGCAATAGTTAGGCTACCCGGTTCTAAGCACTAATTAGGCTTCTGGTAGATTTGAGTGGCAGTTCCCTTTTCCTAGGAGCAGAGGGACTTGTACTCCCACAGGTGTGGCCACTGTTCCACTTATCTAACCCAACAGTAAATTCAGCAGCTTCCAGCCCAGGTTGAAACAGGATACAAAATCCTTCACAAAACATAAAACTCAAAAAAAAAGGAAGAAACAAAAACAAAACCCTTTCACCAAGGAAAAAGGACATTCAGGCTTTCCTAAACCTATTCCCATTCCATAGGGTGTTCTTCCCCAGAAGACATAGCATTACTCTCTAACCAGTCCATGTCACAAACCTCAGATTGTGTTTCAAGGTTTTGCATTTCCCTATCCTGGTGAGAACTTCTGAAGGCTGGCCAAAAGTTAGCTGCTGTAGCTGGTTTCCTTCTCAGCTTCCCCTGAGCTTCCAGTCCCAGCTGTCCCTCCTCTCTCCCTGACGAGGGAGCTTCAGAAAAAGGGAGATTTGGCACATAACCACGCCCCCTCACAGCAGCTTTAGCTAATTCCTTAAAGAGCCCTGTCCTTCCCGTTCCAGCCTGAGCTCTGTGAGCTTTTAAAGGGACAGGCTCCCTCTTAACCTTGTGCTCAGGATTTTCCCTATACTCAGGATATTTCCTCTCCTTAGACCCTGGCACATTATTAATGCTTCCCTGCTCTTTTCCCTGGGCTTTACCCCGGGCTTTATTAGGACTAGCCAGATCCCTGTCACAACTTGTATAGATTGATTCCATGCATGTGCAGTCTCATGTGTTCCAACATGGCCTACATAGCCTTAATAACTTTGTAGACCCTGGCCTGGCACTGACCAGGGTCCAAAACACATTTCTGCTGCACTTGCAGAATCAAAGGTATCTCCTTCACTTTGCTGGGCTGATCCCAGCCTTTCGGCGTGCTTCCATGGCCCCTAAATCACCCCCCTCCTTTTGCCGTACCCAACACAGCCACAAAAAGCATTTTTGACCCCAGTGACCACTATGCTAGGGTCCAGTTACCTTTCTGGCACTATTCCGTCCTTCCCCGAGCCTTTACTTTCCTTATTCTGCCACTGGGAAGTCTTCAGCATGCTCCCGTGCCTTACCGAGGCTTGCGGCCTAGTTCGGGCCTCTTCTGCACATGTGCGGCTATCTGCGCATGCACCGACGCATCTGTCTTCACATTCCCTGGCGGCCGTCAATCAGCTGATTTGCTGTCACAGGGAACATGTACTCGCCACACTCTTCGGCCCTGCTTCCAAGGGATTGCGCTGCCTTGTCCCACTTCAGGCTGCCAGGGGAAACACACACCCGGGATCACTTAAAAAGTACAGTCAGATGACTCAGCCCCAGCTCCCAGCCTGGCAAGAAGTGTGGGGGGGGGGGGTTTCCCCCACTGGATCACCCATAGAATGGGCAATTTTTGGGGAGGCCATGGCCCCTGTGTGCCCCTCCCCATTCTGACACCTATGAGTAGGGGGTATGCACATTCACCAATGGAAATAGAGAGGGAAGGGGAGGGGGAGAGGCAGAGATTGGGAGGAGGGAGATAGGGAAAATTTACTTGGAAAGACATGGATATGTGTATATTTTAATTTAATTTAATTCAATTTAATTCTTATATACCGCTAATAACCGTGAGGTTTCTAAGCGGTTTACAAAAATGATGCATTAAAAGATACAATAAATAAAATAGGTACTTGGAAATTCCCTAACTGTCCCAAAGGCTCACAATCTAACTAAAGTACCTGAAGAAACAATTTATGAAAAGTAAAGATAAAAATATAAAGACAGAGGTAGAGATAGAAATAGAAATGAATATTCCAACATATGTGAAAGAATCCGTAGTCCCCTTAGGAATGTGTAGCTTAGTATGATATAGCAGTTGTTGTTTCCCTGGTATGATGTTACATCAGTAATATCTAGAGTATTTAACTGGGAAGCCCTCTGGGGTTTAGATTGGTTTGCTCTTTATCTTATATATCAGCAAGGAAAATATGGTTAGGCTAAAATTAGTTACCCTCAACATAGATGGAATTTATTCCTCCATTAAGAGGAAAATAATATTATCATCTTTACAGAAGGACAAGTTAAATATAGACTATCTAACAGCTATTGAACCCAAAATACTGAAAAGAGGGTGGATAGGTAAAGTGCACTACTTGACCTTTAGTAGGAGACAGAGAGCAGTGGCTATATTAGTACACAAACAGCAATATTCAGGACAGGGATGGCTGATTTAATCTTCTGGGTGAACTTTGGTGAACAAAACACCTACTTTTCAACATATATGCCCCTAATATACAGTATATAATCACAAGGAATTTGGGGGGACTTGATCTTCCTATTGTCCTCATACTCTGAATATAAAGTAATATTAGGAGGTGATTTTAACATCACAGCCAACCCTTTAATGGATTACAAACTGTCTAAAGAAGGGAGAGAAGGGTCACCCTAGCAAAAAAGTACATTTTCTAAAGCAAGAGATGGGGCTTCTGGATACATGGCGCACATTAAACCTGCATGATTTGGATATTATATGTTATTCAAAAGGCCACGTGCTCACCTGGCATCCAGTGATCACCACATGGTTTAGTTTAATATTAACACAGGTATAGAGGGCTCATTCAAAAGCAAAGGTTCTAGACTTTAAAAAAGCTTTGTTCAGATGAGGGATTACATCATGGAGATGTCTGGCTGAGAAATCTGAAAGAAGTAGGAAAGCAATGGGTAAAAATGAAAGGAGCTATTGTAAGGGCAACAAACCGTTTTGTAAGGATAGATCCCAAGGAGTTTTTTTTTAAGATGGCGCCAGGCTAGACACGGCATTGTGTTACCTCCCATCATCTTTTAGCCTTTTTCATTTATTTTTGTTCTTTTTACTTTCTATTTTTTTTTTTTAGTCACTCTTATTCTGTTATTTTGACTATTTAACCCATTTTGTGTTTTCTTTTGAACTGCTCAAACAAAATCTTTAAGTTTTACTATTAGTCCTCCTGCCTGACCGTTAACAGTGGAAAACCTCCAACTATCTACCTATTCTTGCTGGAGCTTCTCTCTGATTCCCCCTCCCTAGTTCATGGAGGGTGCGACATCGCTTGGCTCTGCTCGAGCTCTGCTTTCTGCCGGTATTTCCAGTATGGTGCTGGCTGTCTCCTTCTCCATGCTGGCGGATGTCTTTAGGCCTTTTGGCTGCTGCCCAACAGACTAGCCTTTCAGCTACTTGGTAGCTGCTGGCTGTTTCTTCTTCGCGCTGGCTAAGGCTGGATCACGGAGGCTGCTGCTCACTGTTTGTGATTCATCGATATTGGGACTCCATGGTTCAGTGTGTGGGCGGTGTCCTGATATGTTATGTTATGTTATGTTATGCCTGAGTGGCGTCTGCTTTGGCCTGCTCCAATGCTGACGCTGAGATGCTGCTGGAGAAGGCCCTGGTCTTAAATTAAATTAAAAAGCAGATTTTATGCTGCTTATCCTAGGAATAACCAGTGGATTTCTCTAAGCTGTCTTAATAATGGCTTGTGGACTTTTCTATTAGGAAATTATCCAAACCTTTTTCAAACCCTGCTAAGTTAACTGATTTCAACATATTCTCTGGCAATGAGTTCAAGAGTATAGTTTTACACAATGTGAAGAAATATTTTCTCTGATTTGTTTCAATTAATTAATTAAATTTGTTTTCTATCCCGTTGTCCCCAAAGAGCTCAGAATATGTTACAAGTTAAAGCAGTGGTCTCAAACTCGTGACCCGGGGCCCACATGCGTTCCGCTAGGTACTATTTTGAGGCCCTCTGTATGTTTATCATATTCACAAAAGTAAAATAAAAGTTTCTTGATCATATGTCTCTTTAGCTATAAATTACAATATTATTATTAAGACTTAGCCAAGAAGAAAGATTTAAAAACTATAGAGTTTACCTCATGCAAAATTGTCATTTCTTTAATAAGACATTAACTCTTTTTTTTCTGAGGCCCTCCATGTACCTACAAATCCAAAATGTGGCCCTGCAAAGGGTTTGAATTTGAGACCACTGAGTTAAACATACATAATATAGTTAACAGGTTACGAATTGCACTGGATTTGCCATAATTTCACATTTTTATCTTAACTTGACACATACTAGGGGTCTAATACTAATATACATAATGTACAGTTTACAGGTTACAATTTGCCATAGTTATCCTTACAATGCAAGTTTTCCAGTACAGTCACTTGAAGACACAACATTTGGCTACAGGTAGCCAATGAGCCAACTCTAGAGCCTGGGAGACAGGCATAAAGGTTTTGTACACGCTGGAGACGTCGCAGTGAGACCATTGAATAACGCACTGCGGTAATCCAGCGGGAGAGGACTAGGGCATAGAGTCCTGAGCTCTTTGGGGAAAATGGGATAGAACACAAATTAAATAAATAAATAAATAGAGTAGTTGGGTGAAGTCAGAATCTGAAAAGTACTTCCTTATTTTTCAGAGTTGTTGCAGGTAGTAAAATGAGGCAGAAACCACCTGAGAGATATACATAGATTGTAAGCCCACTGGAACAGATAGGGAAAAAATACTTAAGTACCTGATTGTAAAACTGTTTAGATAATCTTGATAGGCGGTGTATAAAAATCTAATAAACTTGAAACTAGATATGGATGGAAAGCGACAGGTTGCAGTCAAGGCTGCGCGCTTGGTTTTTCACAGTTACGATAGTCGAGTCCCAGCACAGCGAGTGATGGGTGCGGTTTCAGTGTTCTTTGTGGATCCAAAGGAGTTCCATCTTGGAGGCATTTAGTTGTAATTTGTTGACAGACATCCAGTTTTTGATTTCTTAGAGGAAGTTTAGGAGTTTCACAATCTGAGCTTCACAAGCTTCTCCTAGTGGTAGGTACAGTTGGATGTCATCCTCGAAGGAGTGAATCTGTATTTGATATTTGTGGGCTATGTCTAGCACAGATGTAATGTAGAGATTTAATAATAGGGGGATAGCAGAGTCCCCTGCGGAACACCATATTTGATCAGTTTTGGTTTCGATATTGCATCATTGAGCAGAATGCTTTGAGATCTGTTATTCAGGAAGGAGGTGAACCATCGTAACGCAATGTCTCAGATTCCAATTTCAGAGAGCCGTTCAATGAGGAGAGGATAGTCAATAGTGTTGAACACCCCACTCAGATCCAGCAGCACATCAGGACATCATTACCCTTATCCATGAGTTTCCAACAGTTGTCGATGATTTCAAGAAGGACGGTTTTAGTACTGTGGAATTTCCTGAATGGAAGGTGGCTAGGGCTCCATATTTGTCAATGAAGGAGTGTAATTGGTTTTTCCAGGATCTTGGAGATGAAGGGTAGGTCAGAGACAGGTCTAAAGTTGCCGGGCATGTTAGGGTCAAATGTGGGGGTTTTAAACATCGGTCTGATGACCGCTGACTTTCAGTTTGCGGGCACTATGCGGCATGCCTGTTTGTAGAAAGGGGTTAATTAGAGAAAGGATAGAGTCTACAAATGTGTCTGTCACAGCCACAAGGAGGCACGGTGAACAGGGGCCCAGGTTGGAGCCAGAAGGGTGAATAGTGTCTAGTATCTTGCCAATGTCGTCACAGAAGACAGTTTTGAAGCGAGTTAGGTTCCTAGTTGTAGTTTTAATTATTTTGAATTGCGGGAGGATGACGTCTATAGCCTGAGGGAGGTGAGATCATATTTTGTTTACTTTGTCAGCGAAGTAGACTGAGAGTGTTTTACTCTCGAGTTTGGTATTAAGGTATTGGTTGTGTCCTTGCGATGTTGTATCTTTTTTGTTAGTTTGAGAAGGTTTTTTGATCTATTGGGGGTCTTTAATAGTTGTTCAGAGTAGTACTTTGTAGCCTCTAGGGTGGCTTTTTTTATTCTTCATGTAGTTCTTACCATTTGGACCTGGATTTGTACCATTTTCCTTTCCGCTTTCCTTAGTTCTCTTTTTTCAGTTCTTAAGTCATCAGATAGATTGTGAGCCCACCGCGACAGATAGGGAAAATACTTGAGTACCTGATTGTAAAACCGCTTAGATATACCTTGATAGACAGTATATAAAATACCTAATAAACTTGAAACTTGTCTATAAATCAGGGAAAGGAGTATTTGTGGGAATAGTATTTGATCTCTTTGATTGGGGCTAGCCCTTGATATAAGGTTTTTACCTCAGTGTGTTAGTCCACGGCAACTTCATCAACATTAGTTTCAGCATAGAGACATTATAACATTATCATCTTTGTTTTCCATTCCTTTCCTGATAATTCCTATTTGCTTTCTTAGACATCACCGGTGGTTTCAACATATCCTCAACGATGACACCTAGATCTTTTTTTGGGTGGTGACTCCTAATGTGGAACCCTGCATCATGTAGTAATACTGTAGTATGGATTTCTCTTTCCTACGTGTATCATTTTGCACTTGCTCATGTTAAAAATCGTCTGCCATTTTGTTGCTCAGTATCACAAGGTCCTCTTGTGGTCTTTCACAATCCTCTTACAATTAAAAAACTTTGAACAACTTTGTGTCATCAGCAAATTTAATTATATCACTAGTTATTCCTATCTCTAGATCATTGATAAATATGTTAAAAAAAGCAGTGGTCCCACCACAGATCACTAGGGAACTCCACTATTTACAGTTCTTCAATGAGAATATTGATTGACCATTTAACCCTACTTTCTGTTTTCTCATTTCAACTAGTTTTTAATTCATAATAGGACGTTACCTCCTATCCTGTGATTTTTTAAAATTTCCTCAGAAGTCTTTCATGAGGCACTTTGTCAAATGCATTTTGAAAATCCAAATACACAATATCGACTGGCTAACCTTTATCCACATATTCATTCACCCTTTCAAAAAAGCATAATAGATTGGTGAGACAATATTTCCCTTGATTAAATCCATGTTGGCCCTGTCTCATTAATCCATAGTTAAATATATGCTGTATCATTTTATTCTTTATAATAGTCTCTATCATTTTGCTCTGTACTGATGTGAGACTCACTATTCTATAATTTCCCAGATCACCTCTGAAACCCTTTTTGAAAATTACGTTGGCTACCCTACAGTCTTCCGGTACCATGCTAGATTTTTAAGATAATTTACAAATCACTAACAATAACTCTGCAAGTTCATTGTTCATTTTTCAATTCTATCAGTACTCTGGGATGTATACTATCAGGTCTAGGTGATTTGCTGCTGTTCAATTTATCAAATTGTCTATCATCTTTAGTTCCTCAGCATGAAATATCATTTCCCCCACATCTTCCTCAATGAAGACCAAAGCAAAGAATTAATTTAATCTCTGCTATGGTCTTGTCTTCCCTGAGTATCTCTTTTACCCCTCAGTTTTGGCCCAACCCCTCCTGCCGGTATTTGAGAAATTGGGGGGTTCGAGAACTTGTGCTTTGGCAGGAGTGGTTGGGCTCCCTCCTGCCGGTATTGTCGGGGTTCGGGGTGGGGGTTGATCGCAGCAAGAGCAATTAGGCATTTCTCCTGCTGCGATCTTTGCGAGGGGGTGATAGATTCTGTAACCGGTATTGTTTTTGACAGACATCAGTTACAGAATCCAGGTTTTAGGTAAAGGACAGGCCCATCCTTCACCTAAAAGGTCTTGTTTTGGGTGTTTGGGACTTGGGCAATTTTGGGGTTGATAATGTGTTCTAAGGTTAGAGGTAATGGTGGTCTGGACGATTAAACTGCTAAACATAGAGGTAGGCCATTCTCAAAAAAAACCTCATTTTGGATTTTTTTTTGAGAATGGACATTTTCCCTGTTGCTATTTTCAGCATTTAGGGCCTCCACATCTCGAATTGCTTCACCTCTTGTCAGACAAGAAGGCCGCTTTGGTTCTCAAAAGTAGTAATTGAGAAGGTAAATAAAAAGAGGCTAGCTTTCATAAACTACAAAAAAATCACAGAAAGAGGAAGAAAGTGTAAAAAATTTGGAAAATAAGAGGTTGTTTGAGTAGTCAGGAAAGCAGAGATGCTAATAGAAACTTAGAAACATAATTGCAGATAAAGGCCAAATGGCCCATCTAGTCTTCCCATCCACAGTAACCATTATTTCTTTCTCTCTCTGAGAGATCCCACATGCCTATCTCAGTAAAATAACTACATTTTAGTGATAGGACGAAGTGCAAAAATGACATTGTGAGACTCAAAGGAAGGAATATGTAGAAGCTGATAAATATAAGTCTGAATTGCTTAACAAATACAGCTGTTCTGTGTTCACAGTTGAATTGTTGGAAGCAGGACTGCAGATGACAAATGCAAATAGGAATGGAGGTATGATAGACCCTGAACGATTTTCAGAGAATTCTGTTTGTGAGCTAAACTTAAGGTAGAGAAAGCAATGGGATCAGATGGTGTACATCCAAGGGTAGTGAGGAAACTTAGGAAAGTTCTGGCAGCTCCACTGGCTGACCTCTTCAATACTTCAATACAGGAAAGCTAGACTCGGGAGAGTCTCTGGACATAGTGTATTTGGATTTCAGCAAGGCTTTTGACAGCGTCCCACACCGCAGGCTTCTAAACAAGATGAAATCGATGGGGTTGGGCGAGACAATAACTGCATGGGCCAATCATTGGCTTAGTGGTAGATATCAGAGGGTGGTGGTCAACGGCACCCTCTCTGAAACATCGGAAGTGACCAGCGGAGTACCGCAAGGCTCAGTCCTGGGTCCACTCTTTTTTAACATATTCATAAGGGACTTGACACGAGGGCTGCAGTGTAAGGTAACATTATTCGCCGATGACGCCAAACTATGCAACATAGTAAGTGAAGACTATTTGCAGGATAATATGACACAGGACCTTCTTGCGTTGGAAAACTGGTCCTCAACATGGCAGCTGGGCTTCAATGCTAAGAAATGTAAGGTCATGCACCTCGGTAGCGGAAATCCATGCAGAACTTACACCTTAAATGGAGAAACATTGGCTAAGACCTCAGTAGAACGAGATTTGGGAGTAATCATCAGTGCAGACATGAAGGCTGCCAAACAAGTAGAAAAGGCCTCATCCAAGGCAAGACAAATGATGGGATATATCAATAGAAGTTCGTCAGCCGGAAACCAAAAGTCATAATGCCACTGTACAGGACCATGGTGAGACCTCATCTGGAGTACTGTGTGCAATTCTGGAGGCCACATTACCGTAAAGACATGCTTAGAGTCGAGTCGGTTCAGCGGATGGCCACTAGGATGATCTCGGGGCTCAAGAGTCTCTCGTACGAAGAGAGACTGAACAGATTGCAGCTCTACACTCTAGAAGAATGCAGGGAGAGGGGGGACATGATTGAGACATTTAAATACATCACAGGACGTGTCGAGGTGGAAGATGACATCCTTTTTCTCAAAGGACCCTCGGCCACAAGAGGGCATCCGCTTAAACTTAGAGGGGGGAAATTTAGTAGTGACACTAGGAAGTATTTCTTCACGGAAAGAGTGATAGATCACTGGAACAAGCTTCCGGTGCAGATGGTCGAGGCCACCAGCGTGCTTGACTTCAAGACTAAATGGGACATCTAGTGGGATCCCTACGAAGGTCGAGTTAAGGAACTGGGTCATTAGCATTCAGACTTATTGGGGTGGGTCAGTAGAGTGGGCAGACTTGATGGGCTATAGCCCTTTTCTGCCGTCATCTTTCTATGTTTCTACTTCTCTAGAGAAGGTTTCTCACCTTCTTCAAGCCAAGTACCCCCTATGCCTAACAAATACCAACTGAGTACCCCCACCCAAGCTCCACCCCAGACCCACACAAGCTCCGCCCCTGACTCCACCCCCATAATAATAGTACTAATTGTAATGTAGTTTCTTCCATCCATTTTTCATATAAACACAATAAATCTTATTAATGCATAATGGTAAACACAAAATAAAAAAAAACCCACAAAGCACATTGTACACAGAGAAAATGTTAATTATCATTTATATTCGTTTTGGTTTTCTAAGAGGTCAAGGCAGATGAATTTAAAATATGCAATGTCACCTCAGTAACAGCTATAGAAAAATAGACAAATATAGTGCAAAATATAGATAACAGATATAAATTCTCAAATCTGACACATTTTGATCACTAAATTGTAAATAAAATCATTTTCCTGCCTTTGTTGTCTGGTGATTTCATAAGACTCTGGTTCCACTTCCTTCTGACTGTACATCCAATATTTCTTTCTTTCTTTCTGCCTCCTGTATGCTTCCTCTACTCCAGACCTCATTCCATTCCCCAACCAACATCTCTCTCTGTCCCTCCATGAGTCCAAATTTTTTTCTCTCTCCTCTACCCCATTGGCAACATGTCTCCCTCTCTCATTCCCTCCCCTGCTACAAAGGGAATGGGGAAAGAGAGAGAGAGAGAGATATCCAGGGTGTATCCCTTCCACTCCCTCTACTGCCACATCCAACATTTCTCCCTCCTTTCCACTAGTTCAACATCTCTTTCTCTCTGCCTCCTGCATGCTTCCTCTCTTCCAATCCTCATTCCCTTTCCAGAAACTCTCTCTTTCCCTCTGAGTTCAAATTTTTTACTCTCTGCCTTCTCCCCTTCTCCTGGGTATATTTCTCCTTCCCTCCCCATCTATCTCTCATGTTCTCTCTCTCCATGAGTTCAACACTTTCTGCCTCCTGCATGCTTCATCTCCTTCGGACCTCATTCCCTTCCCCAACCATCTCTCTCTGTCCCTCCATAAGTCCAACTTTTCTTCCTCTCTCCTCCACCCCTATTGGCAACAAGTCTCCCTCTCTCTCTCTCACTGTCCATCTGTCTTGAGAGATCCAGGCATCTATCCCACCCACCCACCCTCTACTGCCACATCCAACATTTCTCCCTCTCTCATCCTCCAGATCATGTGAAGCAATTTTCATCACTGCCCACCAGCCCCATGCCCATTTCTCCTTCTATTACCCCTCTCCAACACCATGCCACATCTCTCCCTCCATCACTATGTCCAACATTCCTCCCCCTTGCATCCCCTCAAATCTGTCCCTCTGGTCCCTCTCCATCACCATAGCCAACATTTCTCCCTCTCATCCTTCTATTTCCCATGCATCTCTACCTTACTCCCCTCTCCTTGCCCAGTTTTCTTTCCCCATGTGCAAATCTCTCACACTCTTGCCCAATAATTCTCCCTTTCTATTCCCTACCCTCTATGTCCCAAGTTAGTGCCCTCTTCCTCTCTATTCTGTGTCCCGTGTTCATGCTCCCCTTTATTTCTGTGTCGAGTTTGTGCCCCCTCCCCCTCCCTGCCTTCCACCTTTGTCTCAAAATTAAGTTGCACTGCTGGGGATCCATGCCTGCCCTACCCACACACCCCTCCCTCCCCCAAAGCCGACCCATCCATAGAAGCCACAGGTGCCACTGGGGATCCCTGCTTGCCCCCTCCCCCAAAGCCGATTCATCCACAGAAGCCGCTGGTGATCCCTGCCCGCCTGCCTGTCTGTCTGCCTGCTACACCACCCCCACCCCCGAAGCCATCCCTGTTACTTTGTCAGAGCCAGACTCACTCAATCCTCTCCCAGCAGCAACTCCGTACAGGGATGGTGCATGCAGCCATTCACATGCTGCACGTGGCTGGCCCATAATCCTTCCATCTGACACCAATTCTAATGTTGGAGAGAAAGTTGCAGGTCAGCTATGCAGCATGTGAGTCGCTGCCTACGTCTCTGTACGGAGTGCTGCTGGGAGAGGAGGAAGCCAGTCCGGCTCCAATGAAGTAAGAGGGACAGCTTCAGAGGTTGGGGTAGTGTGGCAGACATTCAGACAAGCAGGGAGGAATCCCCGTCAGTGGTTTCAGCAGTGAGCAGACAGGCAGGGAAGGATCCCCAGCAGCCAGGCCATGTATCCCCAAGTGGCCCGCGTACCTTTACCGCATGTTGAGAAACACTGCTCTAGAGTCAGGAGAGGGACCAGAGTACTGGAGAAGAGTGGATGTGGTCCATTTCTACAAAAGTGGAAGTAAGGAAGAAGTAGGGAACTACAGGCCCATAAGTCTGACATCTGTGCTAAGTAAATTCATGGAAATACTTTTAAAACATAGAACAGTGAAGTATTTGGAATTTAGTGGATTACAGGAGCCAAGGGCACATGGATTCGCTAGAGTCAAGTCTTGTCAAACAAATATTCCTCTGTTGACTAAATTACTAGAGTTCCAGCTATCAGAATACATAGAACAGCCTAAGCACCCTGGGGTTGTGGGTTCAATCCCCACACTACTCCTTGTGACAGCATTTGATCTTTCACTATTGTTTTAACTGTTTTTATTGTTATTTTATAACCAGTTTCAGTTTAATTTTATAATTTTACTTATGCTACAATTTATCTTTTCCGTTACTGCCCCACAAATCTGGAATTCTCTTCCAATTTATTTAAGAGAAGAACATAATATTGATAAATTTAAGACTAATTTAAAAACATTCCTTTTCAAAGATGCTTTTGAGCAATAATTCTTAATCTTGAATTTACTAATAATGTTGTATTTGACCATCCATCTTAAATTCCTAACCTTGTGTTTTTACCTGACCACCTTTTCTATAATAATTTGTAGTTCAAATCCCCTTCGCCTTTTTGTTCTTGTTTGTTAAGTTTGTATATAGTCTAGTTTATTTTAATGTTTATGTTTAAGTAATGTATTACTTTTAATATTGTAATTTTAATTGGTTTTTTTTATGTATGTTCATCGCTTTGAAGTACGATTAAGCGATTAATCAAAAACTTTAATAAACTTGAAACTTGAAACTCTGAGCAAGTCACTCAGTCCTCCATAGCCCCAGGTACATTAGATAGATAGGGAAAATGCTTGAGTACCTGATTGTAAAAATCATTTAGATAACTTTAATAAGCAGTATATAAAATCCTATATTACTACAATTTGATATTAGTGCAGCATTTGATTCAGTAGATCACTCACTATTAATACGTAGATTAAGGGCTAGATTCACAAACCTGACTTTCCCTGGCCAATCCATGGCCGATCCGTGCAGGCCCGACCAATTCATCAAGCAGACCATCTTCCTTGCCTGTAGATGGTCTGCGCATGCTCTCAGCATTTTTAATTTATTTTTTTTTTTTGCAAGCCCTTCATGCCCGGCAGAGCTACATTTTTTTTTTACTTTTTTACTGTTTTTAACTTCACGAGCCTGTGATTTTAACCCACTTTAAACCCACAGCTTAAAACCACGGGTTCACACTGTGGGGGAGGGCAGGAGATCGGGGCTGAATATGGCAGGAGATCAGCTGGAAAGTTGGGGGCTGAACAGGGCAGGAGATCGGGGCAGAGAGCAGGAGAGCCGGGGAGGAGGCAGAGAGAGAGTCGAGGAGGCAGAGAGCAGGTCGCAGCAGAGGGCAGGTTTATTTCAGGGCTGCAGGGCTGGCAGGACAGTCAGAAAGGAGGTGAGTGACTGGTACCCAGCAGTCGCTTCTTGTTGATCAGCCAGCCTAGTCGGTGTTCAAGATTTTTGTTTTGTGAATCGCGTCTCTGCCTACTTTGCATTACATTTCCCTCATTTGCATGCATGGATCGGAATTGGATTGGTACACAGGTTAGTGAATCAGGTCGGAGGGAAATCGGGTCGCAAAGGGCTCGCAAACCGATCAGTACACGATCGATTTGCTTAGTGAATCTAGCCCTAAGTGATTTGGGTTTGTGTGGATCAGTTATTAAATTGTTTAAGGAATTTCTTACAAATTAGAACTATTATGTGATTAAGGATGGAGTTTTCTCTAAAAGTTGAAATTCTAGGTTGGCCCCATGTGCCTAAGGCCCTGCTAACAGGAGGGGCCTAAGACAACTGGGCCAATTCCAGATGGCCCAAGCGCCTAAGGCCCCTCATGTGGGCGGGGCCTTAGACGCCTGGCCTAATCAGGCCCTAAGGCATGCCATTTGGAAGGGCTTGGGACCCGTTCATCTGGCCAGCTTACTGTAAGTAAAGGGGGGGTGTCGGGGGTAGATGGTGGTTGGGGGTCACGGGGTTTAGGGGCAATCGGGGGTTGGGGGCTGATCAGGGGTTTAGGGGCATTCATGGGGGGTGCACCGTGGGTAGGAGGGATTGGGCTCCCTCCTGCCAGTACTTTAGAAGGGGGCACCGTGGACAGGAGGGTTTGGGCTCCCTTCTGCCCGTATTTTAGGCGGAGTCCTGCCTAGAGAGCTGCACGGGAACGGGGACGATGGGAATCCTGAGGGTTCCCTTTTCGTGTTGCGGGGATCCCGTGGGGACACCCCCTAGGGTCACGGGGATCCCGTTGGAACGCCCCCTAGGGTCGCGGGGATGCCGTGGGGACGCCTCCGAGGATCGCGGGGTTCCTGCGGGGCTGGATGTACTCAGCCGCAAAGCTCGTCTTCTCCCTACCTGCCCTGCCGCAGCACACAGCCGAATGGAAGTCTTCCCGATGTCAGCGCTGATGTCAGAGGGAGGGCTTAAGCAAAGCCCTCCCTCCCTCCGACATCAGCACTGACATCGGGAAGACTTCCGGTCAGCTGTGTGCTGCGGCAGGATCAGCTGAGCCGTGGAGCCTTACACTAGAGGTCTGCACGGGAACGGGGATCACGGGGGTCCCACGGGAATTCCCCCTAACTCACAGGACTCTCATGGGGACCCCCATCTGGCCCACGGGACTCCCAAAGGGACCCCCATCTAGCCAACGGGACTCCCACGGAGATGGAAGGCTTTGGAAGCAGGGTTCGTCCATAATATATAATGGACATGTCAGCCTTAGTAAAAGAAGGGGTTTATAAGTTAATTACCTGAACAGAAAACAAAAAAAGGGTTCCACCAAAGAGATTTCACAAGGAAAACAGCAGCGCAAACAAAAAAGAAACTATGGAATTGATGATCCTGTCAGAAGTAATTGCTGCTTTTTATAGGGACGGGCGGGGATGGAGGTAATTCCTTGCGGGGATGGGTGGGGACGGAGAGGATCCTGGCGGGGACGGGCAGGATGGGTGGGATTTCTTTCCCCGCGCAACTCTTTAGTATTTTAGGGGGGTGGGGGGTCGCCGTGGGCAGGAGTGCCTGGAATCCCTCCTGCCTATATTTTAAGAGGGGTGGGTGGGTCACGGGGCTCGCACCTCTGAAGGAGGGGTTGGGCTCCCTCCTGCCAGTATTGTTTTGGGGGAGGTGGATCATCAAGTTTCAAATTTATTTAAAATATTTGATATGATTGCAATATCCAAATCCAATGCGATTTACAAAAGTTAAAAATAGAAAAAATAAAAAATCCAAACAGGACATTAAAAACAATTATGACATAAAAATACAATAGAGAGGGGGGGCTAAAAAACTGAATTAAATACAATTCCAAAAGAAATGAAAAAGGATGGGTAAGGAAACAAAAGGTTAGGGAACGTTACCCACATAATTTCTATTTAACAGTGTTCCTTGTCCAGTTTAAAATCCATCTCTCCTGCCATGATTGCAATCCCCCGAACTGCCACAAACCGCGGCATCTCTCCTGCCGCGATCGTTGCGGTGGGGGGTGGGCAGTTTGCTAGGCAGCCACGATCAGCTCAGTGGCCTCCTTTCAGAACTTATACCTGTTTTGACTTGGTCTAAGTCAAAACGTATGTTCAGACTAGGCAACCTGTTAAGGGTTTCGGTTATACTTGCTGTATGACTAAGTCTAAGTCGGCCCACCTTCCGCCTTTCCCGCCTCTAAAAATGCCTCTTTTTGCTCTAGGTGTTTAGAGGCAGGGGAAAGGCTTAAGCTGGTTTTAAATACGTCTAAAATCAGCTTTGATTATCGGTACTTGGACAATCTGGCTTTTTGATCATTCAAGCCCCTTAGAATTTATGATAGGCGTTTCAACAAATTTTAATAAAACTTGGAAAACTTGGAAACTTGTTTTCTATTTCTCCTTTACTTTTTAATATCTTTATGAATTCTGTGCACACATTGGTTCTGTCGGGTGAAGATCTTTTACTTACTGATGATATTTTTTGTTAATTCCAGTGGCTAGGGATATTGCAAATGTCAATATTAAGTTCAGGGATTGTACTGGAAAACTTGAAAGATGGGCTTTGTCCTGTAAACTGAAACTAAATACAAATGAGACAAAAGTTTTATGGTTTAATAATCAGTTATCTTTGGTCCCTACATCAATCACATTAGAATCTGGAGCTTCTCTTACAGTTGAAAAAACAACCAAAGTATTAGGGGTTATTTTGAACCCTCTTTGACATACAAGGATCAAATCACAAATTTATGGAAGAAAACCATGTATTTAATGAGACAGTTGAGATTAGTAAAATCTTACTTTTTTTGAACTCGATTATTGTAATTCTTTGTATTTGAACTTAAACTCAAAAATGGTAAAAAAAAAAAAAAAAAATGATTCAAATTACTGCAGTGAAGTTGATATATGGTCTAAAGAGATACGATAGAGTTTTTATATTCTATAAAAAAAAACTTCATTGGTTGCCTATAGAGAGACGTACAGAGTTTAGAACTGTTTGTCTGATTCATCATATTATATAGGTAGAGGCTTCTGATCATCTCACTTTGTTTTTTCACATTTGGATTATTCATCTAATAGATTGAGTAATACATTTTTATTGCAATTTCCCTGTTTTAAAGGTATAGAGGGGCATTTTCGATAGGACATCTAACTAAGTCAAATGCAGGAGAGAAAACGTCCATTCTCAAAACAGCAAGACATATATATATATATACTAGTCTTTTAGCCCGTTACATTAACGGGTGCTAGAATATATGTGTGTGTGTCTGTCTTTATTTCTTTCTCTCTCTCTCCTTAGCCGCTTTCTTTCTTTCTGTCTTTCTTTTTCCTTGGCTGTCCATCACCACCCCTTGCCTAATCCCCCTGTCCATTGTCCCTTCCTTTTACCTCCCCTGTGTCCACCACCACCCCTTCACTGCTCTCCTTATGCAGCAGCAGCCCTTCTCCTTTTGTTTTACCCTTGTCCAGCAGCACCTCTTTCCTTCTCCCCCTGTCCCAACATTAGGCCTCCGTTCTTTTTTCTTCACCCCCCCCTGTCCATCACACATACCTCTTTCCTTCTCCCCATGTCCAGCAGTAGGCGTCCCTTCCTTTTTCTCCCCTCTCCTCATTCTTATCCCTATGATACACTTACCTTGCTCTGCCCCAGATCAGAGGTTCCCATCAACTGCCCAGTTGCACCCATTGAAAAAGTTCTCTCTGCGGCATCCCGCACTCCTCCTGACATGACTCCCGCTGTCTTTCTTTCTGTCTGTCTCTGTCCCTGGCTCCCTTTGTCTGTCTGTCTTTCTGTGTATCTCCCTGCCCCTGTGTCTTTCTTCTTTTCTTTCTGTCTCCCTTCCTCCCTCTGTCTGTCTGTCCAAAGCAGCATTCCCTCCCCCTCCATTTCCCTCCCCCCACACCAGTTCCCTGTGCACCTGCTCGTGTCTTTCTTCTTTTCTTTCTGTCTCCCTTCCTCCCTCTGTCTCTCTGTGCAAAGCAGCATTCCCTCCCCCTCCATTTCCCTCCCCCCACCATCTTCCTGTGCAGCAGCATTAGCGTTTCCTCTACCCCCTTTTCCCTTCCCGCGGTCCTGACTACAAACGCAGTCCCGAGTCCTTTGCCGCCCCCCCTTCCTTTCCCACGTGCCCGACTACACATGGCGATTCAAACAGCGTGTGCAGCAGACTTCACACGCTGCTTCAGGTCCTTCTACTGCCCTGATTTACTCTGGCACGTCCCTGATGACATCAGAGACACTGCAGAGCAAATAAGGGCAGTAGAAGGGCCCGAAGCAGCGTGTGAAGACTGCTGCACATGCTGCTTAAATTGCCATTCGGTCCCGCGGGAAGAGAAGGAGGGGGCAGCAAAGGACTCGGGTCCCGGGCAGCAGAAAGTTGCTGGGCTCCTCGGTGGGGGCGATGAGCGGCCACAATCCCTCTCCTCCCAGACCCCCCCTCCCCGCTGGAGGAACGGAGATCGGCGGCTAGCTGCAGTCCCGGCTTGTGGAGGCGATCGGCGGCTGGTAAAGTTTAAGCGCGCATGCGCACTCCTGCGACCACAGACCTACTGATCATGGAAGCACGCAAATAGGAGTGCGCATGCAGGGCTAGCCTTTTATTATTTAGGAGATATATATATATATATATATATATATATATATATATATATTTTTTTTTTTTTTTTTTCAAGAATGACCCATCTTTATGTTTAGGCCCTTGGTATGTCTGTCTTTTTTGCCCATTCCGTAGCATAAAGACGTCCATATGAAAAACACACAAAGGGGATGTTGGATGATATCGGAGGTGCCGATTAAGATAGGGGGTTTTGGGGGTGTTAGGGGATCTTAGGGGGTGTTGGGTGATGTTGAAGGGGTGTTTGATGATGTTGAGGGTGTCGGGTGATGTCAGGGTGTTGTGATACAGGCAGGGCCGCCATCAGAAATTTCTGGGCCCCTTACTGAGCAATCCTATTGGGCCCCCCATGCACCCCTTCCCCTCCGACCCCCCCCTTCTTCCATGGGCCGAATACACACATACTTTTCTCTGTCGCCTGCAACCACGTCAAGGTAGACTCTTTCAGCAGGGTCCTAACCTAACCTAAACTAAACTAATCTATACCTATCTATTCTAAACTAACATATGTCTAATACTGAACTAATAACAAACTAACAAACATCTGCATAATAAATAACTAATAAATAATAGTGCTAGTAGCTATAATTCACTTTTGAATGTAAAATCTCAGTTAAGGATTTCTTTTGACCTTTGTAGGCCAGAAGTAGATCACAATTGCACTAGAGGTCTCTGTTGCAGGATTAGCTGCTCTAATCGGATACCATCGAACAGAAAAAGAATTCCGATCAATATTGATCAAACGGATTAATAAAAATGTACAAAATTATTTACAATCGATTATTTAATTGATCAGAACTGATTGATCTGACAAAATAATTAATGTGTCTGCTAGCCCTTACATATCTGACCGAGCACATATCTGAACATACATATCTGACTGCATATCTAAACATACACTTCTGAGCGCATATCTGAACATACACATGAGCGCATATCTGAACATACACATCTGACCGTATACGTGAGCGCATATCTAAACATACACATCTGGGCGCATATCTGAACATACACATCTGTATGATCCCATCCTCCTCAGCTTGCCTATAGCTGCATCATGCATGTTAAAAATGTACGATATGTTGATATGTGCACCTTCCTTCCTTCCCATCCATCCTCCTCAGCCTGTCCTTACACATCCACAGCTGCATGTTAATGATGATTTATATGTTATGATGATAAATAAGTGCATATGAGCACATCATTAACATGCAGCTATGGATGAATATATAATGATGTTATGAGTATGCACCTCTTCCTTCCCATCCTCCTCAGCATGTCACATACAGCATGTTACATTACACAGACTTTGTGTAATGTAACATGCTGTATGTTACATGCTAAGGAGGATGGGAAGGAAGAGGTGCACACTCATAACATTATTATATATTCATGAATCAATCTGATAATCATCACCACCAGGCTGTGTGTGTTATGGGATGGAGGAAGAAAGGTGCATGGGATGGAGGAAGAGAGGTGCATGTTTAAATTGCGCGGGGACAGAAATCCCACCCATCCCCACCCGTCCCCGCCAAAGTCCCACCCATCCCCACCCGTCCCCACCCGTCCCCGTGAGGACTCCCACCCGTCCCCACCCGTCCCCGCGAGGAATCCTTCCATCCCCACCCGTCCCCGCGAGGAATCCCCTCCGTCCCTGCCCGTCCCCGCGAGGAATCCCCTCCATCCCCGCCCGTCCCTATAAACTACAGAAATAGTTATTTCATTTAATTATGCTACTGAATTAAAGGCTCTGGTAGAAACCCATTTAAAAATAAGCAAAAAGACTATTAATTTGGAAATATTAATTGGGAAGAATACATACTTTGTAAACGGGTTTCTACCAGAGCCTCTAATGTTTATAAATTTTTATCAACACAACTAATATACTACTTTATCCTGAAGCAAAAAAAAAAACAAGAAATAGAATTCTTTTCCTACCTTTGTTGCCTGGTTTCTGCTTTCCTATATTCTCATTCAGTTCCTTCCATCCACTGTCCTTCTTCCTTCTGCGTCTTCCATTTGCTCTGTTACTGTGCCTCTCCCTTTCTCCCCCCTTCCAAATTGGTCTGGCACCCATCTTCTTCCCTCCGCTCCCCCCATAGTCTGGCATCTCTGTCTTCTTCCCTGCCAGCGTCTTCTCCCCACTCTCTCTTCCCCATTTCCTTTCAGCGTCCTTCTCCCCCCCATCTTCCCCATGTCCTGTCAGCATCCTTCTCCCCCCTCTGTCTTCCCCATGTCCTTTCAGCGTCCTTCTCCCCCCCTGTCTTCCCCATGCCCTTTCAGCGTCCTTCTCCCCCCATCTTCCCATGTCCTTTCAGCATCCTTCTTCACCCCTTTGTCTTCCCCATGTCCTTTCAGGGTCCTTCTCCCCCCTCTGTCTTCCCCATGTGCTTTCAGCGTCCTTCTTCCCCCCCCCCTCCCGTCTTCCCCATGTGCTTTCAGCGTCCTTCTCCCCACCTCCCATCTTCCCCATGTCCTTTCAGCGTCCTTCTCCACCCCTTTGTCTTCCCCATGTCCTTTCAGCATCCTTTTCCACCCCTTTGTCTGCCCCAGTGCTTTCAGTGGCCTTCTCCCCCCTCAGTTTTACCCATTTCCCTTAAGCGTCTTTTCTTCTCCACTCCACCTTTCCTCCCTTTCTCCCTCCCTGCCTTTGTGGCACTTGCCCACCCGACCGACAACAGAACAGGCCCGGTCGGACAAACCTCCCTGCCCTGTAGCCGCGAATCTAAATTACCTTCTTACAGCAGCTGGAGTATTGAAGCTGCTGTAAGAAGGTAATTTAGATTCACTGCTACAGGGCAGGGAGGTTTGTCGTCCGGGCCTGTTGTCGGTCGGTCGGGGGAAGCGCCACAAGGCTAAGGGGACCTGACCGGCTGTGTACACTCCCCCCCTTGGCTGCACCCGGGGCGGACCACCCCCCCCCCCTTCGGTACACGACTGCCTTTTCCCTACCTGCCCTGCCGCAAGCAGCCGACTGGAAGTCCTCCCGATGTCAGCACTGACGTCGGAGGAAGGGAGGGCTTTGCTTAAGCCCTCCCTCCGACATCAGCGCTGACATCGGGAAGACTTCCGTTCGGCTGTGTGCTGCGGCAGGGCAGGTAAGGAGAAGGAGAGGAGACTATGCTTGCGACCCTGGGGGAGCCCGGGCCCCTGAATGCAGGACTGGTAGTACTGCCCTGATGGCGGCCCTGGATACAGGTGTGAAACTCATAGGACAGTGTTCTCCATGAAGGGAATCCCTGATCAGCTGAGCTGGCAGGATTCCATGAAACTGGCTCAGCTGATCTAGATTCCCCTGCTGCAATCAGCTGATGGCAAGCCATTCTGACAGGCTGGGCAGTACTGTTATTTTTTAAGATCTTTGAGTGGTGGGAGGGGGTCAGTGACCACTGTGGAGGAAGGGGGCTCATGCTTTAATCGATCCAGTGGTCATCTTGTCAGTTTGGGCACCTTTTTGTTCCTTATGCATATTTGAAACAGGTCTAGCTCCATACGTCTAAGACTGTTTCCTTATAGATTTGATTATCCCTGCCGAAATGTCCAAGTTGTAATACTGCCCTAATCCCACCCAACACACCTCTAACATACTCCCTTAATATCTGGTTGCACTGGAGACTGTGATAGGCAGACTATGCCTGCTAAGAGTGTCCCTAGTGCAGGTAGCATTCTAATCCAGACCCTTCTCATACACCTCCATTTAAACCATTTTATGACTCAGAAGCTGGATTTCCTTCTAGGTCCTGTAGAGGGAGTAGGAGAGCAGGAGTGCTACGTTCCCATCCCCCTCTATGTCCCAAGGTGATTAACCGGAAATCCTTTCCACCTGAGGGTTGTGGGCGGGGCTGCAAGCTACTGTCCCTGAGAACTAGGCTTCTGCAGAATCAGAGGAGGGAGGAACAGCAGCAGGACAGGTCACAGCGTTCGGGGCTGGGAGCTCCTGATAGCAGCCAAACTCCTGAATCTATGGAGTTAATTGAGGCTGGGGAAGAAGTGCCTCTCAGTCTGGTGGAGGAACTGCTTGCCATGGATCTTGAAATGAGCCCTGATACTAGTGCTGTGTTGGCTCCTGAAGGTATACCCATGAAAGTTTGTTTCCTGAAAACAAGTAACTAAAGGTTTGCTTAAAGAATACTGCAAGTTTGTTTTGCCTGTTTTTTCAAGAGCTGAATAATTCTTACTCCTGCCAATGAGTGAATTTTCTCTGTTGTTGAACTGAGCAAGGACTTTTATTTTGAAGCTTGGTTTTCTTTTTGGGAAGTTGATATTGCTCCTTCCTGGTTAGGAATGTGAACTGTGATAGTCAAAGACAGTGGGGTTTGCCCCTTGTTTCATGGTGGGATAGTGGGCCTAATTATTGGCAGTTTAAAGACCACATGGCACACACTGTTTTTCCAGCGCTCCTTGCTGAAGAAGTCAGTACAGCAGCACTGATTTGGAGCTGGATTGTTACAGACCAGAAGTTATTGCTCTTGTTTTGAAGTTTTTCTTTTCTTTTGCTATGGACTCTTAATGGACTGCAACTGATAGATAGCTTAACTCTATGAAGGAACGATTTTGCTATATGATTTTGGACTCTTTTTTGTTTTCCTCTCACAGAGACTATTTTGTGAGATAGTTTTGAAATATGTATTGGAAGCTGGTTGGCACCTACAAAATGATCCTGACCAAAAATGCTGTTAATTTTTCTGTTTTGAGGATTAAAATTCCTGCTTGCATTGAAGCTGTGCCTATTACATTTGAGGGTGTCTCCTACATTAAACGTTACAATATTACCTCCTTGTGCAGCCCGCATCGGCTCACAAGAGTTTGCATGTACCGGTGACCCCAAACACCTTGCCTGGAGCTTGCCGGCTACAAGACAAAACAACCAGAAAGAAGTCCAGAAAGTCATGTTGAAAATGCCCACTTGGACGTTTTGTCTAGTTCTTTTTAACATTTTTGTAAGTGATATTGCTGAAGGGCTGTCTGGTAAGATTTACCACTTTGCAGATGACATCAAAATCTGCAATAGAGTAGACACCCCTGATGATATGGATAACATGCAAAAAGACCTAGGGAATCTTGAAGAATGGTCCAAAATTTGACAGCTAAGATTCAATGCTAAGAAATGCAAGGCATAGGGTTGCAAAAATGCAAGGGAATGGTACAGTTTAGGGGGTGAAGAACTTTTGTGGACAAAAAAAGATTGGGACATTTGTTTGGTAGTATGTAAAGATCTTAAGATGGTCAAACAGGTTAAAAAGGTGACGGTGAAAGCTCGAAGGATGCTTGGGTGCATAGGGAGTGGTATGACCAGTAGGATAAAGAAGGTATTGATGCCCCTGTATAAGACTCTGGCGAGACCTCATTTAGAATATTGTGTACAAGTCTGGAGGACGCACCTTCAAAAATATATAGACTGGATGGAGTCAGTCCAGAGGAAGTTTTACTATAATAATTGGTGGTCTTTATCATAAGGCATGTGTGAACAGACTTAAAGATCTCAGTATATATAAAGATATATATACTTTGGAGGAAATGAGGTGAGCTATGATAGAAATATTTAAATACCTATGTCCAAGAGGCTATGTCTCTTTCAATTGAGAGAAAAATATGGAATAAGGGGGCATAGATTCAAAGTAACCTCAGAAAATAGTGATCCCTGATCCTGGCCACATGCAGTTTGTGGGTTCCGGTCAGCTTGTCAGGGTCTAGACACCTGCAACCAGGGCTCAGAAAAAGAAGTCTGGAGGACTAGTTTCTTTGGTCTTTCTCTGAGCTGGACACAGGCCAGGGGCAGGTAAACACGGTAGGCCGGAGGACCACAATCCCCGTGTTTCAATCACAGCACTCAGTCCTTTACCTAATTAATTATCAAGGAGACTAAGGTGCAATTGATAACTGGAACTTTTAATTTAACTTGATTGTAGAGTCAAACATGAACTATTTACATCTTCTTCTGGTGTACAGATTGAAATTGGTTGAGAGGCAATCCATGGCAAAGTCACTTCAGAAATCTCTGTTCTTATAACTCTTTCATACAAGCAGTAAGCCACTCCTGGGTCCCACTCTCTTCCTTCAGACTAGGGCCACAGTACCTTACTACTACTACTATTTATCACTTCTATAGCACTGAAAGGCATACACAGAGCTATACATTTTGACATTTAATAGACGGCCCTGGTACGAAGATCTTACAATCTATCTTGGACAGACAGACATGACATATAGGGTTAAAGATGTGGAACCCAAGGTGAGAGGACTTAGGAGTTGAAAGCAGCCTTGAAGAAGTGGGCTTTTAGCTGGGCCATGAAAACTGCCAGAGACAGAGCCCACTATAGGAATTTGGGCAGCTTATTCCATGCATACGGCGGGGCCATCTGGAAGATTTTCTCACCAACTTATATTAAGGAGTATTTTTCCCTCCTGCCAGAAATCCCCCCCCCCCCCCACACACACACACACACATTATTGAGATGGGTAGCTGGAGGCATCCTTTCTGCCTCCAGCCGGCTGGCCTGCTTTTACTAGAATGGCAGGCCTGCCCCTTCCCGGTGCATCGTGGGCCTCAAGCACCTGGGCCAACTGGAATTTTAGGCATCTCTAGCAGTGTTGGATGATAGGTTATGGGACAGACAGAGTGATACACTGGGAGTGGCCTAAGATTCTGATTAGCCAAATCCATTAGGCTAATCAGATTAGCCAAATCCATTTAGGCTAATCAGCCTAAGGGATCTTGCCATGATAAGCATTTTGCTGGCCTACATTTCCGGCGCCTATCAGGGGCTTAAGGAGGTGCCTAGGGGCGTCTAGGGCCACCTAAGCTCATCTAAGGCCACCTTAGGCGAGATTAGGTGGCCCTATGTGCCTCCCTAGGCTCACAGAAGTGCCTACAATGTAGGCGGCCTGCACGGAATCTTTTTTTTTTATGTGCGTCCCGATTGGTGGTTAGACAGCAGTAGGCCACCTAAAATCGCAATGCCATTTATAGAATTTGCCCCTTAATGCCTAAGCAGATTACAGTAAAACACACATAATCAAATACATACAGACATCATAACAAAAGCATTATCTCTATAAACTCCAACCCACAGCACATCTGCTAAAAAATAGCATGAAAATGGTAAAAAGCTTGCACATTGCAAGGCTATAAAATAGCTTTAACACAGATGTTCCTGAGACTCCCCCCCCCCTCTGCTGCAGGAAGCCAGCTCTTGAGGTCAGTTGGGTCTGAGGAGTCGGAGTATGAAGGCTTAGAGAAGCAGCATCAGACAGAGGGCTAGAGAATCAGTGATTCTGATTCATCAGAAATTAATACCATTTCTGGTACCGGTAGCTCCTCTACATCTTCCTCAGTGAAGACCAAAGCAAAGAATTAATTTAATCTCTCTGCTATGGCCTTGGCTTCCCTGAGAACCTCTTTTATCTCTCGGTTGTCTAGTTTTATCTCTCGGTTGTCTGATTCTTTTCCCAGCTTCTTGCTTTTAATATACCTAAAAAAGTTTTTACTGTATGTTTTTGCTTAAAGCACAATCTTATTTTCAAGGTCTCGCTTTACCTTCCTTATTAACGCCTTGCATTTGACTTGCCATTCCTTGTGCTGTTTACAATATTTTCAGTTGGATCCTTCTTCCACTTTCTTAAGAATCTCTTTTGGTGCTAATAGCTTCCTTCGCCTCACTCATTAACCACGCAGGTTGCCGTTTGGTCTTCCTTCCTTCTTTTTTAATACATGGAATATATCTAGTCTGGGCTTCCAGAATAGTATTTTTGAATAACTTACACACGTGATGTAAATTTTTGACCTTTGCAGCTGCTCCTCTAAGTTTCTTTTTTACCATTCTTCTCATGTTATCATTGTCTCCTTTTTTAAAACTTATTCCAGGAATTATATCAAATCTGATTATGTTATGATTAGTGTTATCAAGCGAATCCAGCAACATTACCTTCCACACCAATTCATGTGCTCCACTAAGAACTAGGTCTAGAATTGCTTCACTTCTTGTCAGTTCCTGAAAAAGTTGCTCCATAAAGTAGTTCTTGATTTCATCAAGAAATTTTATCTCCCTAGCATGCCCTGTTACATTTACCCTGTCAATATCAGAGTAATTGAAATCACCCATTATTATTATGTTACCTAGTTTGTTAGCCTCCCTAATTTTTGATAACATGTCAGCATCTGTCCGTTCATCCTGGTCAGGTGGATGGTAGTACACTCCTATCATTATCCTTTACCCCTTAACACATGGAATTTCTACACATGGGGATTTCAAGGTGTGTTTCTGCTCCTTTAGAATTTTCAGTCCAATTTGATTCAAGGCCTTTCTTAACATATAACGTAACCCCTCTACCAATTCAATCCACCCTATCATGGAAATATAGTTTGCACCATAGTATGACAAGTGTACCACTGGTTATCTTCCTTCCACCAGGTCTCAGAGATGCCTATTACATCTATCTTTTCATTTAGTGCAATATATTCTAACTCTCTCATCTTGTTTCTTAGGCTTCTGGCATTTGCTTATAGACATTTCAAACAATGTCTATCATATCTATTTACAATTTTCTCAGCAGTTGGCATGGATAATTTGAAATCTTTAAAATCAGCCTGCTCTGTATTTAAGGAAACCTGGCCTACCGTGGCCAATCTCGCTATTGAGATGCTTTGTCTTCCCTTTTATGATGATATCTTTTAAAGATGCCTTTTTCCAAATCATGCTCTATTGTGTGACTGTCAGCCTTTCCCCAGTTTCTAGTTTAAAAGCTGCTCTCTCTCCTTTTTAAATGTTGACGCCAGCAGCCTGGTTCTAGCCTGGTTAAGGTGGAGGCCATTTTTACAGAATAAATTCCCCCTTCCCAAGTATGTCACCCAATTCCTAACAAATCTAAAATCCTCCTCCCTGTACCATTGTCTCATCACATTGAGGCTCTGGAGCTCTGCCTGTCTCTTGGGTCATGTGTGTGGAACAAGAAGCATTTCTGAAAATGCTACCCTGGAGTTTCTGAATTTTAACTTCCTATCTAAGAGCCTAAATTTGGCTCTTAGATACGTCCCCCCCACCCCGCCTGGAACAACGCCCCCCCCCCGCCTGGAACAACACCCCCCCCCCCAATAGATGTAGCCCACCACCCCGGACCCCCCTCCACCCCCACCCAGACCCCCGGACACCCATTTGAACCCCCTCCTGCTGCTTTCATTCAGGGGAGGTTCCGGCAGGAGGGATTGAGCATCCCTCCTGCTGGTAGTCTTTGCAGGGGGGGAAGGGTTGCCGCTAAACTTAGCATGGCAGGGAGATCCCTTGCTGCGATAAGCTCAGCGGGAATCCGATTATCTAACCGGCATCTGTAACATGGACATCAGTTAGAGAATCGGGTTCATTTTAGGTAGGCTTAGGCGCAATTCTGTATAGGATGCCCGTCAGCTTTTGAGACCGGGCATCCTATACAGAATCCGGCCCTTGATGTCTATTCCCTAAACATTTTTTCTATAGCCATAAAATAAGAAAATCCATATGTATACCAAGTCCAAAATCGTTTAAAAAAAAATCATAGTCTATATCAATGGTTCCCAACCCTGTCCTGGAGGACCACCAGGCCGATTGGGTTGGCTAGCCCTAATGAATATGCATGAGAGAGATTTGCATATAATGGAAGTGACAGGCATGCAAATCTGCTCCATGCATATTCACTAGGGCTAGCCTGAAAACCCGATGGGCCTAGTGGTCCTCCAGGACAGAGTTGGGAACCACTGGTCTATATAATGTACATGCCCATTTTATTTGTCTCGGATGAACAAATGCCTACAAGCAACTTAAATCAATTCAATATGTGCTAAAAACCAGGTTAAGTATCCACAGTCAATGATAAATATAGTTAGAAACTCTTTTCTCAGTCCTAAAGGGCCTGATTTACTAAGGCTCTTCTCCAATTCTGTGTCTATGTGAAAAATTCTTAGTAAATCAGGTCTTAAGCCTTGTAGAACATGTACTGACTGATACTGTTGCCTCTCTCTCATACATACTATTTGCTAAACACAATACTAGTGAGTTTGTTGATTGTCTGTCTTTCATTGACAGATGCTCCAGAATTCTGGTTAGGTTTCATAATTGAGTTATTACAGTCATTCACATATTAGATTCTTGGTTGAGCTTTGGAAAGTCTAAGTAATAGATTGAAAATACAATTATTGCTTACCACCAAAATTCCTTAGCTGGTAAGGTAAAACATATATATCAAAAAATTTGTTGTTTTTTTCCTCAGGCCTATTCAATAAATGAACGTTACACCGGGACTTTTACACACAGTATCCTTGAAATGGGTTTTGTATTGATTTTTGTAACTACCCTGTTAGATGACGTTATCCCTTAGTATGTCATGTCTAGATGGGTCCGCCCGGAGCAGGTCATTGAGGTGATAACTGTCATTTGGAGGGACAGAAAAGCAATCATAGCTTTTTCATTACTTACTGTTTTTCCCTGCAAGTGTGGGATCATTTGACATATTATGGTTTCTGTGATTTAAGCTGAATTCTTAAATTAAGTGCTAGAATATCAAGCTGTGGGTTTAGAAAAATAAACTTGATGTCAAAGGAATCGGAAGCCCTGTAGGTCACACCAATGATTCAATAGGACAAGTCTGTACTGCAGAAATAGTAATAATAATAGTGACTTTAAGCAATAGTGGTTGAGAATTGATAAAATAAACAATCATACAGATCTTTTTCAGACAAAAAATGCATTTCTCACTGCAACCTAATTATAAATATAAAAATCTTTCAGATACTTTGCCCCCGATATGCAGCACTATTAACCTGCCAGGAAAGGCTCCTGGACAGCTAAATAGCATTTGGCCAACTAACTACTAATATTCAGCAGGAAACAGTTGGTTATCTCCACTGAATATTTGCAGTTAGCGGCTACCCACTATCCTGCTACGTCATGCAACTTAGAGGGGGGGATTCATCAAAGTGCACTAAACGTTAGTATGTGCAATTGCATTTGCATGCACAATTGTGTTTGCACACATAAATGCATTAGCAGCAATAACTAAAGATACCCATTGGAATGTAATGTATTTGCATGTGCAAATGCAATTGTACTCGCTCCCTTTGATAAATCCCCCCCCCCCTTAATTGAAATAAAAAGGTATCCTTTTATTTTCTGTTAACATGGACTAACACAGATTCCATATTATTTCACCCTAAATTAAAAATATTTTTTCCTACCTTTGATGTATGGTCACTTAATTTTTCTGATTGGGTAATTCACAGTCTCTGGTTACTGTTTTCCTATCTTCTCTTAACTCTTTCCAGGTTCTCATAGCCATTTTTCTCTCTTCTTCACCATTTGCACTACATCCATTTCCAACATTGATATTTCCTATTCAGCTTTCTTCTATTTTACTGACTCTTTCCACTCAGATATCATTCATTCTTAGCATTCATCCCCCAAACTCTGTTTTTTTTATTGCTTTTCATCTTTTTTCCTCAGAGGCCCTCCCATTCTGCTTCTCTTATTTCACAGTCTTTCAATGTCTTTCACTAATTCTTCCCTCTTTTCTCCCATCATGCAGCATCTCTTCTCATTGTTCTCTTCCCCCAACCATACAGCATCCTCTGTCTCTCTTTCTGACTTATCCCCTATCCATGAAGCACTTTCTTCCCTCCCCAGCCATACAATATCTCCTGTCTGGTCTCTCTCTCTTAAGCAGGATATCCTCTGTCTTGCTCCCCTCCTTTCCCCAATCCAGAATCTCCTGTCTCTTTCTCCGCTTTCCAAGTAGCATTCTCTCTCTGTCTGTCTGTCTCTGTCTCTCTCTCTCTCTCTCTCTCTGTTCCTGCCCCAGCCATTTAGAATGTCCCCTTTTTCCCCTTTCCTACCCTAACCATCCATGACCTCTTTTCTCTTTTTAGCTGGCCTGTAGCATCTCCTCTCTCTGCTCCCCCTCCATACCTCCTGCTCCATCCATACAGGATCTCCTTTCTTCTTCTTCCTAGTAATGCAGGATCTCCTCACACTTACACTATACTCACCCATCATTGCCCCTCTGACTGTCCCATAACCTATCATCCAACATGGCCTCTCTCTTCTCCCCATCCATTACCCCTCTGTCTCTTTCACCCTCTTTCTTTCTTCCCCTTTAACATTTCCCTTCTATCATCCTCTAGTACCCAGCATTGCTCTCTCTCGCTCACTCTCTTTCCTCCCCCTCCTTCCAGCATCACTTGTTCCCCTGTCTCTCTTTCCTCTCAAATCCCCACCATGCTGTATCATCTATTTTTATTCCCCTGAACCCATCATCACCTTATCTCTCTCTCCCCTAATTCCTCCCCCTCCTGGTCACCAATTCTTCTTGCTCAGGCTGCTGCCTCGACATCCATGAGCTTCCCTTACCTTCAGTCACTGATTTGCAGATGCTGCCTTCCTGACTTGGTTACAACGAAACTACTATTGGGCCATGATTACACAGCCAGCTCTGGAAGTTTCACTCCTCTTCCTCCCTAATACAGGAAGTTACTTCATAGGGTGGGAGGAGGAGGGAGACTGCCAGTGCCTGGCAGCATGACTATGACCCTGTAGTTGGTTTCATTGTAGCTGAGTTGGGGATGCAGCAGTTGAGAATCAGTGAAAGGAAGGGAAGAGAAGTTCATGGATGTTAGAAGGCAGGCAGCAAGGAGAGGATGGAGAAGCTTACCCATTGTGCCTATGGCTTAACCTTTATCACCTGTGTCCTGGTCCAGAGTTTCATCTGGTCTATAGGTTAAGCTGACCGGGCTTGCAAATCCCTTGATAGCTAGGTGAGAGAGCTTGGCTTATTTCTAACATTCTGTTTTGAAGATTCTAGTAGAAATTGCTACAACCATTGGGCAGTCCAGTGGACAGGGTAGGATTAACCAATAGGCCAAGTAGGCACGTGCCTAAGGCCCGAAATGGTCGGGGGCCCGATGAAGGAGGGCATCCACATTGTTTTTTCCAAACGACGATGAGCCCCTCCAGCATCGATCAGCAACGCGGGCCCCATCCCAATTGGCAACGCGCCCCCCCCCCCCCCTCGACGGAAAGTAAGACAAGCAAGCAACGTGGGAAAGAAAGGCAACAGGAACTGTAATTGTGCAAGCGGTGCTGCTTGCCCAAAGCTTCCCTCTGACGCAGCTTCCTGTTTCCGCCTGGGCGCATGGTGGGATGGGGTGGGGCAGGGGGGCCCAGTGTACTTGTGTGCCTAGGGGCCCTCGACAAATTAATCCTGCCCTGCCAGTGGAGCCAGGTTGTAGATAGCAGAAGTACTGGAGAGTGCAGGTATTACCTAGAAAGGGCCTCTATGGGAAGCAGGTGAAAGTCAAGAGAGTCTGAAATATTTGGATCTGTTATGCAGCATCAATATTATTTATTTATTTATTTCATTTTATATCCTGTCCTCCCAGGTTACAAATTTACATACATATTTATAGTAAAGGCACTGTTAAAAGCAGAGGTGTAGCTAGGACTGAATGGGTTCTGGATGGCAAAATTGAAATGGTTCCCCTTTTACACCATCATTACCACTTTGCTACAGGTCTGCATTTAGATTTTCTTTTTTAAAAAAGAAGACACCTGGCCCTACCTCATTTCACCTCAATTATCTGGGCTATAAACAGGGCAGGATTAATTTGTCGAGGGCCTCTCGGCACACAAGTCCACTGGGCCATCTTTCCCACCCCACCCCATGCCGCACTCCACCATGCCCCACCCCCTTTCATATCCCACCATGTCCCGCCCCTCTTCCACACACCCCTGCCACCCCCATTTTTTTACCCATTTTCTTATTTACTTCTTTACTTCCACTTTATTTCTTTTATTTTAAAATTCAAAACAAACAACAAAGATTACCATATCAATGCGAGAGTAGTTTTTCTTCTATGCAACCTCCAAACATCTCTGACCAAATCCCCCCTTCCTTCCTAGAGGAAGAGATCTTCAGCTGGAAGGGCTTTGGGAAGCCCGCCAATTTATATTTTGCATTTGGGTAGGAGGCATGGGGCATGGCGGGAAGAAAATTTAGTGCATGCCATTTTATTGGACTAATATATTTCTCAATTAGCTTTCAAAGGTTAAAACCTCTTTCTTCAAGTCGGTAAACTATACTGTCGTTATAGTATCCCTATCCTGACCTGAGGAAAGGAGTTATGGTTTCTGAATTAGTTTAAAAAAAGTATTAAAATTAGTCCAATAAATAGGATCACCTTATTTCCATTTTCTATTAATAAACGATTATCAACACAGCTACAATAATACTTTATCCTAAAGCAAAAATAAATAAATAAAACAAATAGAAATTTTTTTCTACCTTTCTTGTCTGGTTTCGGCTTTCCTCACCTTCTCATCATTCTCTTATTTACATCCACTCTCTATCCTCTCCATCCAGTGTCCGCCCTCTCTCATATGGCATCTTCCCCTTTCTATTTACCTTCAATTTACCCTTTCTATTTACAAACGCAAGGAAGTTTTTTTTCACCCAAAGGGTCGTGGACACTTGGAATGCGCTACCAGAGGAAGTGATCAGGGATAGTACGGTACAGGGATTCAAACAAGGATTGGACGGATTCCTGAAGGATAAAGGGATCATGGGATACTGAGGGAGGAGCTGGGATGTAACACAAGTATAGAAAGCTAATCAGGTAATGAGTATAGAAACCAAACCAGGTCGTGCATGTGCAAGACCGGAGGGTTAGGACTTCGATAGGAAGACAGGACTTAAATGAGAAACCAAGGTGGCAAGGGAGCCCCTTCTGGTGATACAGACAGGTCGTGACCTGTTTGGGCCGCCGCGGGAGCGGACTGCTGGGCAGGATGGACCTGTGGTCTGACCCGGCAGAGGCACTGCTTATGTTCTTATGTTCTTAATAAACTGTCTATCATAGTGTCAGGTCAAAAGCGCGCCAGGACAAAGGCGCGCCCAGACAATTTAGCGCAGCGCAGAGGCGAGTGCCGCTCAAAATTACTGTTTTTAGGGCTCCGACGGGAGGGCATGAGGGGAACCCCCCCACTTTACTTAATAGACATTGCGCCGCATTGTGGGGGCGTTGTGGGGTTGTAACCCCCCACATTTTACTGCAAACTTCACTTTTTCCCTGTTTTTAGGGGAAAAGTTAAGTTTACAGTAAAATGTGGAGGGTTACAACCCCCCAAACCCCCCCTAACGCCGGCGCGATGTCTATTAAGTAAAGTGGGGGGGGTTCCCCAACAAAAACCCCCGTCGGAGCCCCTAAAAACTGTAATTTTCTTCGGCGCACGCCTCCGTCTTGCGTTCAGTTGTCGGCGCACGCCTTTGTCTTTCACGCCGTTGTCTATAAACCATCTATCATGGTCCCCTTCTCTCCTTTGTACATGATTCATCTCAGCTTCACCCACTCTCCATTTTTCTGCCTCCACCCCCTCCTCTATGCACTAGCATCTCCTTTCCTTCCTTCCCATGCTACCCCATGGTCTGGCATCTCTATCTCCTTTCTTTCCCTCCCCCCATACCCTAGCATCTATCTCCTCTCTTTCTCTATTATCTCTCCCTCCCCCTCTATGTTCTGGCATCTCCTCTCTTTCCTTTCCCTCTGGTCTGGCATCTATCTCTTTAGTTTCCCTTCCCTCCCCCCATGCCCTGGCATCTCTCTGCTCTCCTTCTCTTCCATCTCTCCCTCTATTATCTGGCTTCTCCTCTCCTTCTTTTCTCTCCCTCCCTTCTTTTCTCCTGGTCTGGCATATCTCCCTCTCCCTCCAGGGTCTGGTATCTCCTTTCCTTCCTTCCTTTTCCTCCCTACAATGACACCCAGATCCTTTTCTTGGGCACTAATCCCCAAGGTGAACCCTAGCATCCGGTAACTGTGATTTGGGTTATTCTCCTCAATGTGCATCACTTTGGATTTGTCCACATTAAATTTCATCTGCCACTTGGACACCTAGTCTTCCAATTTCCTAAAGTCTGCCTGCAATTTTTCATAAAACAAATGTTTTTTAACAACTTTGAACAGTTTAGTGACATCTGCAAATTTAATCACTTCATTCGTCATTCCAATTTCCAGATCATTTATAAATAAGTTAAATAGAACCAGTCCCAATACAGATCCCTGCGGCTAAAAAGATCTGTGGCAAAGGTCAGAAGTGTAAACCAGGCATGGATATATTCCACGTATTAAAAAAAAGGTGGAAAGAAGAAAAAAGAGAGCTGGCATGGTTAAAAGGCAAAGTGAAAGAGGTTATTACAGCCAAGAAAACATCTTTTAAAAAATGGAAAAGGGATCCCAATGAAGAAAATAAGAAGAGATAAGCACTGGCAAGTTAGATGCAAAGCATTGATAAAGAAAGCTAAACAAGAATATGAAGAACTACTTGCCAAAGAGGCAAAAACTCATAATAACATTGGTTTTTAGGTACATCAAAAGTGGAAAACCTATGAGAGAATCCATGGGACTATTGGATGATCAAGGAGTAAAAGGTACACTCAGGGAGGATAAAGTCATAGCATTGAATCTGAATGAATTCTTTACTTCGGTCTTTATAGAAGAGGATGTAAAAAAAATCTACCTGAACCAGAAATGGTTTTCTTTTCAAGGGTGATGAGGCAGAAGAATTGAAAGAAATCTTGGTGAACCTGGAAGACGTACTTAGCCAAATTGACAAGTTAAAGAGTAATAAACCACCTGGACCAGATGGTATACATCCCAGGATACTGAAAGAACTTGCTGATCTGTTGTTAGTGATCTGTAACCTGTCACTAAAATCATCTGTAATACTTGAAGATTGGAGGGTGGCCACTGTTACCAATTTTTAAAAAGAGCTCCAGGGGAGATCCGGGGAATTACAGACCAGTAAGCCTGACCTTAGTGCCAGGAAAAATAGTGGAAACACTTATAAAAAATAAAATTGTAGAACATGTAGACAAACATGATTTAATGAGACAGAGTCAGCATGGGTTCAGCAGCGGGAGATCTTGCCTCACCAATTTGCTTGACTACTTTGAAAGTCTGAATAAACATGTGGATAAAGGCGAGCCAGTTGATGTAGTGTATCTATATTTTCAGAAAGCTTTTGACAAAGTTCCTCATGAGAGGCTCCTGAGAAAATTAAAGAGTCATAGGATAGGAGGCAATGTTCAATTGTGGATTAAGAATTGGTTATCAATCAGAAAACAAAGCGTAGGGTCAGTGGCGTACCTAGGGTATGTGGCACCCGGGGCCCATCATTTTTTGACACCCCACCCCCCCATGTAAAAAAATATTTTTTGTAATCACCATGAAACGGAATAAATGGTCAGAATAGAAACAGGCAGTGAAAATTTTCTTATATTCCAAACATAACATAACATAAATTATGTCTGAATTGTCATGACATCAGAAGTACATATGGAGTAGTTGCAGGTGATGCTTGGGACAGTTCTGATTGTGTTAGTTCGGTTTTATGTGTTTTTTGAATAGAAGGGTTTTTATTTCTTTTTGAAGGTTTTGCAGTCTGTGGTCGATGTCAATTGGTTGTAGAGTTGGGGGTCGAGTGTTGCAGCTCGAATGGCTAGGAAGTTGTCGAACAGTTTTTTTCTTTTGACGTTTTTGGTTGGAGGGTGTGTGAATGGTGAGTGAGTTCTCCTATGTCTGTTTGAAGTGGATTGAATTATTTAGCTGAAGAAATTAGTTACCCCCTCATCCCACACACATTAATTCGCTTCCATTTTTGTTCCCATTATAAAAAACACTGATAAGTTCCCAGAAAAAAAATACATTAAAATAAGAAGTAAAAACAAAGGCCCCTACAGATGAGAACATAACATAAGAATAGCCTAACTGGGTCAGACCAATGGTCCTTTTTTTTTTTTAATCATTGTGTAAGACTTGCTTGACCCCATTTGATCGTGATTGGTGTGTGTTTGTTATCTTTTACGCAGTTTGCTTTATACCTTAACCACCATGGACCCCTGAGGAAGGCGTGTCATCCGAAACACAGACCGTGTCGGGTCCCTTGGTTGGCTATAAGGTTGTATATGTTACTGCATTTACTAATAAACAACGCCTGCATCTTGTACATTGTCTGCAGTCTGTTTGTTGTTTTCAGACCAATAGTCCATCATGCCCAGTAGCCCATTCTCATGGTAGCCAATCCAGGACACTAATACCTGGTCAAAACCCAAAGAGTAGCAACATTCCATGCTACCGATCCAGGGCAAGCAGACTCTTCCCCCATGTCTTAATAACAGATTATGGACTTTTCCTCCAGGAATTTGTCCAAATCTTACTTAAAACCAGCCACACTATCTGCTTTTACCATAACTTCTGGCCACTTCATTTTTAAGTTTAGATCTTTCCTTTCAAACAGAGACCTTGCTAGATGTCAAATACAGCACAAGGTAACTTCACATGGACTTAGCTGTGCAGGAAATGTGAATCTCCTCATACACCCACCATATAGTGCAAAAATGTGCAAAGGTCTGTTTTTTTCTTTCGATCACTACATAGCCCACAGGTGTCAAAGTTGGTCCTCGAGGGCCGTAATCCAGTCGGATTTTCAGGATTTCCCCAATGAATATGCATGAGATCTATGTGCATGCACTGCTTTCAATGCATATTCATTGGGGAAATCCTGAAAACCCGACTGGATTACGGCCCTCGAGGAGGGACTTTGACACCCCTGACAGCCTAATGCCACAAAAGCAGCGCTGTTACAAACATATTCTGTAGGTCAATGCTAAGAATAACAAAGTTTCCTTCCTTGGACCAGAAGGAGATATTGATAAACCACTGGAAGAGATCCCAAAACAACACCCAAAGACCCACTCAGTGTGTGAACCAGTTGAGTGGAGTGGAAATGGGCCCGGAGTTTGCTCAGCAGAATTTCCCACACCACCTCTTCCTCTCAACACATTGACACACTGCCACCATCACCACGAGGAACACCTCACTGGGTAGGCCAGCTATGCTATAAACTTTATAAAACACATTATTATATTTTCTTATAAAGCACATATTTTAACTGAACTCTCTGACATCCTCAGCCTTTCCATTCACAAAAATAGAAGGAAGAAAAGTTCCCATTTCCTGCTGTCTCATGTCCCCGGCCTATACAATATTTTTTTTCTGCAGACCCTTCAAAAGTCTGACCAAATCCTCATTTCACTTGCATTATAAAGTACTGAGGATGCCATCTATCCCCAATCCCAGGTCCTAAAGTCTAAGACAGTAGCGCAAACTAATGCTGCCAGATTCAGGAAAAAAAATTTCAATTCGATTCAGCCTATTGAATTGGTTTTTCAATTCGATTTTCCTGCCCAGTTGGGTGATTTTTTTCAAAACTCCTGGTGGGTTTTATAGCTTTTTCACCCCCTTTGGCTTCTCCTAACCACACTGGCGCTGTGGTGTAAATAAAATAAAGAAACAAAAAGGACTTTTCCTCTCTCTGTTAAATCCTAGCTCACGTTTGCAGTCCAACACCAGCTCTGGCAGGATACACATTTCAAATCTGACATATTATAATCACAGAAAATAAAATTAATTTTTCTACCTTTTGTTGTCTGGTTATATTTCAAATCTTGTTGGTCCAAGGCTCTGGTTTTCTTCTGATAACTTGCTTGCCAGGGTCTCCTTCTGTCTTCTTTCTGCATGCTAACCATACATCTGCCAACTCTGTCCTCCCTTTCCATTTCCCTTTCCTCCCCAGGAAGTCTGGTATCTTTCCTTTTTTTCATCTCCCTCCACAGATCCACCTTTTCTTAACTACCCTTTCATCCGGCATCAATCCCTCCTTTCCCCACCACCCCAGAGTCCACCATCTCTCCCTTTCTTTTCCTAATTACCCTCCTATCCAGTATCTCTATCCCTCCTCCACACCATCCCTTGTGTCCAATTTCTCTCCCTTTCTGTTCCTTCCCTCCCTAAATCCCATGGTCCATCATCTCTCTCCCTCTCCTCTATTTTCAGACCCATTATTTCTTCCCCCCCCCCAAAGTTTGGCATATACACGTCTCTTTGAACATCCCCTTCCCTCCATGTACTTCTAAACCAGGGTCCTCCCCAAAGGCCTGTCCCCCCTTAAAGGTCTGCCTGTCCCCCCTTGAAGGCCTGCACCCACCTTGAAGGCCTGTCCCACCCCCTTGTAGGCCTGTCCCCCACTTGAAGGCCTGCACCCCCTTGAAGGTCTGCACCCCCCCCGAAGGCCTGCACCCCTTTGAAGGCCTGCACCCCTTTGAAGGTCTGCACCCCCCCGAAGGCCTGCACCCCCCCCCCGAAGGCCTGTCCCCCCCTTGAAGGTCTGCACCCCCCCGAAGGCCTGCACCACCCCCGAAGGCCTGTCCCCCCCTTGAAGGCCTGTCCCCCCTTGAAGGCCTGTCCCACCCCCTTGTAGCTTGTCCTCCCCCTTGTAGGGCTGTCCCCCCTTGAAGTCCTGCCTGCCTGTCCCCCCCTTGAAGGCCTGAACCCCCTTGAAGGTCTGCACCCCCCGAAGGCCTGCACCCTCCCCGAAGGCCTGCACCCTCCCCGAAGGCCTGCACCCTCCCCGAAGGCCTGTCCCCCCCTTGAAGGCCTGTCCCACCCCCTTGTAGGCCTGTCCCCCCCTTGTAGGCCTGCCTGTCTTTCCCCCCCCTTGAAGGCCTGTCCCCCCCCTTGAAGGCCTGCACCCCTTTGAAGGTCTGCACCCCCCCAAAGGCCTACACCCCCCCCAAAGGCCTGCACCCCCCCCCGAAGGCCTACACCCCCTTGAAGGCCTGTCCCTCCCCCTTGAAGGTCTGCACACCCCCCCGAAGGCCTGTCCCCCCCCTTGAAGGCCTGTCCCCCTTGAAGGCCTGCCTGCCTGCCTGCCTGTCCCCTCCCTCACCCTTGAAAGCCTGCCTGCCTGCCTGCCCGCCCGCCCCACCCTGAAGGCCTGATGCCCCGACCCACCCCGAAGGAACGCTCGCCCCCCTGGCCTCCCCGCACCACCTTTGAAGCAGTCGCAGCAGGATCGCGACGTCAGTGATCTCTGCGCTGCTTAGGTGCTGCTTCCTGCACCGCGGTCCCGTCCCTCCTCTGATGTCAGAGGAGGGGCGGGATCGCGGTGCAGGAAGCAGCGCCCAAGCAGCTCAGGGATCGCTGACATCGCGATCCTGCTTCACAGGTGGTGCAGGAAGGTCAGTGGGGCGAGCGGTCCTTCGGGGGTGGGGGGTGACTGAACGGCAAGGCCGGGAGCACCCCCTCAGGGCTGGCACCCGGGGCGCAACGCCCCCTCCCCCCCCTTGGTACGCCACTGGGTAGGGTTAAATGGCCATTTTTCTCAAAGGAGGAGGGTAAATAGTGGTGTGCTGCAGAGATCTGTACTGGGACCAGTGCTATTTAAATTATTTATACATGATCTGGAAATTGGAATCACCAGTGAGGTAATTACATTTGTAGATGATACTAAACTGTTCAAAGTTATTAAAACACATGCAGACTGTGAAAAATTGCTGGGAGACCTTAGGAAATTGGAAGACTGGGCATCCAAATGGCAGATAAATTTAATGTGGAGAAATGCTTAGATAACAGATACTAGGGTCAACCTTGGGGGTCAGCGCTCAAGAAAAGAATCTGGGTGTCATCGTAAACAATACGCTGAAACCTTCTTCCCAATGTGCAGCAGTGGCCAAAAGAAGCAAATAAGATACTAGGAATTTTTAGAAAAGAGATCATAAACAAGACTAAGGGCTCCTTTTACAAAGCCGCATTAGCGGCTTTATCGCATGCACATTTTTAGCGCGTGCTAACCCCTGCCCTAGCTGAAAAACTACTGCCTGCTCAAGAAGAGGCGGTAGCAGCTAGCACAGCTGGCAACTTAGCGCGCGCTATTACGCGCATTAAACCGTTAACGTGGCTTTGTAAAAGGAGCCCTAAGAATGTTATAATGCCTCTGTATCGCCCAATAGTGTAACCACATCTTGAGTATTGTGTTCTGTTCTGGTCTCCTTATCTCAAAAAAGATATAGCAGCACTAGAAAAGGTTCAAAGAAGAGCAATCAATATGATAAAGGGGATGGAACCCCTTTCGTATGAGGAAAGATTAAAGAGGTTAGGGCTCTTCAGCTTGGAAAACAGACAACGGAGGGGAGATATGATTGAAGCCTACAAAATCCTGAGTGGTGTAGAACGGATACAAGTGGATCCATTTTTTACTGCATCAAGATTTACAAAGACTAGGGGACACTCGATGAAGCTACAGGGAAATACTTTTAAAACCAATAGGAGGAAATATTTTTTTCACTCAGAATAATTAAGCTCTGGAACATGTTGCCAGAGGATGTGGTAAGAGCAGTTAATGTAGCTGGTTTTAAAAAAAGGTTTGGACAAGTTCCTGGAGGAAAAATCCATAGTCTGCTGTTGAGAAAGACATGGGGGAAACCACTGCTTACCCTATATTGGTGGCATGGAATGCTATTTGTTTTTTTGCCAGGTACTTGTGACTTGGATTGGCCTCCGTGAAGATGAGATACTGGGCTAGAAGGACCATTGGTCTGATCCAGTAAAGCTATTCTTATGTTCTTATGTGTATGTGCTGCACACATACAACAGTTGCACCCATTTTAAAAAAAAAACCCTGCATTAGGAGGGAGTAGGCATCCCTCCTGCCAATCTTCCAAATGGGGTGGGGGGCATGTATGGGGGGGGGTGCAGTGGCAGGGGGGCACTAGACCACCAGGCTTTTTTTGGGCTACATTTATGAGGAATCGGTGCTGTTGGCAGATCTGAGAGCTGCTTTATTTTCCTGTCAGCTCAAACCCTGCTGGTAAATATTGGCCCCCATTCCTCGTAAATGGAGGGACGTTTCTTTATGAGAATCGCAGGTAAAGGTCATTTTAATATTAATGGCCTCATTATACTACAGTTTTATTATTAATGATTTCATTGTACTACATTTACATAGTACAATCGGAGGCTGCTTGAAAGCACAGAAAAGATCTTGGTGAGCCGCTTTAACAATTGGGCGGTAAAATATGTGCATTTAACGATGTGACTTTAGAGAATCCGGCTGTTTCTTTGCACACTTGGGAGGAAGAATGCCTAAACTGAACTGTGTAAACTGTGATTAAAGGAGTGTACAGAAGAAATGTGTAATTAAGGAGGAAAGATCAATGAGAAATACAGTAAAACCTTAGGGCTCCTTTTACTATACTGCAATAGTGTTTTTAGAGTGTGCTAAATCCACGCTACACAGCTAGAACTAACGCCAGCTCAATGCTGGTGTTAGCATCTAGCATGTGGCAATTTAGCGTGCGCTAAAACCGCTATCGCAGCTTAGTAAAAGGAGCCCTTAGTTTATGAGCATATTTCATTCTAAAACACTAGTATATCAAAGAGAATTTCCCCATACGAAATAATGGAAACTCAGAAGATTAATTCTACAACCTGAAATCTTTACTACAAAATACTATGGGGCTTATAATCAAAAGAGAAAAATGTCCAAAAACCGGCCTAAGTCAGCACTTAGACTAAAATTGTCAAATACGTCCAAATGCCGATAATAAAAACGGGTTTTGGACGTACAGTCAAACCTTGGTTTACGAGTGCACCGGTTTGCGAGTGTTTTGCAAGATGAGCAAAACATTCGCAAAATCAGTGCCTTGGAAACCAAGCTTGACTCAATTTACGCGAGCCCCCCACAATCCGGCATCCCCCCCAGCTTTCGTCGCCCCCCCCCCCCCCCCTCCGCAATCATACATCCTCCGCCGAGCACCCAAATAACATCTCTTACCCCGATTTGGCACCGGCACCAACGCACAGGACATGCCAGTGCCCGAAGATCCTCCCTCTGGGCTGGTCTCACTCTCTCCGAGATTCTGAATCTCGGAGAGAGTGAGACCAGAAGGCCTTGAGCATGCGCAAATGCTCAAGGCCCAGTCTAGTCTAGCCCAGCCCAGCCAAGAGGGAGGATCTCCGATGGTCAGTCCAGCCCGGCCCAGAGGGAGGATCTTCGGGCACCACCACCGGCATGTCCTGTGTGTTGGTGCTGGTGCTGGTGTGAAATCAGGGTAAGAGATGTTATTTGGGTGCTCGGAGGGGATGTAGGATCGTGGGGGAGGGGCGATGCGAGAGGGGAGCGGGGGTCCGGATCGCAGGGGGGATGCCGGATCGGGGTGGGGGAAGGAGCACCGCCTGTGGCCTTGAAGGCGGGGGGAACGGAGTGGCGCCGGGAACCTCAAGGGGGGAGGAATGTATCAAGCGAGTTTCCATTCATTCCTATGGGGAAACTCGCTTTGATATACGAGCAATTTAGTTTACGAGCATACTTCTGGAACGAACTATGCTCGTAAACCAAGGTTCCACTGTATTTCTAAACGACCTAGGCCTTCATAGTGCCGCTGAATGGCCATAGCTAAATGGGGCATTTCAGAAGGAGTGTCGAGGGCGGGAGTTGTGCGGAACGTGGGCCGGCTTAGACTTAGTTATACAGCATAGGATCGACGGAACTTGGATGTTGTGACTTAGACCATTTAAAACATGGTTTAAGTCACAAAAACCCACCTAAAGTCACCAGATAAGCACTGCAAACACATAATACAGACCCCCACACACTACCCCAGTGACCACCGACCCCCCCCCCCTAACCCCATAAAAATCGTAATCACACCTTTAAAATTCAGCCTCCAGACCATCATCACCTGGAAGCCTGGCATAGGAAAGCCTAGTCGTCCTGCACAGAGGTGTCTTAAGCAATCTTGGGGATGGATTAGGGACCCATGGAGAGGAGGCCCCATGCCCATAAGCCCCTGTAATCACAGCATTGATACTGAAACATGTGCACTCCCCTATATACCCCCAAAACCCTTTTTTACTGGCATATAAGTGGCTCCTGCAGCCATAAGGGCTATTGGGGTGGTAGATAAGTGGGTCTAGGGGATTCTGGAGGTGGTTTGGGGAGCTCACCATGACCTATAAGGGAGGTGTAGTGAGATGATGACATGGCACCCTTTTTGTGAAGTTCACAGCAGTGCCCTGTAAGGTACCCCACTATTTAGGTGCCATGTCTAGGTGTTCATGTCTAGGTTTGCAGACCCCTCCCACGTCCACAGGGCTTGTTCTAGGTGTTTTTGACTTGGATGAAAAGTTGGACGAAAATGTGGTATAAACATGGACGATTTAGCGACTTGGACGATCAGATCGGCAGGACCTATACTTAGACGAGTTTTGAAACAAAAAAAAAATTTGGACGTATTTTTCGGAAATGTGTCCTAAGCTGTTTTTTACTTTGGACGACTTGCGACCTAGACGAAAACGGACTTAGACGTTCCTTTCGATTATGCCCCTCCACACGTATTTGTATTACAAGACCTCGCTCATTTAAAACAGTCACTACACTCCCACAGCGTCAGAGAGAGAAGAACCATCGGCTCAATTGTGATGATGTGACGCATGTATACTGTATGTACTTGTATTGCAAGATCTTGCTTGTATATCAAGTTAAAATTTAATAAAAATGTTTTGCTTGTCTTGCAAAACACTTGCATACCAAGTTACTTGCAATCCAAGGTTTTACTGTATATATTTTCTTTGCTGTTAAAAAGGTAAGACAGAGGAGTTATGTATAAATATTCCTTGAAATGGACAGCCTGAAAAAAAGGTCTCTTCTTTATCAAGAATGAAGCCAAGAATGTGAAGTAGTGAATGACACAGGAACAAAGTTTGGCCCCACCCCTGCAGGCTTTGACCCCGTTCCACGGACTATGTACTCATTTGAACTGTTCATAAATCACAAATAGAGCTTTATATTTCAATCTGGTTTCCATAAAACCTTCCCAAAGATTCAGTTGCTTATGTTTTAACATCATCTGGGAAGGCAACTGGATTTTCTTTCAGACATGGATGTAGAAGAGAACCTAAACTGTGTAGTGGATGAACAGGAAAATAAGTGGATGAACCCCCATCTCTGTCCTCCTTTAAGATAAGCACAATTATTTCATTTCATTCTCTCATTTCCTACTTAGCTAATGTGCTGTGACTTTTGGGTTTCTCTGCCCTGTTTGGGTTCTTTTCTGGGATCTCTTCTCAAAGACAGAAAAAGTTTCAATTCTGTTCTGGGAATTGTACCCCAACCCCCTTCCCACCTGGCCAGGTAGGCTGGCTGAATGGCAAGAAGAGAGAGGTGTGGCCATTATACCTCAAAGCTTCTCCTAATTACTCTGCTATTGCTAAGTCTTTCCTTCATAGAACTTATTGTGGATGGACATTCATCTCTGACTTCCTTTAAGATAAGAACAATTATTTAATTTTGTTCTCTCATTTCCTATCTTGCTAATATGCAATGAATTTTTTTTTTTTTTTTGTTTTCTCTGTCCTGTTTCAGTTCTGATCTCGGATTTTTCCTCAAAGACAGAAA